>NC_133529.1:45570328-46219971 GCF_048544455.1 Silene latifolia | reverse complement strand
GTCGTCGTACCCCGAAATAAGTGGTCCCTCAAGTTGTTTGGCATTATAGGACGAAAAGTTTCAATATCAGCAGCGTTGTCAGTCGATCGACCGTGTATGTTAGTCGATCGACTGACTTCTACAGGACCAGAAGCTATTTTGTTTTGCGTTTCATCGATCGACCGGTATGTCGATCGATCGATCGACGCCATACCCCAACAAACGTCTTTTTCTTGCCACTGTTTACCACGGCCTTTTCTTGCTCGGTTCCGCCTCATCTTTTTCAGTGACATCCTCAACCATAGCGGGCCCATCGAGTGTAGACCCACTCCTCAAAGTGATAGCATTTAGGGTCTCTTTTTGATCCTATTTGCGACGGTAAATGCCCCAGAGCTCGAGTTGCACTCTTGCTAGCCAATTGAGCAATTTGGCTCTCCAACATTTTCATCCCTACCTCTCTAGCTTGAGACTCTTTCAAAGAACAAATTTTTCAATTCGCAAAATCGGAGCCTTGGGATCATTCTTTCTTCTTCTTTGGGGCACATACGGAGGCTTTTGGAACTGTTGTTGCTGCTTATGTGGAGGTACATAATTCTGCTGCTGCTGCTGTGAGGGTGGAGTCGGATTTTGAACATTTTGGCTACTCCACCTCAAGTTTGGATGGACATTCGGCTCAAAATAAGTGTTTGTCTGCCTATAATGTTGAAAAGCAGCACAAGACTCATAGGGATTAGGACAAAAATCTGAAACATGTCCCTTAGCTCCACATCTTTTGCGACGAAAGGACCGTCGACACAAAGATTCACTTGATAAATCCCTCCTTTTGAAGCTCCTCCCAACTCGTACTTATCAAATCTCGCCGTAAGAGCCTCTAATGCAGCAACAGAAGGGGATTCAGCAGCTCTCCTTTGATTTCCCCTGGAATTTCCATACTCAGCTTTATGGGTGGCCAAATCATCAATAATTTTCCACCCCTTTGTTTCTCCAACATTCTCCTGGAATCTGCCATTAGCTGCCGCATCCAGGATAGCCTTCTGATCGTCATAAAGCCCATTATAAAATTGATTGCATAGGTTCCATTTCTCGAACCCATGGTGCGGAATAGTTCGCACCAGCTTCTTGAAACGGACCCACGCCTCATGAAAATTCTCATCAGGACCCTGTTTAAAGCTCGTGATCTGAGCTCTAATGGCATTGGTCTTCGAGGCAGAGAAATATTTCTTCTAGAATGCTAGGGCCAGCGACTTCCAATCAGTGATCTCGTTAGCAGCTCGATCCAGGTCCCGGTACCACTCCCTTGCAGCATCACGAAGAGAGAATATGAACATAGTCTCCTTCACCTGGTCCTCAGTCACACCGGTCGGTGGGGGTATGGAATAGCAGTAATCAATGAACGTCTCCATATGTTTGGCTGCATCTTCATTTGCAGCTCCCCCGAATTGGTTTCTCTCAACCAAGTTGATGTAAGACGGTTTTGGCTCGAATTTTCTATCCGTCCCTGGTAATGCGAATCCCTTATAGAGATTCTCAGCTGTCGGCTCGGAGTGACTGGCTATACTTGCTTCTTCAGCCATCTCTGGAGATGTGACGGTCTCAGCTGATGAAGTGGAAACAGGAGATGAAGGTGGATCCTCCTCAAATAAAGTGTTTTCGTAGTAACTGGACAGAGTACTCAGCTCTTCCTCTGTCGGCAATACCCTAGATGATCGTCTCAACTCACGCAAAGTCTTCTCAATCTCAGGATTGAACGGTAGTAATTCAACACCCTGTGACCTGCGCATAAGAGGAAACTACAAGTAGAATATGAGAATAGTTTAAGGAACATATGTCCCTTAAACTAAGAAAAGACTAAAAATAAAACAACCAATAATTTTAAACAATTGCCTCCCCGGTAACGGCGCCAAAATTTGATGCCTGTCGTTGTGCACCAAAGATAAATTTATATTTCCAAACTACTACTATAGATAGCGGCAGTCAGGGTCGAACCACAGAGAGGCGAGGCAATTAATAGTCGTCTGATTTTAGTCTAAGTAACAAATATGAGGGGGATTTGATTTGGATTAATCTATAACTAGTGGCAATAAATGAAAAGTAAACTAAGGTAATAGATGAAAACAGATATTAAAAGGGTGCTAAGATGATCGGTTCACTATAGTTTCGGCGGCAGTAACTAGGTAGGTCTAAAACAATCACGTGAGACGGGAAAATAAGAAGTCCTCTCGGTCCATTCCTAACAGGTAGCATCTTTCGATCTCGCTACAGGTCCCTAATATCACTAATGCTAACTTTCGTCCTGAAAAGTGACTTAAAAGGCTAAATTAACTTATCTCTCGATCTTATTAATTTAGTCGTCTCAATTAGGTAGTCTATTTCCCTCCCCTATCTTTCGATCTTACTGGGTCGGTCAATTCCTAAGCATTCAACTAGTCGCGTGCACTCGATTCGTCAAATATAGCAATTAAATTAATTAAAACGAAGCAAAACTCACGTGGCCAGTCGATCGACCAGGTAGGCCGGTCGATCGACCATGGCGCGATCTAGGTCTCCCTATTCTAATGCCGCCTACTTCTACAGATTCCCTACATCCTAGCACAGGGTATTTAGCTACTCATACTCATGATAAAAACAGCAATAAGATTATCGAATAAAGCTAACGAATTCATACTTAAATTAACTGAACGAATGATTAACATAAAACGATAATTTGGCTTCGGGAAACTACTCTAGCAATTCTAAACTATGAACGAAATAAAGCAATAAAACTGAATATTGGAACAGAGAATACCGTAAAAGGAATTCCTAAAACTGAATGAATGTATCTGAATGAGCCGGTTACGTTATATAGAAATATCACGTAACCTTATTCTCAAACCTAAAACACAATGGGCTTCTAACTTCTCGTTCTTTTAATTTGCGTCAGAATAAACGGTTTGGTCGATCGACCATGTAAGGCAGTCGATCGACCGGTCAGCGCTGAACAGTAGCTTCTGTAAGTCGTGCTCTGGTCGATCGACCATGGGCAGCAGTCGATCGACCACTATAGCTGGTAGTCCGCTTCTAATTCTTCATAAAGTTGTCTTTCAGGCCTCGAAATGCGCACCAAGTTCGTTTCTTGAGTAAATACTTCACGTCAAATGCAATGCAAGGTACTCGGGGACGGATTTAGCTCGATATCTACTTATTTCCGCATAAATCTGCAATATTACATAAAAATACGAAAGTAGACGAAATGGGGCAAATAGTAGCATAAACTACACAAATGAGCTCTGAAATGCGTGTAAAATAGGGCGTAAAACAACATATTAAGGACACGCATCACCTACTTCTACATGCTAGGAAAGTCCATGATAAGTGGGAAGTTAGCACAAAAGTCCTAAACTTTCTAACCGAACAATCTGATAATAATATGAAGATGGGGTTAGGACATGAGTGCTACAGCCGTAGAGATCACGCTAAATGCAAATCAACACCTTCGGATTTTGATTTCAGAAAAAGGAAGTATGCTGATCTTCCTGAATACCTGATTTGCAATTACTGTGGTCATACGGGTCACATCCAAAACAATTGTGTCAAAAAGGCTCATGATATTCGAAAAAATGTCGACCATGCTAAAAATGTTGACACAGTCGTCGAGGATGATGAAACCTCCATAAATGAACCTAACGAAGAAAGGAACAGTAAATTTCATTGGTTCTATGACATGGCTTTTGACTACACCAAGAAACCTAACACTTCACAAAACCCCTGTTGACCTAAACCTAGTAAACCTGTTCATAAGGAAAACAGTCATGATAAACCTAGAGAAATTCCCAGACCAAGAAAAAACCCTAACCTAAGAGAAAACTCTAAACCTAGAACTCCTCCTAAGCAAAATAACCCAAAGTTTAGAAAATCTATTACTAGACAAGTTTGGGTACGAAAGGATTTAGTAGATAGAGTAACTAATCATAAGGGACCCAACTTAGCTTGGGTACCTAAAAACTGTATCTAATCCTTTCTGCAGGTAGTAGTGAAAGAAAACAATCAATGGTATCTTGACAGTGGATGTTCAAGACACATGACCGGAGATAAGAATCTATTTCTTTCACTCAAGCCCTTCAACGGAGGAAAAGTGACGTTCGGGGACAACAAAAAGGGAAAAGTAATCGGCATTGGCAAAATCGGAATTTCTAAATCTCACGCGATCAGTGATGTTTATCTCGTGGACGGTCTAAAACATAACTTGCTAAGCATATCTCAACTGTGCGACAAAGGTAACAAAGTCGTTTTCCATACTGATAGTTGTCGCATTATAATCGAAGGAACTAGCAATGTTATTCTTGAAGGCCACAGGAAAAGAAATGTCTATATGGTAGATTTAAATGCTGTGCCTACTAACTCTTTTTAATGCATGAAAGTTACACTTGATGATCCTTGTTTATGGCATAAACGATTCGGTCACATTAGCTCACTAACCTTGAACAAACTAAAGAAGTGGGACTTGGTTGAAGGGTTACCTAAGATCAGGTTCGACCAAGAAAAGATGTGTGACACGTGTGCTAGATGCAAACAAGTAAGATCATCATTCAAACCTAAAAGAGTGGTAAGCACAAATCAAGCCTTGGAACTAGTACACATGGATCTATGTGGACCTATAAAGGTAAGGAGTAGAGGAGGATCCAAGTACGTCTTCGTTCTTGTAGATGATTACTCAAGGTATGTATGGCCTATCTTTCTTCATTCAAAAGACGAAACGTTTGATGAATTTGATTGTCTTATGAAACGTGTTCAAAACAAATATAAGACTAATCTTGTATCTATTCGTACGGATCATGGCACCGAGTTTGACAATCAAGCCTTCATAGAATTTTGTAGAGTTAATGGTGTAGGGCATAACTTTTCTGCACCAAGAACTCCTCAACAAAACGGTGTTGTTGAACGTATGAATAGAACTTTGGAAGATATGGCTCGTACAATGCTTTTGTGTAGTGGTTTACCTCGTAACTTTTGGGTTGAAGTCATTAGTACTTCTTGCTACATCCATAATCGTGCTATGATCGGACCTATTCTTAAGAAAACCCCCTAAGAACTCCTTAGAGGTCGAAAACCTAATATCTCCCATCTTCGTTGCTTTGGGAGTATTTGTTTTGTTCACAATAACGGTAAAAACCGGTTAAGTAAGTTCGACCCTAGGAGTGATGAGGCGATTTTCATAGGATACTCAGATCATAGCAAGGCTTACAAAGTGTTCAATAAGAGAACTCTCTGTATTGAAGAAAGTGTCCACGTTATCTTTGATGAGGATAACGTGTTTGACAAGCCTTTACAGGATGAGGAAGAAGACTTGGATGAACCCGACTTCCGTCTCTCAAGAGACGATCCCCCGGAATTAGAATTGGAGGATAATGAGATTGAGGGAACAAGTGATGAACTTGATCGTTCCTCAAAAGATAAAAAGGAGAAAACCAAAGTTATAGTTGATGATACTATAACATTGACTCAAAATAAGGACTCCCAAACTAATGTTATAGGTGATGTTACTATAACATTGGATCCAAATCAAGGTGTAGAGTACGATGTTATAAACGGCTCTAATACAACACCCGGATTGGATTCAGGGGGAACTTCCTCTAATTCCGAGCCAAATGAAGTTGGGTCAAGCTCAAATAACGATGAAGAACCAAGTACTTCAACAAAGTGGAAATACAAGAGTTCACACCCCATGGACAATATTCTAGGGAATATTAAGAAGGGTGTTCAAACTAGACGTTCCTTGAATAACTTCTCCTCTTTCTACTCTTTTCTATCCATGATCGAACCAACAAATATCAATGAAGCTCTTGTAGAATCAGATTGGATTGTAGCTGTGCAAGAAGAGCTACAACAGTTCGAACGGAACAAGGTTTGGCATTTAGTTCCTAGACCAAAGGATCGATCTGTCATTGGAACAAGGTGGGTCTTTAGGAACAAACTAGATGATGCCGGAGTCATTATCAGAAACAAAGCAAGATTGGTGGTTCAAGGTTATAATCAACAAGAAGGAATAGATTATGACGAGACTTTCGCACCTGTTGCCCGTCTTGAAGCTATTAGACTTCTGATAGCATTCACAACACATAAAGGAATGAAGCTCTTCCAGATGGACGTCAAGACAGCATTTCTGAATGGGTATTTACAGGAAGAAGTCTTCGTTGAACAACCCCCCGGATTTAAGAATAGCAAATTTGAAGATCACGTCTTCAAGTTGGATAAAGCCCTATACGGATTGAAACAAGCACCTAGGGCATGGTACGACAGATTATCAAAGTTTCTACTTCACAGTGGATTCAGTAGAGGATCTGTTGATAAAACCCTATTTCTAAAATCCGAGGGTTCTGACCTTTTGGTTGTTTAAATATACGTCGATGACATTATCTTTGGATCGACCAACCGAAACCTATGCAAATATTTTTCTGAGTTGATGACCTCCGAGTTCGAGATGAGTATGATGGGAGAATTGAAATTCTTCTTAGGACTGCAAATACAACAAACTGATGAAGGCATTAAAATCCATCAACAAAAATATATCAAGGAATTGATTTGTAAGTTTGGAATGAAAAATTCTCATGCCATGCCTACACTGATGGTTGCAGATAAGAAATTGACATTAGATGAAGACGGTAAATCAGTTGATGAAACTACTTACCGTGGGATGATTGGGTCACTGTAATATTTGACCGCAAGTAGACCCGATATTATGTTTAGCGTATGCGTTTGTGCGAGATATCAATCATCTCCAAAAGAATCGCATATGACGGCCGTAAAACGAATTTTACGATATTTAATTGGAACGGCCAAGCTGTATTTATGGTACCCGATGGAGTGTAACTTCGATCTAGTCGGTTATTCCGATGCCGACTACGCAGGATGTTCTCTAGACAGAAAAAGCACGTCGGGTGTCGCCACATTTGTCAGACCGTGTATTATTACGTGAGGTTCGAAGAAACAAAATTCGCTTGCTCTCTCAACTACTGAAGCCGAATATATCGCTGCAGGACTGGTATGTACTCAATTATTATGGCTTAAGCAACAATTACGTGATTATGGTGTTGACGTAGGATGTATTCCTATTTTATGTGATAATACTAGTGCAATAATAATTTCTAAAAATCCCGCACAACATTCACGTACTAAACACATTGAAATTAGACACCATTTTATTCAAGACCATGTTGAGAAGGGGAATATAAAACTTGAATTTTGTAGTACAGAAAAACAATGGGCAGACATTTTGACAAAATCGTTAGCTAGAGAACGATTTGAGACTTTACGGTTGGAAATTGGTTTAATCAGTGGTACCTAAGCTTCTATATGTGTTTAATTTCCTTATGACTGACTAGTTTAAGTTAAGATTGTATGACTGTGTCCGTATATTGCGTTGTATGAATAATTTCGTTTATAGGAAAATATTTATCATAAATTCTATTTGTTATTTAGAGTTTAATTGTTATACAAACTTTATCTTTTATCAAGATACACCATATTTTTATTTTTCCAAATCACAAAAAATTCTTCTATATTGCCTTACAATATCACACGGCACATATTTCCTATACATACAACAATTTCTAAAACTTTATCCTTATTCTATCACTTACCTTATTTCATATTTACCATAAACTAGGATGCCACTTGCCTTATATCACCTAACCCTAGTCCTAGCCTTATAATTACCCCCCTCCTTTGCCGTGTACACCATTACCACACCCCACTTGCATACTTTTTCTCTTCTCAAAAAAATTACCACAATCTCATCATCACCTTCTTCACTCAACCATCAACATCACCATGAATTCACAGCCTGCAAAAACCCGATCATCAACCCGACATCAACAAAGCCGTCACTTTCACAAGCCGTCATCACCACTACCATCTCATGATCTTGATTCTTCTAGCTTTCCTTCACCTCAACCAAACTTATCTACACCCCTGTTTCACGGTCGGGATGACACGATGTCTGAGGGAAAAAGATGCCGCCTTTTTAAAGGGAAGAATAAGGTAGTTGTTGATGAGGGTAACGATATTGAGGAACCCGACGTTATTGTAAGGAATGGTGTTGCACGAACTTTACTCCGGGATGTTTCGAAAACCGCAATAAAAGAAGGGTTAAATCGAGTCCGTTTGACTCATGACGAAAGCATCCTTGTTTCTCGTGTCTTGAAGTATTCTATACATGGAGGAAGGTATTATCCCAAATCTTGGTTGGTTAATGTTCCCGCACTTAAGTTTTTTATCGATTTTCTTGATTTTCAAGGGTGGAGTCACATTATTCAGTTTTCGGGTCCAATTTATCCGGTTGAAGTTGTTCAATTCTTTGCTAGTGTGTCGATTAAGAAAGGGGTCTTACATGCATTGGTTAATGGTGTTGATGTGACGGTTTCTGTTTCAGATTTTTGCTCTGGTTTTTCAGTTCCCGATGACGGAATTGAAATTAATCCGAGTCTTGAATGGTCCAATGTTGTTAGTGACAAGGAGTTGTTGGTTAAAAAGTATTTTGAGGCAGTTGGGACGGACGGTGGGAACATTGTTGTTCGTCTTCTCTCGACAAAAATTAAGTTCCTCTTAAACTTTCTTTGGAACACGGTTGTGCCGAGAAGGGGAGGACGAGACAAGGGTTCGAGTTATGAGGCTATTATTATCTACTCATGGTTGGAGGGACAAAAAGTGAATTTAGCGAGTCTTATTTTACATCGTATAGTCCAAACGAGTCTCATGGTTACCAAGGAGAAATTTAGTACAACAATCGACCTTCCATATGGGATGTGGGTGTCTCGGTTGTTAGAAGTGAAACACGTGGTGGGACGGGATAGCTACGGTGTAAGTGCAAAGGATTGTATGTGTGATCACTTGATTAAGCTAATGGGTCTTGTCGTTGATGGACCCGAGTTATTACTTGTCAAGGATGTTGAGAAGATTCCGAGTGATTCGGGTTTGGGGCCAATGGAGGCAAAATTGGAAAGTTTTATGACTACTTTAATGGAGAAGTTTGAGGAGCAATCCACTAACTTGGCTACGGTTTTATCGCAAGTTGGACCATCACGGTCTCTAGAGTCGGGTTTGGATGCTTCTCAGGTTTATGCGTGGATGGGTGAGGTGGATAAGAGGTTAATGGGTTTTGAGAGGGAATTAAAGGCCATCCGTGGGGAAGTGTTTCCACATGGAGATCGTCTTACCTTTCTCACGAGTCAAGGCGGTGCTTTGGTTATGCATGGAAAAGCTATGGCAAACGATCAATCACTCACATTGGAGGCGACTAAAGCTTTGTCGTTGAAGGTACTCAACTTTGAACGAAGTCTTCAAAGTCTTTCCCACCTTGTGCGGAGCTCTTTTGATCGTCTTGATGCCTTGGAGCATCGTACTCGACCCGACTACGTGAACCCATACAAAACCCGCAACATTTGACCTTCTCTTGCCTTACCTTAATTAGCTCCTTCTATTTTTAGCTTTCTTTTTCCTATTCTAGTGGTGTGTTTTGCAAACTTAAATTCGGTCCATTTTGGCATATACTTGTGGATTATGGCCCAAGTATCTCTTTAAACATGTGTTTCATTCGGCCGTTGGCACTAACATGTTTTCTTAAAGTTTGTATGATAATTAATCCTCTAGATGCTTATAGTTATGCGTGCTAATATCATTCTCTATGACGTTTTATCTCTTGTCTCGTCTTATATTATTCTAGTCATTTTGGTTTTGTTCTTAACTTTTCGATGATGTCAAGAGGGGGAAAGAACGTCTATGGTAAGCATCTACCTAAGCTTGGTCCTTGTCAAGACCAATTATCTCTTAAAGTCCTTAAAGTTTCGATTTTATGTTAATTGTCTTGATCTTGCGTTGATCTTTATTATTAAGATAACGGTATTATATTGAGGGGGAACTCTTTACTTAGTCACAAAATTAGGAGGCTTGCCATCATCAAAAAGGGGGAATTTGTTGAACCATATAGTATATATGTTTATGTTTTGATGATGTCAAGGTGATTTATAATTTATATACTTGTTGAGCGTAATCGTTTGTCTAAGTCTTTTAGATTCGATTTATCTAATACAAGCAACAAAGGAATTTGTGATGGAAGTATACAATAGTCAAGCCTCAATTCAAAATCAAACGATGTGAAGATTCATTCAAGATTTATGTGAAGACGAAGTCCGTCTAAAGATTAATCAAGCTTGGATGATGACGTAGCTTATACTCAAAGATCTCCCTGAAGATTAGAATAGTATAGGTGATTATCTCGTAATGATAACCAAGAATGAGTTTCTTGAATTAGTAGTTATAGCTTTGCAGCTATAACATTACTACTAAAAGAGCTCAATGTTATAGCTCTCTTACTATAACATTGAGATGCTGAGTTTACTATACACGACATATAACGTTTTAAAATTGTTTTTAAAATTGTTTAAAGTTTATTTTAAATGTTTTAATAAAAGTATTTACTTAATAAAGCCCGGTTTAGTGCGGAGTTCGGTTCCTTGTTGAACGTTGACTAGTAGTCGTTTTGGGTCAACTTATGAGTTGGACCATGCTACTAATTAGGGTTTCAACAAAGCCTCTCTTAAAACCTAAATTCTAACCCATATATTGAGGTAGGGTTTGCACGAGTCACGAGGCATATGAGCCGTGACATCTCGTGTAAACTAAGATATATTTGGTAAAGATTTTATATCTTTACATACCTTGTATATCTTACTTAATATATTTGTTTATGATAAAAGATATTCTTGTTATAGAAAATATTATCATATCTTAGAATTTATAGTAAAGATAATAATTGAATAGATTATATTCTATCTTTTGGAATATTCTTTATTATCTTTTAGGCTTTTAGGAAAGAAATAATAGAAGATATGATTTATTAACATATCTCCTATTTTCGGCCATTAGGGTTTCTAGAAACCGAGTTGCCTTATTCTTTCCTTCCTATAAATACTTTGCTCTTTACAACATTTAATATAGAGACCTTAAGCATAAAAATTGATCTTATTTTTACAAAGAAAAATCGTGTGTTTCAAAGCAGAAAACCGTTTTGTTATTTTTGAAAGGTCGTGTGTTTTAAACTCGTATATTCATTTGTTAAGTTATCGTTAAAAGATAATAGTGCTTATTTGATTTCTTACTCGTTCATTAACGTGAACTTTTAGTAGAATCATTAGTGCTTTCTTATTAGCGTAAGTTAGTCACTCGAGTATTTAATTGTACTCATTGAGTTACAGCTAGAGTTAGTTGTACGAGTTGGGTTAGTAAATTTGTAATCCGTAGAAAGGTACTAAATTTATTAATCGAGAATAGTGGACGTAGGTTTCGATTTGTGAAACTGAACCACTTCAAAAACCATGTGTCTCCTCTCTTTCATTTTTTCGTTTACTTTGTTTTAATTGTTCATTAGTTGATTAGTTAAAGTTTAATCAATAAACTTTAAATAATCAATTATATACACATAATCGGAAAAGCTTTCAAAAATTTTAAATCCTCAATTCACCCCCCCTCTTGAGTATTTTGGATCGATAGACTCTTCAGTAGGTTAGTTTAAATAAAGGTCTTAGTTTTTGTTTCCTCTTTACTCGGGACGAGTAAAGGTTCGGTTTGGGGATGTTTGATGCGACTCTTAATTGCGCATATTTAGTCCCCTAATTGAGCCTATTTTGCATACTATTATAACATTTCATGGCCATTATATCCGTCAAATCCTTTCAACTTTGCTTTCCTAGTGCATTTTGTATGACTTGTAGGAAAGAGGACAATGAGGCGGAATTTCCGTCTCCCGTGCACATTTGGAAGGTTGATGACGACCTTAGATGGACTAGTATGTAGAGGAGGCAAGAACGACGACCGACAAAGCGAGAATAAGGAGTATGCAAAGATTAAAAAGGACGTGAGGCAAAAGGATCACACTGTACAACAATCCGAGCAGATTGCACACAAGACGAGCAGACTGGCATAGCAGAATCCGAGCGTCCCGTGCAAGAGACGACCGGATTCTCCCCTCTTGATCCGAGCGTCTCCCCTCCTGGTCCGAGCGGATCGTGATAGCACTAGCGACGTGATATGCTCATCTCCTCACAAAACTTGCATTTCTCTACTTTAAAACCTAGCATTGTTATTTACTAATCTACCCTTACTTAACCTAATGATGTACTACTATATATACTCCATTTTTAATATTCAAGAGAACACCAAGAAGTTTCCTTAGATTAAATCAATCTCTCTTAGATTAGATTAGGAGTAGATTAGAATAGATTAATCTCAATCATTCCACAAAATTACACATTAATCTTTCCTTAATTATTGTTCAAGCTTTATTATTATTAGGTAATTGAAGATTATTGGGTTATTATTGGAGAATTGACAACTCTTCATCAGTCAATCAAGTTTTCTTCTATTATTCTTTGCTTTATTATTTGGAATCATCTTCATAGGTATAATTCTCTTTACCCTTGTTTAATTATTGTTAATCACTTTCATTTATTCATCATGTTTTGCTTTATTAATATGATTGACAACCTTTATAACATGTTAAACGTGATCATGAGTGAGTAGTTTCCTTAGCTAGGATTGATGGGAAATTAGGGGAAATAAACATGGGGATTGATCTATGTTTAATCTAATATGTTTTCATAATTAAATTGCTTGCTTGTTGTGATTTCAACTTATGCACATGTTATGTTCGATGAAATGCGAGCCTATGAATCCTTGTATTTTTTGATCCATCACCTATATTTTCAATGAGGCTTGTAAGCATATAAACCAACTCGAGCCTCATTAGACCATGCATAAAGTTGAATAGGAAGGATTAAGTCGACTTGTAGGTGTTGTACAATCTAATCGATTCGGCTCCAGGACCCAAACCTTCTTAGGGATTGTAAGCTTATACACCAACTCGATCCCATCACAACAATAAGTGCTTGCTATATAATTGAGAACATGCTTGTATGATCAACTCCCACGAATCCCCTATGAACCCATGATATCCTAGCACTTTTAATCATTTGTTTGCATCCTTCCTTTTATTGCTTGTTTTACTTCATTGCTTGCATTAGTTTAGACTCACCAACTACAAAACTAAATCAATTGTGATACTATCATAAATTGAGATAGATAGACTTAGAACCCAAAGCACACCGTCCTATGGATCGACCTCGACTTAACCACTAACTAGTTGTTTGTTGAGAGTATAAATGTGTTTGATTTAGAGCCCCAACGACTCGACACATCAAATACCTCAGATTTGTGAGCTGTTGGGTACTCTATCGAGTAGGACTTACTCTGTCGAGTAAGTTAGTTTTGTATTCTGGAGTCCGTTCTGCCTTATGGGAACTCGATCGAGTAGGAGCAACTCGATCGAGTAGGTGGTACTCGATCGAGTACCTTAGTTACTCGATCGAGTAAGTTGGGTTTTACGAGTTTTTACTGGGTTTTGATAGCAACGTGAGAATGATATAAAAACATATTTCGTCAGTTTCTTTTCACTTTTACCCTACTCTAAGTTTCACAAAGATAAAAAAAAAGCTACGTTGCTCTCATCTCTCTCTCTCATTGCTATCAAATCCCAAGGCTTGTGTCGTCGGAATCAAGAGTTCTTTACGCCGTTGAGACCGTCGTGTTGTGGGTAAGATCCTAGTATAGTTTTTATATTGTTTCATTGATTTTGGTTGAAACCCTAATTGGGTAATTTGGGGGTTTTGGGAGTATTTTGATATTAGATGGTGATTGTATGATTGTATGATTGATAAGAGGTGATTTCCTAGAGGAACGTTTATGATTCGCTGATTGTGACGATATTGGTGATTGCTTTTCCAGGTAGGATTTTCCTACTCAGTTATTGGTTACATTGTATTGGATGGTTGGTTGATTGTTGATGATTATTTAATATTATTGATCTATATCGTATTGAATTGGTAATTGTTGATGTAGTAGTTGGTTGATTGTGTTTGTCTGTGGTTCGCGAGGTGCGCCCTCGGCTGAGTGGAGTCACTTGCGGGAGTGGCTTCACGCCCTTGATTCGCCCCTTGTGGAACCCGCAACAATAGGGGATGTGCACATTAAGGAACATGGTTTTGCGCTCGGTATTGATGAGCGGGGTTTAGGTGGGAACGGCTGCGGTCCCCCACTGGCGGTGTGGATTACTGGTTGTGGCTATAATCTGGCAGGACTAGACCTTCAGGCTAGTCCGGTGATTGGTGATGTGACGGTGTTGGAAGATTGTATGTATTGTTGATATTGCATTATCATATATTGTGTAATCAGTAACTGACCCCGTTTAATTGTTTAAAAATTGTGGTGATCCATTCGGGGATGGTCAGCAGTTATTGAGCAGGTATGATATGGATGCGCGAGGGATTGCTGGGCTTGAGTCATCACGAGTTGTTTAGAAGTCTTCCGCTGTGTTGTCAAACATTTCATTTACTTTAGTTTGTTTTGGATTTGGAACAGTTGTATCACGTTTCTCAGTTTTGGATTTTGTTATGTAATCAATTAAACTTATCTATTAAAGTACGTTCTTTTATGGTTTATTTGATATCCATTGCCTCGGGTAACTGAGATGGTAGCACTTTCATGCATTGGGTGGTCTTGGTAAGGCACCTTGGTGTATGGGGGTGTTACAATGTGGTATCAGAGCGACGATTTTGGAACCTGTAACTAATGAATCTAATGAACCTAGAGAGTCAAACTAAAATGAACCCGGGTAGGAGTTGTAAGGAGCTAATGCAAAGACTTGGAAGACGTCCTAAAGTCACGAACTCGCCCTACAACTTTGAACCGGTCACTATGGGGTGTCATGAGATCGCTATGTGTTTACTAATGTATATATGAATTTTTTGGATGAACGGTATGCGGTTGAATGGAGGATGTGGTGGAAAGAATGAAAGTAATCGTATATGGTAATATAATTTGTGGTTACGCTACTTGTTTGCTGTTATTTCATATGTCTATGTTGGATAAAGTGTATGATGGATGATTTGGTGGAAAAGGTGAAGTAATGTTGCATAAGAATATGATTTCATGATTTAAGCATGTTTATATGACGGAAGTGAATTTTATAATGTTGTTATGTTAGTAACATATGAATGGGGAATTTGATGTTGTATATTATGTTATTGTTTTTACGTAAAGTTATAGAATAAAAGCATGTGGGCAGTAAATGATTGGTAAGTTGAATACTATATGATCATGATGGATGTTATTGTTTGACTTTTGTAGATAGTAACATGTGGTTAGGGGTACTTTTTATACGAGTATCGAGTTGGTTTTGTTTATTTTGTTGTTGTTTAAGTTGTTTGGAAGTAAAAATCAAGTAGTTATGTTGTCCGATTACAGAGAAGTTGTCATTAAACTATTATAACTTGAGATGCATATATGATTTTGATGTGATTCCACTTGGAGGTGATAGCTTATTCTTTTACGATCCTAACGATAGTTCACACGCCCAAAATGACTAGGAAACGAGTGAGATATGACCATTTTACAAAAATTGGACAGTGCTGAGAACTGCGTAGGGTACTCCATCGAGTAGCCCTTACTCGATCGAGTGCACCTCTTTTTGTACTACCCGCCCTGTTTAAGGACTTGTTGAATGACCGTTTGATCAAGGGAGACCCGTAGCAAGGGACATGGGAAAGGACAGGAGACCTACGTTACTGCTTACTCGACCTAGTACGGGTTACTCGGCCGAGTAGTGGGTATACTCGACCGAGTAGGGCTTACTCGGCCGAGTATGACTATAGTCGTCCGAGTATCACGGCTGTTAACGCGTTATTATAAAACGCGAGATCGTAAACCTTATTTCATTTTCGACGGTTCTTTTATCTTTCTAACCCTAAACTCTCTCTCTCTCTCCTACCTACCACACACCTCTCTACTCCTTCACCTAGCCTAGACACTAACCCAAGAAGGGGGAATGGTTCATGCTTGGAGACATCGAGTCGGGATGTCATCGTTGCCGACTTCGGTCCGCGTCTCAAGGTAAATTTATGTTTCGTCGTTATCTTTTAGTAGGTTTTTGGGGTAGTCTAGTAATATGATATGGTTACTACTTGTAGGATTCACCTCGGAGTCTTACCTGGCTAGTTGTTGGATGCACTTTCATGGATTAGCGAAAAGGTAGGATTTCCATACTCAGTTGACTGTATAATTGACTTAAGATGCATTGTTGTGATTAATTGATATCATTAATGTTGTTGATTGATTGTTGTTGGTGGATTGGCGTATGGGGTGTATGAATTGAGATGGTTTGATGATGTTTGCGAGGTCTGTCCTCGGCTGAGTGGAGTCACTTGCGGGAGTGGCTTCACGCCCTTGATTCGCCCTTTGTGAAACCCGCCACAAGAGGCGATGTGCACATTAAGGAACATGGGTTATCGCTCGTGTGATGAGCGGAGCTTAGGTGGGCAAGGCTGCGGTCCCCCACTGGCAGGGCTACACACTTTAGTGAGTAGTCAGTTATGAGATGTGTTTGGGAGTTGGAGATGTATGGTGGAACAGCTGGTTTATCTTTGTTGCATTTGCTTATCTTTATTGTTCAGTGAACTAACCCCGTTGTGTTTTCAATACTGTGGTGATCCATTCGGGGATGGTGAGCAGTTGTTTAGCAGGTACGGTTGGTCTTGATCTTACGGGACATAGAAGGGAATTGAGTCATCACGCTACCAATGTAGATATCGCCGTCACTCATGTCTAGTAGTCCCTTCTGTCGTCTATGTTGTATCCTTGTCACGTTGTTATTGATGTAAAGTATAAAGCTATTTAATAAATGTTCTACTATTGTTTATTTGATCTACTTACCTTGGGAAACTGAGATGGTAGCACCTTTATACATTGGGGTGGTCCTTGGTAAGGCACCTTGGTGTATGGGGGTGTTACAAAGTGGTGTCAGAGCGACGATTTTGGAACCTGAACCAATGAACCAAATGAATGTAGGGCATCAAATTAAAATGAACCTGGTGTATGTGTGTTGGGAGCCCTTTATGTCAGTTTTGGGTGAGAAGGCGCCCTCATCTCAGAATCCCGGCCCCAATCATGCTTAAGCCAACCACCGTGGAAGGGTAGATGTGTAGGATGTCTCTATACCAGTTTGTGAGTCAAGTATGTATGCATGTGGTGGCCTATGTGGTAAGGTGTCGAATATGGAATAGGTGGAGTTCTGTATGCGTGTAAGCGAGGTCTTCAATGAAGTGCTAGTATAATTAGATGTGTGTGCCCGTATGGATGGGTTGACTGATGAGTCTAAAGTCTTATGCATAGTGGTACATGACAGAGGAGATAACAAGCGATGGTAAGGTTGTAACATGACAAGAAGGACGGGAATGTGAACGTGTGCTTAATGGTATATATATGTGTACTTGTAACGATGGTGTGGATGTATGCTCGTAAATAGACTAAGAAATATATGACCTGTGCTACCCGCAATATAATCAAGATGGGTTGTGTATATGTGTTGTGGCATTGATTGTTTTACTACCGGTTATGTGCATAATAACATGTGTTGCATAAGAATATCGTAATGAATTTTATGACTTATGACGTGCCTTATTGTGTTAGAAATAGAGTTTAATGGTGACGAGCCCGATTAAGTGGAACTCCGAACGATGTTTATTGTTTTGCAGGAAATACTCTTAGTATCATCTTACTCCATCACTGTTCTATTGAACTCGGTCGAGTAACGTTCATACTCGACCGAGTAGGCCATACTCGGCCGAGTAAAGAGGCACTCGACCGAGTATTCAAAATCGCAGATTACACTCGCTACTGACCTCTGAATACTTGACCGAGTAGACCAAATACTCGACCGAGTAGAGACTAATCGGCCGAATAAACCTAATACTCGACCGAGTATCCATAAATCGCGGTCCAACTCGGTTAATTTCGGAAAACCCTATAACCCCTCTTCCTTCCTTATTTCCACCTCCTACCTTCATTCTACATTAAATCTTCAAAGTTTTCTTTGTCTCTAAAAATACTTGGGTGATTCTTGGTTGGGGTTGCTCTTAGATTTCCTCTTGCTTGTTCAAATCTCCAATCAAGGTAAAGTATCTAATCAATTTTCTTAACTTTTCTTTCAATCAATGGAAGAACTTGCCCTAAAATTTGAATTTTACTCTTGTAATCCAAATTTTTTATACTTCTATATTGATATTTTGGTCATATTTGCTCTTAAACATCGCCTATGTATGCTCTAAAATGGTTTTCATGCTTGAAATCATCCATATTATGTTAGAAATTTTTCTAGGATTTGCTTCCAAGTTTTGATTTTTGGTCACCTAGATTGCCTTTAAGATGTTCCTTGAGGGTTAATTGATGGTAGCAATGCCTTACTTGATTTGTATGAAATGTCTTTTGTGAGAAACATTCGTCTTAAAACTTCGTCTTAAAAGTGTATTTCTCGAAAAATAGTCCTTACTATGGCAAAATTTCTGGAAAATCCTTGTTGAATTCATCTTTTTGCAGCATGCCGAAAGCAAAAGCCCCAGCTAAGAAGCGGACTCGCGCTAATGTTAACTTGGAAACTGGCCAATCTAGCTAGGAACCCATTGTTCCTCCGGTGGATGATTATTCATCGGTAATTTTCTCTGACTTCAAGCAGCGGGCTGCTTTTGTGGCCTTAATGGGTCGGACCATGAGGTCGACTCGTTGTGTGGACCCCGATATCTTGGAGAACTTGGGGGTTAAAGGGGATATCATTTACATTTTTGAGATTGTAGGAATGGAGGGACTCTACCATCTTCACAAGAAGTCCTACCCATATCTAACCTTGGAGTTTCTGAGCTCCTTTGTGTATGATGTAGAGGGGAAAACCGTTTCTTTCCGCCTCATGAACGATGACCATAACCTGACACTTGATGAGTTTGCTAACCACCTTGGGCTAGAGACTGAGAAAGAGGGGTACTTGAGTGATGTGGTGAAGAACAATGGGGCACCTCACTACCTACCTTACCTGACTGGGAGACCCGTTCCGAGTGCGAGTGCCATGTTGATTAATGATGTTCAGCATGTGTCACTCCGTATGTTCCTTAGGATGATGACTTGTCTACTGTTTGGGAGGGAGGATGTTGTTGATGTCCTATCTTAACCATCGTCGGGGGAAGCCCTTTTACTATAGTGCCCCGGGGTCGTATGCTCTAGTTTGGACCTTATGGCACGGTCTTCGAGCCGTCACCTTACTTGTGGGGCTATAGTGACCCGTTTGGCCCAGGGGTTGACTGACTTTGAGGCTCCACCTGCGTCGGGTACTAGGCTGTTCGAGTCTGTCCCTACGATGGATGAGAGGTACTGGTGTCATAATAGGTGGCTTAGGAAGCTGGAGGATGGGTCTTTTGCTTGGAGGGTGAAGGGATCTAGGTGGATGGTGGCCCCCCGATTCCGAGCACCTTCCCGTGGTGGACCATCTGGCAGAGTATGACCCGGGGAGTGGGGAACCGGAACCTGAGCCTCATTTTTACTTGATCGATCCCACCATCCTCCTAGACCTACCTAAGCCTATCTCCGTTACAGAGAAGCAGCCGACCGCTCCCCCGCCTCGCGAGCGCCGTAGAGGGAGAGCAGCTAGGGTGGCCGAGACTGAGACTGAGCCTTCCTTTTCTACACCTAGCTTTTACCCCCCGCAGTACTCACCCTACCCCACCGTCCACGACCCTAGGATGCAGGTTAGTGACCTGGCTGAGCGGATATCCACTGCCTTGGTGCTACGAAACATGCATGAGATGGCCTACAACCAGGGTATAGGGACGGACTTAGCGCAGCCGGTTTGGTGGAGAGGACCCGGGGTTGACACGGGAGTGTTCCATAGTTGTGGGGTTGAACCCAGCTTTTGGAGACCATCGACAGAGACCGAGTTTGGCTGCCTCGCGGGACCATGGGGAGCCAACTATGGCAGTCAGCTGGACGAGGCAGGGAGATGGACCGGTGGTGGAGGCTACTCAACTGGAGTTTATCAGGGAGCGGGCACATCTGGAGCAGGGACATCTGGCACCGGAGGTGGTGAGGAGATGGAGGAGGGTGCGGACATTTGAGTTCCGCTTTGTTTTCTAGACTTGTTTCTCTAGATTTGTTGTTGGATATTTGCTAAACTTTTACCGTACTCTTTTATTTTGGGTGATTGTAATTGGCCATAAGGCCACTACTTATTTCCCGTACTGCTTTTGAGTCATCTGGCTCAGGAACTTTGAGTTGATGCTAGATATCTAGCTGTTTGCAGGATTAAACATTGGTGTTAGGTGTATGAGAAGCCGAAAATTGCATTCTGCTCTGAAAAATTCGGCCGAGCATGCCGATACTTGGCCGAGTATCGCGTACTCGACCGAGTACTTCTTGATACTCGACCGAGTATACGGACATTGCACCCCTCGTTAATTGAATTTGTTATAGAATCAAATGAGTATCTGTTTTTCTGTATATGCATGCTTCAATGTCCTAGTGTCGAGTTAAGTCTTCATGATATGAACTTTGCTTATATGATAACGATATCCGATCGGAATCTGTGATGAGACGGTAATAGTAATATGAGAACCGGAAAGGGGTGAAGGAATGGTAATTTACATCTCTTTGTCCAGGTTGCATGTGCCTATTTTCCTTAAATTGCATGTATATGATGGTTGTTTACCTACATTACAGGCGTGTCGTAATTGTCGCGCGACATGATATATGTTCTATGGTTGTGGTTTCCTTGCGCACTTATGAGTTTGGTCCGATGGGTGGAATGAACTTCGGGGACGAAGTTCCTTTTTAGAGGGGTAGATAACATCGCGGTAAAAGTCCTAACAAGTTGACAGAGTTCTTCTATATTTCACCTTTGTTTTAACTTTCAAGTCTCTAAGTTGGCACAAACTTAAGTAATATGTACTTTTGAAGTTCAAGCTTGTTACGTAATTAACTTGGTGGTTGTATAAAGTAACAGTATGGTGATTCTGTGGTTGACAAAACTATGTCGAAAGATGTTGATAACCTGATGTCATATGCGCCTTAAGCTTATTTAGTGTTCGCCGCCGTGAAGTGATAGGTTTTTCCTTAGGTGCCTTGTCGTTCGTGTTGGGAGGTGTGCCATGAACTTCGGGGACGAAGTTCCTTTTTAAGGGGGAAAGACTGTAATACCCGCCCTGTTTAAGGACTTGTTGACTGAGCGTTTGACCAAGGGAGACCTGTAGCAAGGGACATGGGAAAGGATATAAGACCTACGTTACTGTTTACTCGACCTAGTAGAGGTTACTCGGCCGAGTAGTGGGTATACTCGATCGAGTAGGGCTTACTCGGCCGAGTATGACTATACTCGACCGAGTATCACGGCTGTTAACGCGTTATTATAAAACGCGAGAACGTATACCTTATTTCATTTTCGACGGTTCTTTTATCTTTCTAACCCTAATCTCTCTCTCTCTCTCTCTCTCTCTCCTACCTACCACACACCTCCCTACTCCTTCACGCACCTAGCCTAGACACTAACCCAAGAAGGGGGAATGGTTCATGCTTGGAGTCATCGAATCGGGATGTCATCGTTACCGACTTCGGTCCGCGTCTCAAGGTAAGTTTATGTTTCGTCATTATCTTTCAGTAGGTTTTTGGGGTAGTCTAGTAATAAGATATGGTTACTACTTGTAGGATTCACCTCGGAGTCTTGCCTGACTAGTTGTTGGATGCACTTTCATGGATTAGCGAAAAGGTACAGTTTCCCTACTCAGTTGACTGTATAATTGACTTAAGATGCATTGTTGTGATTAATGATATGATTAATATTGTTGATTGATTGTTATTGGTGGATTGGAGTATGGGGTGTTGGAATTGAGATGGTTTGATGATGTTTACGAGGTGCGTCCTCGGCTGAGTGGAGTCACTTGTGAGAGTGGCTTCACGCCCTTGATTCGCCCTTTGTGGAACTGGTGCGGTTCGAAACTTTGTCGTCTAAGTCAACCAACCAAAACAATATTTATAACTAAACAAACTACTCTTAGTTGAGTGGTAAGTAAAGGTCGGATCCCAAAGGACGGGTATTGAATTAAGTTATCAGTCGTAGAAAGATATGTCTCAGGGCGTCACAAATTGGGTTGAGATTTGAGGTATCAAGCTAAACTACTATAACAATGAAATGTAAAGAAATGAAAGTAAAACAAGCAAGTAAAGTGGGGGTTTGTAAACAATAGGGTGTCATGAGTTCATAGGGGATTCATGGTGGTGATCATACAAACATATTTTCATAGTTGCAAGCAATTTATTGTTGTAGTGGAATCGAGTTAGTTTACATCTTACGATTCATAGGAAGATTTGGGTCTCGGAGCCGAGTCGTCTAGACTGTACAACACCTACAAGTCGACTTACTTTCTTCCTATTGACTTCTATGCATGGTCGAACAAGACTCGAGTTAGTTTATATCTTACAAGTCTTGTTGAAAGATAAGAGATGTGCAAAATGCAAGGTTTCATAGTCTAGCATTTTATCAAGCATAACATGTGCATAGGTTAACACTACAACAAGCAAGCAATCATATGATAACATATTAGATTAAGTATGAATCTACCCCCATGTTATAGTTACCCTAATCCCCCATTAACCATAGCTAGGTGACTACTCACTCATGGTTGTGTTGAACATGCTAATAAGGGTGTCAATCATATTATCAAAGCTAAACATGGTAAATGAGTAAAGTAATAAATAAGCAAGGGTAAAAAGGATTATACAAAATTGAGGATGATCCAAATAATAAGTAAAGAATAATAGAAGAACACTTGATGAATGATGAAGAGTTGTCAAGTCTTCAATAAACCCAAATAATATTCAAATTACCCAACTAAAACTAAGAACACTTGAAGGATTAAACAGAATTTGAGATTTGATTAATATTGAGATGAGTGATTACAACTTGATTAATATTATCTAAACTAAATTAAGGCTAAATTAGAACTTGATAAACTTGGTTTTTAATCCACTAACACAATGGGGTATTTATACTAAGTACAATTATTAGGGTAACTAAGGGCTTAAATGACGATTAAGTCCCTAAGAAGATGATTAGTGCTTTGCAAGTCCTAGAGGGAGCCGCCCGGATTGTCATTGAAGCAAACTCGTGCTGCCCAAGGATCCGCTCGACCTGAGCTCGGGACGCTCGGATCATGGCATGAGACGCCTTGATTGAGGGTGAAGTCGCTCGACCTGGGCTCGGGACGCCCGGATCAAGCTTGAGACGCCCCGATCTTTGATCAGCTCCTCTTCTTCTTCTTCTTTGACTGCCCAAGGATCCGTGGGGATCGATGGGAGGTCGTGGGGCTTTTCATCATTGCCCATTTTTACTTCATTTATTCACTTAGGCCTTTAGTAATGGTCTCCTCTTTGATGCTTGGTCATTAGATGCACTCCATTTAGTTCTACTTTGCTCCATAGATGCAAGGTTAGCAATCCTCTCTTACCAAGGACACAAAGCCTCAAAGAATATGCAAAGTAGGGAACTAAAGATAAGAAACGACCCTAATAAGCACTATAAAGCATAGGAACGAGGCTAGTTCGGGGACTAAATGTGCACAAATATGAGTCACATCAAATATCCCCAAACCGAACCTTTGCTCGTCCCGAGTAAAGAGGTGACTAAAACTATGACCTTTATTAATACTACTAGCCGATGTGAGACAATTAGCAGGTCTCACTCCGCCCCTTCAACTCACAACAAGACATCCATGAGGTAAGATGCCTTCTTACAAGGCAAGGCGGGGCTTGCCAAAATGGCGATACATCTAAGCAATTAAGCACACAAGATCAAGTAGAGGATGCATCTACAAAAAGAATAGCCACTTTCCTCATCTAAGTGGCGGAAATCATCTAGAGGGGAAGCAATCTAAGGTTACACATTCCATTATAGATATCATTTCTCCAAGCTACTAAGTTCAAAAGGATACCAACTAATCACCTCCAAGTTGTGTCAAACTAGGGTACTTTTATCCTCAATCGCTAAATGCTTTTGTCAAGAGTAGGCTCCTTATGGTGTTAGAAACACTGTAGGATCGCGGAATTCCCCCTCTCTGCCATGCAACAAAGAAAGGATTCATCAATGGATAAAAGGGATTGTTATGATTTGAGTTTCACAATGGTAGTTTGCTTTTGTTTTGTTTCCCCCTAATTTCTTGTGGTATTTTGACTTTTGAGTACATTTCTTTGCCACTTTTGATGTTTGACATTTTTATACTTGGCAAATTTTTCAATCTTTGCATTTTTGAACATTTTCAAAGTAACCCCATTTTGTAGCAAGTGCACTTTTATTGAAGCTTAGGAGTCTATTTTTGCTCCTCTTTTCATTGATGCAATTTTTGTGCAAACTTTTTGATTTTCAATTTTGTACTTGAACTCAATTTGGAGATTTTTGTGCCCCTTCCCTTTTGTATTGGCAAAACATGATGATAGCAATGAAAGAACGGTCGCATGACATCAAGGGTCACCTTGGAATAAATGGTAGCCAAGGAGTCATCACACCACAAGGTACCCTTGACTAGGCCTTAGTCCATGGGTCAAAAGATACTAGTATGACACATCCTAGGGTGTCTTGAGGGTATTCTAGAAAACAAAGTCTCAAGGAGAAAAATTATCTACAAGGGACTATATACACTTGCCAAGCTTCCCAACTAGACATTTTCACAAAAATTTTCCTAAAATGCAACTACATGCCATGATGCAACTAACATATATACAACCTAATGCAAATGCTACTATTACTAGTATGCCATATAATCTAAATGCAACTTCTTGAATCACATTGGTTTGTATCGCATCAAAGAAAAAGAAGCCACATTGTCATTAACATAGAGAGGAAAAAGGAGATTTGGAAAGATCATACCATGCGGTCTTCATATTCCTAATGCCTCGGATGTGGCGTAGTCGGTCCAATGTAATAGGAGTGAACACAAACAAACAAATATATACAATATATACATTTCTATACTACAAAAGGAAGAACATGTTTTTGGATTTTTGAAATTTTTGAAATTTTTCATTTTTTGAATTTTTGAGTTAGAAGGTGTTAGAATTCCCCATCCCCACACTTAGAATGGACATTGTCCCCAATGGACAAAACAATAGGGAATTGTGCAAATGCAATGAAATGAATGATGCATGATTCTATACTAAATGCAAACTATATGTGAGATATGTACATGTGATAAATATATACAAGTGATGCAAAGTAAACTATACTACATGATGCATGCTTTCTATTGTTCGGAGAGCTAATTTGAATTAAATCGTATTCCTTATGATTGAACTTCCCCAAACCGGAAAAAACACTATTGCTAGTACAAAAAAAGAAATGGAAGTTCATTCACAAGGCATGGAATGCAATGCATGAATGAAGATTGTCATTTTGAATTCTTGTAGTGGGAGCAAAAAGATAACACCTCAATGGGACCGAGGTGGGAGTCGTTTGAGTGGTGCTAGGACTCCAAACTCAAAACTACCAAGAGCCCGAAATGACTCTCAAAGTGGTGCAAGTTAAATATTATACAAGTCATGGAAACATGAGATAAAAACAAAGAAAAAAGAGGGGTAGGAGACTTACAATGGAATTGGTTGGTACTAGCATAAGTGATCAACCCCGCATTGTAGTGCCCTCCTTCATACTTTGTCAACCATCAATTGTCACTCATCGTGACATCATCATCATCATCATCATCATCATCTAACCATCATTCTCTTCACTTGAACTTTCTTCTTCCTCATCATCTTGGCAAGACCCACTACTTTCCCCGCTCTCATCATCAACTTCCTCCTCTCTCCTAGTATCCCTTTCTTCATCTTGAGAAGCATTAGGAAAGAATACTTTCCTATCCACCCAATCCGGCAAAAAACTCGAAGGATCAAGGAGTCCTTGCCTAGCAAGATGGTAGAGGGATGGATATTGGGCATAATATGCACTCAACCGATCATTGTGAGCTTCTCTATGCATGTGTTGCATTAGTTGGGTCAAGTAGTCATTGCCCGCCATAACACCATTAGCTTTGAATTCTTGGTAGGCAAAGGGATAAGGCGGTGTAACAATGGAGGAGGAGGGTTCTTCTCTTGGTTGTTATTTTTGTTTGATGATGGTCTCGGCTTGCTCGGAAATGGGGATGAGGTAGTTGGTCCGGTGGGTGGAGATGCGACAAATCTTACTTGGTAAGAAAATGGACTTGGCATCCTTGATGAGCCACTCATATTTATGGTCCAAGTTATCATGCTTGATCCATTGAAACTTGTGAATCATGTTGCTGATGTCAAGAAGGTGGCTCCCTTTAACCGGTTTATAGGTGTTATCCTTGTTGAAATCCGAGTTAAAATGTTTTGCCAACCTCGTCACCAAGCCTCCATTAACAATAAAGGCCTCACCATCCTTCCCATTCTCAATATCCAACCATCTTTTTATCGATAGTTGAAGAACATTATAATCACTCTTGGGTTTTCCACCAACATTCCAAAAAGACTCAAGGTAAACAAAGTCTAATTCCGTCAAGTGATTGGCTTCTTTCCTAATAATCAAAGTGTTTGCCACAAACTTGTGCCAATACCTTATACTCGGATGATGAATGTACAAGGCATGGCACTCTTTGAAAGTAGTGAACTTACTGGGGCATGGCACTCTTCGAGACCTGTAAAAAGAGAAACAAAGTAATGTTCCTCCAATTTGCTCCCAAACTGGGGCGGAGGTGTTATAACAGCTGCAATATGTGACTCATAAGGGATATCAGACGGTATCTCCACGGACTCTATAGGAGGGGTATCATCACAGGGCATGGCTCGCATGGGTTCCCTACGCGCACTAGACTTGGTAAAAACCAAATCCTCTCCTCCTACCTAAAAAGTAAGTGTCTTAGCCCCGACATCTATAATCGCACCAGAAGTGCGCAAAAATGGTCTTCCCAAAATAATGGGAGTGTGACGGTCTTCGGGTATATCTAAAACAACAAAATCAACAGGAATAAAGAATTTCCCTATCCTGACAGGTACATCATCCAAAACTCCTTTAGGCCGTGATAAAGAATGGTCGGCCATCTGTACAGTAATGCTAGTATGCTTAAACTTAGTCAAACCTAATATCTTAGTAAGAGACAAAGGTAACACACTGACACTAGCGCAGAGGTCACATAAAGCATTGTCGATTAATTGGATCCCTATATGACATGGTATGGAAAAACTACCTGCGTCAGACAACTTAGAAGGGGTCCCAGTCTGAAGAAGTGCGCTGCACTCTTCAGTCATAGCTACAGTCTCAATAACACTAGCATCACTCTCGCAACATAAAGTTTGCTTAA
Organism: Silene latifolia; assembly: GCF_048544455.1. Classification (NCBI taxonomy): domain Eukaryota; kingdom Viridiplantae; phylum Streptophyta; class Magnoliopsida; order Caryophyllales; family Caryophyllaceae; genus Silene; species Silene latifolia. The sequence goes on along the minus strand of NC_133529.1, from coordinate 46,192,732 downwards.
TAAATTTAGCATAAGTGGGTACCTGGGCCATAAGCTCATTATAATGCTCACCAACATTAAGAACCCGTATAAGATCTAGGAATCCGCGGTGTGGCAACAACCTTCGTGGAAAAGGAACTTGGATAGGATAGGCTTTGACCGTACTCTCCTCCATATCGTCATTCGGGATAGGCATGGGTGACGATTGAATAGTTTCCGAGGCTGTAGGGACTGATCGATCACTTATTTCCTTTCGATCGAACGCTTTCTCAACACATTTTCTCGATCGACCATCAGCAGGAGGTCGATTGAATGGTATTCCCTCCGTAATGTTCGATTGAGTACTCGGGATGTCATGATCGAATTTAATGCTCATATCGGCACAGGCATCAGTACAAACTGTATGAACAGTACCAGCATCAACAGACAATGGAATACTCTCGGTATGGACTGCATACACCGTCTCATATTGCTCTTCCCCAGCAACTAATTGATCGATCTGAAGCTGTAGCTTCTTTATACGGATGTCATTTTTCGTATGGGACTTCTGCGCCGTTAGTGCAAATTCCCCTATCATTGACTTCAGTTCAGCAAGCTCAACTTTTTCGATCAACCCATTGACTTGGGCCTGCAACTTCTCAAGACGGATGTCTTGAGCCTTGGATTTTTCCACACTTGAAACCAAGATATTTGCAATTGGGAGTAATTTCTCGAACCCATCGTTCTTTTCAGCAGGAGGAGTGTGTTGCGGTGGGTTAGCATAGCAAGTCTGTTGAAGACCTTGTTGTCGCAGTGGTTGTGGTGGCACCGGTATAGGAGGAGCAAAACTTTGGTGACTTCCACAACCCCAAGACTTTTTCCTCTCCCAATTGGCAGTTTTGACGGCTGGAGCTTCAAAACGGGCTATAAGTTGGGAGACGGACGTCATCTTGGCTAAAGAATCGAAGGTACTCAAGCCTTCCCTTCGATAATCTTTCTCTGAAATCTGTCTAATAGACCTGTAGACCTATCAAAACAGCACTAAAGAAAAAGATAAAAACTGCCTCAAGGAATAAATCCCTTGAGGCTAGACACAGACGAAAATAAACATATAAACAAGCCAATTGCCTCCCCTTTAAGAACGCGCCAAAATTTGACAGGGCTGTCGTGTACCTATCAAAAATAACTAACTAAACTAACTATATAGCTAGGGAAGTCAGGTCGATCTCCACAGGGAGGCAAGGTATCTATCTGTAGTCCGTCTATCTATGTCACAATTGGGGGGTTTTGTATTTGATTCTCTAGACTACTGAAGGTTTAAGGGGAAGAGAAATAGGGAAAGAGCGATAAAGCAAGAAAATGTGATAAAAGTGATCAAATAAAGAAGGTATGTCAGGATTTCGGTTCACTACGGTAGTTCAGTGACTCAACTGTAAATAGATTAGACAAATTACCGTGAGACGGATACTGGAAAGGTCCTTTCGGTCCACTTTCTACCCTAGATTCCCACTAACTTAACTTCCGTCCTCGTCAGGGTAGTCTACTGTTCATAGCAGGTCTATTTAGTCCAATCTTCCGATCCAGGATTAAATTTAACCAGATTAAAAGGGTGACTCAGAACCGTGCACTCAACTAAGTCGGTAAATACAGTTATATTGCTATGGTGACAGGGTCTCACAATTAATTCATTTAACCTATTTACTACATCGTCACAATTCTACCGTAGATCCCTTAATCCTAACATGAAATAAATTAGCTACTCATATTATCAATATAGTCAAGACTAATAATGATGAAATAACTAATAAATAACATAATGAAATTATAATTAAATCGCATAAAAGAGATTAGGGCAGAAATTAAGAGAGCAAAACAATAGAACTAAAGTAAACAGATGAAAGATTAATATTAAAGGAAGAGAAAGAGATTACAATCGCGAGAATGCGGCGTAAAGAACACTAAATCCGAGCGAGAAATAATCCTAAAGCAAAAGTTACAGTAGAGAAAAAGCAACGTAGTGTTTACAGTGAAAGATGAATGATAAGATAATAGATTAGATCCTAATAACCTAAATTAATCGAGCTTAAATAGAAAAATACTAAGTCTATAAGCTAATTATAAGTTCACGGACTAATTAAAGCCCATGAAAGACAAAATCACTCGATCGAGTAACTTTATATCACTCGATCGAGTAAAATTAAGCTCAAACCACTCGATCGAGTAGAAAATCTACTCGATCGAGTAACCCCTAAAATACAACTACTCGATCGAGTAGAAAAAGGAGTCGATCGAACACAATTGTACTCGATCGAGTACTTTCCAGTGCACAATTCTTGCTTCGCGCACTGAACTTCAAACGGCTGCCATTTCTTCGTTACTTGGGCAAACAGGGAGTTTCCGGTGGCGTTGGAACTAAGAGGACAAGCTTTCATCTCCAATTAGAATCACCTGAATATCAGTTGTAGAACTCGAGATATGGCTCTTCAAAGTAGGCACTAGCAATTTGAAGTTCTTCCTTTGCTCGCCTAGCTATCTTACTTCTTTGCGCACCTCAAGACAGCTACATTCCCGCTCCAAATTCACTCTTCCTCCAAATACATGCTAAACGGACGGTAAAAGGCTCGATTTCACTACTTTCTGGTCCATTTCTGCAAATAGAACAAAACAAACCAAAGTAGCATATTCGGAGCATTTCGTAGCAAAAAACTACGATAATAGCATAGAAATACGTGCATAAAAAGGCCAAAAAGGACTATATAAAATGCACGTATCAAATACTATGGTTTTATGAGCTGTTGGGTACTCCATCGAGTAAGGCTTACTCTGTCGAGTAAGTCAGTTTTGCGTTCTGGACACTGTTCTGTCTGATGGGTACTCGATCGAGAGGGGCAACTCGATCGAGTAGGGGCCACTCGATCGAGACCTCACATACTCGATCGAGTGCGTCGGGTTTTACGGGTTTTTGGCCGGGTTTTGATAGCAACGCGAGAATGATATAAAAATTACTTTTCGTCAGTTACTTCTACTTTTTACCTTATTTTAAGTTTTACAAAGAGAAAACAAAAGTTACGTAGCATTTCTCTCTCACATTGCTATCAAATCCAAGGGATTGAGTCCTCGGATTCCATAACTCTTTACATCGTTGAGACCGTCGTATTGTGGGTAACATACTAATCCAGTTTTTATATTGTTTTGTTATCTATGGTTTAAACCCTAATTGGGTAATTTTGGGGTTTTAGGAGTATTATTGGTATTAGATTGTGATTGTATGATTATATGTTGATTGGAGGTGATTTCGTAGAGGAGCGTTTCTGATCTGTTGTTGTATCGTTTGTGGTGATTGCATTCCAGGTAGGGTTTCCTACTCAGTTATTGTTTACATGAATATGATATGGTTGTTGGTTGTTGGTTAATGGCATTTGGTTATATCGTAATTGATTCGGTATTGTTGATTCTGTAATTGGTTGTTGTTGTTTGTCTGTGGTTAGCGGGGTGTGCTCTCGGCTGAGTTAAGTCACTTGCGGGAGTGGCTTCACGCCCTTGATTCGCCCCTTGTGGAACCCGCCACAAGAGGGGATGTGCACATTAAGGAACATGGGTTTTCGCTCGATAAAGATGAGCGGGGCTTAGGTGGGAACGACTGCGGTACACCACTGGCGGTGTGGATTAATGGTTGCGGCTGTAATCTGGCAGGGCTAGACCTTCAGGCTAGTCAGGTGATTGGTGGTGTGATGGTGTTGGAGAATTGTGTTTGTGTATTGTTGTTGTATTTGTTTAAATTCTGTATGCAGTAACTGACCCCGTTTAATTGTTTTAAAAACTATGGTGATCCATTCGGGGATGGTGAGCAGTTATTGAGCATGTATGATTTGGATACACGAGGGATAGCTGGGCATGAGTCACCATGAGTCATCTAGGAGTCTTCCGCTGTTGTGTCGAATATTTATTTACTTTAGTTGGTTTGATTTTTAGAACAGTTGTATCGTACTTTGCAGTTTTGGGTTTTGGCATGTAATCACTTTAAACTTATTTATTTAAAGTACGTTCTTTGATGGTCTATTTGATATACATTGCCTCGGGTAACCGAGATGGTAGCACTCTCATGCATTAGGTGGTCTTGGTAAGGCACCTTGGTGTATGGGGGTGTTATAAAGTGATATCAGAGCGACGATTTTGGAACCTGTAACTAATGAATCTAATGAACTTAGAGAGTCAAACTGAAATGAACCCGGGTAGGAGTTGTTAAGAGCTAATGCAAAGGCTTGGAAGACTTCCTAAAGTCGCGAACTCGCCCTACAACTTTGAACCAGTCACTATGGGGTGTCATGGGATCGCTATGTGTTTACTAATGTTTATATGAAGATGTTGGATGAATGATGTGTGGTTGAATGGAGGATGTGGTGGAAAAGGTAAAGGTAATGTTAATGATAATATGATTGTGGTTAAGCATGTTGCATGATGATGTGATTTATAATGTGGCCATATTAGTAACATGTGAATAAGAGATGTTGTGTTGTATACTATGTTTTGGTTTTGACGAAAAGTTATAAAATTAAAGGCATGCGGGAAGTTAGAAACATCAGCATGACTCGATCGAGTGGGGGTAACTCGATCGAGTACGGTGGACTCGATCGAGTGGGCTGAGCTTGATCGAGTGGGTATATGACAGCGTTAGGCAGTAGCTGCTGTTTTGTGTGGCTCGATCGAGTAAGGGGAGTACTCGATCGAGTGGGGGATACTCGATCGAGTACGAATGTGACTCGATCAAGTGTGTTTTTACGTCAGTTCTGGTCAGGTTTTGGAGTTGGGGAACTCGATCCAGTAGGTGGGCAACTCGATCGAGTGAGCTCTACTCGATCGAGTGAGTGTGGTTACTCGATCGAGTAGGTGCTGTGCAAGTCATATATGCTTTGAGCCGTAGGCTATCTGCTTACGTTTATCTCTCCTCTTATAGCTCAAAGATATGCCGCCAAAGAGGTCACCTATGTATGCTAGGGCTCAGAAGATGAGTGTGGACGAGATTGCCAAGATGCTTGAGCATCAAGAGGCGCTTACCGAGGCCCTTAAGAGGTTTGTGAAAGATAAAGATGCCGGGGTAGACTTTGCCAAGATGAGCACTACGATATCCCGCTTCAACCCAAAAGAATATATGGGTACAGGTGCACCAATTTTGCTCGACAATTGGCACAGAGAGATGGAAAATATCTTGGGATTGGTTCATTGTCCCGAATATTTTAAGGCGGAACAAGCTGCGTTCTACATGAGAGATGCAGCGGGGGAGTGGTGGGACAAGGTGAGGGAGAGTGCCCTAGACCTTTATCTGATGTAAGGTAAGTTTGGTATTCTATGGGTTGAATTCAAGAGAGCGATGAGAAGGGAGTTCGTTCCGGAACACGTTCATAGTAAGTTGAGGGAGGAGTTTGATTCTTTCAAGATGACCTCGGATATGACAGTGGCGGAGTATTACCACAAGTTTAATGAGAAATCGAGATATACGGAGGACATGGGGCTGAGTGAGGAGAACTCTGCACTTCGGTTTGAGAAGGGGTTGACCTATCAGATCATGGAGAAGTTACCGGTTGGGGTCCTTATTGATGTTAAGGAAGTGTATGAGAGGGCAGGACGAGCTGAGCGGTTGGTCGAGATGGCCAAAGAGAACAAAGAGAGGGGTCCAGAAAACAGAAAGGCTGAGAGTGAGGGTGGTGGTTAGTCTAGCTACAAGAGAGGTAATCACAACCAAGCAAGGGCTTATTCATCGGGATCAGGTTTCAGTGGTGGATCATCTTATGGGCGTGGTCGTCGTAGTAGCAGCAGTTGGAGTATCTTTTGTTTCAACTGTGGTGGTATGGACCACAAAAGGCATGAGTATACGAGTGCCGGGGGGAGAGGTTTTCAGAGGCCATCACAGGGAAGCTTTTCGCAGGGACCGACACAGAGCTATGCTAGCAACCGAACGGTTGGGTCATGGAATAATCAAGGAAGGCAAGGTAACAACAACGGTAGGTTCAACCGCAATGGCGGTAGTTCTTATCAAAATCGGCGGCTAACAACAATCAGGGTTCAGCTGTCAAGCCATCTACTTCAGCTAGTACAGTACAAGGGGGTGGACAAAAGACCAGTGGCAAGCTGTTTATGATGGATAATAAAGCTGCTGAGGATGATGAGCACGTGATCACTGGTACCTTTCTTGTTAACGAAGTTCCTACTTTTGTTTTGTTTGATTCGGGAGCGTCACACTCTTTTGTATCGTCGTTTCATGCTAAGTCTATGGGTTTGAGAGAGTTTGAGTTTGTAAAAGATGAGGTTTTTATACTGTCGGGTGAGTCAGTGTCTTGTGGGAGGTTGTATAAGGGTGTATCCGTGATAGTTGGGCAGGTTGATCTTCCAGTGGATTTGTTAGAATTTCTTATGGATGGTTTTGAGATGATAGTTGGTATGGATTGGTTGGGTAAGTATAAGGCTAGAATAGATTGTCACCAAAAGAAAGTCTCTTTGAGAGGTCCTAAGGGAGTTAATATGTCTTATCGTGGGTTTCTTGTCAAACCTAAAGTCAAAGTGATTGCAGCGATGACCTTGAAGTCTTACTTAAGGAAGGGGTGTCCTTTTTTTTTGGTGAAAATGTGAATATTATATATAAAATCAAGGAATATACAAAAGACACAAACTGATCACGGTTCAAACCCCCACATTGACAAAAACAAACATATATCAACTAAGCCTGATGTCCTTGAATTAAAGCAAGCCAATCAATGTTCACATTGGCTCCTCCTAGCTTAGCTGTTACTCTCCTGCTAACTTCTTCCTCAATTCTCCTGGCTACCACTTCAGGACGCAGCAAGCAACAGTTTAATCGTGCGTTGTTTCTTTGGAACCAAACATGGTAATGGTATGCAGTAAGACAAGCAGCTCTTGCTTTCCATAGGACTGATTTCTGATACACCGTAGCTAGATGTATCGTATCAGGGACAGTTCCTCCAAACCATTGGCTTAGCCGAGCTTTAATTCTCGCAATCTAAAACACATTCAGAGAATACATGATGCACAGTCTCAGTTTGAGACTCACACATCACACATAAATCATCAGCACAGCAAGCATACTTGAACAATTTTTCCTTGACATTCATCCCATTATGCATCATCAACCAAGTAACAATGGAATGTTTAGGGACATTCCAATTGTTCCAAACCACAGGTGACCAGATCTGCGTAACTGCATTGAGCACAACCAATCATATCCACTTCTAATAGTATATCCCTTAGGGTGGTGATCCCAGCTGCCATTCACAAACCCTTCCTTTAACTTCTCTTTCACTTTGCAAATGCTCTTCCAAACCCAAGTACTGTCAGCAGGAGGGGAGTAGTCCTGCCAGTTCTGATCTTTAATGTAAATAGCATTGATCCATTTGATCCATAGTCTATCAGCCTTAGAGTGTATCCAATTGACAAGTTTCCCAACAGTGGCAATGTTCCAAATGTCTGCTTTTTTGATCCCTAGTCCACCTTCCTTTTTTGAAGTAGTCACTGTGTCCCAAGCTACCAGAGAAACCCTATGGAAATCAGGGCTGCCATCCCATAGGAAATTCCTACATATAGCTTCAATACGTTTAATGACACTTTGAGGAATGACAAACATTTGAGCCCAGTAGTTATACAATGTATTAAGAACAGAATTGATTAAGGTGATCCTGCCAGCATAAGATAGCTTCTTTGCTCCCAAACCTCTTATCCTAGAAACCATTTTTTCAGTTAGAGAGGTGCAATCTTTCTTGGATATCTTTCCAGGCTGTATAGGCACCCCTAAGTACCTAAAAGGCATGACCCCCTCAGTAAAACAAGTCACTGATTTGATACCTTCTTTGATCTCCTCTTGCATCCCATTAAAGAAAATCTCAGATTTAGTATTGTTCATGGTCAGTCCAGATGCATTAGAAAAGGATGTATAAGCTTTCATCAGCAGCATGATAGAAGGAGGGTCTCCTTTACAAAACATCAGCAGGTCATCTTCAAACATCAGATGGGTAAGCTTGAGAGGCTTGCAGTTTGGATGATAATGAAATGGCCATCTTGTAGTGGCAAATTTGATGACCCTGGTGAGGTAATCCATACATATAGTGAACAAGAGAGGAGATATGGGGTCACCCTGTCTTAGACCCCTCTGTCCCTTAAAATATCCAAATAGATTTCCATTGAGGGACAATGTATAAGCAGGTGTACTGATACAACTCATCACCAGTTGGACAAAGTGTGTAGGAAATTGTAACCCATACAGCATTTGTTCCACATAGTCCCATTCAACAGTATCATAGGCCTTCTGAAGATCAATTTTAAACAAACATCTTGGGGAGACACTTTTCCTTGCATACATGTGAACTATATCCTGACAAATTAGGACATTCTCAATAATGGATCTACCTTTGATAAACGCTCCCTGGTTTTCATGTATAATGTCAGGAAGGACCAGAGCTAGCCTATTGCAGAGAAGTTTGGAGATGATCTTGTAAATCAGGTTACAGCAGGCTATAGGTCTAAAGTGTTTAACAGTGGTAGGTCTTTCACATTTTGGGATGAGAGTTATATTAGTAGCATTTATCTGGGATATCAACTGACCATTCCTAAAGAACTCCTTAACAGCACAGCAAATATCAGGTCCAGTAGTGTCCCAGGTGTCTTTAAAGAAACCACTGGTGTAACCATCAGGTCCAGGGGCCTTGTCCTTAGGAATGGCAAAGACAACTTGTTTGATTTCCTCATCTGTCACTGGTGTCAATAAAAGAGTTGAGTGAGCTTCAGTGCATAATGGTCCCTGCATTAGAACTTCTTGTCTCACAGCCTCAGTAGACTTTTTGCTGCCAAGCAGGTCAGTATAATAATCTATGAAAGCTTGTTGGATTGTCTCTCTATCAGTACAGACTTGTCCCTGCATATTTTCAATTTGAATTATTTTATTCTGCAAGCATCTTTTCTTAATGGCATTATGAAAGTATGCAGAATTGGAGTCCCCTTCCTCTAACCATTTGGACTTGGCCTTTTGTTGCAGAAAACTGTCCCTGACAGCTGTCAAAAATCTAACATTAGCAGCAACATTTATTTCCTGAGCAATCAATTCAGAATTGGTAATATCCTCTCTGAGCTGCAACTAAATCCTTTCTAACTCATGACAAGCCTGACTAGCCTTGTTTTCAATGTCAGAATAACAGTCCTTATTCAGGTCTTTGAGTACCCCTTTCAAATTCTTCAAACGTTTGGCTACTCTGAACATCATAGTCCCCTCTATATGCACAGACCATTCTTGTTGAACTTTGGCCAGAAAATCAGGAGCTGTACTCCACATATTGAAGTACTTGAAACTTGCATTCTTCCTCCCTCCCATCTTTGAATTTCTGACAACACAAGGGTTATGATCAAGAAGTCCCTCTGGATGGAAATGAGCTGCCATCTCAGGGAAAGTATTCATCCAATCATGATTAACCATAAACCTATCCAATCTACTAAACTTCCTATGAGCAGCATCCTGTTTATTTGTTCAAGTAAAATAAGCTCCAGTAGCATGAATGTCAGTCATGCCACAGGTGGTAATGCAGTCAATAAAATCATCCATATCCTCCTGCTTAGTATTACCCCCCATTCTTTCATCAGGAGATATAACTGTATTGAAATCTCCTGCCATAACCCATGGACCATTTGACACAGCTGCAAGCCTTTCCATTTTAGCCCAGAGATCTTTTCTATCCACACCCTCATTATAAGCATAGATCATACTCAGAAAGAAAGATTTCTGAGTACTTTTTATAGTCACCTTCACATGAATAAACTGAGGATCATACTGCAGAACCCACACATCAAAAATGCTAGGTTGCCAAAGTAACCAGACTCTACCCCCTTTATGCAAATTATAGTTTGTTGTCACACACCACCCTTCCAGCATTTTATTAGAGATATTATGCACATTATCACCATTTATTTTTGTTTCTAAGAGACCAAACAAACAAATCTCATTATTCTGAATGAATTGCTTTACTAACTTTTGTTTATTTACATTATTGAGCCCTCTAACATTCCAAAAACCTATATTATTCATTATTCAACTTGTTAGGAGGGTCACCAATATCTTTCACCTGATCTGTAGTTGTCTCAATCCCATTCTGAGTAGCTGCATCAGCACTGATATCAACTACTACCACCTGAGGAGTCTCCTGCAATGGACCACTTTTGCCACCCTGAGATGCCAATTCCTCCTGAGTAGACACACTAGGAGTAGCCTGTATTTTCCCAGGAGTCCCATTTGCTGCACTCAAGACAGGGTATTCAATTTCAGAAAGTTTATTATCAGTTGTTGCAGGCTTTGGAACTGGTTTCCAAACCTTTTGCGTAGGCTTGCCTCTCTGAAGCACCTTCCTACAAGTTCTTTCTTCATGTCACAAGCTCTTACACTTAGTACAAATGCTTGGTTTCCATTCATACTCCACATTAATCACAACAATTTTCCCCTGCTCATCCTTAAATTTAACAGAATTTGGGAATTTTTGCCCTACTGTAAGTTCCACCATAGTTCTAGCAAACCCCAATCTCGTCTTTTCATCTATTGCTACATCATTTTTGATATATTTCCCAACAAGCCCTGCAATAGATGGAAGACACTTGCCCCTAAACTTCAGAGGCAATCCATGGAGCCTTACCCAAGCAGGAACTATTTTCACATCCTCCTTTAAGAGGTCCACATCAACCTGCCATGGTCTAACTATTAAAGGTTTGTTATCAAACATATGATAACCAGCTGCAAGAATGGCTTCCTTATCTTTTACCTCCTTAAACCTTACCAAAAAGACTCCATTTGGTAAGAATGAGACCTTGTCAATGCCATATTTACTCCAAATACGATGAATAAAACCATGCAATACTTCCCATGGAGGATTTGCCCCAAGTACAAAGCAATATACCGCCTGGTTCCAGTAGTCCACCTCCTCTTTGACATCCTCATCTGTAAACTGAAGCAGATCATCAGTTGCAGTCTCCACCGTAGGGTTTACTACAATCTCAGGAACCCTATCATCTTTTTTAGCCTCATTCTTCTTGCCACGTTGTGTCACCCATGCTGTGGTCGCAACTGGATCCTCTTCATCATCAAAGGACAAACCAGTCACAGGATGCACCTCATGCATAGGTTTAGTACGTAAAACCTCATTCTCCTCTGGACCTCTCTTTTTTCCATTATTATGAGCATGTCTCGTCTTCTTAGGAGTAGTAGATCGTTTAGGTATAGATTTTTGATTGCTACGTGATTTCTTTGCTGAATTTCGTGCCATAATAATGAATTAAAGAGCCCTAATTAATGGCTGCAAGCTGAAGTTTTCGCCTGAGAATCGCCTTCCATTCGGAAGGGGTGTCCTTTGATTCTATGCCATGTGAAAGATCATAGTATGGTAAAGCCGATAGCGGATGAGATACCAGTGGTGGGAGAGTTTCCAGATGTTTTTTCGGAGGAGATACCGTGTTTGCCACCAAAGAGAGATATAGACTTCAGTATGGAGTTAAAATCAGGGACGAGACCGATCTCTAAGGCCCCGTATCACATGGGTCATAAAAGAGTTAGGGGAGCTGAAGAAACAGTTGGATGATTTGATACAGAAGGGATACATTAGATCTAGTGTATCGCCGTGGGGTGCACCAGTTTTGTTTCTGAAGAAGAAAGATGGGAGCTTGAGGTTTTGTATCGACTATATGGAGCTGAACAGTGTTACAGTGAAGAACAAGTATCCTTTACGAAGAATAAATGATCTGTTTGCCAGCTGAGGGGGGCCGAAGTATTTTTAAAGATTGATCTGAGATCAGGGTACCATCAGGTGAGGATTCAGGATGAAGACATACCAAAGACAGCCTTTCGATCGAGGTATGGTAACTATGAGTATGTGGTGATGCCGTTTGGGTTATCTAATGCACCGAAAATGTTTATGGATTTGAGGAACCAGGTCTTCAGTCAGTTCTTGGATCAGTTCGTGGTGGTGTTCATAGATGATATCTTATTCTATTCTAAAACTAAGGAGGAGCACGAGGAGCATTTGAGGTTGGTGTTGCAAACTCTACGTGATAACCAGCTGTATGCAAAGTTGTCTAAGTGTGAGTTTTGGTTAGAGAAAGTGGCTTTTCTGGGTCATGTGATTTCTAAAGAGGGTGTATCTGTGGATCCTAACAAGATAGAGGCGGTGTCTAAGTGGGAAGCACCAAAGAACGTGGCCGAGATCAGGAGTTTCTTGGGTTTGGCAGGGTACTATCGACGTTCGTGAAAGACCTTTTGAAGATTGCCAGGCCTATGACCTCGTTGATGAGGAAAGAAAATAGGTTTCGTTGGGATGAAAGTTGTGAGACGGCGTTCCAAACATTAAAGGAGCGTTTGACCACAACTCCAGTCTTAGCTTTACCTGAGGGGTGCAAGAACTTTGAGGTGTATACAGATGCTTCAAAGAACGGGTTGGGTGTGTGTTGATGCAGAACGGGAAAGTCATTGCCTATGCGTCTAGGCAATTGAAGCCTTATGAGAAGAACTATCCGACGCATGATCTAGAGTTGGGTGCAGTTGTGTTTGCTCCCAAGATTTGGAGGCACTATCTTTATGGGGCGACCTTTAAGGTGTTTTCTGATCACAAGAGTCTAAAGTACATCTTTACTCAAGAGAAGCTGAACATGAGACAGAGGGGGTGGATGGAGCTTATCGGGGATTATGACATGGATATCACATACCATGAAGGGAAAGCAAACGTGGTTGCTGATGCGTTGAGCAGGAAGAGTGTGCATTCTCTATGCACACCTATGTCTTTGATGAGGTTGAGAGATGAGGTAGGTAAGATTGTTGGGAAATGTGTCCTCCGACAATAATGCGATCACAATTGTCGATCATAATGATCACATGTTTAAATCTCATTTTAAGAATACATGTGAGATGTAATATTTTTACAGTCAACTGGTCCACACATATCGGTAATGATTGGCTAACTAGAGTTTGACATTACTGTCGTGCGACAGTGGTGATCAGTTGATCCCCTTAGGTCATACCTATAGGGAAATACTCTTAATTGATTATTTAATTAATCGTATACCGATACGAGTTAATTAAATTGTTTAAAATTGACGGATGATTTTGTGAGTATAATTAACGTATCTTATTATAATATGATTAAATGAGACACGGTTTAAGTAATCGAATTGTTTTATTACTTAGATGAAATTATTGTTTACAGAAACAATTGAAACGGAATGAATAAATTATTATAAATACAGAATGTTGTAGTTTATAATTCGGGAACACTTTTGGTACAAGTAATTACAAATTACTGGTCGATTTTGTTAATGACATAATTTATGAGTATGTTGATTTTTAATGTGTTAAAAATACATTACAATTTCATAAGTCAAGTAACATGTCACACATGTTACAATTGACAAATGACAAAGATAATATGGACTACCATTTTACATGGTAACCGAAAATAAGAAGGGCATTAAGGGTTTGTGTTGTTTAATTTATTTTATTCAAAAACACAATGATAACCCTAGAGTTGTATGCCTAGCCTCTTGTGAAGACCAAAAATGAAATGCATTGGGCATACTACCCAAGGCATTTTTTCGGCCAACCATAGGAGAAAAGAAAAGAGTTTTTCTTTTCACTTTATTCATTCATCCTTTCACACAACATTTTTTTTGTAGTGTAAGAAAATAACTCTCTACATCTTGTGAAATCTAGAGAAATAAAACTCACATAATCTCCTCTCTTGACCGAAAATTTTCAAGAGAACAAAATTATTTTTGTGTCATATTTTATATTAAACTTATATTTTACTAGTTCATAAATATATAAGTTATTAAGAGATTCCTTGGGTATATGCTTTTGGGAGAGGTTCTAATTTGAACCTTGTTCATCCATTTTAAGGAAAGCTCAAGAACAAGAGAGTAGGAGAACTCTCTTGTGCCCTTTGATCCGAAAAACCAAATGTAAGGATGAATATTTCTTCTTTAATTTGTTTATTGTTTGCATGCATAAGATCACCAATTAATTTTATGATTAAATTAACATAAAACATATATGAATATGTTAAGTATATAGATCTACTTTTCCTTCAAAGATGAGTATACATGTGATTCAAAAAGGGGATGCTAAGGGAGACTTGACAGTGGAGCCGGATGTTTATGATGACATTCGCAGGAAGTAGGCTTGTGATTCTAAGATTTAGGAGTGGAGGGCTGGAGTAGAGAAATGGACAGTGTCTTGGTTCTCTATTCATTCTGATGGGAGTGTTCGGTTTGATGGGAGATGGTGTGTGCCTAAGGATGATGAGTTGAAAAAGACAATCATGACAGAGGCTCATTGTACTCCGTATTCAGTGCATCCGGGTGGTGACAAGCTTTATAGAGATCTGAAGAAGACTTTCTGGTGGCCGGGGATGAAAAGGGAGACACCTGATTTGTGGCTAGATGTTTGACATGTCAAAGAGTCAAAGGGGAGCAGCGAAGACCACAAGGTAAGATTCAGTCTCTTGAGGTACCCGAGTGGAAGTGGGAATCTATCTCCATGGATTTCATAGTGGGTTTACCGATTAGCCAGCAAGGTAATAATATGATATGGGTGATCGTTGACCGTTTGACTAAGTCATCTTACTTTATTCCAACGAAAGATACATGGAGTAAGGTGCAGTTGACAAATGGCTACAGGAAGCATGTGGTGAGGTTACAAGGGGTGCCAAAGGACATTGTGTCAGATCGGTATGTGAGATTCATTTCTCGGTTTTGGCAAGAGTTGTAGGAGATGATGGGAACTACCTTGAAGATGAGTACTGCATTTCATCCTGCAACAGATGGACAGACAGAGAGAACTATCAAGACTTTGGAAGATATGTTGAGAGCTTGTGTGATGGAGTTTGGTGGTAGTTGAGAAGATAGGTTGGATTTGATCGAGTTTTTTTACAACAACAACTACCATACGAGTATTGGGATGGCTCCGTTTGAGGCTTTGTATGGGAGGAGTCAGAGGTGTCCGATTTGTTTGGGATGATAGTCTTTGGCAAAGTGGTTTTAGGACCACAGATGGTACAGCAGATGATAGAACAAGTGAAAGTGATTCGGCAAAAGATGGAAGCGGCCCAGGATCGCCAAAAGAGCTATGCGGACTTACATCGTCGGGACATCGAGTTTCAGGTTAGGGATAAGGTTCTTTTGAAAGTGTCACCTATGCATGAGGTTATGCGGTTTGGTAAGAAAGGGAAGTTAAGCCAAAACTTCATTGGACCGTATGAGATTTTGGATCGTGTGGGAGAGGTTGCTTATCGGTTAGCTTTGCCACCAGCTTTGGATCGTGTACATAATGTGTTACATGTGTCTCAGTTGCGGAAGTATGTGAGTGACCCTTCCCATGTGTTATAGGTGGAGAACATCGAGTTGGACGAATCCTTGTCTTATCTAGAGGTGCTTAAACAGATTCTTGATCGCAAGGTTCGCAAAACTAGATATGGGGAAACAGTGTTGCTAAAGGTTTTATAGTCTAATCATAATGTTGAGGAAGCAACTTGAGAGGCGGAAGAGGTTATGAAGGAGCGGTATCCGTCTCTTTTTGATCAGGTATGTGTGGTTACGGGGACGTAACCCTGTTTCTTTTAGGGGGGTAGGAGATGATCGCATAAGGTTTTGGTATGGTTTTATGTCGGTTTTGGTACAGTTAGTGGTTGTTTTAAGTCGGTATGAGTTATGGTTGGGTTTTTTTTTTGAGTTTTCGTTGCGTTGTTGTGTCGTGGTTGAGTTAGTAAGTTTGAACATCGGGGACGAAGTTCAGTTTTAAGGAGGGAAGACTGTAATACTACGGTTTTATGAGCTGTTGGGTACTCCATCGAGTAAGGCTTACTTTGTCGAGTAAGTTAGTTTTGCATTTTGGACACTGTTCTGTCTGATGGGTACGCGATCTAGTAGAGGCAACTCGATCGAGTAGGGGCCACTCGATCGAGACCTCACTTACTCGATCGAGTGCGTCGGGTTTTACGGGTTTTTGGCCGGGTTTTGATAGCAACGCGAGAATGATATAAAAAGTACTTTTCGTCAGTTACTTCTACTTTTTACCTTATTCTAAGTTTTACAAAGAGAAAACAAATGTTACGCAGTATTTCTCTCTCACATTGCTATAAAATCCAAGGGCTTGAGTCGTCGGATTCCAGAGTTCTTTACATCGTTGAGACCGTCGTATTGTGGGTAATATCCTAGTATAGTTTTTATATTGTTTCGTTAACTTTAGTTTAAACCCTAATTGGGTAATTTGGGAGTTTTGGGAGTATTATATGTATTAGATTGTGATTGTATGATTATATGTTGATAGGAGGTGATTTCTTAGAGGAGCGTTTCTGATCTGCTATTGTATCGTTTGTGGTGATTGCATTCCAGGTAGGGTTTCCTACTCAGTTTATGTTTACATGAATATGAGATGGTTGTTGGTTGTTGGTTAATGGAATTTGGTTATATCGTAATTGATTTGGTATTGTTGATTCCGTAATTGGTTGTTGTTGGTTGTCTGTGGTTGGCGAGGTGCGCCCTTGGCTGAGTGGAGTCACTTGCGGAAGTGGCTTCACGCCCTTGATTCGCCCCTTGTGGAACCCGCCACAAGAGGGGATGTGCACATTACGGAACATGGGTTTTCGCTCGGTAAAGATGAGCGAGGCTTAGGTGGGAACGACTGCGGTCCCCCACTGGCGGTGTGGATTACTGGTTGCGGCCGTAATCTGGAAGGGCTAGACCTTCAGGCAAGTCAGGTGATTGGTGGTGTGACGGTGTTGGAGAATTGTGTTTGTGTATTGTTGTTGTATTGTCTTATATTGTGTATGCAGTAACTAATCCCGTTTAATTGTTTTAAAAACTGTGGTGATCCATTCGGAGATGGTGAGCAGTTATTGCTGAACGTTTTCGTCGCACGCTCAATCAAACACATTTATATTCTCAACAAACAACTAGATAGTGGTTAAGTCGATGTCGATCCACTGGACGGTGTGCTTTGGGTTCTAAGTCTATCTATCTCAATTTGTGCTAGTGTCACAATTGGTTTGAGTTTGAAGTTTTATTCTAAGCTACAACAAGGAAATGTAAACAATTGAGAAACAAGACAAATAAATAGAAACAGGGGTGTAAACAAATGATAAACAATACTAGGGAATTATGGGATCATAGGGGAATCATGGTGAAATAGCATAAATGAATCATATAGATGCAAGCAATTATTATTGTTGGAATCAAGTTAATGTATATCTTACAATTCCTAGGGAAACTTAGGTCTCGAAGCCGAGTCGGACAAGACTTTACAACACCTACAAGTCTACTTGGTTTTCCCTATTCATGGTGAGATAACATAAATTAGTCCTAGGAAGATTTGGGTCCCGGAGCCGAGTGGGTCAAGACTTTACAACACCTACAATCGACTTAATTCTTCCTAATCAACTATATGCATGGTCTAACAAGCCTTGAGCTGGTTTATATCTTACAAGTCTTGTTGAAAGGATAAGAGAAACATGCTAGGTTGTCAATCAAGCATTTCATCAAACATGACATGTGCATAAGTCGGAAATACAATAAGCAAGCATTCATATGAACTCATTAAGCATAGATTTATCCCATAATTGCTCCCCTAATCCCCCACTAATCCGTGGTGAATATTTCTCATTATTCTTGATTTGACCAATGCACGGACTGTTAAGTTACTTTTTATTGAATCAACGTTGAATTATTGGTGGGTTTGAATCAACGTTGCATTATTGGTGGTTGATTCTATAATTTTAATTTTGTTCCAAAATTATGGTCGTTAACCAAGGTAAAAATATTGCGAGTTCATGGGTGCAGAGGGATCGTAAATTGTCAGAAGAAGCCGAAAATAAAAGATTAAGGGAATTGCATCTTCAACCGAGCTATATTGAAAGCGAGAAGAAAATGGATGCGTTACGAGAAAGGTTAAAGGAACAATGTCCTTTCCATTTCATTAAGTTCCCCCCTAAACATATAATTCTTGAAGGTACAAATGAGAATTCTTCGGCTTTCGAAGTTGGTTCTTCTGAGGATTTGATGGTGGAGTATATATTACCCAGATGCGATTGGTATGTATCTACCGTGAGTGAAGCAACAAAAGCTTGGCGTCAATGGTGGTTTAGGTCATCGAAGGTGATGTCGGATTTGGAGGAAAAGACCAGAGTTGAAATAGACTCCTACACCATCATTAATGGGAAGAGATATTGTCCATGACGTAGTGTATTTTGGGTCATTTGATTAATGTATGTTTATTAATTGCTCATTGGGTTATATTTAGAAAACTAATTAAGGAAAGAAGTTTTTAATATATGCATTAATTACATTAGGTTGTGTATAATTTTGTCTTGAATTTCCATTTTCCCCCACTTGCTATCCCAGTTGCCTTATTGTGAGAGGAGCAATACCCGTCACAAGCTTGTGAAGGATCACAAATTCTCATTTTTGACGGACATATCCGTCACAAGCTTGTGACAGGTTAAATATTATCCACTTGAGTAGGTAAAGACAAACACTTTGTGATTCCCTAGACTTGTCTTATCTACACAAGTGGGAGATAATTGACCCGTCATAATCTTATGACGGATAGTGAGACTTATTGGTGATGGATAATGTCCGTCACAATCAAGACGCTTTGTACTAACTTAATACTCCCTCCATTCAACTCCACATTACAAGTTTGCTTTTTCACGTTTGCCAACGCGTGTTTTACGCGGTAAATATCTTTAGCTACACATTTGCAAAAATTATAAAAGTTAGATATTCTTAATGTACTCTTAAAGACGAATCAAATAAGATCTCACATAAATATATTTTCACTTATATATCGAGAGAAAATCGACATTGAATGTTCACTTGTGAATAGTGTACAAAAGAGAAACTTGTAACGTGCAATTGAATGGAGGGAGTACCAAATATGGAAGATGCTTTTTTTTTTGCGGGAAAAACTTGACACAATGAAAGATAAATGAAAATGTTTACACACCAACCGCTGTATTATAATGAAAACAATTACGGTTTTTTAATCAACCGTTGTCATATTGCAAAATAAAGAAGGCGGGTTGGCTTAACCCGTGTTTATTAGTTTCAATTAAATAATTCTTCAACCAACACACATGCAAACCTTCTCCTTGCTCACTTAAAACCCTCGAACACCGAGTTTCCCTAGAACCACTAGTATTCTCCGTCGCCGTCGCCGTCGCCATCCCCATTGCCTCTGCCGTCCCCTCCGTCATCGCCATACCGGGCCTACTTCTCCTCTTTGAATAAGTAATAATAAAGCCTACTCTTTCGTCTCATTAACTTAATGTCTTTATTTTCTTTTTTAGTTGTGATATTATCCCTTAATTATCTTAGGTTTATTGTGTGTTAAACAACACCTATTATTTTAAGTATATTGTGTGTTAAACATCACCTATATTTTTAGGTATACTGTGTGATCATCTATTTGAGACGGTGCTCCTGCTATGTCGACTTAATGTTTAAAGTTAGTAGTTTATTAATTTGTGGTTTAGATATGGGTGGAAAGCGGAAAAGAAAAGATGGGAAAAAGTCATACGAAGAAGATTCAGGTGATGAGAATAATTTGGAATCGGATACCGGGAGAAGGAGCCTTAGGGTTTCCCTAGAAGCAATAGAGAGAGGGATACCTAATAAACTTCAATGGGATGAATTATCGGGGCTGCCAGATGGTATCTTTGCTACAAAATTCATGAGTTGGATTGATTGTCGTGTAAGAGAGTATGTGCCTCTCGGTTTGCCGCGTATCGATCAGTTGAGTAAAGACCTGAAGGAAAAGCTTGTTGGAGTATGTGTCCTCGACAATAACGCGATCACATGTTTAAATCTCATATTAAGAATACTAAAGGGAAAGTAATATTTTATTGTCAACTGATCGACATTAATCGGTAATGATTGGCTGACTAGAGTTTGACATTACTGTCGTGTGACGGTGGTGATCAGTTGATCCCTTAAGGTCATACCTCTAGGGAAACATTCTTAATAGATAATTAATTAATTGTATACTGATACAAGTTAATTAATTCCTTCATATTGACAAATGATTTTGTGAGTTGGGTTACGTATCTTATTGTAATTCGATTAAATAAGATTCGTACTAAGTAATTAAACTGTTTTATTACTTAGGTTAGTTATTGTTTATGAAACAATTATAATAAAGAATGAATTGTTTATTATAAATACAAGAAGTTGTGATTTATAATTCTATGACCCATTTTAAGAATTTGTAATTGTGAATTATTAGTTAATTTTTGTATGTGATTTATTTCATTTATATAATGATTTTTAATTTGTTAAAAATGCATTTTTTTTTTTGATGACGAGGGGTTGAATCCCCCCGGGTCCATGCATTCCCGCACCACCACATGGACCATGTAAGCCACCCCCTTTGGGGCTGCAGTGGCCAAGTGATTATCGCCACAGCTGGTAGTCGAACCCGGGACCTCTCAACTCCTGCACTTCTGCAAGCTTCAAGGTTTAAGCCGGCTACCACTGGACTAACACCACTTGATTAAAAAAATGCATTATTTAAATGCCATGTCTAGTAACATGTCCAATTTGTCACATAATACAAATTAACATATTGACAAAGTTAAAATGAATCCATATTAGGCATGTATGTGCCGTGTAAATGGAAGAGGTAGGAGGATTTGTGCCTTAATTAATATAAATTAGTGGGTAACATGATGATTACCTACTATTCATAGACATGCATACCTACACTCTTGAGAAGAGAAAAATGCAAAGGTATTAGGCACTCTACCCATGCCAAAACCGGTGCACTCCCCCCTTATACACTCAAGTAGTGTATTTCCTACATCTTACTAATTCATTCTTACTTATCATCTTGAGGATTAATCTTATTATCTATTATTGATGCATTTTCTTAAAGAAGAAAAACCTCACAAAATCTACTATATTATTATTACTAGTTGTAGTAACTAAAATAATATTAAGTCTTATTTTAAGGACACAAATATTAATTTCTAGTAACTAAATTAATATTTGTATTAAGAAGGATTTCCTTGGTACAAATCCTTAAGGTGTATATCTTGCAATTAGATCTAAGTTTTTGGGGCATTTGGATTATTCTTAGGGCTTGCTTGGAATGAGAGTAATTATTAAGGGAGTAATGAGAGTTAAAATAAGAAGAAATGGGAGGAGATTGGTGGTTAGTGGTGGTTGTGGAGGGTGGAAAGAGGAGGTGAAGGAGGAATTATTACCTACATATGGAGGTAATGCATTACTTGAGGGGAAGGGGAGTAACAATTACTCCCTTAATGGAGGGACTATTACATTATATTTCTCCATTTCTATCCATTTTTATCTCCAACTCATATCCCTTCCCTCCATTTTTTAGTTCATTTTAGCTCTATTACTCCCTTAATTATTACTCCCTTTCCAAGCAAGCCCTTAAGAAGACTAACTTGGTAGGAGACCAATTTAGTATAAACCAATTTCGGCCCTCCTTGTAAGAATGTCTAAATTTCTACTCTTTTATTTAAATTGTTATGCATGCATAAGTTTCTTTTAGTTTATGACTAAACTAATAAACACTTAGTTATTAGAAGAGTCTAATAAGAGATATATGAATCCAACAATTGGTATCAGAGCAAGAGTTGTTGCATGCATAATCGGTTTTGTTTTTCCGAGTTAATATGTTAACATATAAAACTAAAAATTTGTGATTTATGAAGATAAATGCCACGAAAATTTTGCATGTTAAACCTTCTGGTCGTAAATTGATTTTAGGTCATTTTTGATGATTTATGGTATTTTATTGCTCTTTAATATGATTTTAGTATTTTTATTACATTTTATTGTATAAAATGACACTTAAAATGCTAAAATTAGTTAGGCTATGATTCTGACTTTGAAATTTTTACACGACCTCACATGCATTGTTTACATATTGTATGTAAAATTTCGTATAAAATGATCTTATATAGCATGATTTATGATTTTTACATGATAAAAATCGATTAAATAGAGGTATTTTAGTTAAAAATGGTTAAACTTCGTTAATGACCATGAAATTTTAATATGTTGTCACATGCAATATTTACACACTGTATGTAAATTTTTAAATAAAATGGTTTTATTTTGCATGAGTTATGATTTTTAGATGTGAAAATCGAATAAATAGTGACTATTTTAGCAAAAATAGCTAAAGTAAATTTTATGGCATGAAATTTTTCCCCAATGTTGTATATATGATATGAATATCAGATCTAAAGTTGCATGTTAAATTTCGAATGATTTAAGTGGCTATTAATTTTTATGAGATATAAATTGATAAATAGCAACTTTAATAGTCATAAATATAAAAATTCGATTTTGGGCTTAAAATTTGTCATTAGGTTCAAGAATCTTATTAAGAATATTCAAAATTTTTAATTTTAATTTATTGCATAATTTTATGTTTAATTTTGAATTAAAGGGTTAAAATTATGTTTTATACGATTTATTTGTGAAATAAATTAAAATAATCTAAGGGCAAATTTTATTAAAGTTTTGGAATGTTGGAAATTTTACAGAATATACAAAATTATGATTTTAAAATTTTCGAATTTTTATGACTTTTTGGGAATTATTTCCTTATTATTATGAATAATAGTGATTAAAGAGCAGTAATAAAATATCAAGTTGAATTATTGTCAAATGTTTAGTGAAGACTAAATTTTCGAGTCCTAAGAGGTTGGGGTAATTAACTTGGACATAGATGTGATTTATGTAATATTTTGTGATTTTAATAGGTTAATTGTCACAATAATCCATAAAACCGGACCATATATACGATATTAGCTTAAATAAGGCAATTTGGCACATAACATGGCATGTTTTATACATATATTAATGCTGCATTTTTAGTATGATTGTCATATTTTATTTTATATAATTTTGAATTATGTAATTTGTACTTAGTATGGCCTTAGTTTTTAATTGGTATTTCCCGAAATGAATGGGAATATCGATTTGGTTGTAATTAATGTGATCTCGTATCACTTTTATTTTATTTTATTTAATTTTGTTTTTCTTTTTATAATGTATAAAGTAGAAAAGCTATGTAATTTATTTATTTTGGAGTTCCTTGAAGACGGTGCAATTCGAGAAGGTGGTCCGACAAAGACGGTGTTACCTTGAAATGCGTGCCAATTGAAGTTCAAGGGACCAAAGGAGTTGGTTTCCGAATTTGTAAATAGTTTATTTGATTTACTATTTTAGGAAGGCCATACTAGGATTTTGTTGTTTTTTCTTTGCATTTGTTTTATATGTTTGCATGCATAGCCAAATCGCCATAACTACACATGCATATCTTTTTATCGAGTCATCGACCGTGTCAATTAAAATTATCGTAGTTCACCGCTTTAGTTCACTTAAAACGTGATAGATAATAAATTGACAAGACCTATCACTAAATAATAATTGAGAATTAGCCTTACCAAATAGTAGAACCATGAGTCCCAATTTCATAAGGAAGTAGGCTCGGCTCACCGGGGTGCTAAACTTGTTACGTTGGGTAAGTGGGTAGTAAAATGTTATTACATCGAAATTTGGATTGAGCTCAACGGAAGTATTCGTGACCGTAGTCACATGTGTTCCGGGCTAAAGATAAATATTAAAGTAATTTTTATCGACCGAGAGTTCTAGAAGTAGAATCGATTAAAGAGTTAATCCACCGAGTTATATTGATAAGGGATGAATCGGCTCACCGTGCCCGAGTTAATATGAATTTGGATCTCGAGATCATTTATAATAGTTGGGTAGAGGTCACTATATAAATGCTTAAAACTTGTTTAAAATGTTTACAAGTATTATTAAAACAATAGATGTTTATTAATTCCTTCACTTCTTATTTTGTAGTCGAAGTTGTTTTCTCAATTGCAATGGCAACTCCAATTTCATCCGCGACCACTAGCTCAAACACTCTCAGCAATGTTTCATGGCTCCGATCCTTCATGGATCGTTGTAAATTAGAAAAGAATGGGTCCAATTTCGCTGATTGGGACGCACAACTTCGCTTGGCCGCGGAGGGTGACGACAAGCTTCGTTACCTTACCGAGGCCTCTCACGCCGCACCTACCGCTAGATCTACTCCCGCTGCTAGGCAAGCCTATGAGACTTACCAAAAGGAGTCGACCGCGATCAAAAATGTGTTGATCTTCTCAATGGAGGCCGAACTCCAAAGGAGTACTATAAAGATTAGCACCGCCTATGAGATCTATACGAAGCTTGTGACCATGTTTTCACAAGCTCCGAGGATCATTCAATATGAAGCGGCATCCGCATTCTTTGATCTCAACATTAAGGAGGGCCAAAAAGTTAGCCCTCATGTGCTCAAGTTGATAGAGCATGTTGAGACTCTAAAATTGCTAAAGGTAGAGATTCCCGAAGAACTCATCATTGATCGAATTCTTCATTCCTTAAACAAGGTTAAGGCATATGTTCAATTCAGGGTGAATTTTAATATGCAAAACTTGAAAGTTTCCCTCGATGAATTGCACAAAATGCTTGTGCAAGCTGAGAGGGACATGGGGCTAAGTGTTAGCACCACCAAGGATGTGCTCAACATTAATCAAAAGAGCAAAGGGAATTTCAAGAAAGGTGGTCACAAGGGAAAGAAGCAAACTCCCTACAAGAACAAAGGAAAAGCTTGTGAAGCTAGCTCCTCTAAGCCCAAGAAGGGTTCCCCATCCGGGGACAAATGGCACTATTTTAATGGTGTTGGGCATTGGAAGAGAAATTGTTCAAAGTTCCTTGGCGATATAAAAGCTGGAAAAGTTATTCCAGTGGGTAAATTACTATCCCTATCTTTTATGTTTCAAATCTCAACTTTGGTATTTTTATACAAGTTGTGATATTTACCCCCTTTTTATATAATTAGGGCATCCTAGCAAGGACAAGGGCAAAGAAAAACAAGCCTATAAGATCTTGAGGGAAGCTAGATGTAGCCGCCCATGGTGCTAGATCAATGGAAGCTTGGCTTTATTTTGCTTTGTCTTTATTTTCAAGTTGTATTTTGAATTTTTAGAACTATTTTGATTTCTTCGTTCGACTAGGAAATTTGGTTGTTTCCTTAAACAATGGTTGTATTTTGGATATTGGTGACTTGGTTTGCAACCCAAGTCACTTATTTTATCGTATCGTTTGTTCTAAAATTTGTCATCATACACTACTTGCTTCGAGAAACATTAAGATTTTATCAACTTAAATTGATCTAATAGACAATTATAATGATTGAGTCATTATATGTCCATGAGCTATGAATTCGATTCTCCTCATGCCATTGTGACTAAAGTCACAACTTACTAATATAAGATCAATTATAAAGTTATATTGAGTTATTGAACTAGGGAAATATTACCAACCTTATCATATACACCTATCAAATTTAAATCACCTAGTCTATATTATCCTTTTAATATGTCTCGATTAAATCACTATTAAGTTTACATGTGATTAGTTTTCCTCCTTCACCATCAATATTTGTGGCTCAAAAGCTATCTTTGGAGAAAAAGGGCATTTTTCCATAAAGATAGAGTGGGAGTGAATTTAGCCACAAACTCTTCTTGTAGAGGAACTACGTGAGGAGATCAAAAGAAGATGTTCTTAAGGAAACTACGTGAGGAGACCAAAAGAAGATGTTCTTGAGGGAACTATGTGAGGAGATCAAAAGAAGATGTTCTTGGAATGTAAGATTTTCATCTATGAAAGGATATAACTAGAGATTTTAAAATTCGACTTTTTACTTAAGAGCCTTATGAAACCAAAATGGTATCTATGCAAGTAAATAGATTTATTTGGGATTGTTGAGACCAATCCAAAGTAAATAGAAATTTATGATTAAGAGTTGCATAGAGAGACATGTCGATATCTACGAAAGCTAAGTTAATTGTTGGCTATGCTAAAGATTCAAATACATTTCTATATCGATATTAAAACCTCTTTCCAAATGGGTATTTTGAAAGGAATATGTGAATGACATATATGGTTAGTAAAGCAATGATTATTTCAATTCATGAAATGTTTCTAATGAGTTGTCAAAAACGAAACATGTGGAATTGAGTGGGAGTCGGTGACAGTCATGCTTAGTCATGAAGTTTAGTGGGAGCAATCATCCTTCATGAATTGCATAACATATTACTCATTGGGAATGACGAGCATATACTGTCTTTTATAAAGAAGTATTTAGGTTTTCAATTCTGGATGATATTGGACATCATGTGAATTTATTAAAACATGGGATGTTGGATTGGCACTTAGATAAGTATCTTATGTTGATAATGATCCTTCATCTTATAGAAATCAATCAGTTAAGTAGGTTATTCATGTCGATGAATATAGAATTACCATGATAGAGTCATGGTTATTTACTAAACCTAAGAACTGTTGTCTACATGAATTCGATAACCAATGTTTCCGCCATTGGTATAATCATGTAATGCCATAATGCACATGTCCTATGATACCGTCGTTTAGTACCAAAGTTAAATTTATAATTCCAAACTAAAACTATAGCTAGTGATAGTAAGGGTCGAACCACAGAGAGACAAGGTTGATTTTGTTTGCTATTTTTCAGTCTATAAAAGTAACAATTAATTGGGGGTTTGAAATTGATTGACTAACAGGCTAATTGCAAAAATGAATATTCTTAACAAGATAAAAAAGGGATCGGGAATTTCGGTTCACCATGGCAAATAACAGGTCAGTCAAGCAGCAGAGGTCTCATAATACGGTCTCAAGGAAAAAAGGCTAATCTTTCGATCAAAGCTCAAATAACCTCACGGTCTAATAATTCCCTAGAATTTATCAAAGCTTTCACTCAAGAGAAATTCTAAATCTAGCGATAAATCAAATTACCAATCTTTAAATCTAGCAAAGAAATCTATCAAAAGATAACAAGACCAATACGGAAGAACTCATGCTACACAACAATCCTAATTTAATACCATGGCTCACCTTATTCCCAATCAAAGGAATTACCTACGCATAATCATAACTACACTAATTGCGAAATTAATAGTAAAGAACAACTTTGACATAATGGAATCTAACTAACACAAAGGGGAAGAAATCAATTGCTGAAATTAATTGATGAAACAAGAATCAAAATAACAAGTGAAAATAAGAAAAGGAAGAATTGCATAAAGAGCTTACTAATTGAATATCAAGAACCAAGCATTCGAATCAAAGGTTTTCCGTCTCAAGCTAGATCTGAAAACTAAGTTTTTCCAGACTGAAAAGCATAACCTAAAAGTTGCTGCGTTCTAATGATAAAAAGATACTGAAAGTTAATTACAAGTTGGGCTTTTAAAAGTCTAACACGGAAAATTAAACGTCAGCTCGAAATCAGGTCGATCGACTGGTCAACACGGTCGATCGACTGAACATGCGGAACAGTAGCTTCTGTCTGAGCTCCAGTGGTCGATCGACTGAAAGGCTTAGTCAATCGACTGAAAATGCTGTGCAGTGGCTCCTTGTTGCTTCCAATCAACTCTTCACTCCTTGCACGCATCTCAAGGTGAGTGAATGAACTCTCCTTCCTCTTGGCTTCCTTGAACTGGCTTCCGGAGGAGGAACTTGGCTTGATTTAGCCTACTTCCACGCATTCCTACAATAAATCATAGAAAATGCAAAGTAAACCGTTTCGGGAGAAATAGTAGCCTTAAGCTATCAATTATGCATGGAAATACGTGCCAAAACCACAGATAAAGTGTATAGAATATGCACGTATCAAATCTCCCCAAACAAAACCTTGCTTGTCCCCAAGCAAGCACTATGACCCGTATATAAAAAAAACTAAATGGAAAGGAGTACATTTCAGAGCTAACTACAAGTCAATGCCAAACCATTTAATGCCCAAAGTCAACTACTGCAAAGCTTAAATCAAGTGAACAAATTTATGCATATCACAGAATTAAGTCGGGCGTTCGACCTTGCAAGACTCATACAATCGGACTCTCCCGGATCGCTCTTCTCTCAGCAAAGCAACTGGTAAGATAATATGTAAAGAGAGGGAAGAAAAGTATAGTCTCTCACCTAGACTGCGACCGACAAAACATGTATGCTTGACTAGCATGAATAATGATTCTATTTACCGTACACACGCATAACCACCGTCAAGGACTATCACATGCCGAACTATTGCAAAATTTTGAATTTGTGAGGCTAAGTGGGAAAGAAGGGGCAAAACAATTATGGGAAAGTGAAGGTAAGAGCCAAGCTAGTACCTAACGAACCGTCAGAAACCGAATCCCGTTCTTCCAACTCAACAAAAAGACCATGCCTTTATTGACTAGGCAACACAAAAATCCAAACGAATGCCTCCAAATCAAGAGGTAAGCACATGAGGCGTGTCTTTATTTCAGCCAAGACTCCTTTTTTTTTTTCATTTCTGTTTCTTTCTTTTTCTTTCATTTTCATATTTTTTTTCAAAATCTGAACTGGTGGTCGATCGACCAATGATGGCAGTCGATCGACCACCCTGCACACTTCAGAGCATTCTGCCCAGGTAAACAACTTCCTCTTTTTTTTCATTTTTCTGAATTCTTCCTTTCTTCCTGTTTTCAGGCTAAATTAAATCCTTCACTTCTCAAAAATACCCGCTCCAACATTACAAGAGCGAACCAAAACAGCTTAAATCAACAAATTCCTCTACTACTTCCTAGCTTGGCACAATGGTAGGCTAATTATGGGATGTAGTTAAGGGCAACTGGGAATTTTGGCTTATAGTGGAGTTAGTGGGGTAAAATGAGGAAGGGGAGGATGCAATAGTTCTCTAAACATGCAATACCGACCACAAACCAATGCGTATAGGCAATAAGAAATCAAAACTCATACACGTGCAAAACATGAAATGAAGGGAGTAACTACTCTCAATCCTAAATTAACCGGTCATAAATGTCACCAGTTATAGGCTCTATATCTCAGAAGGTATAAGTAGTTTGCCAAAAGTAATGAGTCAAGTCTAATTGCCCGAAATGGATTCCATAACGAAATTTGAGAGATCACTTTTAATTCTTGCTAAGCAGCTATGAAAAGGCAAGGAATGGCATATTTGACTAATAGAGCAAAATCATCATTAAAAACTCCAATCCGACTCAACTATATGCAAAAGTAAACGTGATATTTTTGGTTTTTTATGCATTTTTTCAATTTTTTCTTTGTTTTTTTTTTGAATGGTGAAAATAAAAACAAATGCAAACAGAAATGCACTAAACATGTGACTGAAATGCAATAAAAAAACAAATGCAGATGCAAAACAAAAGGCATATGCAAATACCCTCCCCAAACCAAAACGCACAATGTCCCCATTGTGCTCAACAGCAAATCACCAGCAGAAAAATGGGAGAATAAAAGCATAAAAAGTAAAAGGAAGCGAAAAGAGAAAGGAAAATAACTCACAAAATACGACCTCCCCAAACCAGCCAAAAACGGGGGGGTCACCAGCATCTAATCTCCACCCTCGTAGGAGGGGTCTCTGTCCTCGTCGGACCCCGACTCACTCTCCTCCTCCTCCTCAGCAGCAGGAGTAGCTGTCCTGGAAACGGAGGGAGTGGCTCTCCTGGAAGTGGAGGGACCAGTAGTGGTGGTGGTAGGAGGGGGTCTCCTAGCAGCCTGAGGGTAGCCACCCACAGGGGGAACAAAGTAAGAAGGGTGAGCCCAGTCACCCTGTGGAAGCAGCCCCCCCCTAGCTAGCTCGTCGTAGACCGGGTACAGGGCAATGGCCGTGTCCAACCTGTGCTCGTTGAAACTCCTGCACAAGTCACCCAAAACACGTGACATTGCCCTCTGGTCCATGACCGGAGGGACAACTAAAGGAGTAGGTGGTCGAAAAGTAGCCGTACCAGCAGTAGGGGTGGTAGTGGAGGTAGGGGGTGCCTGTGAAGAGGAGGCACGAGCCCTCCTCGAAGTGCCAGCAGAAGGCGTGGCCGCCACCAAAGAAAGCCTGTAACTAGGCAAGGGTGGCCTAGCAGCCCCCTCAACATTGGTGAGGGGCAGGACAGGAGGGTAGCCGGTGACAGGGATGCGGTCACAGATGAAAGAGTCAATCTTCCACCGCATCTGTCTATCGACCCAATAGACACCCTGCGCGTAACGGAGGTCCATAAAACGCAGCTCATGGTCAATGGGGTCCTCCTGTTGAGGGAAAAGTAAAACAAGGCGGTTGGCGATACGTGTCACCAAACCGCCACAGGCAATGGTGGTCAAGGTGCCCTCACTTACAGTCTGAAAGTGAGCGGCGGTCAAGTAGGCAATGTTATAGATGCGGGCTCTCCGACGCTCAACGTTCAGATAACCCGCCAAAATCGAAAGCTCAATATTATTCACGTTATTAGACTCTTTACTGCCAAAAATGGTATTACCCATTAGCCGTAGAAAATAACGAAGAGGGGGCAAGTGGACGGAAGTGTCCGTCCTCCTCGACCCGTAAGTGTCACCGATACAAGACCACATGGCCCGGTGAGTGTCAGAGGGGTCCGAGGTGCTGCCCTCGAAGTACAGACCCAGAAAACCCGCAAAATCAGCAAGTGTCATAGAATAATTAACATTAAAAAGTCGAAAGGAAATGCAGGGTTTGGTCTCATCAGCCTCAAAGGCTTTGGAATCAAAAGCGTAAGAGGAAAAGAATTCAAGGGTCATAATATAATATGTGAACTCAGACATGTCCACAAGACCCGTCATACCCGTCCCATTTAGCAGGGACACGACCGACTAAAATGTGACCTAGTTTCTTCAAAGTGTTTTTGTGGAGAAACCGGGTAGCTGTGACCTTTACAGTCGAAACAAAGAAGGAAAATTTAGCGCGCTGAATAGGTTTATCAAAGATAACCTGCGGATAGTCAGGTAGACTATCCGTAGTGGATTCTATCATCAGAGGCGGTCCGCGTGGCCGCTTAGCAGGCCGTTGGCTCGACTGCCCTTCCTGCATTGGCTCCTTCCCTTTTGTCATTCTTGTTCCTGCAAAAGGATCAAATTAGCAACAATCAACCAACTTAAGTTCCAATTTCTAGAAACCCGAATCAAAATCAGATGATCCACGCAAATTAGGGTTTCGAAATTTTTGGGGAAAACTGAAATGACCATCTCCTAGTTGCTAATTAGTGTCGAAAATCAAAGGGGAAAGCCTATAATAAGCAATTAAAGTACATAAATGACCAGAAATCACACCCTAAAATCGTTTTCCCCAAATCGATTTTTTCGTCTCAAGGGCACATTACTCGAAAATTTCGCATGGAGCTTCAGCAAGACTCGAATAAAAAGCATAAAGATGGGATTAGAGACATACCTTGAAGAACTTTGAAGATTAAAGCAATAAAAATCAAGTGATTAGGACGGGATGTAGGTGAAAATCGCAGCAGGGGAGAACTTAGGGTTTCTTTTGTTTTTCAGATTTTTGGGAAGTGAATGAATGAGAAAATAAGGATGAAAGCTTCCCTTATTAAGTGCCTCTGAACCCGCGGACTGGTCGATCGACTAATTGACCCAGTCGATCGACCACCTCTCTATTCACAGTACCTTCTGTTCTCTTTGTGTCTGTCGATCGACTGAACCTCCTGGTCGATCGACTGAAAGACCTGGTAATTTAGCTCAAATTCGTCAAACTTGTTTCCCGACTTAATCCCCGTTTGTCTCACAATATCCAGTAAATCACTTACGCACTTTGCATAAAATAAATTCCTGCGGAAATCATCAAAGGCGTACAATTTTCCCAAACCAAGAAATCGCAAATGCATGAAATGAAAGGAAACAAAACAAGAAAACTTAAAATGCAAATTGAATGAAATAACAAAAGTGAAATCCTAAATTACAAAATAACTACAACCTGGGTTGCCTCCCAGTTAGCGCTGGTTTAAGAAGTCCCGCACGACCTTGTTACCTCACTTTTCATCATCTGATAGCGGATCGAAGTACAAGACCTCGACCTTCCCAACATATGCATCTGATCCATGATAGTGCTTCACATATTGGCCATTTACCTTGAACCTTTCTCCAGCAGAGGTCTCCAATTCAACTGATCCGAACTTTGTGACAGCTGACCGTATAGGGCCGGTCCACCTGGATTTCAGCTTACCAGGAAATAAACGGATACGAGCGTTAAAAAGAAGTACCTTATCGCCAATATGGAACTCGCGCTTGATGATTCTCTTGTCGTGCCAGCGCTTTGATTTCTCCTTGTAGATCCTTGCATTGTCATAGGCCGCCAGGCCTAAATTCCTCTAGCTCATTCAATTTGTGTCATGCGTTTCTCACGAGAGAGGTTAGGATCCAAATTCAAATCACAAATAGCCCACCAAGACTTACGCTCTAACTCAACAGGTAAATGACATGTCTTACCATAAATTAATCGGTATGGTGACATCCCGATTGGCGTTTTAAACGCAGTTCTATAAGCCCATAAGACATCATCCAACTTAAGACTCCAATCTTTCCGTGATTTAGAAACAACTTTAGCTAAGACTTCTTTCAACTTTCTGTTAGAAACCTCAACCTGACCACTAGTTTGGGGATGATACCCCAAACCTCTACGATGTTGGACACCGAATTTAGTCAATAAAGCACTAAGTTGTTTCTCTTTGAAATGCATTCCCCCATCGCTAATGACAACCCGAGGGACACCAAAACGAGGGAAAATGATCTTTTTAAACAATTTAATCACGGCTTTTGCATCACAATGGGGAGTAGCAATGGCTTCCACCCATTTGGACACATAATCTACAGCTACGAGGATATATTTATTACCTTGACTGCTCGGAAAAGGTCCTTGATAATCGATGCCCCAGACATCGAAAATCTCAACCTCAAGAATGCCTACCTATGGCATCTCATGTCTCTTGGAAATATTCCCCGATCTTTGACAAGCATCGCACTCAGCAACAAAATTGCGACAATCTGCATGCAAAGTTGGCCAATAGAAACCAGATTGGAGTACCTTAGCTACGGTCCTGGACGGACCGTGATGACCACCATAAGCAGAAGAGTGGCAAGCCTCTAGGATATCCTTCACCTCCCACTGAGGTACGCATCTCCGGATGAGACCGTCAGCGCATTCCTTGAAAACATAAGGATCATCCCAAAAATATTGTCTGGCATCATAAGCAAACCGCTTCTTCTGCTGCCATGAAAGCTCGGGTGGTATCCTACCTGTCACAGCAAAGTTAGCAAAATCAGCAAACCACGGAGGTGGGTAAGACCCTGAAGTAGTAATAGCTAACAAACTCTCATCAGGAAAAGAATCATTAATAGGCAAAGAATCCTCCCTTTCTGTGAGCTGCAGACGAGATAAGTGGTCAGCTACCACGTTCTCTGCTCCTTTCTTATCTTTGATCTCCAAATCAAACTCCTGCAAAAGGAGTATCCACCTCAAGAGCCTTGGCTTTGCATCTTTCTTAATAAAGAGAGTCTTCAACGCTGCATGGTCAGTGTAAACAATAACCTTAGAACCTAACAAATAAGACCGAAATTTGTCTAAGGCAAAAACAACAGCCAGAAACTCTTTCTCAGTGGTAAAATAGTTGACTTGAGCCTCATCCAGAGTTCGGCTCGCATAGTATATGGCATTCAAAGCTTTATTCTTTCGCTGTCCCAGAACTGCTCCGATAGCATAATCGCTGGCATCACACATGATCTCAAATGGGAGGTCCCAATCAGGCCGAATGATTGGCGCAGAAATTAGGGCCTCCTTTAACCTGTTAAAAGCGACATGGCACTCATCAGTAAATTCAAAGACAGCATCCTTAAGGAGCATTTGTGTAAGTGGTTTAGCAATTTTTGAAAAATCCTTAATGAAACGCCGGTAGAAACCAGCGTGACCTAGGAAACTCCTCACTCCTTTAACATTCACGGGAGGAGGTAATTGCTCAATCACCTGCACCTTTGCTTTGTCAACATGTATACCCTTATCAGAAATCAGATGCCCTAACACAACTCCTTCATTGACCATAAACTGACACTTTTCCCAGTTTAAAACAAGATTAACATCTATACAACACTGCATGACTTTATCGAGGTTAGCTAAACAACGATCAAAGTCACTACCGTAAACTGAGAAATCATCCATGAATACTTCCATAATATTCTCTATATAATAAGAAAAAATCCCCATCATGCACCTTTGAAAGGTAGCAGGGGCATTACACAATCCGAAAGGCATTCTACGATACGCAAAAACACCCTGTGGACAGGTAAAAGTAGTCTTACTCTGATCGTCCGGATGAATAGGGATCTGAAAGAACCCTGAATATCCGTCTAGAAAACAGAAAAATTTGTTAGAAGCAAGTCTTTCAGTCATTTGGTCAACAAAAGGGAGGGGGAAATGGTCTTTCTTGGTGGCGGCATTTAACTGTCTATAATCAATGCACATCCGCCACCCTGTCACTACTCAAGTTGGTATTAATTCATTTTTATCATTTTTAACCACGGTAGTCCCTCCTTTCTTCGGGACCACCTGAACTGGGCTAACCCACTTGGAGTTGCCAACTGTATAAATAATACCTGCATCAAGTAGTTTCATCACCTCAGCCATGACAACTTCCTGCATCTTCGGGTTCAACTTACGTTGACCCTGTCTATAAGGCTTGTGGCCTTCTTCCAACTCTATCCTGTGCATACAGACATCAGGGCTGATGCCCTTAATGTCATCCAGAGAGTAACCCAAAGCCTTCCTGTTTTTCTTAAGTACACACATCAAAGCGACAGCCTGGTCATCGTTAAGCTTAGAGCTAACAATAGCCGGGTCTTGCTCCGTATCATCTAGAAAAACATACTTAAGATTAGGGGGAAGTGGCTTACGCTCGGCACCTTTACCTCTACAAAGATAGACAGAATCAGCTTCAATGGTGTAGCAAGTGTTCACCAAGTTATCGTTGGCCAGGCTCAAAAGCATCTCATCTTCTTCCTCATTGAGCTCGTAGCTCTCCATTGAGGCAACCAAAGCATCTGGCTCCTCAGCATTCTCCACTGTATTACCTGCACACTCATCTAAATGGGTTAGATCAGCTAAGGGATCCTTGGCTAAGGATTCCCTCCAATTACAAGTAACAACCCTGTCAACAATATCGATGGAATAACACGTATCCTCATCAGCAGGTTCAGTTGCCTTGTGAGCAAGACTGATAACAATGGTGTCATCCCCTATCTCTAAGGTGATGGTTCCGCGTTTGACATCTATCACAGCTCCAGCTGTATGTAAGAACGGTCTGCCTAAAATAATAGGTATCTGACTATCCTCTGCAATGTCCAAAACAACGAAATCGACAGGAATAAAAAACTTACCCACTCGAACGGGTACATCCTCTAGAACACCTATAGGTCTCTGAGTCGATCTATTTGCCATTTGAACGGTAATATCGGTCACCTTAAGTCTACCAATGTTTAACCTTTCACAAACAGAATACGGCATGACACTAACACTGGCCCCTAAATCACAGAGGGCCTTTCCAATTACGTGGTTACCTATAGTGCAAGGAATTGAAAAACTACCCGGGTCCTTTAATTTAGGTGGCACATTAACTTGTGAAAGAACATTACATTCCTCCACAAACGCAACATTACCATCATCACGAAAATTTCTCTTACGATTCAAAATATCTTTCATAAATTTAGCGTAAGAGGGTACCTGGGTAATTAAATCAGTGAAAGGAACCGTTACCTCGAGATTCTGGACCATCTCCAGAAACTTACCAAACTTACGCTCCAGCTTGGTAGCCTTCAAACGCTCCGGATACGGGACTGCAACACTGGCCGTAGGATCAGTAACCTTCGGCTTCCGTAGGTTTAAAACCCCCGTCAAATCATCAATGAGTGATGGATCATGCAAACTAGTTGACGGATTTGCATCCTGCTCTGGATATCCAGTCGATCGACTGGTATGGATGGTCGATCGACCAGGTAAGCTGGGCGTGAACAGTTCCTGTCCAGAATTATCGTCATCAGGTATCTCAGTCGATCGACTGAGGATGTTGGTCGATCGACTGGATGTGCTAGGTGTGAATAGTTTCTGACCAGAAACTATTTTGTCTGACAATTCAGTCGATCGACTGGGAATGTTGGTCGATCGACCTGAATTACTGGCATTCAGACTCGTTTTTGCATCAGAATTCAAACGAGCTTCTTCATCATCTCCCGAGTCTTCCTTTGGCTTGTCGGGACTTTCATAAGAAAGGCCACTTCTGAGATTGATGGCATTGATCGTCTCAACTGGCCCTTCACATTTAATTGAAGAATTAGCGGCTTGCTTAGCCTCCATATTCTCCAATTGTTTCACAAAATTCCGTGAGGACTCAATCCCGGCTGCTTCCATATTCGCCACTTGAACCAAAAGGAGTTGGACCATCTCTCTCAACTTCTCGATCTCATCAGAGTTTTGAACAGGAATCTCGACTTTCTCCTTGGAAGCTTCAGAAGTCTCGAGTTTCTCGAGACGGGTAGAGATGGAAGTTATAAGTGTCACAACAGCAGTCATGTCTTCACTTTGCTTTCGTGACTTACCACGTGAACTTCCAAACTCAGCTTTATGGACTGCCATCTCCTCAATGGTGTTCCAACCTTTACTTTGACCGGTGTTATTTTGAAACCTGCCATTAGCAGCTGCATCCAAGATGACCTTGTAATCATCATATAAAGCATTGTAAAATAGATTGCAAAGATACCATTGCTGGAAACCATGATGAGGGACAGCTCGGACCAAACTTTTGAAATGTCCCCATGCTTCACAAAAATCTTCATCGGCTCTTTGCTGAAAACTCATGATTTTACCTCTCAAGGCGTCAGTCTTTGAAAGCGGGAAGTACTTCTTGTAGAAGGCTAATGCTAGAGATGTCCAGTCCGTGACTCCAGCTGCTACCCTGTCAAGGTAGCGGTACCAATCTCGCGCTGAGTCCTTCAATGAGTACAAGAACATAAACCCCTTTACTTCATCTTGAGTTACCCCGTCCGGTATAGGTATGGAACAGCAGTAGTCTGTGAAAGTTTCTATATGCTTCAAGGGGTCCTCATCTGGTAGACCCGCAAACTGATTTCGCTCCACTAGATCGATGTAAGAGGAACGAAACTCGAAGTTACCGGTGGTAGGGGTAGGTAACTGGCGCCCCATTGGAAGGTGGTGTTCCTTTGGCTGAAGATTATCATATATTGTAGCCATAATTGCCAAAGTGAGAGTACTCAAGTCTTCCTCTCAAAAACTTGTCTTCTAACTGTGCAAAAGCAAAACTAGAAGCAAAGGTAAGCAACGGCCTCAAGGAACCAAAGTTCCTTGAGACGAGAAAAATAAACTAAAATAAAACAAACAGAATTACACCGTCTCCCCGGCAACGGCGCCAAAATTTGATACCGTCGTTTAGTACCAAAGTTAAATTTATAATTCCAAACTAAAACTATAGCTAGTGATAGTAAGGGTCGAACCACAGAGAGACAAGGTTGATTTTGTTTGCTATTTTTCAGTCTATAAAAGTAACAATTAATTGGGGGTTTGAAATTGATTGACTAACAGGCTAATTGCAAAAATGAATATTCTTAACAAGATAAAAAAGGGATCGGGAATTTCGGTTCACCATGGCAAATAACAGGTCAGTCAAGCAGCAGAGGTCTCATAATACGGTCTCAAGGAAAAAAGGCTAATCTTTCGATCAAAGCTCAAATAACCTCACGGTCTAATAATTCCCTAGAATTTATCAAAGCTTTCACTCAAGAGAAATTCTAAATCTAGCGATAAATCAAATTACCAATCTTTCAATCTAGCAAAGAAATCTATCAAAAGATAACAAGACCAATACGGAAGAACTCATGCTACACAACAATCCTAATTTAATACCATGGCTCACCTTATTCCCAATCAAAGGAATTACCTACGCATAATCATAACTACACTAATGGCGAAATTAATAGTAAAGAACAACTTTGACATAATGGAATCTAACTAACACAAAGGGGAAGAAATCAATTGCTGAAATTAATTGATGAAACAAGAATCAAAATAACAAGTGAAAATAAGAAAAGGAAGAATTGTTTAAAGAGCTTACTAATTGAATATCAAGAACCAAGCATTCGAATCAAAGGTTTTCCGTCTCAAGCTAGATCTGAAAACTAAGTTTTTCCAGACTGAAAAGCATAACCTAAAAGTTGCTGCGTTCTAATGATAAAAAGATACTGAAAGTTAATTACAAGTTGGGCTTTTAAAAGTCTAACACGGAAAATTAAACGTCAGCTCGAAATCAGGTCGATCGACTGGTCAGCACGGTCGATCGACTGAACATGCGGAACAGTAGCTTCTGTCTGAGCTCCAGTGGTCGATCGACTGAAAGGCTTAGTCGATCGACTGAAAATGCTGTGCAGTGGCTCCTTGTTGCTTCCAATCAACTCTTCACTCCTTGCACGCATCTCAAGGTGAGTGAATGAACTCTCCTTCCTCTTGGCTTCCTTGAACTGGCTTCCGGAGGACGAACTTGGCTTGATTTAGCCTACTTCCACGCATTCCTACAATAAATCATAGAAAATGCAAAGTAAACCGTTTCGGGAGAAATAGTAGCCTTAAGCTATCAATTATGCATGGAAATACGTGCCAAAACCACAGATAAAGTGTATAGAATATGCACGTATCATCCTAGATGAATTAAATGCTTGGATCATGATAAGTCGATAACAAGTTAACCCATATGAGAGTCATTGGTATGCCTCAAGGAACCGTCATGAATTCTCAAGGAGAACTAATGGTCTGTTCTGGAGTTTGGAAGGATACTTAGTTGTGCGTTAAGAGGTTACACAAACTCAAGTTTACGAACTCATTAGGATTTATGAAAATCCTAGGCTGGTTTTATTGACCTATGATGTAAATGACTAAAAAGAGTGTTTTATTGTCATCCATTGCAAGATTCTACGAAATGAACCTAAGTACGTTGTGATTAGGTGGTGTACTTAAAACTACAAGTAGTGTTGTCCACCAAAACCTACATCACAAGTTATATGATAACAGTAAGAGCTTCCTTCAAGCTTAAGAACCTATGTCTAGTATGAAGTCTAGACATGTACTTAGTAAAATTCATGCTATAAAGGATAACATGAAATTGAAGGAAATCGCAATTCACAAAGTTTGAACACTTGGACACATGGTATGTTCACAAGCTAAACTTTTATTGCATTGAGCAAGTGCATAAGTACACTTAAGATTATAAGACATTGAGTAGCAATATGGTATTGACTACTCGTGTGTGATAATCACATTTATTGTTTGAGTTATCGTTAACTCATCTTGTACTTTGTTACATCCAAATGGGTTGTTGAGATAATATTGAACCCCAATAAAGTGAACTGGATTAACATAGTATTCGACCCTGGTTGCTTATATGAGGTGACAACTCAAAGTAACTGGAGTGTGATGCGATTGATGGCAAGTTCAAGTGCCATAGAGTCATAAGAGATGACTAGTCGATCACATAGATAGACTGTGAGGGACACTCTGTCGGGCTAATGACCGCTTATAGAGTTCTGGAAATTTTTATAGCCTGGTCGTGGCGAGAGCTACTATGGTATTCTTATGAGTCGATTCTTTGACTAAAGACTGTTAGCCTAAGATGGCACAGTTTCAGAGTGACTTTGATTTAAGTTCTGCGACCTTCGTAATTGGGGTCTAATGGGCATGTTTTGGGTCATGATGAGCTGCGGCTATTCGAAGGGAAGAGTGCAATAGGAATTGTCCATCCCCGTCAGGGTTATCTTATATCTCAAGGCCACTCGAGGAGTAATGAACTGGAAATGCGTGGCCACGCTCGGAAGGTATCTATGGTAGATAATTCCGGTCAGACAGTTATTCTCCAGATCGAGAAAACCACTCTTGATATGATCAAATGCAAGTACGACCTGCAAGACACCTTGCATTGAGTGGGAGATAGTAATAGGACAAGTGGGAGATTGTTGGAGTATATGTCCTCGACAATAATGCGATCACATGTTTAAATCTCATATTGAGAATACTAAAGGGAAAAAGTAATATTTTATTGTCAACTGATCCACATTAATCGGTAATGATTGGCTGACTAGAGTTTGACATCACTGTCGTGTGACGGTGGTGATCAGTTGATCCCTTAAGGTCATACCTCTAGGGAAACATTCTTAATAGATAATTAATTAATTGTATACTGATACAAGTTAATTAATTCCTTAATATTGACAAATGATTTTGTGAGTTGGGTTACGTATCTTATTGTAATTCAATTAAATAAGATTCGTACTAAGTAATTAAATTGTTTTATTACTTAGGTTAGTTATTTTTTATGAAACAATTATAATAAAGAATGAATTTTTTTATTATAAATACAAGAAGTTGTGATTTATAATTCTATGACCCATTTTAAGAAATTGTAATTGTGAATTATTAGTTAATTTTTGTATGTGATTTATTTCATTTATATAATGATTTTTAATTTGTTAAAAATGCATTATTTAAATGACATGTCTAGTAACATTTCCAATTTGTCACACAATACAAATTAACATATTGACAAAGTTAAAATGGATCCATAATAGGCATGTATGTGCCGTGTAAATGGAAGAGGTAGGAGGATTTGTGCCTTAATTAATATAAATTAGTGGGTAACATGATGATTACCTACTATTGATAGGCATGTATACCTACACTCTTGAGAAGAGAAAAATGCAAAGATATTGGGCACTTTACCCATGCCAAAACCGGTGCACTTACCCCTTATACACTCAAGTAGTGTATTTCCTACATCTTACTAATTCATTCTTACTTATCATCTTGAGGATTAATCTTATTCTCTATTATTGATGCATTTTCTTAAAGAAGAAAAACCTCACAAAATCTACTATATTATATTACTAGTTGTAGTAACTAAAATAATATTAAGTCTTA
The DNA here is from genome assembly GCF_048544455.1 of Silene latifolia. Classification (NCBI taxonomy): domain Eukaryota; kingdom Viridiplantae; phylum Streptophyta; class Magnoliopsida; order Caryophyllales; family Caryophyllaceae; genus Silene; species Silene latifolia. The sequence goes on along the minus strand of NC_133529.1, from coordinate 46,151,850 downwards.
TTTTAAGGACACAAATATTAATTTCTAGTAACTAAATTAATATTTGTATTAAGAAAGATTTCCTTGGTACAAATCCTTAAGGTGTAGATCTTGCAATTAGATCTAAGTTTTTGGGGCATTTGGATTATTCTTAAGAAGACTAACTTGGTAGGAGACCAATTTAGTATAAACCAATTTCGGTCCTCCTTGTAAGAATGTCTAAATTTCTTCTCTTTTATTTAAATTGTTATGCATGCATAATTTCCTTTTAGTTTATGACTAAACTAATAAACACTTAGTTATTAGAAGAGTCTAATAAGAGATATATGAATCCAACAAAGCTATGGGGGAGAATAAAGGTATGTATATACAATAATAAGTTTGAATAAATATGTCACTCCTACCACTGGTGGTCGGTTATATAATTGTGAGTTTAAATAAAATTTAGTTGCATAATGGTTTTTTGTGTATGTAGAGGATCCGTGAGGAGGCAGAGGAAGGAAAATGGAAGCCTCATGGACGCGATGACATTCTTGCTAGGGCAATCGGCAAAGAAGAGCATCCAGGTCGTGTGAGAGGGGTATCGACGCATGTTGGTATCACTAAGTATTTTGGGAAAACTACTCGAAGGACAATGGGTGGTGATGATAGGGTATATAAATACTGTATTTTATTCAACATAATTTATATATATATATATATATATATATATATATATATATATGCTGAAATTATACTACTTATTTTAATCATATTCATTTCTACTACACAGCTACAAACAATGGCCAGGTTGATACTCAGAATGGTGGAAACGGGGGATAAGCCATCTGAAGAAGAGTTGGTTATGGCTCGGCAAGTCATAAAGGAAGCAGGGGAGGAGAAGGAAAAAGCGGGCATATGAACTGAGGATGACATGGCAAAGGAGAATGAGGTGCGAGCCGAAGACATGTCAAAGGATCAAGATCGGGTAGTTGAAAAGGAAGCGATGAACGCCGTGAGAGAGGAAATGGAGGTAGTTGATGATGACAAGTTCTTATCATCTCCAAATCCTGCTTTTGACGAGGTATTAGCTACTACGACTAGTTTATAATTGATGTATATATACTAATTAATTAAATTTATTAATTAAAGTAGTGCTTGTATATATACTAATTAATTAAAAATGTGAAGGGCGTTTGCAAGAAGCCTTGTGTTCTTTACTACAATGCCCCTGCAGTAGCATCCGGAAAAATTGTTGTTGCTAGGGGAGCAGCATTCTATTACGACTAGATTCAAGAAGTTGAGGTTGAAGGCATTGCCCTCCGTTAGAAATGGAGGGAAGTGGAAGTGACCGACTTATATCTCGAGGAGTATGGTACTTTAATAGTACCACTTAGTGATAATTTGCGTTTTCAAGATGTCGTGGCTTCTATTGTGCAATGGCCTGAAGCATTCATTAGTGTTGACATCTCCGGGGTAGTTATGCTAAAGCGAACGCATTTTATATAATGAACGCCTTTAAATTTATTAGGGTAACCTTATCTAACATATAATAAGTATTTCAATTTTTATATTTGCAGGAGTTACACGAAGCCATTATGGCTGAAATTTGGACTACTACGTCAACACCCAAAGTCACTGATTCGACTGCCTCTCCACCCAAAATTCAAGAGGTAGAAAAAATTTGAAAAAAAGATTGTGAGTTTTTCCTTTTTTTTTGGTTATTTAAATTATATATGACGTCTCGTGTAATGTATATATATATATATATATATATATATATATATATATATATATATATATATATAAATATATATATATATATTTGTTTTTTCCTAAATTGTAGACCGAGGTTAAATCAGGCGACGTACATTATAAGCCATCTACTTTTGCTGCATACAACCCTGCTGTTCCTCTTAAAGGTAAATATCATAGCGATGATTATAAGCAAAAATTTAATACTCCAACGCTCGTAGCTTTGCACCAGCTGGCTGAAAGGAAGGCAGCTACCGGGGATGTACTCATGATTGAGATCGAAGAGGATGTTGTGGGCGAAGGTACAGTTGTTATGATGGATGGGGAATCACTGTGTCAGTTTCTCGACCTTGACGAGTTAGATGCTATGCACATTGTAATTTGGATGAAGTAAGTTCATTAATAAAACTTGTCATTTGGTTTTACGAATAGTGATATTTATTTAAATCATCAATGAAAATAATATTCTTCGTTCTATTTGACGTAATAGGTACCTGTGTACACACATCGCTGAGGAGAACTATGTTTCTCATGACTACGGATTCTTGTCACCTGAATTGTTCTCTAAAAAAGTGATTGGATACAGATATGGAGAACACATCGATAAAATTGCTCAACGGTTGACGACGCCCAAAAGCTTATGGTTTGCCCCATACAATGAGAATTTGTATGTATAGTACTTTATTATAATGAATCACGATTCTATTCATTTATTAACACGCTTAAATGCATGTATACGAACTAACAGTTCAATTTTCAATATTTCATAGCAAGCATTGGCTGCTAACGGCAATCAATGTGATAAAAAGCATAGTGTACTGGATTGACTCTTGTGGACATAGTCCCACTGAGAAATTTGTAAAGATGATAACTGAGTAAGTTTACAACCTTACATTGTAATGTCATTTGTTATTGTATGATCTTTGAAGACTAGGCTCCTTTTAATGTCCCATCAATATTACTGAGCCAAATGCTAATTATAATTTCCTGTATATATTTATGAATTAGTGTGTTTCGAGCAATTGGAGCATCAAGTCCAACTATTGTCCGGATAATATTAAGAGTATTCTTAATAATTACTCCTATCATTTAATTTATGTTTATGCGAGAGGTTGATCTAATTTAGCTTATTTGTATGTGATTTATATAATAGTCTCCTCTACAACCAGACAGCAAACAATGCGCCTTTTTCTGTTGTCGGTCCATGTGGGAGATTATCACCCGAAAGTATATCAACATAGAGTCACCGATTAGTGTGTTTTAATAACTATTTCAAACGTAACTTGGGTTTAATTCTGTGTAATATTCCACTTATTCTGTCTATTTTGATTAAGTATATTTTGATTTGTAGTTCCTACCTTCAATCAACAACAAAGACCCAACCTATTCGAAGAAAGACATCGCCGACATGAGAAATAAGTGGGCCACTTATTTTCTTTCATTAACGGATGGTCAATAGTCTGCTCATTATGTATGTGTGTATATAGAGCCATGTGTATTTAGTTTTGGTCACCCTGTTTATAATATTTTGATGCTCGGTTGAATAGATCAATCTGTGTAATATTCTGATGTTGCAGGATTGAATTTTTGCAATGCGCAGCTGCTGAAATGCTATTTTGCAGTAGCATTTCAGCGGAACTTGCTACTGCACAAATTAGCATTTCAGCAGCTGTTGGAACCTGCTAAAACAATTTTTTTTTAAAAGTATTTATAAATTCGATTACGGTTAAAAATAAAGCTGTGGTCAATAAATATATTGACAACGGTCGCATTTAAATAAAAACCCATTGACATATTCATCCATAATGCTACGGCCAAAAATATAATATAACGAAATAAAACCGTTGTCGAATTCATGACATTTAAAACGGTTTAATAAGGATAAATCGTTGTCATATTTAATATTTTACAACGGTTTTGTTTCAGTAAAACCTTTGTCATAGGTTTCCGTAGAGCATTCCAACTAATACTACCACGGTTTCAATATTATAGACAACAGTTTTGAACTGTTCTTAATATTGTATTACAGTTATTTGAACCCATTATTTTCATTTCATAACGGTTCCGCCTTTTTAACAACCGTGGTCACAAAACAACAACGGTCGATGTAATAACGGTTCCGTGTCTTGTATTACAATGGTATATCACTTTATCTAACCGTTGTTGCACCTATTATTTGGCGTAGTGTATGATATGATATGAATGCATGCTCTAACTAAATGCAGTTCTATATGGCATATATAACAAATGAATGCAATCTAAACTACACTAGATGATGCATGTTCTCTATTAAGCTATGGTCACCTATGATCAAACCTCCCCAAACCGACTTAAGCACTATTTCTAGTGTAGAAAGGAATAGGTTTGGTCATTAGTGATTATGCATGAATTCAAGTCTATATGCAACTAACTACATAAAACATATGATATATATTACAATGCAAACTAATCTAATCATGTGAAATATATTACAATGCAAGCTAATCTAAAATGCAATGCAACTATACATAAGAGATAGGGAAAGAAGGGGTTCTTACAATCATGATCTCAATGGTTTGTATATAGTAGAAGTTGAAGATGGTAGATAGGATGCATATATAGCCATGTCACGAGCCAAATGATAGAATAAATGAGTTCCAGGGTCAACCCGCTCGAGTCAGTTTTGACCCGCTCGAGTAACTGCTCGACCCGCTCGAGTTGAGGCTTTGGGACGCTCGTTTTCTCCAGAATCCGCCCGAGTTCTCATGCAGTAAACTTTTTTTCTTTCTTTGGGCTTCAACTCGCGCGAGTTGGCCTCGGTCCCCATGGATTGATGCAAGAATTGGCCCAAAGCTCGAATCCTTCATTTCTTTGTATTTCCTATCTTCTCATTTTCATCATTTTTCTTCAAGATGCTCAATCAAAATATGAGATCCCTCCTTTTCATCTCTCATGCGATGAATTCATGCAAGATTACACTAAATGCAAGTATATTACAAATGGTGGTTTGAGATAGGACTCCCCCAAACTAAGTCAAATGGCAAATTTCATTATCCATGAAGCTTAATGCTCTTAGTAGGCGATCAAAGGCTTTTGAATAGGCCTCAAATAAGCACAAGTAGGACCTTAGCCCCCTCAAAATAGAATAGAGCCAATCCTCCATAAGGAGCTTCTTACGGAAATTTATCCCCTTCACTTTGGCCTTTTCATCATAGCCTTTTTAGCTCTCCAAACTAGCAAGGTTAGAACTCTTGTCAACGGGAGGCTTCCATTCTCTCCCGTCTCCCTCAAATATGGTGATGATGATAGCATTTGGATTTAGAAATCCTTTAAGAATAGAAGGAGAATTCTCATAGCATTGATGACGGGATAGCTTAGGAATTGAGATTATGGGTGCCAAGTCTTCACAAATAGGCTCCCGCTTAGATTTATCCTTAAGCTTCTCCACCAAGAGGTTTTTGTACGACGATTTGACTTTCATGAGAAGGTCCATAACGTCATCTCCAAATATCATGGGTTCTATAGTGGGTGTGAGAAGTTCCTCATGTTCAATAATGAAGAGACATTCTTCCTCTTCATTGAAATAGTCTTCAAACTTCTCAAGGATGAGTTCTTCAAGTGAGGAATCTCCACAACTCCATTCATCAATTGAGTCCATCTTTCCCTCATCATCTTCTTCCATAGATTCGTCATCATACAAATCATAAATAGGGGCTTCACTCCTCTTCATTAACTCTTTCTCCATCACCTCAATGTCCACATCAAAAGTCACACCCTCATACTCACAAAGGCTAAGAGCATTTGGTTTGCTCAACCTCATATCTTCTTCATCAAACACCACACTTTCATATTCACAAGAGCTCAAGAGAAATGGCTCTTCCGACTTCACACCTTCCACATCAAAGGTTATTCCTTCACATTCATGATCAATGCTTAAGAATTCGTGAGGAGTAGTTGGTTGGGTTGCCTTCATTTGGGCAATTTGAATTGCCAACTCCTCACCTTGGGTAATAATGTTTTGAAGAACATTGTTTATATTTTGGCTCTCTTATAGAATTTGTGTGAAGAAATTTTGTTGGTCTCCCATTATTTGGAGAACCATATTTTGAATGTCAAAGTTGTGCTCATCTTCATGTTGTGTGTGGGTGTGAAAGTGGTTATATTGTAGCATTTGGCATTGGTCGTAATATGGGTTTTGGGTGGGTGGTTGTTGTGGATATTGGATGTGGGGATTTTGGTCGGAAAAGTTGGGGTAGTAGTTAGGATTTTCAATATATGAGTTGTAAGGTAGGTTTGTGTTGACTTGCTCCTCAAACTCCCCATACCCATTGTAGTCATACTCAAAAGATACACTACATACTCCATATACCAAGTCTTGAGCCATCTGATGTGACCATAATTTGAGCATATTTAGTCCCCGAATTAGCCTTGTTCCCATGCTTTTTAGTGCATATTTGGGTCATTTATTGTCTTTAGTCCTTTGTTTTGCATATTCTTTGAGGTTTTGTGTCCTTGGTAGGAAAGGAGTGAAAACCTTGCATTTTCATGGCAAAATAGAGCTAAATTGATTGAATTCAATGACCAAGCATCAAAGAGAAGACAAGATTAGAAGGCCTTTGTACATACTATAGTAGATGGGCAATGATGAGAAAAGATCCTTGCATCCCCGAGGAAATCCTCAAGGATTTTATGAAGAAAAAGGAAGAAAAGAAGAAAGGAAGAAGCTGTAAGACAATCCGAGCGGATTGTCCACAAGCCGCCCGTCCACCATAGGCAATTCGAGCGTCTTCCTCAGCTGGACGCTTGGCCAAATCCACCATAATCCGCCCGTCTTCCCCAACGATCCGCTCGGCCAGAACCTCCACAATCCGCCCGTCCCGTGCCCTGGACGCTCGGATTGTGTGACAGCTAAATCCGTCTTCTACACATTTTATGAAGGATGCGCATATTTTCCAAAGACCGGCGAAAAGGAGACCGGAGTCTCTCTCGTGACCGGCGATTCCTCAAGGACTTAATCGTCATTTAAGCCCTTAGTAAACCCTAATTTATGTACCTAATCCCCACTATAAATACCTCATTAGGCTAATTAGATTATCATGTTCTTCTTAGCAATCTTTAGTGTAGTTAATATCAATCAAATCTCTCTTTAATCTTGTAACCAACTTTTAATCAAGTCTTAATACAAATCTCATTTCCTTAATCTCTCTTTTGTTCATCCTTCATTTTGGGTAATTGAAGACTATTTGGGTTATTATTGGGAGATTGACAACCTTCCAATCAATCATCAAGTACTTCTATTATTCTTTGCTTTATTATTGGAATCATTAGTAGGTATAATTCTCTTAATCCCTTTTTAATCATTGTTAATTATCTTCATTTATTCATCATGTTTCACTTTGTTGGTATGATTGACAACCTTGCTAGCATGTTCAACATGATAATGAGTGAGTAGTTTCCTTAGCTAGGGTTAATGGGTAATTAGGGGAAACCAACATGGGGGATGATTTATGCTTAAATTAATATGTTTTCATAGTTTATTTGCTTGCTTGTTGTGATCTCAACTCATGCACATGTTATGTTTGATGAAATGCGAGCCTATGAATCCTTGCATTTTTTACCCATCACCTATCTTTTCAATGAGACTTGTAAGACATAAACCAACTCGAGTCTCATTAGACCATGCATGTAGTTGAGTAGGGAAGACTAAGTCGACTTGTAGGTGTTGTATAATCTAATCGATTCGGCTCCGGGACCCAAACTTTCTTAGGATTGTAAGATATAAACCAACTCGATCCATCACAACAATAATTGCTTGCTTATAATTTGAGAATATGTTTGTATGATCAATTCCCATGAATCCCCTATGACCCCATGACACCCTAGTGCCTTTTATCAATTGTTTACATCCCTTTTTAATCATCTTGCTTGTTTACTTTCATTGCTACTTTCATTGCTATTTAGTTTAGTGATCTTCTACTCAACCCCAAAATTGTGACACCCCTAGACCCCGATAGTTGCAATTGAAAATCTCATCTCAATTCCCGTCCCTTGGGATCCGACCTTTAGTTGCCTCTTTACTAATTGTAGAGTTGTTTGTGAAGTTATAAATTAAGTTTTGGTCTAGGTGCTCCTAACGACAAGTACCGAAAACTAAACCCTCTAAGAGGTCACGACCAAAAATGGCGCCGTTGTCGGGGACGGTGTTAACTTGATTTAGATTTTATTAGATTGTTATTAGTTGTGTCTTTCTTTGCCTTGGCGAAGTAAAACTCCTCAAGGTTTGTTCTAACTATTTTCAAGTCGTTCGATATTTTGCAAGATGGACTTTATAGATTATTTTGTAGAGGACCACTTAAGTATACCTTTCTTCAAGGACCCCATGCAAGCATTGGAAGCCTTGGAAGCAAGTGAGGCTAAAAATATGCATTGGGAATTGGAGGTAGATCTTTTTGAGGCCGCTCTAGCTAACAATGAACTTACTCATGAGCAATCCGAATTAGTACATAACATCCTTGTGGAAGCATATCAACCTATAGAAAATGAGCAATCCATCCTAGAAGACATCTTACAAGCTGAAGAGCAAGAGGAATTCGTCATGGAATTCGAGTGTGATGAGATTGATGAGAATGAAGAACAAGTTGAATATGCCATGAGAATGGAATGTCTAATGGAATTGGAGCAAATTCTCAATGAACCCTCAAAGGAGGAAAGTGAGGTACAAATCCCTACTTTAAAACCCCTTCCCCCAAATTTGAAATATGCTTACCTTGATGAATCAAAGACCAAACCCGTGATTGTTAATGATAGGCTTGATGAAAACCAATTGGGAAAATTGCTTGATGTGTTGAAACAACATGAAAATGCTATAGGTTATAGTCTAGATGACCTTAAGGGGATAAGTCCCAACTTTTGTATGCATAGAATTCATCTAGAGGAGGACCATTGATGTGACCATAATTAGAGCATATTTATTCCCCGAATTAGCCTTGTTCCCATGCTTTTTAGTGCATATTTTGGTCATTTATTGTCTTTAGTTCTTTGTTTTGCATATTCTTTGAGGTTTTGTGTCCTTGGTAGGAAAGAAGTGCAAACCTTGCATTTTCATGGCAAAATGAGACTAAATTGATTGAATTCAAATGACCAAGCATCAAGGAGAGACAAGATTAGAAGACCTTTGTACATATTATAGTAGATGGGCAATGATGAGAAAAGATCCTTGTATCCCCGAGGAAATCCCCAATGATTTTATGAAGAAAAGGGAAGAAAAAAAAGAAGAAAGCACGCTGCATGACAATCCGTGCGTCTTCCCAAGAAGACGCCCGTCCACCAAGCGACAATCCGTGCGTCTTCCTTACAAGACGCCCGGGCAGCAGCAGTCAGAAGACGCCCGACTTCTCCCAAAGACGCCCGGGCCCAGACCACCGAATCCGCCCGTCCCATGCCTAAGACGCACGGATTCCAAGGCAGCACAAATTCGTTTCTTCAAGCTTCAAAGAAAGATGCCCATCCTTCTAAAAATACCGGCGTTTCCTTAAGTAGGGACTTAATCGTCATTTAAGCCCTTAGTTAACCCTAATTCCAACACCTAATCCCCACTATAAATACCCCATTAGTTTAATTGGAAGAGCATGTTCTTCTTAGCAATCTTTAGTGTAGTTAATATCAATCAAATCTCTCTTTAGTTTTGTAATCAACAATTAATCAAGTTTTAATACAAGTTTTATTTCCTTAATCTCTCTTTTGTTCATCCTTTATTTTGGGTAATTGAAGATTATTTGGGTTATTATTGGGAGATTGACAACCTCTCAATCAAGCATCAAGTACTTCTTTTATTCTTTGCTTATTATTGGAATCATTAGTAGGTATAATTCTCTTAATCCCTTTTTAATTATTGCTAATTACTTTCATTTGTTCATCATGTTTCACTTTGTTGGTATGATTGACAACCTTGCTAGCATGTTCAACATGATAATGAGTGAGTAGTCACCTAGCTAGGGTTAATGGATAATTAGGGGAAACCAACATGGGGAATGATTCATGCTTAAATTAATATGCTTTCATGGTTTATTTGCTTGCTTGTTATGATCTCAACTCATGCACATGTTATGTTTGATGAAATGCGAGCCTATGAATCCTTGCATTTTTTACCCATCACGTATCTTTTCAATGAGACTTGTAAGACATAAACCAACTCGAGTCTCATTAGACCATGCATGTTGTTGAGTAGGAAAGACTAAGTCGACTTGTAGGTGTTGTACAATCTAATCGATTCGGCTCCGGGACCCAAACTTTCCTAGGATTGTAAGATATAACCCAACTCAATCCATCACAACAATAATTGCTTGCTTATAATTTGAGAACATGTTTGTATGATCAATTCCCATGATTCCCCTATGACCCCATGACACCCTAGTGCCTTTTATCAATTGTTTACAACCCTTTTAATTCATCTTGCTATTTAGTTTAGTGACCTTCTACATCAAACCCCAATTGTGACACCCCTAAGACACCACTAGTTGCAATAGAAATCTCATCTCAATTCCCGTCCCTTGGGATCCGACCTTTACTTGCCTCTTTACTAATTGTAGAGTTGTTTGTGAAGTTATAAATTGTGTTTTGGTCTAGGTGCTCCTAACGACAAGTTACCGAAGAGATTGTGTCCGACCAAAAATGGCGCCGTTGCCGGGGACGGTGTTAACTTGATTTAGATTTTCTTATATTGTTATTAGTTGTGTCTTTCTTTGCCTTGGGGAAGTAAAACTCCTCAAGGCTTGTTCTAATTGTTTTTAAGTTGTTTGATATTTTGCAAGATGGACCTTATAGATTGTTTTCTAGAGGACCACTTAAGTATACCTTTCTTCAAAGATCCCATGCAAGCATTGGAAGCCTTGGAAGCAAGTGAGGCTAAAAATATGTATTGGGAATTGGAGGTAGATCTTTTTGAGGCCGCTCTAGCTAACAAAGAACTTACTCATGCACAATCCGAATTAGTGCATAACATCCTTGTGGAAGCATGTCAACCTATAGAGGATGAGCAATCCATCCTATAAGATATTTTACAAGCCCAAGAGCAAGAAGAATCCATCATGGAATTTGAATGTGATGAGATTGATGAGAATGAAGAACAAGTTGAATATGTTATGAGAATGGAATGTCTAATGGAGATGGGGCAAATTCTCAATGAAACTCCAAAGGAGGAAAGTGAGGTACAAACTCCTACTTTAAAACCCCTTCCCCCAAATTTGAAATATGCTTACCTTGATGAATCAAAAACCAAACCCGTGATTGTTAATGATAGACTTGATGAGAACCAATTGGGAAAATTGCTTGATGTGTTGAAAAAACATGAGAAGGTTATAGGTTATAGTCTAGATGACCTTAAGGGGATAAGTCCCAACTTTTGCATGCATAGAATTCATCTAGAGGAGGACCATAGACCTACCATTCAACCTCAAAGAATATTGAACCCCCACATGCAAGAAGTTGTCAAAGGAGTGGTTATGAAATTACTTGATGCGGGAATCATATATCCCATATCGGACTCTTTGTGGGTTAGCCCCGTTCAAGTGGTACCTAAAAAAGGAGGTACCACGGTGGTGACAAATGAAAAGAATGAGCTAATACCCACAAGGATGATCACCGGTTGGCGTATGTGCATTGACTATCGAAAATTGAATTCCGCAACAAGAAAGGATCATTTCCCCCTACCATTCATTGACCAAATGCTTGAGAGGTTAGCCTCCAACAAATTCTTTTGTTACCTTGACGGGTATTCGGGATTCTTCCAAATCCCTATACACCCGGATGACCAACATAAGACCACCTTCACATGCCCTTATGGTACTTTTGCATATAGGAGGATGCCTTTTGGTGTATGTAATGCCCCCGCCACTTTCCAAAGATGCATGATGAGTGTCTTCTCCGATTACCTAGAGACCATAATGAAAGTTTTTATGGATGATTTAGTGTTTATGGAAGGGACTTTGACTCATGTTTGCATAATCTTTCTCTTGTGTTGCAAAAATGCGAAGATGTTAGTCTTGTTTTAAATTGGGAAAAGTGTCACTTCATGGTCAATGAAGGAATTGTTTTGGGTCATTTAATCTCGGAAAAGGGCATCGAGGTCGATAAAGCTAAAGTTGAGGTGATAGAGAAACTCCCACCCCCCGTGAATGTTAAAGGGGTGAGAAGTTTTCTCGGTCACGCGGGTTTCTATCGCCGTTTCATAAAAGATTTTTCAAAAATAGCGAAACCCCTCACTCAACTCTTGCTTAAAGACGCCTAATTCCTTTTCACTGATGAGTGTGTTGAAGCCTTTAATAGAATCAAGGAAGCACTAATCTCGGCACCAATCATTCAACCTCCAAATTGGGAACTACCGTTCGAGATTATGTGTGACGCTAGTAACTACGCCGTTGGAGCGGTTCTTGGCCAACGGGTAGGAAGAGCTCTTCATGCCATCTATTATATAAGCAAGACTCTTGATCCCTCCCAAGTTAATTATGATACCACCGAGAAAGAGCTTCTTGCCATTGTCTATGCTTTGGACAAGTTCTGATCCTACTTACTTGGATCCAAAGTGATTGTCTTTTCGGATCACCGTGCTCTCCGACATCTCTTGATAAAAAAGGAGGCAAAACCAAGTTTGTTGAGATGGATTTTGCTTCTTCAAGAATTTGACTTGGAAATAAGAGACAAGAAAGGAGCCGAAAATGTAGTGGCGGATCACTTGTCAAGGATCCGGTTTCATGATGAACATGGAGAAACCCCGATCAATGACTCATTTCCCGATGATATTTTGATGGCCATTCAAACACAACTTGAAAGGCACATCACCCCATGGTTTGCCGATTATGCTAACTATATTGTTGGAAAAGTACTACCTCCAAATTTGAACCACAACCAAAGAAAGAGGTTCCTATTCGAAGTAAAGAGGTACTTTTGGGATGACCCAAACCTCTACAAGGAGTGTAGTGATGGGCTCTACCGGCGATGCATCCCTCGATGGGAAGTCCAAGGAATCTTGGAAGGGTGTCACTCATCACCCTACGGTGGGCACCATGGAGCAAGGAGGACCATTGCAAAAATTCTTCAATCGGGCTTCTATTGGCCTACAATGTTTCAAGACACAAGAGAATTCATCATTCATTGCGATTCTTGTCAAAGGACGGGGAATATCTCTTGGAGGAACGAAATGCCACAACGGGGCATTCTAGAGGTGGAGATCTTCGATGTTTGGGGGATCGACTACCAAGGTCCCTTTGTGACATCCAATGGGAATAAGTATATCCTTGTGGCCGTAGACTATGTCTCAAAGTGGGTGGAGGCAATTGCCACCCCAAACGATGATGAAAAAACGGTCACCAAGCTCTTCAAGAAAATAATATTCCCAAGATTCGGAGTCCCTAGAGCAATCATAAGTGATGGAGGAACGCATTTTCATGAAAAGAAACTCGCATCCCTTTTGACCAAGTATGGTGTTCAACATAGAACCGGCTTGGGATATCATCCTCAAACAAGCGGTCAAGTTGAAGTTTCGAATAGAGAGATCAAGCAAATTCTTGAGAAAGTGGTGAACAAGACCCAAAAAGATTGGAGCACAAAGCTTGATGATGCTCTTTGGGCTTATAGGACGGCCTATAAGACTCCCATAGGAGCCTCCCCTTACAAGCTTGTCTATGGAAAAGCATGTCATTTGCCAATCGAATTGGAGTACAAAGCTTTTTGGGCAATCCGAGCACTTAATCTTGATCTCAAATTGAGTGGTCAAAAGAGGATGATTCAAATTCAAGAGTTGGAGGAATTCCGACTACAATCCTATGAGAATGCAAAGATTTACAAAGAAAGGACGAAATTGCTCCATGATAAGAGAATTAGACAAAAGGCCTTGCACAAAGGGGACAAAGTCCTTCTATTTAATTCCCGCTACCGACTTTTTCCGGGAAAGTTGAACTCTAGATGGATGGGTCCCTATGTGATAACCGAAGTTGAAAAATATGGAGATTTCGAACTCAAGGCGGAAGATGGAAGCAAGTTCAAGGTCAATGGTCAAAGATTGAAGCCATACTATGAGGGAGCGTTTATTGGAGAGGTCGAGGTCACCCACCTCGGGCCTCCTCATCCTTGAAAGAATCATCAAAAGGGAGAGTTTGGTGGAGTCCTCCCTAAACCACCACTTGTAAATATACTAACCCTTAACTTGAATTTATAATTTTATTGCATTTCTTTAATAATAAACATAAACTCTTTTCATGAGAGTAAGTGAAGGAGGGTCACTAACGAATTTTGAATGAAGGAAGGAACCAATTTTCAAGTGTGGGGAAGCATTTATAAGAGGAAAGGAAATCAAAGGAAGGATTCGCAACTTGAACCCGAGCGGCTTCATTGGAATCCGCCCGTCCTGCTGGAATCCGGGCATTGGGAAGAATCCGTCCGTCCTGCTAAGCTGTGAAATTGAAAGATTTGGGACTGTAGAAGAATCCGAGCGTCTCAGGAAGGAAGTCGCTCATCCCAGAGAATCCGCCCGTCTTTGCAGAAAGACGCCCGTCTTTTTTGCCTGTGCATTTCAAGAAATTTCACTGTCTCAGAATCCGTCCGTCTTTGTGAAAAGACGCCCGTCTCCTTTCAGAAGAATCCGAGCGTCTTAGGGTCGGGACGCCCGTCTTTGGGCGTCATATTTTTGGAAAGTTAGCTGTGACAGAATCCGGGCGTCTTACCTAGAATCCGCCCGTCCCGAGAAGACAGAATCCGAGCGTCTTCTGCTCGAATCCGCCCGTCTTCCTGCGGTGATTCGGCCCGACTTTTCTTAATTTAATTACACCCCACCACACAATTTGTGACACATCACCCTTCCTTCCACTTGTATTATAAAAACCCACCTTCTTATGACTCCAAAGCATATCCAAATCACTCTTTTACCCCACAAAATCAAAAAGCCCCAAATTTCTAGGGTTTCAAAGGCAACACTCAATCCACAAGGAGCATCTTTATTCTTTAACAAATCAAAAATCCCAGCTCAATAATCAAAGAATGGCACCAAGGAGATCTTGTTTTAGGAATAGGAGGAGACCAAGGATGAGGGGAAGTTCTTTTACCTCCCATGTCAACACATTAAGAAGGGAGCATGAAGAAATAGTGGATCTTACAAGACTTGATGACTTCTCAAATGTCGAATTTATCAATGATGTGCAAAGACTAGTCTTCCACCGGCTTCTAAGTAAGAACATTCTCCCTACTAAGTTTTTATGTCATGATACCTTGAAGAAACTTGGGATTTATCACCAAGTGGAAGCTCTCTTTGAAGTATTTGGTCTCTCTACCCTTTTCTGCATGTATGAACAAACTTACCGATCTCTTGTGCTTGAGTTTTTGAGCTTTTTGAAGATTACAACCTTGAACAAAACAATATGCATATAATTTAGGTTGGAGAATGTTTCTAGGATGATGACCCTTGTAGAATTCGCAAATGTGCTTGGTCTCGATGTTTCGCCTACCCGGACATCGAAGCCAAAGAAGTATAGTGTTGAACCCTTATGGAGGGCCATGACCGGCCGGGATTTCATACACACCAAGGAATGTCTCGCTTTTCATATTCAAAATCCTATCTTGAGACTTACTTATCGATTCCTTTCCTAAGACTCTACTTGCTCGCCGAGATCCGGCCATTGTGAATCAACTTGACCTTGTGTTTATGGAATCCTACCTCAATATTCAAGGAAGGAGTGTGTACCACTTCAATGCACCTCTAGTGCTACTCGAGAAATGGGCAAAGTTTAGGAATGGTGATGATGATGGGATGAAACACGTTGTAAATGGAGGACTCATTACTAGGCTTGCGAAGCATTTCAATCCGAGATTCAATGAGAATAATGAGTATGCTCCTCTTTTGGGAAACACGAGGATAAATGAAGATCTTCTTCTTATTCATCATCATTGGATAACCCTTGAGGGGGTCGATAAGCGGATCAAGTGGATAACGAAAGGAAGCGATCCGATTTATCTTCCAATGACCGGCCTACCACGTATCTCCCCAAGAAGAGGACCTTTAGCTCCAATCCCATCCCACCTCATCCCGAATCAAGCAAGGCAAGAATCCACAACAACAAGAGCAACAATCTTAAGATGAGAAGATCAAAGTGCCTCCCTACCCATTTCCTTATCAACCGTACAACCATCCCAACCCCTTCATCCTTCCCCGTGATGACTTTGTCACGGGAATTCTACAAGATTTGCACTACCGACAATACGAAACCTCCGTGGACAATTACTATGCACTCTATCCTCAATACCACGATATGGTTCGAAGGGGAAAGATTAGTGAGGAAGGAGCATTTCCCTCATGGGCTCAAATGGACTTACTCTTCCCCAATTCGGAGAGGGCAAATGAAGGGGCAAACGGGAGACAAGAGGAAGGGAGCAACAATTCTTGCGGAGGGGACACGGTGGAGCTTGAAAGTGAAGAGGACGAGTTCATGGACCCGAATATGAGTGATGCATCAAAGGAGATATGGGATAGCGATCTAGAGGGAGATGATGCCGATCTCTAGAGGATTCCTTCATAGCTAGGTGGAGCGGGCATGAGGCACCCATCTAAGTTTAAGTGAAGTTTCCTCATCTCCTCTCTTTAATTTTCAAGTTTCATGAAAAGAAGTTTGTGTTTTGTTAACTTGTGTTTTATTTATCTTGATCATTGTTGGAGTAGTCCTAGCAACATAGAGGACTAACACCTCGGCCCCATTGAGGTGTTCTTATTTTATTGTTCCCACTTTTGAAAATCCAAAATGACAAATTTAGTTTCATGCTTTGCATTTGTGTGCATGAACTACACCTAACCTTAGGACATTAGAAATAGTGTCTAACTCGGTTTGGGGAAGTACATGCATACACAACGGAAGGTAATCTAAATTATCCTCTCCGTCATAAACAAAAAACAAAAAACCATGCATCATATAGTATAGATTAGTGTAGCTTGCATTTAGTGTAGAAATCATGCATCATGTTTGCATAATTTCCCATCATTTTGGCCATTGAGGACAATGCCCATATTAGTGTGGGGATGGGGAATTCTAACTTAACTTTTATTCAAAAATCCAAAAAAAATTGAAAAATTTCGAAAAAACCATAAAAATTTGAAAAATTGAAAATCCAAAAACAAGTTCATTTCCTTTGTAGCGTAGTCATGTATATATTTTGTATATATTGTGTTTGTTCTATCCTTGTTCACATTGATCGACTACGCCGCATCCGAGACATGAGGATATTGAAGACCGCATGTTATGATCTTTCCAATCTCCTTTTTCCTCTTTATGATAATGACTATGTGGCTTTATTTTGATTGATGCGGTATAACAATGTGAAATTAGGACTTGCATTTAGTTTATATGTCATATTAGTTGGTAGAATCATTTGCATTAGGATGTATATATGTTAGTTGCATCATGGCATGTAGTTTGCATGTTAGAAATATTTTGCGAAACCGTCTACTTGGAAAACTTGACAAGTGTATATAGGCCCTAGTAGATGCTTTTTTGTCTTAAGACTTTGCTTGGTAGAATACTTGTAAAACACCCTAGGATGTGTCATGCTAGTATCCTTTGATCCATGGATTAAGGCCTAGTCAAGAGTACCTTGTGGTGTGATAACTCCTTGGCTACCGTTTATTCCAAGGTGACCCTTGAAACCATGCATCCATCCATCCATCATCCATGTTCTACCACATTTTTGTCATCAAAGGGAATGGGCACAAAAAGAAATCAATTTGAGTTCAATGAAATGAAAAGTGAAAGAAAGTTTGCAAAATTACATCCAATGAAAAGAGGAGCAAAAATAGAACTCCTAAAGCTTCAAATATAAGCCACCCTCACTACATATGGGGTGACTTTGAAAATGTTCAAAAGAAATGCAAAGAAAAAGTTGAAAGTTGTCAAGTGTTGAAATGCCAAAAAATCAAAAGAAATGGCAAAAGAAAGTGTTCTCAAATGTTATATGCCACAAGAAATTGGGGGGAAAAACAAAAATGAAAGCAAACTCCCAAAGTGAAACTGAAATTCTATTGATCCCTTTATCCATCGTATCCATTTTTGTGCATGGTAGAGAGGGGACGACCCTTCTTCTTGTCTAGGCAAGAGGGGGAATTCCGCGATCCTCCAGTGTTTCTAACACCATAGGGAGTCTACTCTTGACAAAAGCATTTAACGATTGAGGACAAAGGTACCCTAGCTTGACACAATTTGGAGGTGATTTATTGGTATCCTTCTAGGCTTAGTAGTTTGAAGAAATTGCATCTATGAAGGCGTGTGTACTCTTGAATTGCTTCCCTTGTAGATAATTTCCGCCACTTAGATGAGGAAAGTGGCTATTCTTTTGTAGATGCATCCATTTTTTGATTTTGTGTGCTTAATGTTTGGATGTGTCGCCATTTTGGCAAGCCCCACCTTGCCTTGCAAGAAGGGATCCTACCTCATGGTTGCCTTGTTGTGAGTTGAAGGGGCGGAGTGAGACCCGCTAATTGTCTCATATCGGCTATGTTATTAGGTTAGTTTAAATAATGGTCCTAGTCTTTGTCACCTCTTTACTCGGGACGAGCAAAGGTTCGGTTTTGGGATATTTCATGTGACCATAATTAGAGCATATTTAGTCCCCGAATTAGCCTTGTTCCCATGCTTTTTAGTGCATATTTGGGTCATTTATTGTCTTTAGTTCTTTGTTTTGCATATTCTTTGAGGTTTTGTGTCCTTGGTAGGAAAGGAGTGCAAACCTTGCATTTTCATGGCAAAATGAGACTAAATTGATTGAATTCAAATGACCAAGCATCAAGGAGAGACAAGATTAGAAGACCTTTGTACATATTATAGTAGATGGGCAATGATGAGAAAAGATCCTTGCATCCCCGAGGAAATCCCCAAGGATTTTATGAAGAAAAGGGAAGAAAAGAAGAAGAAAGCACGCTGCATGACAATCCGTGCGTCTTCCAAAGAAGACGCCCGTCCACCAAGCCACAATCCGCGCGTCTTCCTTACAAGACGCCCGGGCAGCAGCAGCCAGAAGACGCCCGACTTCTCCCAAAGACGCCCGGGCCCAGACCACCGAATCCGCCCGTCCCGTGCCTAAGACGCACGGATTCCAAGGCAGCACAAATTCGTTTCTTCAAGCTTCAAAGAAAGATGCCCATCCTTCTAAAAATACCGGCGTTTCCTTAAGTACAGACTTAATCGTCATTTAAACCCTTAGTTAACCCTAATTCCTACACCTAATCCCCACTATAAATACCCCATTAGTCTAATTGGTAGAGCATGTTCTTCTTAGCAATCTTTAGTGTAGTTAATATCAATCAAATCTCTCTTTAGTTTTGTAATCAACAATTAATCAAGTTTTAATACAAGTTTTATTTCCTTAATCTCTCTTTTGTTCATCCTTTATTTTGGGTAATTGAAGATTATTTGGGTTATTATTGGGAGATTGACAGCCTCTCAATCAAGCATCAAGTACTTCTTTTATTCTTTGCTTATTATTGGAATCATTAATAGGTATAATTCTCTTAATCCCTTTTTAATTATTGCTAATTACTTTCATTTGTTCATCATGTTTCACTTTGTTGGTATGATTGACAACCTTGCTAGCATGTTCAACATGATAATGAGTGAGTAGTCACCTAGCTAGGGTTAATGGGTAATTAGGGGAAACCAACATGGGGAATGATTCATGCTTAAATTAATATGCTTTCATGGTTTATTTGCTTGCTTGTTATGATCTCAACTCATGCACATGTTATGTTTGATGAAATGCGAGCTTATGAATCCTTGCATTTTTTACCCATCACCTATCTTTTCAATGAGACTTGTAAGACATAAACCAACTCGAGTCTCATTAGACCATGCATGTTGTTGAGTAGGAAAGACTAAGTCGACTTGTAGGTGTTGTACAATCTAATCGATTCGGCTCCGGGACCCAAACTTTCCTTGGATTGTAAGATATAACCCAACTCAATCCATCACAACAATAATTGCTTGCTTATAATTTGAGAACATGTTTGTATGATCAATTCCCATGATTCCCGTATGACCTCATGACACCCTAGTGCCTTTTATCAATTTTTTACAACCCTTGTAATTCATCTTGCTTGTTTACTTTCATTGCTATTTAGTTTAGTGACCTTCTACATCAAACCCCAATTGTGACACTCCTAAGACACCACTAGTTGCAATAGAAATCTCATCTCAATTACCGTCCCTTGGGATCCGACCTTTACTTGCCTCTTTACGAATTGTAGAGTTGTTTGTGAAGTTATAAATTGTGTTTTGGTCTAGGTGCTCCTAACGACAAGTTACCGAAAAGATTATGTCCGACCAACCATAGACCTACCATTCAACCTCAAAGGAGATTAAACCCCCACATGCAAGAAGTTGTCAAGGGAGAGGTTATGAAATTACTTGATGCGGGAATCATATATCCCATATCGGACTCTTTGTTGGTTAGCCCCGTTCAAGTGGTACTTAAGAAAGGAGGTACCACGGTGGTGACAAACGAAAAGAATGAGCTAATACCCACAAGGAAGATCACCGGTTGGCGTATGTGCATTGACTATCGAAAATTGAATTCCGCAACAAGAAAGGATCATTTCCCCCTACCATTCATTGACCAAATGCTTGAGAGGTTAGCCTTCAACAAATTCTTTTGTTACCTTGACGGGTATTCGGGATTCTTTCAAATCCCTATACACCCGGATGACCAACATAAGACCACCTTCACATGCCCTTATGGTACTTTTGCATATAGGAGGATGCCTTTTGGTTTATGTAATGCCCCCGCCACTTTCCAAAGATGCATGATGAGTGTCATCTCCGACTACCTAGAGACCATAATGGAAGTTTTTATGGATGATTTTAGCGTTTATGGAAAGGACTTTGACTCATGTTTGCATAATCTTTCTCTTGTATTGCAAAAATGTGAAGATGTTAGTCTTGTTTTAAATTGGAAAAAGTGTCACTTCATGGTCAATGAAGGAATTATTTTGGGTCATTTAATCTCGGAAAAGGGCATCGAGGTCGATAAAGCTAAGGTTGAGGTGATAGAGAAACTCCCACCTCCCGTGAATGTTAGAGGGGTGAGAAGTTTTCTCGGTCACGCGGGTTTTTATCGCCGTTTCATAAAAGATTTTTCAAAAATAGCGAAACCCCTCACTCAACTCTTGCTTAAAGACGCCGAATTCCATTTCACTGATGAGTGTGTTGAAGCCTTTAATAGAATCAAGGAAGCACTAATCTCGGCACCGATTATTCAACCTCCAAATTGGGAACTACTGTTCGAGATTATGTGTGATGCTAGTAACTACGCCGTTGGAGCGGTTCTTGGCCAACGGGTAGGAAGAGCTCTTCATGCCAACTATTATATAAGCAAGACTCTTGATCCCTCCCAAGTGAACTATGATACCACCGAGAAAGAGCTTCTTGCCATTGTCTACGCTTTGGACAAATTCCGTTCCTACTTACTTGGATCCAAGATGATTGTCTTTTCGGATCACCGTGCTCTCCGACATCTCTTGATAAAGAAGGAGGCAAAACCAAGGTTGTTGAGATGGATTTTGCTTCTTCAAGAATTCGATTTGGAAATAAGAGACAAGAAAGGAGCCGAAAATGTAGTAGCGGATCACTTGTCAAGGATCCGGTTTCATGATGAACAAGGAGAAACGCCGATCAATGACTCATTTCCCGATGATATCTTGATGGCCATTCAAACAAAACTTGAGAGGCACATCACCCCATGTTTTGCCGATTATGCCAACTATATCGTTGGAAGAGTACTCCCTCCAAATTTAAACCACAACCAAAGAAAGAGGTTCCTATTCGAAGTAAAGAGGTACTTTTGGGATGACCCAAACCTCTACAAAGAGTGTAGTGATGGGTTCTACCGGGGGTGCATCCCTCAATGGGAAGTCCAAGGAATCTTGGAAGGATGCCACTCATCACCTTACGGTGGGCACCATGGAGGAAGGAGAACCATTGTAAAAATTCTTCAATCGGGCTTCTATTGGCCTACAATGTTCCAAGACACAAGGGAATTCATCATTCATTGTGATGCTTGTCAAAGGACGGGGAATATCTCTTGGAGGAATGAAATGTCACAAAGGGGCATACTAGAGGTGGAGATCTTCGATGTTTGGGGGATTGACTACCAAGGCCCGTTTGTGACATCCAATGGGAATAAGTATATCCTTGTGGCCGTAGACTATGTCTCAAAGTGGGTGGAGGCAATTGCCACCCCAAACGATGATGAAAAAACGGTCACCAAGCTCTTCAAGAAAATAATATTCCCAAGATTCGGAGTCCCTAGAGCAATCATAAGTGATGGAGGAACGCATTTTCATGAAAAGAAACTCGCATCCCTTTTGACCAAGTATGGTGTTCAACATAGAACCGGCTTGGGATATCATCCTCAAACAAGCGGTCAAGTTGAAGTTTCGAA
This sequence comes from Silene latifolia, assembly GCF_048544455.1. Lineage (NCBI taxonomy): Eukaryota > Viridiplantae > Streptophyta > Magnoliopsida > Caryophyllales > Caryophyllaceae > Silene > Silene latifolia. The sequence goes on along the minus strand of NC_133529.1, from coordinate 46,129,698 downwards.
TAGAGAGATCAAGCAAATTCTTGAGAAAGTGGTGAACAAGACCCAAAAGGATTGGAGCACAAAGCTTGATGACGCTCTTTGGGCTTATAGGACGGCCTATAAAACTCCCATAGGAGCCTCTCCTTACAAGCTTGTTTATGGAAAAGCATGCCACTTACCAATCGAATTAGAGTACAAAGCTTTTTGGATAATCCGCGCCCTTAACCTTGATCTCAAATTAAGTGGTCAAAGGAGGATGATTCAAATTCAAGAGTTGGAAGAATTCCGACTACAATCTTATGAGAATGCCAAGATCTACAAGGAAAGGACAAAATTGCTCCATGACAAGAGGATCAAGCAAAAAGCCTTGCACAAAGGGGATAAAGTCCTTCTATTCAATTCCCGCTATCGACTCTTTCCGGGAAAATTGAACTCTAGATGGATGGGTCCCTGATATGACCATTATTTGCGCACATTTAGTCCCCTAATTGAGCCTATTTTGCATACTATTATAGCATTTCATGGCCATTTTATCCGTCAAAACCTTCCTATTTGCTTTTCTATCGCATTTCATATGTTTTGTAGAAAAGGAGATAATAAGGCGGAAATTCCCGTCTTTCGCGCGTATTTGGAAGCTTATTGATGATATTAGATGGACTAGTATGAAGAGGAGGCAAGAATGATGACCAATGATGTAGGAATAAAGAGTATATAGAAGGGTCATAAGGTTTAAAGCAAGGAGGAAAAGCAAGGAAGCCATTCATGAAGAAAATTGCTCGGAACGCAAACCAAGAGTTGCTCCTTTAGCTCTGAAAATATGCTAGATGGAACGGCGTCGAAAAAACAAGTGATCTAGGCTTTTGAATCACTCCAATAGGAGTCCGGATGAGAAAATGACGTCCGTTTTACAATCCGAGGTCAAACAAAGAAGTCGTTCGGGAATCCGCGCGTCCCGAGGCAAAGACGCCCGTCTTCTCAAGAAGACGCCCATATTCCCCCAAATCCGCCCGTCTTCCCCTCTCTTTTTGCCCGAGCGTCTTACTCCAAATCCGCCCGTCTTCCCCTGCTACAATCCGCCCGTCCCGACACCAATCCGCCCGGATTCTCCTATAGCGAACTTCCGCCTTTTTCTTCCTCCGTGAATGACGCCCTTCCTTCGAAAAATACCGGCGTCTCCCTGCTCAAATCTCAAAAGTGTAATTAATATTTTACCCTTGCTTAACCTAATGATGCTCTACTATATATACCCCATTTGTAATAATCAAACCATCAAGTTTTCATTAGGTTAATTCAGTCTTTCTTTAGATTAGATTAGGAGTAGATTAGAATAGATTATTCTTTAATCTTTCCACAAATTACACATTAATCTTTCCTTTAATCATTGTTCAAGTTTATTATTGAGTAATTCAAGTTTATTATTGGGTAATTAGAAGATTATTGGGTTTATTGGGAGATTGACAACCTTCCATCAATCATCAAGTTCTTCTATTATTCTTTGCATTATTATTTTGGAATCTCCATAGGTATAATTCTCTTAATCCTTGTTTTAATTATTGTTAATCTTTCTTACTTGTTCATCATGTTTGGCTTTGTTAGTATGATTGACAACCTTATTAACATGTTAAACTTGATCATGAGTGAGTAGTTACTTAGCTAGGATTAATGGGTAATTAGGGGAAACCAACATGGGGAATGATTCATGCTTAAATTAATATGCTTTCATGTTTTATTTGCTTGCTTGTTTTGATCTCAACTCATGCACATGTTATGTTTGATGAAATGCGAGCCTATGAATTCTTGCATTTTTTACCCATCACCTATCTTTTCAATGAGACTTGTAAGACATAAACCAACTCGAGTCTCATTAGACCATGCATGTTGTTGAGTAGGGAAGATTAAGTCGACTTGTAGGTGTTGTACAATCTAATCGATTCGGCTCCGGGACCCAAACTTTCCTAGGATTGTAAGATATAACCCAACTCAATCCATCACAACAATAATTGCTTGCTTATAATTTGAGAACATGTTTGTATGATCAATTCCCATGAATCCCCTATGACCCCATGATATCCTAGTGCTTTTTATCAATTGTTTACATCTTTCCTTTTGTTGCTTGTTTATTGCATCTCTCAGATTAGAATCATCAACCCATTATAATTGTGACAACCCCAAGCACAACCATAATTAGATTGAATAATTTGAGTAACCACCGTCCCATGGATCGACCTCGACTTACCACTAACTAGTTGTATGTTGAGTATTATAAATTTGTTTGATTGGATGTGACCCGACGACATCACTCATCAAAATGGCGCCGTTGCCGGGGACGGTGTTGTTTATTTGAATTATTCTTTTGTCTAGTTTTAGTTGTGCTTCTTTTTCTTGAGTTTTATTGTACTTGTTCTATTTCACATGCTCAAACATGTCTACATTCACTTTTTGGCAATATGAAAGTGAATCATTTAATAAATATGTTGCAAGATTTGAAGATTATATGACTCATGCTTGGCATCATGGTTTTACTCTTTCAAATTATGAAGCATGTTGTGTTGTTTATGATGGCATGAACCATGAAACCCGCAACATGGCATTTCACTTGAGTGGTGGTAGGATATGTGAGATGAGTTGTGAGGAATTTTGGGAATTTGTTGAGTTCATGACCATTCATTGTCTCAAGCAAACTATTCATGACATATTTGAAAGTGCCAAGGAGGGTATGGAAGCGATAAAAATCACATTTCAAAAATTCATTGAGGAAAACTATGATGAAAATGAGATTTGTGAGGATGAGAAACCTTCCTATAACCTTGAGCCAACCCACTTTGTCCACAAAATTACCCCACCTTGGGAAGATGGAGTGCTAGATGAGGAGAGTGATGATGAGGAGGAGTACATTCTTGATTGTGAAACTAATGCTTGGATGCCGTCATCCTACCCTTCTTGTGTTTCAATAAAATCAACCTCCATGGAATTTGATGTTAATGGGCAAAGTGAGAATGATATGGATGAGAGCTTGAGAGAAAACTCACCCTTTGAGGATGACATATTTAAGGGAGACAATTGTGTTGAACTTGGTGAGCCTTGTTATGACAACCCCTTTGATAATGGACCTTGTTGGGATGAGGAATATGATGAGGACATTTGGGAACCCCAAATAGACACCCTTAAAATCACCTTGAATGATAATGAGAGTACTTGCATTGAATGTGGTGATTTTGACTATTTGGAGGACGAGTTGAGAGAATTGCCAACCAACTACCCATTTCATGCTCCTTCCATCCATCATTTCTCTTATGATTTTTGTCATAATATTCTTGACATGCTTGTTCGGTCTTTTACTTGGGCATTCTTAAATTGCATAATCTTGTGTTGCTATGCATGCCTATTCATGTCCCACTCCCAAGAATTTGACCGACTTCTACGTGCTTTGAGTGCTAGTGATAATCTTCCATGAAATTGTTTAAAGATAATCCTTGGTTTGATGGAGTTCCTTAATAACCATTAATTTGTATATATGCATTTAGTGTAATTTACATTGTAATATATCTCACATGATTCATGTAGATAGTTCCATATAGACTAGAATTCATGCGTAGTCACTAATGGCCAAACCTATTCATTTCTACACTAGAAATAGTGTTTAAATCGGTTTGGGGAGGTTTGATCATAGGTGACCATAGTTTACTAGAAATCATGCATCATATAGTATAGTTTAGATTGCATTCATTTGTTATATATGTCATATAGAATTGCATTTAGTTAGAGCATGCATTCATTCATATCATATCATTGCATTTGTACTTCAATTTCCATAAAATCAAAAATCCAAAAAAATGTATTTCCTTTTATTCCTACTCCTACATGTACATTGAGGACAATGTCCAAAATAAAGTGGGGGATGAGAATTTATATTCAAAAATCCAAAAAAAATTGAAAAATTTCGAAAAACCATAAAAATTTGAAAATTGAAAATTGAAAAGCCAAAAACATGTTCATTTCCTTTGTAGTGTAGTCTTGTATATATTGTCTTGTATATATTGTGTTTGTTCTATCCTTGTTCACATTGATTGACTACGCCACATCCGAGACATGAGGATATTGAAGACCGCATGGTATGATCTTTCCAATCTCCTTTTTCCTCTTTATGTTAATGACTATGTGACTTTATTTTGATTGATGCGGTATAACAATGTGAACTTAGGACTTGCATTTAGTTTATATGTCATATTAGTTGGTAGAATCACTTTCATTAGGATGTATATGTTAGTTGCATCATGGCATGTAATTTGCATGGTTAGAAAAATTTTGCGAAACCGTCTACTTGGGAAGCTTGACAAGTGTATATAGGCCCTAGTAGATGTTTTTTCTTCTTAAGACTTTGCTTGTTAGAATACTTGTAAAACACCCTAGGATGTGTCATGCTAGTATCCTTTGACCCATGGTTTAAGGCCTAGTCAAGAGTACCTTGTGGTGTGATAACTCCTTGGCTACCGTTTATTCCAAGGTGACCCTTGAAACCATGCATCCATCCATCCATCATCCATGTTCTACCACATTTTTGTCATCAAAGGGAATGGGCACAAAAAGAAATCAATTTGAGTTCAATGAAATGAAAAGTGAAAGAAAGTTTGCAAAATCGCATCAAATGAAAAGAGGAGCAAAAATAGAACTCCTATGCTTCAAATATAAGCCACCCTCCCTACATATGGGGTGACTTTGAAAATGTTCAAAAGAAATGCAAAGAAATGCAAAGAAAAGTTGAAAGTTGTCAAGTATTGAAAAGCCAAAAATCAAAAAGAAATGGCAAAGAAAGTGTTCTCAAATGTTATATGCCACAAGTAATTGGGGGAAAAAACAAAAACGAAGCAAAATCCCAAAGTGAAACTCAAATGTCTATTGATCCCTTTATCCATCATATCCATTTTTGTGCATGGTATAGAGGGGACGACCCTTCTTCTTGTCTAGGCAAGAGGGGGAATTCCGCGATCCTCCAGTGTTTCTAACACCATAGGGAGTCTATTCTTGACAAAAGCATTTAACGACTGAGGACAAAGGTACCCTAGCTTAACACAACTTGGAGGTGATTTATTGGTATCCTTCTAGGCTTAGTAGTTTGAAGAAATTGCATCTATGAAGGAGTGTGTACCCTTGAATTTCTTCCCTTGTAGATAATTTCCGCCACTTAGATGAGGAGAGTGGCTATTCTTTTGTAGATGCATCCATTACTTGTTTTGTGTGCTTTAATATTTGGATGTGTCGCCATTTTGGCAAGACCCACCTTGCCTTGCAAGAAGGCATCCTACCTCATGGTTGTCTTGTTGTGAGTTGAAGGGGCGGAGTGAGACCCGCTAATTGTCTCATATCGGCTATATTAGTAGGCTAGTTTAAATAAAGGTCTAGTTTTTGTCACCTCTTTACTCGGGACGAGTAAAGGTTCGGTTTGGGGATATTTGATGTGACCATTATTTGCGCACATTTAGTCCCCTAATTGAGCCTATTTTGCAAACTATTATAGCATTTCATGGCCATTTTATCCGTCAAAACCTTCCTATTTGCTTTTCTATCGCATTTCATATGTTTTGTAGAAAAGGAGATAATAAGGCGGAAATTCCCGTCTTTCGCGCGTATTTGGAAGCTTATTGATGATATTAGATGGACTAGTATGAAGAGGAGGCAAGAATGATGACCAATGATGTAGGAATAAAGAGTATATAGAAGGGTCATAAGGTTTAAAGCAAGGAGGAAAAGCAAGGAAGCCATTCATGAAGAAAATTGCTCGGAACGCAAACCAAGAGTTGCTCCTTTAGCTCTGAAAATATGCTAGATGGAACGGCGTCGAAAAAACAAGTGATCTAGGCTTTTGAATCACTCCAATAGGAGTCCAGATGAGAAAATGACGTCCGTTTTACAATCCGAGGTCAAACAAAGAAGCTGTTCGGGAATCCGCGCGTCCCGAGGCAAAGACGCCCGTCTTCTCAAGAAGACGCCCATATTCCCCCAAATCCGCCCGTCTTCCCCTCTCTTTTTGCCCGAGCGTCTTACTCCAAATCCGCCCGTCTTCCCCTGCTACAATCCGCCCGTCCCGACACCAATCCGCCCGGATTCTCCTACAGCGAACTTCCGCCTTTTTCTTCCTCCGTGAAAGACGCCCTTCCTTCGAAAAATACCGGCGTCTCCCTGCTCAAATCTCAAAAGTGTAATTACTATTTTACCCTTGCTTAACCTAATGATGCTCTACTATATATACCCCATTTGTAATAATCAAACCATCAAGTTTTCATTAGGTTAATTCAATCCTTCTTTAGATTAGATTTGGAGTAGATTAGAATAGATTATTCTTTAATCTTTCCACAAATTACACATTAATCTTTCCTTTAATCATTGTTCAAGTTTATTATTGAGTAATTCAAGTTTATTATTGGGTAATTAGAAGATTATTGGGTTTATTGGGAGATTGACAACCTTCCATCAATCATCAAGTTCTTCTATTATTCTTTGCATTATTATTTTGGAATCTCCATAGGTATAATTCTCTTAATCCTTGTTTTAATTATTGTTAATCTTTCTTACTTGTTCATCATGTTTGGCTTTGTTAGTATGATTGACAACCTTATTAACATGTTAAACTTGATCATGAGTGAGTAGTTACTTAGCTAGGATTAATGGGTAATTAGGGGAAACCAACATGGGGAATGATTCATGCTTAAATTAATATGCTTTCATGTTTTATTTGCTTGCTTGTTTTGATCTCAACTCATGCACATGTTATGTTTGATGAAATGCGAGCCTATGAATCCTTGCATTTTTTACCCATCACCTATCTTTTCAATGAGACTTGTAAGACATAAACCAACTCGAGTCTCATTAGACCATGCATGTTGTTGAGTAGGGAAGATTAAGTCGACTTGTAGGTGTTGTACAATCTAATCGATTCGGCTCCGGGACCCAAACTTTCCTAGGATTGTAAGATATAACCCAACACAATCCATCACAACAATAATTGCTTGCTTATAATTTGAGAACATGTTTGTATGATCAATTCCCATGAATCCCCTATGACCCCATGATATCCTAGTGCTTTTTATCAATTGTTTACATCTTTCCTTTTGTTGCTTGTTTATTGTATCTCTAAGATTAGAATCATCAACCCATTATAATTGTGACAACCCCAAGCACAACCATAATTAGATTGAATAATTTGAGTAACCACCGTCCCATGGATCGACCTCGACTTACCACTAACTAGTTGTATGTTGAGTATTATAAATATGTTTGATTGGATGTGACCCGACGACATCACCCATCAGTCCCTATGTGATCACCGAAGTTGGAAAATATGGGGATTTTGAGATCAAGGGGGAAGATGGAAGCAAGTTCAAAGTAAATGGTCAAAGATTGAAGCCATATTATGAGGGAGCATTTATTGGAGACGTCGAGGTCACCTACCTCGGGCCTCCTCATCCTTGAAAGAATCATTAAAGGGAGAGTTTGGTGGAGTCCTCCCTAAACCACCACTTATAAATATACTAACCTCTCTAACTTGTATTTATAATTTTGTTGCATTCCCTTTATCATAAACATAAATTCTTTCTATGAGAGTAAGTGAGGGAGGGTCACTAATGATTTTTGATGAAGGAAGGAACTAGTTTTCAAGTGTGGGGAAGTTTGTATCAAAGTCAAGGAAATCAAGAAGAATCCGCAGCAAGGAATCCGAGCGTCTAAAGAAAGAATCCGCTCGGTTTGTACAAAGACGTCCATATTTTTGAGAATCCGCTCGTCCTGCTGGAATCCGAGCGTCTGAAGACGAATCCGCTCGTCTTTTTGCTACAACAGTTTATGAAAAGTTCCTGTAACAGAATCCGCTCGTCTTTGTGAAAAGACGCTCGTCTTACTTCAGAAAAGACGCTCGTCTTGTGCTCGATCCGCTCGTCTTGGATACATCAAATTTTTGCAAAAATTAGCTGTAAGAGAATCCGAGCGTCTTCCATGGAATCCGCTCATCCCAGAATGATAGAATCCGAGCGTCCCGAGCCCGAGTCCGCTCGTCTTCCTGCGGTCTTCACTCCCGATTTTCCCAATTTTATTTCTTCCCACCACACACTTTGTGACACATCACTCTTCCTTCCACTTGTATTATAAAAACCCACCTCCTCATGACTACAAAGCATATCCCAAACACTCTTTCATTCCACAAAATCAAAAAGCCCCAATTTCTAGGGTTTCAAAAGCAACATTCAATCTACAAAGAGCATCTTCATACTTTGAAAAATCAAAAATCCAACTCAACAATCACAAAATGGGACCAAAGGGATCTTCCTTTAGGGATAGAAGACGACCAAGAGTAAGGGGAAGCTCTTCTACTTCTCACATCAATACTCTAAGGAGGGAGCATGAAGAAATTGTAGATCTTACAAGGCTTGATGACTTCTCAAATGTTGAATTCGTCAATGATGTGCAAAGGCTCGTTTTTCACCGACTTCTTCGTAAGGATATTCTCCCTACTAAGTTTTTATGTCATAGAACTTTTAGGAAACTTGGGATTTACCATCAAATGGAAGCCCTTTTTGAATTGTTTGGTCTCTCTACCCTATTTCACATGCACGAGCAAACTTACCGATCCCTTGTCCTTGAATTTTTAAGCTTCTTGAAAATCACAACCTTGAATAGAACGATATGCATAGAATTTAGGTTGGAGAGTGTTTCAAGAATGATGACTCTAGTGGAATTTGCTAATGTGCTTGGTCTCGATGTCTCGCCTACCCGGACATCAAAACCGAAGAAATATAATGTTGCACCCCTATGGAGAGCCATGACCGGCCGAGATTTCATGTACACCAAGGAATGTCTAGCTTTCCACAATCAAAATCCTATTTTGAGTCTCACTTACCGGTTCCTTTCCGGCACCCTCCTTGCTCGCCGAGACCCGGCAATTGTGAATCAACTAGATCTTGTGTTCATGGAGTCTTATCTCGATATCCAAGGAACGGGTGGGTACCATTTTAATGCGCCCCTTGTGCTACTAGAGAAGTGGGCAAAGTTTAGAAACGGTGATGATGATGGGATGAAACACATTGTTAATGGAGGGCTCATTACAAAGATTGCAAAGTATTTCAACCCAAAATTTAATGAGAATAATGAGTACACTCCTCTTTCCGGGAATACAAGGATAAATGAAGACCTCCTTCTTGTCCATCATCATTGGATAAACCTGGAGGGGGTTGATAAAAGGATCAAGTGGATAACAAAAGGAAGTGATCCAATCTACCTACCAATGACCGGTCTACCAAGAATCTCACCAAGAAGGGGACCTTTATCACCAATCCCATCCTACCTCATCCCTACAAACCCAACCCAAGCAAGGCAAGCACCACCACCTCCAAATCCCCAACAACAACAAGAGCAACAACCTCAAGATGAGAAAACCAAAGTGCCTCCCTACCCTTTTCCATATCAACCGTACAACCACCCTAACCCCTTTATCCTTCCCCGTGATGACTTTATAACGGGAATTCTACAAGATTTGCACTTTCGACAATGCGAAGCTACCGTGGACAATTATTATGCACTTTACCCTCAATACCACGATATGATTCAAAGGGGGAAGATTAGTGAGGAAGGAGCATTTCCCTCTTGGGCACAAATGGATATACTCTTCCCCAATTCGGAGAGAGCAAATGAGGGGGCAAATGGGCGACAAGATGAAGGGAGCGACAAGTCTTGCGGTGGGGACACGGTGGAGCTTGGTAGCGAAGAGGATGAATTCATGGACCCTAATACAAGTGATGCATCCAAGGAAATATGGGATAGTGATCTAGAGGGAGATGATGGTGATCTCTAGAAGATCTCTTCATAGCTAGATGGAGCGGGCATGAGACACCCATCTCAAGCTTAAGTGAAGTTTCCTCATCTCCTCTCTTTATTTTCAAAATTTTCATGAAAGAATTTAATGTTTTGTTAACTTGTACAATATTTGACTTTGACTTGGTTGGAGAGTCCTAGCAACATGAGGACTAACACCTCGGCCCCATTGAGGTGTTCTTTTATTGTTCCCATTTGAAAAATCCAAAATGACAACATATAGTTTCATGCATTGCATCTTGTGTGCATGAACTATCCCAAATTTAAGACATTAGAAATAATGTCTATCTCGTTTTGGGGAAGTACATGCATACGCAACGGGAGGTAATCTAAATTACGCTCTCCGTCATAAACAAAAACCCATGCATCATGTAGTGTAGATTAGTATAACTTGCATTTAGTATAGAATTCATGCATCTTACTTGCATAATTTCCTATCATTTTGGCCATTGAGGACAATGCCCATATTAGTGTGGGGATGGGAAATTCTAACTTAACCTTTATTCAAAAAATCCAAAAAAATTAAAAATTTCGAAAATCCATAAAAATTGAAAACCCAAAAACAAGTTCATTTCCTTTTGTAGTGTAGTCATGTATATATTATTGTATATATTGTGTTTGTTCTATCCTTGTTCACATTGATCGACTACGCCACATCCGAGACTTGAGAATATTGAAGACCGCATGGTATGATCTTTCCAATCTCCTTTTTCCTCTTTATGTTAATGACTATGTGGCTTTATTTTGATTGATGCGGTATAAACAATGTGAACTTAGGACTTTTATTTAGATTATATGTCATACTAGTTGATAGAATCATATGCATTAGGATGTATAAATGTTATTTGCATCATGGCATGTAGTTTGCATGTTAGAAAATTTTGTGAAACCGTCTACTTGGGAAGCTTGACAAGTGTATATAGGCCCTAGTAGATGCTTTTTGTTCTTAAGACTTTGCTTGTTAGAATACTTGTAAAACACCCTAGGATGTGTCATGCTAGTATCCTTTTACCCATGGATTAAGGCCTAGTCTAAAGTACCTTGTGGTGTGATAACTCCTTGGTTACCGTTTATTCCAAGGTGACCCTTGAAACCATGCAACCATCATTCATCCATGTTCTACCACATTTTGTCATCAAAAAGGGAATGGGCACAAAAAGAAATTGATTTGAGTTCAAGAAAAGAAATGAAATGAAAAGTGAAAAGAAAGTTTGCAAAATTGCATCAAAAAGAAAAGAGGAGCAAAAATAGAACTCCTATGCTTCAAATATAAGGCACCCTCACTACATATGGGGTGACTTTGAAAAAGTTCAAGAAAAGAAATGCAAAGAAAAGTTGAAAAAGTTGTCAAGTGTTGAAAATGCCAAAAATCAAAAGAAATGGCAAAAAGAAAGTGTTCTCAAATGTTATATGCCACAAGAAATTGGGGAGGAAAAAAAACAACAACAAAAGCAAACTCCCAAATGAAACTCAAATACTATCGATCCCTTTATCCATCGTATCCACTTTTGTGCATGGTAGAGAGGGGACGACCCTTCTTCTTGTCTAGGCAAGAAGGGGAATTCCGCGATCCTCCAGTGTTTCTAACACCATAGGGAGTCTACTCTTGACAAAAGCATTTAACGATTGAGGACAAAGGTACCCTAGCTTGACACAACTTGGAGGTGATTTATTGGTATCCTTCTAGGCGTAGTAGTTTGAAAAAATTGCATCTATGAAGGAGTGTGTACCCTTGAATTGCTTCCCTTGTAGATAATTTCCGCCACTTAGATGAGGAAAGTGGCTATTCTTTTGTAGATGCATCCATTACTTGATTTTGTGTGCTTTAATGCTTGGATGTATCGCCATTTTGGCAAGACCCACCTTGCCTTGCAAGAAGGCATCCTACCTCATGGTTGTCTTGTTGTGAGTTGAAGGGGCGGAGTGAGACCCGCTAATTGTCTCATATCGGCTATGCTATTAGGTTAGTTTAAATAATGGTCCTAGTCTTTATCACCTCTTTACTCGGGACGAGCAAAGGTTCGGTTTGGGGATATTTGATGTGACCATAATTTGAGCATATTTAGTCCCCGAATTAGCCTTGTTCCCATGCTTTTTAGTGCATATTTGGGTCATTTATTGTCTTTAGTCCTTTGTTTTGCATATTCTTTTGCGGTTTTGTGTCCTTAGTAGGAAAGGAGTGCAAACCTTGCATTTTCATGGCAAAATAGAGCTAAATTAATTGAATTCAATGACCAAGCATCAAAGAGAAGACAAGATTAGAAGGCCTTTGTACATACTATAGTAGATGGGCAATGATGAGAAAAGATCCTTGCATCCCCGAGGAAATACTCAAGGATTTTATGAAGAAAAAGGAAGAAAAGAAGAAAGGAAGAAGCTGTAAGACAATCCGAGCGGATTGTCCACAAGCCGCCCGTCCACCATAGGCAATCCGAGCGTCTTCCTCAGCTGGACGCTCGACCAAATCCACCACAATCCGCCCGTCTTCCCCAACGATCCGCTCGGCCAGAACCTCCACAATTCGCCCGTCCCGTGCCCTGGACGCTCGGATTGTGTGACAGCTAAATCCGTCTTCTACACATTTTATGAAGGATGCGCATATTTTCCAAAGACCGGCGAAAAGGAGACCGGAGTCTCTCTCGAGACCGGCGATTCCTCAAGGACTTAATCGTCATTTAAGCCCTTAGTAAATCCTAATTTATGTACCTAATCCCCACTATAAATACCCCATTAGGCTAATTAGATTATCATGTTCTTCTTAGCAATCTTTAGTGTAGTTAATATCAATCAAATCTCTCTTTAATCTTGTAATCAACTTTTAATCAAGTCTTAATACAAATCTCATTTCCTTAATCTCTCTTTTGTTCATCCTTGATTTTGGGTAATTGAAGACTATTTGGGTTATTATTGCGAGATTGACAACCTTCCAATCAATCATCAAGTACTTCTATTATTCTTTGATTTATTATTGGAATCATTAGTAGGTATAAGTCTCTTAATACCTTTTTAATCATTGTTAATTATCTTCATTTATTCATCATGTTTCACTTTGTTGGTATGATTGACAACCTTGCTAGCATGTTCAACATGATAATGGGTGAGTAGTTTCCTTAGCTAGGGTTAATGGGTAATTAGGGGAAACCAACATGGGGGATAATTCATGCTTAAATTAATATGTTTTCATAGTTTATTTGCTTGCTTGTTGTGATCTCAACTCATGCACATGTTATGTTTGATGAAATACGAGCCTATGAATCCTTGCATTTTTTACCCATCACCTATCTTTTCAATGAGACTTGTAAGACATAAACCAACTCGAGTCTCATTAGACCATGCATGTAGTTGAGTAGGGAAGACTAAGTCGACTTGTAAGTGTTGTACAATCTAATCTATTCGGCTCCGGGACCCAAACTTTCCTAGGATTGTAAGATATAAACCAACTCGATCCATCACAACAATAATTGCTTGCTTATAATTTGAGAATATGTTTGTATGATCAATTCCCATGAATCCCCTATGACCCCATGACAACCTAGTGCCTTTTATCAATTGTTTACATCCCTTTTTAATCATCTTGTTTACTTTCATTGCTACTTTCATTGCTATTTAGTTTAGTGATCTTCTACTCAACCCCAAAATTGTGACACCCCTAGACACCGCTAGTTGCAATTGAATGTCTCATCTCAATTCCCGTCCCTTGGGATCCGACCTTTACTTGCCTCTTTACTAATTGTAGAGTTGTTTGTGAAGTTATAAATTGTGTTTTGGTCTAGGTGCTCCTAACGACAAGTACCGAAAACTAAACTCTCTAAGAGGTCACGACCCCCATCATCAAGGCTAAGACAGGGAAACAACTACAACAACGGAAACTATAATAAAATGGTAAGAACGACCTTGAGGAACAAGTTCCTCAAGGTTAAAGCAAAACTAAAATAGACAAACAAACAAGAACTTAATCACATAACACCGAAGCCCGGCAACGGCGCCATTTTGATGAACGTTGTCGTCGCACGCTCAATCAAACACATTTATATTCTCAACAAACAACTAGATAGTGGTTAAGTCGAGGTCGATCCACGGGATGGTGTGCTTTGGGTTCTAAGTCTATCTATCTCAATTTGTGCTAGTGTCACAATTGGTTTGGGTTTGAAGTTGTATTCTAAGCTACAATAAGGAAATGTAAATAATTGAGAAACAAGACAAGTAAATAGAAACAAGGGTGTAAACAAATGATAAACAATACTAGGGAATCATGGGATCATAGGGGAATCATGGTGAAATAGCATAAATGAATAATATAGATGCAAGCAATTATTATTGTTGGAATCAAGTTAGTGTATATCTTATAATTCCTAGGGAAACTTAGGTCTCAGAGCCGAGTCGGACAAGACTTTACAACACCAACAAGTCGACTTGGTTTTCCCTATTCATGGTGAGAGAACATAAATGAGTCCTAGGAAGATTTGGTTCCCGGAGCCGAGTAGGTCAAGACTTTACAACACCTACAATCGACTTAATTCTTCCTAATCAACTATATGCATGGTCTAACAAGCCTTGAGTTGGTTTATGTCTTACAAGTCTTGTTGAAAGGATAAGAGAAATATGATAGGTTGTCAATCTAGCATTTCATCAAACATGACATGTGCATAAGTTGGAAATACAATAAGCAAGCATTCATATGAACTCATTAAGCATAGATTTATCCCATAATTGCTCCCCTAATCCCCCACTAATCCCTAGTTAGGAAACTACTCACTCATTATCATGGAAAACATGTTAACAATGGTGTCAATCATCTTAACAAGTATAAACACGATGGAAGAGTGAAACAATAAACAATAATTAAGTAAAGAGTGAAGAAATTATACCAATCTTAAGATGAACAAATGGAAAGGAAAGAATAATAAAAGAGAACTTGATTAATTGATGAAAAATTGTCAATTCTCCAAAAAATGACCCAATAATCTTCAATTACCCAATAAGAAATCTTGAACAATAATTAACGAAAGATTAAAGTGCAATTTGTGGAATGATTAAAGATTAATCTATTTTAATCTACTCCTAATCTAATCTAAGAAACTTAATCCCATAATGTTCAAAAACTTAGGTTAAAAATTTCGAAAATTTATCGGGAAAAACATTGTTGCGGTTTATCAGATTTATCAAATATAATGCATAAAAACATGAGAAAAATTATATTTATCAACTTTTCAATTTTAGATCTGAAATATATAATAAAATGCAACATGTGATCATCATGATCGACAGTTGTGATCGCATTATTGTCGGAGGACACTTATTCCAACAATCTCCCACTTGTCCTCGACAAGTGTGCGTCACCAATTCTCTTGTCCTATTACTATATCCCACTCAATGCAAGGTGTCTTTCGGGTCGTACTTGCAAGTGATCATATCGAGAGTGGTTTCCTCGATCTGGAGAATAACTGATTGACCGGAGTTATCTACCATAGATACCATCCGAGCGTGGCCACGCATTTCCAGTTCATTACTCCTCGAGTGGCCCTGAGATATTGTTTTAACCCTGACAAGGGGGTGGACAATTCCTATCGCACTTATTCCCTTCGACTAGCCACAGCCATCATAACCCAAAATATGCCCATTTGACCCCATTTACGAAGGTCGTAGTAACACAAATCAAAGTTAATCTGAAACTGTGCCACCTTAGGCGAACATTCTTTTGTCAAAAGAATCGACTCATTAGAATACTATAGTAGCTCTCGCCACGACCAGGCAATATAAATTTTCCAGAACTCTATAAGCGGTCATATGGCCCGACAAAGTGTTCCTAACAGTCTGTCTATGTGATCGACTAGTCATCTCACATGACTTTATGGCACTTGAACTTGCCATCAATCGCATCACACTCTAGTCACTTCGAGACGTCACCTCATACAAGTGACTATGGGCGAATACCATGTTAATCCGGGTTCACTTTAATGGGGTTCAATGTTGTCTCTACAACCCGTTTGGATGTAACAAAGTATAAAAGGAGTTTTCAGATTTAAAAACTCGAACGATAAATGTGATTATTATATGAGTAGTCAATACTTGATTACTACTTCATATTCTATAATCCAGTTTGACCTTGAATGTAGTTGTTCATCTCACGTCAATTGAAATGACATGACTCATCATGTTAAGCCTATGAGAAGGCTTTGGTTAGTAGGTTTTATCAACTTCTTGTACCTTACTCAACCTTACTACATACTCGTTTTCCTTTGTAATGTATGCATTTGCATCACAAAACTTTCTGAGTACGTGTCGAGATCCAATCAAGACATAGGCCCTCTAGCCTAAGAATAGCTCCCACTGTTTTCACAAATGCGGGACTCATCCTCTTGCACATCTCATGATTGCAAGTGTACTCAATTTCCGTTATAAATATCTCTCATTGTTCTTTATTGCCTAGAACGATTCTAGAAAATCTATTTCTTAAATAACATAGCCACAATGGTATCTTAACCATCCTAATGTGTTTTGATTATGGTTTTGTCGGAAACCATGCGCAATCTCAGTTGTCAATTGTCACTTGTGTAACCCCTTTACACAAAATTGCATCAAAAACACTTTGCATTATATCCTTAATGCTTCTGCAAGCACTTAAGAGTAATCAACATGGCTACTTGGTAATTATTTCTTGAATTCGATTTTGAAACAATTCATCATACTCAAAGTATATGACGTGTTATACATCATTTCCTATTTAATTAATTCAGCAGCGAAAGCAAATGGAATCAATCAAATATGTTCAATTTTATTGAACTAGTCATGAATCTTATCAACATGAGACTTCTTATTTGACGCTAATATCATGTAGATTTATCTTCATAAATCCGGATATTAAAGATGTATTATACTACTCCAAAAGTCTTAAATCATTCTCAATGATCAGTATGTCATCCACATATAAGACTAATTAAAATTTCCGTAACTCCCACTAAACTCCATGTATAAACACAACTTCTCGACTTATCGAGAAAAGTTTTATAACATGATCAAAACATTGATTCCAACTCATTGATGTCCTACTTAAGATTCTCTCTTAAGTTTCACATTATCTTAGGATTGCAAGAATCTACAAAACTCAAGACATGTATTGAATACATTCCTTCTAATTGAAGAAGTGGGTTTTAGATTCACTCGCTATGTATTTCATAATAATGAAACACAATCCCTAAGAAAATCCAAATAGACTTAAGCATTTCAACCAGTGCAAAACTCTTTGCCACCAATCTTGCTTTGAAATCTCTCTTTATTAGTGCAAAACCCTTTGTCACTAATCAAGCCTTTTTCTTTCGGATTTTCATGGCTCTAAGCCTTGTATTGAGTTGTGACTTTAAACACTCTCATGTAAGTCATATATTCATTACTTTCCAGAAGTAACTTGAATCAAACAATTTCTTTGTAAGTTGTAAGCTCTTTACTTTCTTAAAAGTAACATGAATTCATCATCTTCAACAAGTGATGACTTTAACCTCCTAGGTTTTCAAGAAACAACGTCTTACACAAAAGGTCTCATGTAGCCAAGAAAGATCAGTTTCTTGCGACATAACATTCTTTGTGGCTCTTGACTTGAATAATTTCTCCCACTCTGTCTTCTAGAAATAAACTTGTATTTTAGAAAGACAGCTTCACGAGCCAGAAAAATGAGCATTTCTTTCTTTTGAAAACTTACATACATGGTACCCTACCATTTCATATCTCATATTATTCGTTTAGATTTAGTGGAAAAACAACTTAGACAAAATGATAAAATCCCCAAAAGAATCAAGTAATTCAAAGTAACTTGATTGAAGTCCAAACCATATCGAATAGCGTTTGATTTCTTATCCAACCACACATTATTCCATAATGCATGCTAAGAGAGATTAACTTGTGATACTATATAACATTTCCTTTGGCTTATATCAAAGTCTTCACTTTGATGATCCCATCACGACTAAATCGTGCTTCTTTGAACTCTTTGAACTTCTTCAAAGATTTCTCTATTTACCTTATTAAGTGAACACATTAGCTTCAACTTAAATCGTTGGTAAAAGAAAATGATCAACCTATTTTGGATCAATGATTTACAATCTCGATCTCCTTTTCAACCAAAAGGCACGAGACATCTTGCTTTGAATGCAAGATACGCATATACCATTAACAATCTAATGGTTTCAAGAGTACTCGATAACTCTTTGCGTTTATCATTCGAGAATTTAAGGTTTAATCTTGGGTTACCAATTTGAGTCTTGCATCATCTACATGATACATCATTCTAGTTTGGTTTAGAATATACTCACCTTGATAATGGGCTAGCCATACATCAAATCGTGGTGTATAGGGTCACAAAAGTGAAACCTCTTTTGTATCTTAACAAGTATATATTCTTATTTAGAGTTTATGTACTTAATAGTCACAATTAAGTACAACTCTAAACCCAAAAACTAGATTGAGTACACAATGACTCTATCTCTCAACATTATTGTTGCTAGTCGTCATATTCTAATCATTCTATGTATCGCATACAATGATGAAAACCACCACCGGTTTCTAATATTGACGAAGTAGTACTAGCAAAACTTATGTTAATCGAATAAACATTTAAAGAAGAAGGTCTCATTAGATGTCCCACAACTAACTTGCTGATTCTTCAATAATTTGGGGTAGTTTCCTTTCTAGTGTCCAACATTTAAGACAATGGAAACTTTATCGGTTGGGATTGATAGGTTTAGTGTCGTTATTCTCAATAACTTTACTTTTAACATTACCTTGTATCAATTCCATTATAATCTTTACTTCTTGAACCTCGTCCTCATCTTAACGGTTTAAGAGAATGCTCCCACTCATTTCAATGAGTCTTTGCTTTGATAAGCAAAATTGAATTCATGAAGATTACTCTTCATTTGTTCGTTTTAGTCTTAAAACTTTCATTTGAAGTGGTTGCGTTATTTTGGTCAATTACGAATTCTGACAAATCTAATTACCAAAACAATTTATCATTTCAAGGTACTTAATTCAATTAAGTATATGAAAAACAATTCATTGTAAGTAGATATGTTAGTCAAGAATCAAAAACCTGTTTGATAATGAATAACTTTAATCTATATTCTTTACAAGAGATCCTTAGCAATGGTTCATTTGAGGTTTTAGAAGCAAATTCATATTTGTCTTTAGTTACGATGTTTTAATGGAGATTTGAATCAAAAATCGAAATGATATCGTATATGAATTGTGGTAAAGAAATAGAACAATATGATAACGGAATAGTGGAAAACTTAACATTTATCATTTTATTAATACTTGTAAATAACAAGTAAAGCATTTACATAGTGACCTCTACCCAACTATGATAAATGATTCCAAGATCCAAATTCATATTAACTTGGGCATCGGTAAAGCCGAATACAACCCTCACCAATATAACTCGGTGGATTAACTCTTTAATCGATTCTACTTTTAGAACTCTTGGTCGATAAAATTACATTAATATTTATCTTTAGCCCGAAACACATCCGGCAACCGTCGAGAATACTTTCGTTGAGTTCAACCCAAATTTCGAATAAATGTGTCCATGATCCAAATTTACATCAACTTGGGCATCGGTAAAGCCGAAAACAACCCTCATCTTAATAAATTCGGTGGGTAGACATTTATCACCCACTTCACCAACGTAACAAGTTTTGTCTTACGGTAAAGCCGGCTCAACTCCCTTGTGAAACTGGTACTTCATGGTTTCTACTATTTGGTAAGGCTAAGTCTCAATTGTTTATTTTTTTTTAGCGAGAGGTCATGTCAATTTATTATCTATCACGTTTTAAGTGAACTAAAGCGGTAAACTACGATAATTATAATTGACACGGTCGATATACTCGATTTAAATGATAATGCATGTTTTAGTTATGGCGATTTAGCGATGCATGCGACATATAAATAAAATGCAAAGCATAAATTAAATCCTAGTATGGCCTTCCTAAAATAGAAAATCTAATTAACTATTACATATTCGGAAACCAACTCCATTGGTCCCTTGAACTTCGGTTTTTGGCACGCATCTCGAGGTAACACCGTCTTTATGTATCGCCTTCTTGAGTGACACCGTCTTCAAGGAACTCCGAAATAATTAAATTACATAACAAATTACATAATTTCCTATTATACATTTGTAATTAAAATAAAATAAATCTATTAAATTGCAAAACGGTGATACGAGATCACAATAAATTACAACCGAATCGATATTCCCATACATTTCGGGTAATACCAATTAAAAACTAAGGCCATACTAAGTAAAATTACATAAAATAAAATTATGAAAATCATAAATAAAATGCAGCATTATAATATATATGAACATGCCCAATTTTATGCTAAATCGCCTTTAAGGAGCCAATATCATATATTAAACGGTTTTTACGGATTTGCGTGATTCAACCCTTTTAAAATCACAATAAATTACATAAAATCATATTTATGCACAAGTTAATTACCCTAACCAACTTAGGACTCAAAATTAGTCTCCACTAACATATTGACTATAATTAACTTATATTTCTTAAAATTGTTCATTAATGGACTCAAAATTACAATAAAATGCTATAAACTTCAAATAAATCACAAAAATTTCAAATAAATTCAAAATTTAAAATTTAAACTCATGAACATTCTGGAAAAATACCATGACACTCATAATGTTCAAAAACTTAGGTTAAAAATTTCGAAAATTTATCGGGAAAAACATTGTTGCGGTTTATCGGATTTATCAAATATAATCATAAAAACATGAGAAAAATTTTATTTATCAACTTTTCAATTTTAGATCTGAAATAGATAATAAAATGCAACATGTGACGTTTTTCCTTAGTCATGAAGTATGTTTTAGCAATTATTCACTAATTAAGTCACTATTTATGCTATTTTTCATCAAAAATCATAAATCATGCATGAAGACTTAATTATAGCCTATTATTTTACACACATCTTATACAATTGCATGTGACAACATACTAAATTTCTATGACCAGATTCGAAATATTTCTCATATTAACCTATTTATCATTTAAATTCGATTTTTATCATGAAAAATACATATTTCGAGCATAAAAAGTCCAAAAATTCTGAAAATTTTCAGATCATCTAAAAATAATATATGTGAAAACATATCCAAAAACCACTAGAAAATTCGAAGTTTAGCTAATTTTCGTCCAAAAATGACATTTTCATCATAAAAATCACATTTTAATGCCAATATAATATAAAATGAACAATAAAATCCATAAATTAACCAAAATATCCTAAATACATTTTAGGATCAGAAACTTTAACATGCATAAATTATTTTCGTGATATATCATAATAACACAAATTTACAAGTTTTATATGTTAATCGTATAACTCGGAAAAATTATAACCGATTTGCATGCAAACAACCAAGGCTCTGATACCGCTTGTTAGTTATCTATATCTCATTACTTAACATATTCATATATGTTTCAAATTAATTTAGTCATAAAATTAATTACAAATCTTATGCATGCAAACTAAAATAGATAAGTGAAGAAATCGTTTTCTCACCATATGATTTTCGGATTAAAAGGGCACCAACAAGATCTCCTTCTTGTTAGTTCTTGAGCTTTCCAATAATGGATGAACATAGATTCAAGTATAGAATCTCTCCCAAAAGTGAATACCCAAGGAATACATCTTAAAGACTAAAATAATATGATCTAGTATTAAGATTAGTCTACTTAAAATTTTGACACAAAAATATTAATTTTGCTCTTGAAATTTCGGTTCAAGAGATAGAGTTTTGTGAGTTTATTTCTCTAGAATTATCATAAATTGTAGAGAGTTTGATAGCAATTTCTTACACTAGAAAAATGAGTTGAAGTGTGAATGAATAATAATAGAGAAAAACTCTATCATTTTCTCTTGGATAAACCGGTTGGAGGGGGTTAGAGTGCCCAATGCATGGGCTAATTTTTCAACCCAAGAAAACATAGGCATGCAAGGCTATGAGAGGTAGTAATCATAGTGTTTTCACTTATTAAAATAATCAACACAAATTATCCACTAAAACCCTCCAATTTTTTTTTTCGGCACATATAAATATAAAATGGAGGACAATTTTATTTTGTCATTTGTCAATTGTAACATGTGTGACATGTTACTTGACTTATGAAATTATAATGTATTTTTAACATATTAAAAATCAACATACTCATAAAATATGTCATTAACAAAATCGACTAGTAATTCGTAATTACTTGTGCCAAAATGGTTTATCAAATTATAAATTACAACGTCTTGTATTTATAATAAAATATTCATTCAATTTCAATTTCAATTGTTTCGTAAACAATAATTTTATCTAAGTAATAAAACACTTCGATTACTTAGACCGTATCCAATTTAATCGAATTAGAATAAGACACGTTAAATTTACTCACAAAATCATCCGTCAATTTTAAGCAATTTAATTAACTCGTATCGGCATACGATTAATTAAATAATCAATTAAGAGTATTTCCCTATAGGTATGACCTAAGGGGATCAATCGATCACCACCGTCGCACGACAAATGAATGTCAAACTCTAGTCACCATCATTACCGAGATATGTGTGGACCAGGTTGATCAAAATATTACATCCCACATGTATTCTTAAAATGAGACTTTAAACATGTGATCATCATGATCGACAGTTGTGATCGCATTATTGTCGGAGAACACTTATTCCAACAATGTTAATTTTGAATAATGAAATTTAATATTATTTTGCGGGATTTGGGTACTGCTCTTGGACTTTTTATTTTGTAGGTACAAATGCAGCGTAAACCGAACAAATTAAGTGGGCCAAGTGAAAGCAAATAAAATGGAGCAGCCGGATACTCGGGTGATAGTTCTACATTTGGGCTGCTGTAATTGGGCCTCGGTGGATTGATTTTGTTGTTGTTGTTACACTTCACGTGGGCTTGTATGCAAAGTAAGAAAAGAAGCAAAATTCAACATTTGTCTTATTGCATTGACCTTACACGAGACTAGCAGCTCAATAGAAAAAGAGGTGGGAGCATCTTCATTTTGTTGAGTTAGCTGGACAGAGGCGAGAGAACGAAGAGTAGGGTAGTATAGTTAGATTAGTTTTCTAAAAATCAAAAATATCCCTCATTTCTTTACATTTCTTAGTCTAAATTTAGTTTTAGCACTTCAATTTACAAGATTTGTATGAAGATTTCTCCTTTTAATTTCTCTATAATATAACTTGGTATACATTTCTCTCAATTCTATTTCTTATTGTTATTATATAACGGGAGTTGGCTAGGTTTGGAGTCGGCTCACCTCACTTAGACTAGTTGCCAACTTGAGTTGAACCCGGGAGAGAGAACTTGAGTAGGGTGCCTTTAATTTTCGGTTTGAAATCGACCCTTGGGAGAGGGAGTGGGATGACCGGGAAGATAACGTGGGCTTATTGACCTTAACTTAAGATAAGGGAGTCCGACTTACAAGCCCGGGAGGTAGGTAGGTCGGGGTGCCTATTGTCCTACTATGAGCCTGGGAGGGAGTTAGTAGGCGAATTAGAGGCGTTTTCCCTTAACACATTTCCTTGACAACTAATTGACGGATTTATGGTAGTAATTGAACATGTTGGTGGTGAAATCGAACCCTAGGCCTTACTTTATTACTTAAACCATTATTATTTCGATTATTTGCTTTATTACTTTAGTTGTCTAGGTTAGTTGGTACTTTAGTTATTTAGCTTAATATCAATCTTATTCTTCATTCGCGTAGCTAACTTGTAATTTAAGACAAAACTAGTATTTAGTTTTTGATCTCCTTGTGGTTCGACCTCGACTACCCTTACTAGTTGAGAATTTTTTTGATTGGGTACGACGACCTCTACCCACTATCAAAATGATGCCGTTGCCGGGGAGAACAACGGATTGATATTAGTTTAGTCTTAGATTTGTTAGGCTACGTTTTTTTGTTGTCATATTAAAGTGTTGTTTTATCTTAGTTTTCCTCAATATGAAAACGAATAATTTTGGGCTTATATTGATAGACTTTTGCAATTTCTTGACTCACTAGATGATCATGGTTTTAGTGAGGAAGAATTGTGTCTTACAATTGAGAAGGGCATGAATATAGTCAAGTTAAATCTTTTCTTGATTCCTTATGTGTGTGGACACAACCACCCGCGCCGCGCGCACCCGCGCGTTGGTTTCGAGGCGGCGACACTTCTCCCACAGAACTCCGGTGCGAGGCCGATGCACGTCATGGGCCACTATTGATTTGAAAGGCATTGAAACCGGTGAAAGGTTTGACAAGCCTGCATTTATGGAATCGCCACCAATTTTTATGGAAAATTGGAACCGTTCGAATACTTCGCGTCATGTCAAGACACAAAGTAGTGACATGAACACTAAGAAATTCGTTACCCTCAGCATTCTATGTCTAGAATGACTCTCGTGATGCCAATGAACACGGATGTTCTTAGAGATCTTGAGTAAGGGACGAGGGTGTGTATTAGGAAGCTCGTTTATTTGAACACCTAATCCCGCCCGCCTCGATAGCGGCCTCTACTAATGATTAGGGAAGTCGTTTTTACTTGATATGTCGTCAGTTATATGCATGCAATGCAATATCCAATAGATTAATCCTAACATGTGAGAATATTAACTATGTCGGTGAACAAAGAATTTAGCACTTAATTAAAGGGTCGAAGTTGGAATTAGGGTGATTACATGTGATTTCCAAGTAAGTAAATCATACAAGAATGATAAATTGCGATAGATGAATTACAAGAAATAAATTACAATCGAATTACAAAGAACAATTGAATCTACGTCACGAGCACGCTTACAAGGAGTTTGAAAGAAAAAGAAAGAATATGAAAATATGAAAATATGTCGAGTAGGTTGAATTAATAGCGATAATAGGGATAATAGTTGATTAAAACCTAATTTAGAAGACCTACGTCAAAACAAGACGAGTTCAGAGGCAGAAACCACCTCAGAACAAACGTAACATTTGCTCCATTTCTTAGAAGAGGCGCATCAGTTCATGTAACTGTTCTTGAGTTGGCTTCTGACTGTGAAAGTCAGACTCGTTAATCGTTACGGTTCGTTAGTTGATTAAGGTTAATTACGGAAACATATCTCGACTAGAAGTGATTTAACAGTGTTATAGGCATATGAGATCGTCGTAGAAAAAGAAAAACGAATGGAAACGAATTATTAGAAGTTAATTATAAATCAAATGTCAGAAAACGAGTTTATATACAAACTTCGGAATAGAGATGGGATTTGAAAGGGTAAATGAAAGAAAAGAATAAAAAACATGTATCAAAGACGAAATCGAGGGACTTGATATGAACAAATCGAGCCTCTTGAATCCGGGTTCGAATTTAATGATAAAAACCCGCAAATATCGAGTTATAAGGGATTTAGGTCGGATTTATTGGAAAGAACTTTATAAAACAATTTGTGAATGAACAAAAGAAAACTTGAAAGGAAATAAAGAAGAAAACGGAAGAAAACCAAGCCTTCGAATGAAATAGAGGAAACACGGAAGAAGGAGAAGAGCAACAGCGGCTAAGCAGCCTCTGGAAAAGGCGCAGCAAGTGCTGCGACTGTTCCAGAAGGTGCAACTGCTATTGCATTTCTTCTCGATGGTGCCTCTCTGCTGTTCCGTCGAAAGGGTTTTAAAATATGATTTTGAAAATGGTTTTAAACATACTCATGATATAAACTCGTACATTAGTTGATATAAAATAAAATACAATAAATAAATTGGGTTTTACACCCTTAGACTTACATGTTTGACGAAGCGAGATTAACTAAGTTGTCGTATTAGTGACTGCTCGACTCGATGCAGAATGAAAGTGCCCTATAAAGAGGAATTTAGATAAAGTTGATTAAATTGATTGAAGTGTAGTGGTCAAATTGGTCGGTTATGTGAAGAGTCTATCACAGTCGAAATACTCGAGGGGGGGGGGGTGAATTGAGTATTTAAAAACTTATGCCCATTTTTTATTTTATGTCAATGCAATTAATTACTTAAAGTTTATTGATTAAACTTTAATTAATTAACTAAGTGATTGTGAACATAATGAAATGAACAGAAACGAAAACTGCAAAGACACACGGTTTTGAAGTGGTTCAGCTTCACACGTCGAAGCCTACGTCCACTATTCTCGATTAATAATTTTAGTACCTTTCTCCGGATTACAAAATTATCAACCCAACTCATATAACTAACTCTAGTTATAACTCAATTTGAATATCACTAGATATTCGATTTTGACTATCTTAAGTTACTAAGAAAGCACTTGATTGTTCTTCTAAGTGTTCACACAGTTGAACGAGTAAGAAACAATATGAAGTACTATTATCTTATAACGTAACCTTAAGAATAATATGCAAATTAAAGAGCACGACTTTTCGTAAAGATTTTCAAATGCAAAACAATAAAATAACTGATTAGAAATAAACTCAAAATTGTTTGCAAGGAATTTTTTATTTCGAAAAGCTTATTTTCAATTAACAACTATCATGTGTATTTATAGTAGAGAGGAAGATTAGGGTTTAGATCGAAACCCTATTGGATGCCGTGAGATAGATAGATTATTTCGCAAGAAATAAATCTTCTCTCTTCCTTAATTTAATCCATGAGATAATTTAACTTTAGCAAATAAGATAAAATAGATCTTATCTTACCTTAATTCAATCTATATGATTTTCAGATAAGTAAACAAATTAAATCAAATATATATTCAAGATATGAGAATATCTTGTAAAAATATTATTAGATTTAACTGGATAGGTTACTTGTACTAGAGGACTTACGAAACCAAGACGGCTCAAGGCCGTGCGGCCGAACCCTGGGCCGTGTCCAGCTAGGTCGAAAATCCACTCCTTGGATTAGGGTTAGGTCAAATAATCTAGCAAACCCTAAGTAGCATGACGACCCATAAGCCGTTTTACTAACCAATAGAGAAATGCAAATTATTCATTATAACAACCCATATTTCATCTCTATCATATACACACATGATTTTGAAACACATTTGAAGAATTTTATCCTTTGAAAATGATTTTAAAACTATTAAAATTGTGCCATAAAATTGCTACTCAAAGTTATAGTAGAAATAGCCATAACCTTAAGTCTGGTAAGTAAAGTTATAGGTGAAATAGCTATAACTTTACTTACCCAATATTTCTTCTTAAGATACCGTTACTAGATGAAGACCTATACTAGCTAATCTTCCTGGAGATCTTCAGTAAAGGATCTTCTCTTTATCTTGATCATAAGCTCTTAATCTTCAGCTTGTTATAGACTTGATCGAGCCTTTTGCTTGAGTGATCATCATACTTGAAACTTGTTACAGTTACTATGACGCTTTAAGCATCTTCAATGTTATAGCTCAAGCTGCTATAACATTACTTGGACGATGCTTCACAAATCTTCAATGTTATAGCCAAGGATGCTATAACATTACTTGCTAAACTTGTAAACCTAAGTCAATCTAACAAATACTAAACAAACGATTACGAGTAAGAGTATATATAAAACGAAGCACACACTTGTCATTATCAAAACTTAATCATATATCTATATGGGCCAACAAATTCCCCCTTTTTGATGATGACAAGTCTCTTACGATTTGTGACTAAGTGTAAGTTCCCCCTCAACATAATACCATAACAGTCATAGTCAGTTAAACGCAAGAACAAACCACTTATATACAAAGTATAGCATCTAAGGACCTTAAGAGATTAAAGGTTCTGACAAGGAGCAAGCTTAGGCAAATACTTAAGTCACGATCATTTTCTTCCCCCTCTTAACATCATCGAAAAGACGAGAAAAGACATAAAACAACTAGAATAATATAGATCAAGACACGTATTAATCATGCAAAGAGAGATTATAAAACGAGAAAGTAATCTACGATAAGCATGCAAAATATAATATATGTCTACTACAAACCAAGTAGTCTAATGCCAAAGGGCCGAATGATTTAACAAGTTTAATGCCTAATGGGCCGAATAGTATAGTAAGCCAAAATGGGCCGAATTAGACATAAATCCAAAATATAAAGTCTAATAAAAAGAAAGCAAGGAAAGGATTGTGGCGGGTTTAAGGATAGTCGCGTTTCACGACATTCGGGTTCACATAACCGGGACGAGTCCTAAACTCAAGAGAGTCAAGACGATCAAAGCACGACCGGACATGGTTAGCTTGTGCCGTGAGGCACGTCTCAAAATTGAGCACCTTTAAGGACAAGGCTTTAGTAGCCTCGTAACTGACCCCCATATCCTCATGCATAGCCTTCCATTCACGCCAAATCGCCCCTCCTTGACTAGCCAAATTAGCCAATGACCCGGAATGACGAACGCACTCCTTAGCCGCTCTAGCTGCATCACGAGCCATAACATCAACACGAGCTTCCAACCCATGCAAGTAAGCTAGGACCTCGGCATTACCCGAACCATTCGAAACCGAAGCCCCATTCTTTTCTTTACCCAAACCCGAGGCCAACTCCGCAATCAACTTGTTTTGAGCATCTAATTTTTCACAAATACTCGCCATAAACGAGTCCAACTTTTGTTCCACAACCGACATGTCATCCGAAGTCTTCTCCACCACATTACCCTTAGCCAAGAAAACCAAGTCGGGTCCAATTGCGCCAATTTTCATGAATTTAAGATGAGTGTCACACATGTCATCCTTGACCATGACGCCATAGCTAGTAGGACCGACAACCCCTTTATGTGCTAACAACCGAGAAATCCACATTCCAAAAGGTAAATCCAAAGTGGTGTACAATTTTTTCTCGGTGACGGAAATACTAGTTTGGATAATCCGATGAAAAACAAGACGGGGTAGACTAACCTTGGTTCCTTCAAGCCACTTTGAGACCAAAACCATTTCATAACTTGAGAACTTATCACGACCACCTCTCCTCGGGACAACCGTATTCCAAAGAAAATTTAGGAAAAATTTCAACTTAGGAGTAAACGGCCCTGCTAACATATTACTCGACCCCGTAGGACCATCATCAAAAGACCTTTTTATTTTTAGCTTCTCTTCCTCCGTCACATCCCCCCATTCTGCACTCGGGTTGATTTCGATCCCATCATCAGGGACCGAAAACAGAGTACAAAAATCGTCAAGGGAGATGGTGACTTCAGACTCATTGACCATTGCATGCAATATGTTATTCCTCATAGAAACCGAAGAATAAAATTGGATTACCTTAATCGGATATACGGGGCCGATGAAAGAGCTAACATTTTTCCACTCTTGATAGGTTAAGAAATCTTTGAAAAATTGTAAAGCTTCAATTTTTCCATACCACTTTTCGGAATAGGACCATCCTTCATGAATACCGTATCTCATAACACGTTTTACCCGAGTCCTTTCATCGGCGGTAAGTCGAACCTTATCAAGACCCGTCAATGTTGCATTCGACATGTAATCACGAAACATAGCTCTTTGAGGACCATATTGATTGACCACTATCTCGGTTTCTTCAACCGAACCCTCAAAACCAACAACCTTCTTCTTACCCTTGTTAAGCTTTCGTCGTTTCCCCTCTAGGTTAGGATCACCCCGGTTATGATCGGGATTGGTAGGCTTATGATTTGGTTGAGGTGAGGGAGTTTTGGTAGGAGTAAAGGATTTGTTGCATGGTAGCTTAGATGACCGGGTCCGAGTTGTGGATCGAGTTGAGGGAGAGTGGAGGCGAGTTGAAGGAGGTGTCATGATGATGATTAATTTTTGGAGCTTGAGTGTGGAAAAGTATTGAGAGAGGTAAATTTTTGAGAGTTGTGAGGTGATGGTAACAGATGGAGGTGGGGTATTTATGGGTTTGATCAAAGTAAATTATGGTAAGTTGAGTTTGTGTGGGATTAGGAAAGGGAGTAGGGTGGCGTGTAGGATTAGGCAAGTGGATTTTGTAGGTTTTTTTTTTATTTACTTACCAAATTTTATATAAAGTTTAGGAAATATTAGTTAGGGTAAATCTTTTGTGAGATATGGTAAGAAAAAATTTGACAAAAGATAGAATTATAGGGGAATTTTCGGTAAGGAGATATAACAGATAAAATTTGTTACCGACTTTATGGTTCGTAATAGAGCATAAGATATACATGACCAACAGACAGAATATTCTCGTAATATAATATAACATTTAACATAAATAAACTTGCAACGAAAAATACGGACACAGTCATACAATCTCGTCAAATCTAGCCAATCATACGGAAAATAAAATATTTGTGACAAGTTTAGTTGCCACCAATTAAATCAATTTCCAACCGTAAAATCTCAAAACGTTCTCTAGCCAATGCTTTGGTAAAAATGTCAGCCCATTGTTTTTCCGTACTACAAAATTCAAGTCTTATGTTGCCCTTATCTACATGGTCACATAGAAAATGGTGTCTAATGTCTATATGCTTAGTTCGTGAGTGCTGCGCAGGGTTCTTAGATATAATTATTGCACTCGTGTTATCGCATAAAATAGGTATACATCCAACATTAACACCGTAATCACATAATTGTTGCTTAAGCCATAAAAGTTGAGAACATACCAGCCCAACGGCATTGTATTCGGCTTCAGCTGTAGATAATGCAACGGAATTTTGCTTCTTTGACCCCCATGTAATAATACACGGTCCAAAAAACGTAGCTATGCCGGAAGTACTATTTCTGTCAAGTGAACAGCCTGCATAATATGCATCTGAATACCCTATGAGATCGAAATTACAGTCAATAGGATACCATAGATATAATTTAGATGTAACAATTAAATACTTCAAGATTCTCTTAACTGCAATCATATGCGATTCTTTAGGGCACGATTGAAATCAAGCACATACGCATACACTAAACATAATATCAGGACGACTTGCAGTTAAATAAAGAAGTGAGTCAATCATACCTCGATAAGTCATCTCATCGACAGACTTACCATTTTCATCGAAAGTCAACTTCTTATCTGTACCCATAAGAGTTGGCTTAGAATTAGAATTTTCCATACCGAATTTCTTGATTAGCTCCTTGATGTATTTTTGTTGGTGTATCATAATTCCTTCAACAGTTTGTTGAATTTGGAGTCCAAGGAAGAACTTGAGTTATCCCATCATGCTCATCTCGAATTATGAGGTCATTAATTCTGAAAAATACTTACATAAACGATCATTAGTTGAACCAAAAATAATATCGTCAACGTAAATTTGTACAAATAATAAATCGGAATCCTCGGTTTTCAGAAATAAGGTTTTGTCGACAGATCCTCTTTTAAACCCACTTTCAAGTAGATATTTTGACAATCTGTCGTACCACGACCTCAGAGCTTGTTTCAAATCATACAAGGCTTTATCCAATTTGAAAACATGGTTTTGAAATTTTCTATCGAGAAATCCTGGAGGTTGCTCAACAAAAACCTCCTCATTCAAATAACCGTTAAGAAATGCTGTCTTAACATCCATTTAATAAAGTTTAATTCCTTTATGAGCAGCAAATGCTATTAATAATCTAATAGCCTCAAGTCTGGCTACAGGAGCGAAAGTCTCATCATAGTTAATTCCTTCTTGTTGATTGTACCCTTGTACAACCAATCTGGCTTTATTTCGTACAATAACTCCTGTATCATCCAAATAAGTTGCTAAAAACCATCTTGTACCAATAACAGTTCGGTCTTTAGGTCTAGGAACCAAATGCCAAACTTTGTTCCGTTCGAACTGTTGAAGCTCTTCTTGCATAGCAACGATCCAATCTGGTTCTACAAGTGCTTCTTTGATATTTGTTGGCTCAATGGCTGAGAGAAAGGAGTAGATAGAGCAAAAGTTGTTAAGTCTTCTACGAGTTCGAACACCTTCATTCAGACTTCCTAGGATGGTCTCCATTGGATGAGAGTCCTTATATCTCAATTTCTTAGAAACAGGAGGCACATCTTCATCTGAACTAGTCTCACCTTCTTCGAATGATTGGGGTTCAAGCCCTGTTCCCCTGAATCAAATCCTGGGGTTATAACAGAATTAGGTATAACATTGGACCTAGTTCGTTGATTTGGAGTTGATGTTATAGCATCATCAACTATAACTTTATTCTCCAATTGCTTAGATTGACAAGAGGTTTTAGTATCATCAACTAAACTCTAAGTTCTCTTTCCTTTATCGTTCGAAGGGCTTCCTTGTTCATCATTTGTGCCCTCAATTTCTTTATCTTCCTCATCCAATTCTGGAAGATCATCCCTGTATAGTTGGAAGTCAGGTTCGTTTAAATCTTCTTCCTCATCCTGTTCAGCTTTGTCAAACATATTATACTCATCAAAAATAACCTAAACACTTTCTTCGATACATAAGGTTCTCTTATTGAAAACCTTATATGCTTTATTATGATTAGAATAACCGACAAACACAGCTTCGTCACTTCTGGGATCGAATTTGCCTAATCTATTTTTGCCATTATTATGGACAAAAAATTTACTCCCGAAGCAACGTAGATGTGATATGTTAGGTTTACGTCCCCTAAGAAGCTTATAAGGAGTCTTATTGAGAATGGGTCTAATCAAAGCTCGATTATGAACATAGCATGCAGTGCTAACAGTTTCAGCCCAAAAATTGCGAGGTAGGCCGCTACATAACAACATCGTGCGTGCCATATCCTCCAATGTTCTATTCATACGCTCAACAACACCATTTTTTTGTGGGGTTCATGGTGCCGAGAAGTTATGCCCAACACTATTCTCCCAACAGTATTCTATAAAAGCATGGTTATCAAATTCAGTGCCATGATCCATACGAATAGACACTAATTTGGATTTATATTTGTGTTGGACAAGCTTCATTAGAACTACAAACTCTTCGAAAGTTTCATCTTTTGAGCTGAGAAACATTGGCCAAACATATCTAGAGTAATCATCAACTAAAACGAAAACATACCTGGATCCACCTCTACTTCTTACCTTCATAGGGCCACAAAGATCCATATGCACGAGTTCTAGTGTTTCATTGGTACTTACCATTCTCTTGGGTTTGAATGATGATCGCACATGTTTTCATCGAGCACACGAGTCACATAAAGTCTCTTGATCGAATTTGATTGAGGGAAGTCCTTCAACCAAATCCCATCTCTTTAGCTTATTCAACGTTGATGAATTTATGTTAGCAA
Organism: Silene latifolia; assembly: GCF_048544455.1. Taxonomy (NCBI): domain Eukaryota; kingdom Viridiplantae; phylum Streptophyta; class Magnoliopsida; order Caryophyllales; family Caryophyllaceae; genus Silene; species Silene latifolia. The sequence continues at coordinate 46,096,684 of NC_133529.1, read as the reverse complement.
ACCTTTTGTGCCAAAGACACGGATCATCCGTTGTTACTTTCATGCATGTGAATGAATTAGTAGGAATATTATTTAGATCAATCATATAGACATTCCTTCTACGATGTCCCTCAAGGACAACAATACTTGTTCCTTCAATTATTATTCCACAAGAATCTGAATGAAAAACAACTTTATTTCCTTTGTCGCATAATTGAGAGATACTCAGTAAATTATGCTTGAGACCACTAACAAGATAAACATCACTAATAGCATGAGAAGAAGATATTCCAACTTTACCAACACCGATAATCTTACCCTTCTTGTTATCGCCAAATGTGACCTTACATCCATCGAAGGGCTCAAGTGAAAGAAATAAATTTACATCTCTAGTCATATGCCTTGAGCATCCACTATCAAGGTACCATAAGTTATTTTCTTTCACTACAACCTGCAAAATAATTAGAGGCAGTTTTTAGGTACCCAAGCTAAGTTGGGTCCTTTGACGTTAGTCACTCTAAAAACTAAATCTCTTCTGACCCAAACCTTTTTAATGATTTTACGTTTTGGAGGCGAATGGGTTTGTCTGGGAACCGTCTTGGTTTGAGTTCTGGGTTCCTCGTGTCGTAGTCTTTTAGGTTGTTTTGGGGGAGCTTTGGTTTTGAAAGGCTCTTTAGGTTTAGATGTTTGTTCTGATTTGGTAGCATTCTTAAAATCAAAGCTCATATCATAGAACCAACGATGATCATTGTTGCGTTCTTCATTTGTTCTTGGTTCAGATAGGGTACAATCATTATCCTTGAAAACAGTGTCAGAAGCTTTAACAAAGTTAATTCCTTTTCTTAAATCCTGAGCATGTTTTACTCAGTTTTCTTGGATATGACCAGTATGACCACAGTAATTACAAATCAAGTATTCTGGTAGATTTGAATATTTTCTTCTTCTGAAATCTCGTTCGGAAGGGGTTGATTTGCATTTAGAGTGATCTCTACGACCATAGCACTCGTGCCCTAATCCCATTTTCATATTATTGTCTGATTGTTCACTTAGAAAATTTAGGACACGTGTGCTACCTTCCCATTTTTCGTGAACCTTTTTAGCATGCAAGAGTAATTCTTTTAAGGACTGTATCTCTTTGTTGCATTTGGAATGGCCTGACTCTATGACCTTGGGAGGATGAGTCTCTTCATAATTGTCACGAAAGTTTTGGAATCTGTCATTGAGAACTCGTATCGTCTCGGTATGCGTTTTTTAGTATTTAATAGAACGGTTTTATATTCCTTTAATTGCTGAGTTAGAGATTCTATCTCCTTTTTTTTGGCCTGAGATCACGGCTTCTCTAGCCGTAACCTTTGACTCAAGCAGCTCTTTGACTTTCCTCATTTCCAAGGTTATAGCTTCACTAGCTGTAACTTTGGCTTGAAGATGCTTAATGTTGAGTTTTAGATCTAAGGTTACAGCTTCATTAGCTATAAATTTAGACTCAAGAGCCTTCTTCTCAGCATTTGTCATATATGAAGTTGTAGCCATATTAGCTGTAACTTTAGATTTAAGCTTTTTGGCCTTTGCTTTAAGGAGATAATTCTCTTCAGCAATATCGAGAATTTGTTCTTTCAAGTCTTTCAATTCCATCTCTTGTTCGTGACACTTATCAAGAGATTGCTCAAAGTATTCAATTAAAGCATTCTTAGGCAATTTCTTAACACTTTTCTTAAGTTCAAGATAGCTTACCTCTTCTTCTTCTTCTGAATCAGAATCTCCTAGAAAACAGCAATAGGAGTCCATGCTATCTTTATCACTGTCTGAAAATAGGTCAAGACTTACGTTGCTTAGACATAGGTTAGAAATTTCTTTTTCTTATGATGCTTCGTCGTCCTCAATGTCGAGATCTCCCCAGCATGATGCCATCATTACTTGCTTGAATTCCTTCTTGGTCTTCTCACGTTTTGCTTTGTCTTTAATTTTCTCCCACGTGGGACAATCCTTAATCATATGATTGGATTCTCCATACTTGAAGCATCCTCTATTAGCAAACGTATTCTTAGACTCAGAAGTTTTCTTATTATAGGATTTGTTGTTGTTAAACGATTTTGCTTGCTTATTTCTGAAGGTGCGTTTATTAAATAGTTTAGCAAATAAAACCATTTCGTCCTCTATTTCAACATCTTCTTCTTCCTTAGCAGAAGCTTGTAGAGCCATGCTCTTACTGTTACTGGCCTCGGTCTCATCGTCTTCCAAGACGAGTTCATGAGCCATGAGAGCACCAATAAGTTCTGCATAAGGTAGATAAGTGAGATTTCTGACTTCTTCCATAACCGTGACCTTGGGACGCCGTTTCTTGGTTAAACTCCTAAGTACTTTTCTAGCAATATCCTCGGAGTTAAAAGTTTTGCCAAGATTTTTAAGCTTATTGACTATGGTAGAAGATCGTGCTGACATGCTATCGAGTGATTCATTCTGTTCCATTTTAAACAGTTCATATTTTTGAATAAGCAAGTCAATACGATATTTCCTAACAGCCGACGTTCCTTCATAGGCCAGCTCAAGGCCATCCCATATTTCCTTGGCCGAAGTGCAAGAAGAAAAACGATCGAATTCGGTCGATGTCATGCCGTTTTGTAACAGGCTTATCGCTTTCGAGTTTTTCTCAGCCTTCTTGTAATCAGCCTCAATATAGTCTTCCTCCTTTTTCTCATAGGTAGTGCCTTCCAAAGATGCGACCAAAATTTTGTGTGGTCCATTCTTAATAATCGTCCAGCACTCCCAATCATGTCCTTTTACGTAGCGTGTCATGATGTTTTTCCAAAGTCCATAATTCTTCCCATCAAAGATAGAACACTTAAGATACTTGGAATCCATTTCACATGTGTAAGGCAGCGGAATTAAAATAAAATAAAAGGATAAAAAGATAGACGGATCTAGCCTCTTTGCGGTTTAGGCAATCAAGAGTATTTAAAAACTTATGCCCACTTTTTATTTTATGTCAATGCAATTAATTACTTAAAGTTTATTGATTAAACTTTAATTAATTAACAAAGTGATTGTGAACGTAATGAAATGAACAGAAACAAAAACTGCAAAGACACACGGTTTTGAAGTGGTTCAGCTTCACACGTCGAAGCCTACGTCCACTATTCTCGATTAATAATTTTAGTACCTTTCTCCGGATTACAAAATTATCAACCCAACTCGTATAACTAACTCTAGTTATAACTCAATTTGAATATCACTAGATATTCGATTTTGACTATCTTAAGTTACTAAGAAAGCACTTGATTGTTCTTCTAAGTGTTCACACAGTTGAACGAGTAAGAAACAATATGAAGTACTATTATCTTATAACGTAACCTTAAGAATAATATGCAAATTAAAGAGCACGTGTAGATACCCAGTATCTGCTGAGACTCCGACAAACACCCGATGATTATCGGACTACAACATGCTTTGGAATCGCGACGTTTGATCGACAGTTCGTGTACAACTTTACGTCGGAAAACTTAAAACGATTTCGAAAATAAAACATTTCAAAACTTTTCAAAAGTACCTGGAGTGTTTAATGCATGACGACGGGGTCACAATGACACTAACGAGAGTCAAAACCGACACCGGACCAAAAACCGACTCAAAAATTCAAATCCCGACTCCAACAACGAGTCAAACCGAGTCAAACACAAAAAACAAACAATTCAAATGCTTCCATGTTAAGATTTCCCGGATTCATTTATGGTCAAGTACCAAACATGTGCATACAAATCCTAGGATAGAACAAATCATGATTGCATTTGTGTGAAAGCGACAAGACACCTCGAAGACGTGCGACGTGGCTCGCGCCTCTTTGAGCAACCCAGGTGGCCACGTCGCTCAAAACTCACACAACCACTCATTTTACTATAAATACCCCTCAAATGCCCCCATTTGAGAACTTACGCGAGTGTCCGCCCCCTATTTCTCCCTTAAAATTCTCGACTCGACTTCCTAAGTCACAATCTGACACGTGTTTACGACCTACCGATCGTAAACACAAGCCTTACACATTGTTTGGTACCTTCATCGTGCATTAAATCACTTGACCGACCATCTCGACCACTACACCATCACTAAACTTAATAAAACACTCTTTTTACTTACTAAAACGGTTTTAAACCGAGTCTTTTCCGACCAAACGAGTTGATACACTTACGTCGGTTTCTCGCCATAAACCAAGCATGTAAGTATGAGGGTGTAACAATCCTTCTTTTATCATGTCTTTACTTTCTTCATGACTATAACATGCTAAATCATGCATAACATGGTCCAATACGTGGGAAGAATGAGCGAAAACCGGACTTTTTGGTTGAGGCAGAGGCTACTTACGTAGCACATAGGCTCGCGCCTAAAGCAGCCTGCCCAGCCTTAAGTCCAATCCGTGTTTGGTCTCTTCTTTTCCTTTATTTTTCATTTTCATATTTGTAATCGGTTTTTACCATTTCAAGTATTTTCAAACCCATTTTATTTTCTTTTACAAGTTTTAACCATAAAGCATTTTTTACCCTTGGTTCTTAATACCATGATAGTTTAATCCGTGTTTCGGTGATAATATTTGGTTAATTACATTTAAGAGGTATTTTAAAGTCTTTTATTTCATTTCTTTACATTTTGGAAGGTATTTTAAAGCCTTTCATCATTTCTTTACATTTTCAAAATAAATGTATTAGTCACCAACACAAAGTCATCCTTGGTTCTACATACCATGTCGGATTTCAGCCTGAGTACGATGATGAGTATCGACTAATTATATTCAAATGAACTTAAAACAATTAGTTCATAATTATTTTCAAAACTATTCATGTAAAGTTTATAAAGTCGAACCCGACATCGAATATCATCAAAACAATGATGATTATTCAAGTCTCGTTCCTCAAATCAACACAAATACGACCTAAACGGTCCTTTCAAACCCAAACGGGTCCAAATACCCATTTTCAATACGTTTTATATACGTTTTCCAATGGTCAGAATGCGTCTTATACCGTTGACTGATCCGCGCCTAAACAGGCGATTTCTTTTCCTATTTTCAAACCAGGGGAGATCCCCTTACATCGCCAATAGGCTCGTGCCTCATCTGGCTGCCTGGTGCAGGGTCTGTTCCCTTTCCAGCATTAGTCTAGGACGATCCCGACTCCGGCTAACCCAGATATAGGACATATCAGACGACTAAATTGCTCATTCAAAAATAATATTTGCAAAATGCCTTACTAAGACAAATGGATGACGTTATGCACCATAAACCTAATTTGGTAAATGGATGTTTAATTTCCGTCTTGCATGCAAATCAACCATAAATCCAACTCGACATCTTATACTTGATACTTGGATTAAATCAACCGACTTAGAAAGCTCTCACATGTTACGTTTAAATTATTGGATGCGCATTCATGCATTTAAACCGTTTTATCAACTTTTGCATTCAACCAACCAAGATCGATCAGTATAGGCCGCTACCGCGGGCGGGATTGAGTGTCTGATTAAAGGGCTTCCCAATACGTACCTTCACCTCTTACTCAGAAACTTTGGATAGTGGACGACCTTATCCAGGGCGTACGAGAGTCATTCTAGAGATAGGATGCTAAAGAGGGACGATTCCTTATCTTTAGTACCTATGTCAAACACTGCTTTTTGCTTCGTTTGACCGACGTATAAAGTGGATTCGAACGGGTTCCAAGCATCCCACAAATGCTTGGTGGTGACTCCGAACATCTCTAATCGTTTCGAGACCCTTACCGAGACGAAACCGACCGATCTAAAACGATCCGGTCGAAAGCATTTTTTTTTTCGCCGCCGACCGTGGCTTTTAAAAGACCGCTTGATGTGACTCATATTTGCGCACATTTAGTCCCCTAATTGAGCCTATTTTGCATACTATTATAACATTCCATAGCCATTTTATCCGTCAAATACTTTCTATTTTGCTTTCCTATCGCCTTGTGCTTGTTTTGTAGGAAAGGAGACAATTAGGCAGAAATTCCCGTCTCTTGAGCTTATTTGGAAGGACATTGACGATCTTGGTTGAACGAGTGTGGAAGAAGAGGCAAGAACTAAAGACCAATATTTCAAGAATAAGAAGTATGCAAGAGGAAGCATTCTGAACAGCAATCCGCGCGTCCAAAGCTTCAAGACGCTCGTCCTATGCCCCTACAATCCGAGCGTCCCGACCTTCAGCCGCTCGTCCTACCCTGCCCAGAATCCGAGCGTCCTACCCTTGTGTACGAGCGGACCATGGCGTCTTCAGCAAGGATGCTCATCTCTCCAAAATACTTGCATTTCCCTACTTAGAACTTAGAATTGTTAATTACTAATTTAGCCTCAGTTAACCTAATGAGGCACCACTATATATACCCCATTTGATGATAATAAAAGGGGGGCTTCCACATTAGAAAATCCTCTTAGAATAGATTAGGATTAGATTAGTTTAGATTACTCTTTAATCTTTCCACAAATTTCACATTAATCTCTCCTTAATTATGAAAGATCATAGATCCATATTAGACTCTCTAATAAAAATTAAATTATCTCATAATTTATCATTTAGGTGATCTATGTAACATGCATGCAAATATAAAAGCATGAAAATAAAAGTTTAAGGAAAAACAATTTCCTTACATTGATTTTATGGTAAAATGGGCACAAACTAGTTCACCTTACTAGTTTGTTCTTGAGCTTATAACAAATGGATGATCCTCCTTACTAATATTCAAAGAGAAGATCTCCTTCAAGATGCACCCAAGAACTTACCCAAAAATAATAACAAGTATTTAACTAGAACTTGTTAAAATTATACCCTTGATATTATTTGTAATATTACTAACAAGTCCTAGTAATAAAATTTATTTACTAACAATCTTAGTAAAGATGAATAATTATTTTAGAGAGATGATTGATTTTTGTTCACATGCAAAACATACAAAATGATGTAGTGTAGAAATGAACAAAGGATGGAGTATATAGGAAGGGAAAGTGGCGGGTGGGGTGGAGTGTTGGAGTGGACAAATTGTCTTATATTATTTAATCTTACATCACATGCAAAATCTATATAAGATAAATTATGGTAGTATATAAAGTAAGGTGAAATGATTATGTGTGTAATCATCCACTACTCTATTTTACACGGTCCACTTGCCTACTTACGGGTCCATATTGTTTCTTATATTTGTCGCATAAATACGTGTAATTTTATTTTAAACATCGTTTCATGTTTAAATACTTCCATAATTAATTCGTCCAAATCACTCCGTAAATATACGTGTACCACTACACATATTATGTACGTACTAATATTAATCACATTAATCAATTAGTACAATTTTAGTGGATTAACAATTAATTAACTAAAACCCGTCTCCCAAAATTTATTATTCAATTATCACATAATTAAATAATAACTGCCGTTCCTCGAGTTCGCAACTCGAAATCTCTCTAAAAATAATCGACTAGCCTTTTAGTCTATAAATCAAGGGACTAAATAAATTGTATCTCATACAATTAATTAGTTGTCAATTGGGGTTTGTTTCTTTAGGTGTGACCGAAAGGGGTCAATTGATCACCGCCGTCTCACGACAATAACGTCAAACTCTAGTCAGCCAACCGTTATCGATTTACGTTAATCAACTGACGAGGATCAAATAATTAAATATCTGATGATATTTCATTAATGAGATTTATTATGTTAACGCACTATTGTGGAGGACACTAACTCCAACAATCTCCCACTTGTCCGACACAAGGTGTGCGCTACCAATTCTCTTGTCCGTTTTAATCTCCCACTCAATGCAAGGTGTCTTTCAGGTCACACTTGCACACGAACATATCGCGAGTGGTTTTCTCGATCGGGAGTGTGACTACCTGACCGGAAAAATCTCTCACAGATTACTTCCGAGCGTGGCCATGCATTTGTAGTCATTAACTACTCGAGTGGCCTTGAGATATAGTTACCCAACGTGGGTGGACAATTCCTGTATGCCCTATCTATCCTATTGCACAATACAGCTCGCCATGACCTAGTAAATGCCCTTTTGGCCTCCTTTCACGGCACGACCTAGGACAAAAACCAAAGTCACTCGGAAACTGCACTTGCTCAGATAATAGTCTCCAGTCAAAAGAATCGACTCATTAGAACATCTCAGAGATCCCCGCCACGACCAGGCGTCTATAATAGAACTTAGGGACTCTCTAAATGGTCACTGTCCGGCAAAGTGTCACACACTCTGCCTATGTAATCGACCATTCATCACATATGACCTTATGGTGTTGAACAACCATCAATCGACTTACAATCTAGTCACTCCGAGACGTCACCTCATTAAGTGACTAGGGTCAAAATACAATGTTCATCTTATTCACTTGAATAGTGTTCAACATTGTCTCCACAACTTATTCAGATAAACAAGGTATTTAAAATTTAGTCACACTAAATAAATGATTCATAAAAGAATGAATGCGAAAACAATGAATGTGATTATCATATATATAATAAAAGATACACTATCCAATTATTACATATCCATAATCTAAATAAAATCTGGTACTCGCCTCAATCCCATAGCGACGACATGACCATCATGCTTAGCCTTTGATAAAGGCGTGGTTAAAGGATCAGCAGTATTATCATATGTCCCAACCTTACAAATGTCAATTTCCTTCCTTTCCACATAATCTCTAATTACATGGTATTTCCTTTCAATGTGTCTAGATTTGTTACTAGACTTCGGCTCTTTGGCTTGAAAGATAGCTCCACTGTTATCACAATATAGAGTGATAGGATCTTTGGCGGAATGGACTACTCCTAGTCCCTCCATGAATTGCCTAATCCAAACAGCTTCCTTCGCAGCCTCAGACGCTGCAAGGTACTCAGCCTCTGTTGTAGAATCCGCGGTAACGCTTTGCTTGAAGCTCTTCCAGCAAACAGCTCCTCCATTTAGCATAAACACATAGCCGGATTGGGATTTCATGTCATCCCGATCGGTTTGGAAACTTGCGTCCGTGTAACCTCTTACACGCAACTCAGTTTCTCCTCCAAACACTAAGAACGAATCCTTAGTCCTTCTCAAGTACTTAAGGATGTTCTTTACGGCTATCCAGTGACTCTCACCAGGCTTGGCTTGATAACGACTTGTCATGCTCAAGGCATACGCAACGTCGGGACGAGTGCAAATCATAGCATACATGATAGACCCAACAGCAGAAGCATAAGGGACGGTCTTCATGTGTTCAATTTCCTTAGGGGTGGAGGGAGACTGTGACTTGCTCAAAGTAATCCCTTGGCCCATAGGTAGAAATCCTCTCTTGGAGTCTTTCATATTGAACTGGTCAAGAACTTTATCAATATAAGCTTCTTGACTCAATGCTAGTATCCTCTTGGACCTATCCCTATAGATCCGGATACCCAAGATTCGTTGTACCTCTCCCAAGTCCTTCATTTGGAAGTGTTTCCGTAGCCACTCCTTAACGGAAGTGAGCGATGGAATATCATTCCCAATGAGCAATATGTCATCCACATATAGGACAAGGAATGCAACCTTACTCCCACTAAACTTTATGTATAAACACGGTTCTTCCACACTTCTAGTGAAACCGTATTGTTTAATAACATGATCAAAGCGATGATTCCAACTCCTAGATGCTTGCTTAAGACCATAGATGGACTTTTTAAGCTTACACACCTTCTTAGGGTTAGATGTATCCACAAAACCTTCAGGTTGTATCATGTACACCTCTTCTTCTAGAATCCCATTCAAGAAGGCGGTTTTGACATCCATTTGCCAAATCTCATAATCATGAAATGCGGCAACCGCTAAGATTATCCTAATGGACCTAAGCATAGCGACTGGAGCGAAGGTTTCGTCATAGTATAAACCATGAACTTGGGTGAAACCTTTTGCCACCAATCTAGCTTTGTAAACATCCACATGTTTATCCACGCCGAGCTTAATTTTATATATCCATTTAAGGGGTCGCACTCCCTCAGGTAAATCCACCAAGTCCCATACTTGGTTCTCGTACATGGAATCCATTTCGGACCGCATGGCTTCTAGCCAAAGCAAGGAGTCGGGACTAGACATGTCCGATTTGTAGGTGGTGGGTTCATCACTTTAAAAAAGTAACAAAACATCATTCTCTTCGATGTTACCAAGGTAGCGATCAGGTGGATTAGAAATTCTACTTGACTTTCTAGGAACAATTACCGTTTCAGAGGAAGAGGGAATGTTATCCTCCACGTTCTCCTCTACCTCATTCTCGGTTTGTGGCTTTCGAACTTCTTCAAGTTCAAATTTTCTCCCACTCTGTCTCCTAGAAATAAACTCCTTTTCTAGGAAGATAGCATCACGAGCCACAAACACTTTATTCTCATGTTTATTATAGAAGTAATAGCCACGTGTTTCCTTTGGATATCCTACAAAAAGACATTTGTCAGACCTGGGTGCAAGCTTATTATCAGACTTGATCTTGACGTACGCTTCACAACCCCAAATACGCATGAATGACAAATGAGGGACTTTCCCTGTACATATCTCATATGGAGTCTTATCGGCCGCTTTAGTCGGGCTTCGATTTAGTTAAAATACTGCACACAAGAGGGCAAAACCCCAAAATGAACTAGGAAGCTCAGTTAGACTCATAATAGACCGAACCATATCAAGTAAAGTTCGGTTTCTCCTTTCGGCCACACCATTTAATTGCGGTGTGCCAGGAGGAGTCCATTGTGATACTATACCACAATCTTTTAGGTGTGAATCAAATTCAATATTTAGATACTTACCACTACGGTCGGACCGTAGGGTCTTAATCTTTTTATCCAATTGGTTCTCTACTTCATTTTGGAACTCTTTGAACTTGTCAAAGGCTTCACTCTTGCTCTTCATTAAGTAGACATACCCATATCTACTTAAGTCATCAGTAAAAGTAATGAAGTAGTGAAAACCTCCTCTAGCGGTGATGGTTAATGGTCCACACACATCCGTATGTATGAGAGCCAAAACCTCACTAGCTCGTGTCCCTTTTCCCGCAAAAGGTGCACGAGTCATCTTGCCTAGAAGGCAAGACTCGCATGTACCATAAGATTCGAAACCAAATGGTTTGAGCACTTTTGATGAAGCAAGTCTCTTAATGCGTCTTTCGTTTATGTGGCCTAAACGACAATGCCAAAGGCAGGATTCGTTTGGATCACCCGTTTTGAGCTTTTTAGTTTCCATATGATAAACGTCATTAACATTATTTAAAACATAAATACCTCCAATTGAAATGGCCTTGCCATAAACCATATCATTAAAAGAAAAAGTACAACACTTGTCCTTAATCATAAAACAAAAGCCTTCCGCGTCTAACGCGGAAATGGAGATAATGTTCTTAGTTAAAGTTGGTACAAAATAACACTTATTTAAATACAACTCTAAACCACTAGCTAAAGTGAGCACATAGGTCCCCACGGAAACAACGCCTACTCTAGCTCCATTGCCCATGCGGAGATCCACATCACCTTTTGCTAGTGCTTGCACGTCCCTTAAACCCTGCAAATGATTACAAAGGTGAGAGCCACATCCGGTATCAAGTACCCAAGTGGAAGTAAAAGCATAATTAACGTCTATCACATAGAGAGAGGAAATCATACCAATAGGCGTCACACGCCCTTCCTTGAGATCCTCCAAGTATTTGGGATAACTCCTCCTATAATGCCCATTCCCATTACAATGGAAACATTCGGCCTCGGAGAGTTTGACACTTTTTGCCTTGGGATTGCCATTCTCAACGGCCTTCCCCTTTCCCTTGTCATGTTTCTTTGACAATTTCTTGAATTGGGACTTTTCCTTCCCTTTTCCTTTCTTGACTCCAAGGGACATGTTCTTTAACTTCATGGTTAAAACATCTCCTTTTTCACTCCCACTAGCTTCCATATCCCTCTCCGCTTGGGTGAGGAGTGCATGAATTTCATGGTAACTCTTATCCATGTCATTCATGTTGTAGTTTACCCTAAAGTGGGCAAACTTGGTGGGGAGTGAGTGGAGGATACGATCCACCACAAGAGTCTTAGGAATCTTACACCCTAGACGCTCTAAGATGTCAACATATTCGACCATTTTGAGTACATGGGGACCAACCTTTTGGCCCCTCTCAAGCTTAGCTTCAAAGAAGCGTGCCGCCGCATCGTATTGACGGACTTTAGGTGTTTGTGAAAACATAGTGATCATACGAGTGAATATCTCGTACGCATTTAAAGAAATGCATGATAGCTTGAGCTTTGGCGACATCGACCATATCAACACATTCTTGATATCATTAGACATCCTCACATGGTCATCATAGGCGGTCCGCACCGCCGATGAAGCCCTTGCACCGGGCTCGATAGGAGGAGCATCGGTCAAGTAAGTGAGCACATTGTCGGACAACGCGGCACTTTTGATGTTGGATTCCCATTCAAGAAAGTTACTACCGTCATCTTTTAAGATACATTTGTCCATTACGGACCTTAGCCATGAATCTTTGCCTAGTGAAGTAGTCGATGGAGTTGCCATTGCGAATTAAAATGCTACAACAAAAAGGAAAAATTAACATCCATTGTTTTAAAAATTACTTGTAAAAACATGTTTAGCAAGTTTTAGCATTTATATAATGATCTCCCACTAAATTATATAAATGATTCCAATACCCAAATATTAAACAAAAATAAGCATCGCTTGGGCGAAACATCCCATAATTGTGTAAATTCGGTAAGTCACGTTGAATAATTCTACCTCTAGAACTCTTGGTCGACGAATTTCCTTAAATCCATCTACTAGCCCCGGAACACAAGACCGTCTTATTTCCGGTTGAGTCCAACCAATTTTAGCGTGTGATAACCGTTTACCACCCTACTTACCCAAGGTAAAAAGAGAACACCCCGCTTGGGCGAGCGTGGCTCTAATGAACAAGAGATTCATAGGTGTTACTAATTGGTAAGGCTAATCTCAATTTTAGTTATGTGAGAGATTTTGTCAATTTAGTCATAAATTCCTTATAAGTGAATTAATTCGGTGAATGTAAATGACGTGAATTGACAACCGCGAAAATAAAATGCATGTGAATGGCGATTTTGGCATGCGCGAAAATAAAACAAGCAAACAAGTAAGTATATGTAAATATCCTAGTACGGCCACCTAGTTTATAAAAACTAGTCTATTACATTTCGGAAACCAACTCCTTGGTCCCTTGCCTCTTCATTCCAAAAGTGGCTCCTTCTTGTGGGATTTGGAAACCTTCCAAAAATAGACTCCGTCTCGATGTAATCCGTCTTTTGGAAACGCCGGTAAAAATAACTATTACAATTGAATTACATAGCTATTCCTATTATACATTAATTAATAAAATAAATAAAACTATTAATTAATTACAAACCGACAATACGAGATCGTATTTAATTACAAACAAAACGATATTCCCATTCATTTCGGGTAATAACGATTAAAATTAACTAGGCCATACTAGGTATAACAAGATAAATACTTTAAATAAATGACAATCATTCATTCAACTTAAATAAATATGCTTAAAATGCTGTAAAATGATGCCAAAATCGCCCTATCTATCAATCGTTGGTATCCATCTCGATTTTTGTGGATTTAATCGATTTTTAACATGTAAAAATCAATAATAAACTCTTAAATCTCATTTAAGTCCAAACTAATTGTCCAAAATGTTTTGAACCTCAAAATTAGTCCTCACTAATTTTATGATAAATAATTAGTTTGATTTGGTGATATTTTGCTAATTTAATCGATAAAATCATAATATTTAAGTAAAAATCCAAAATAATTGAAAAATTACCCAAAAAATTGAAACAAAAATTTTAGTATTCTGGAACACTCCCAAGAACACCAAAATGTCAGAAAAATAGCCCAAAATTTCCGGATAAAGTTTATGAAGAAAAAGATCGATATTTATCAGTTTTTAACCACTAAAACCAATAAACATCAAAACAAGGTGAAAACACAAATTAAAATTCACTTTTAACATTTAAATAATATTTTTAAATGTACATAAAATTATCATGGGCAGAATCAAATGTTTCGAAATTATGATTAATTATTTTCACTTTTATCGACTTTTATCTCATAAAATCAATAAACATGCAAAACATTCGAACTAACCTTCAACCTTTTTCATACAATCAGTAGAAAACATGCATGAAATACCATAAAAAATCCATGCACCGAATCAACTTTTAACTATTTTTAGTCAATTTTTTAACTAAAATACGGCATTTTGACTCGGTTTTCTACCAAAAATCATTAAAAATAGCAAAATAACTTCAAAAATAACCAAACTTAACCACAAACCTTTTAAGATCAGTAGGTATGTATGTCCCAAAAAGTTCGTGCTAAAACCTCTTCTAACACAATTTTTGAGTTTTTATAAATTATCTCATAATTCATTAAAATGCTTAAAATCAACATGCAAATTACAAGCCTAAGCTCTGATACCACTTGAAAGATCATAGATCCATATTAGACTCTCTAATAAAAAATAAATTATCTCATAATTTATCATTTAGGTGATCTATGTAACATGCATGCAAATATAAAAGCATGAAAATGAAAGTTTAAGGAAAAACAATTTCCTTACATTGATTTTATGGTAAAATGGGCACAAACTAGTTCACCTTACTAGTTTGTTCTTGAGCTTATACCAAATGGATGATCCTCCTTACTAATCTTCAAAGAGAAGATCTCCTTCAAGATGCACCCAAGAACTTACCCAAAAATAATAACAAGTATTTAACTAGAACTTGTTAAAATTATACCCTTGATATTATTTGTAATATTACTAACAAGTCCTAGTAATAAAATTTGTTTACTAAAAATCTTAGTAAAGATGAATAATTATTTTAGAGAGACGATTGATTTTTGTTCACATGCAAAACATACAAAATAATGTAGTGTAGAAATGAACAAAGGATGGAGTATATAGGAAGGGAAAGTGGCGGGTGGGGTGGAGTGTTGGAGTGGACAAATTGTCTTATATTATTTAATCTTACATCACATGCAAAATCTATATAAGATAAATTATGGTAGTTTATAAAGTAAGCTGAAATGATTATGTGTGTAATCATCCACTACTCTATTTTACACGGTCCACTTGCCCACTTACGGGTCCATATTGGTTTTTATATTTGTCGCACAAATACGTGTAATTTTATTTTAAACATCGTTTCATGTTTAAATACTTCCATAATTAATTCGTCCAAATCACTCCGTAAATATACGTGTACCACTACACATATTATTTACGTACTAATATTAATCACATTAATCAATTAGTACAATTTTAGTGGATTAACAATTAATTAACTAAAACCCGTCTCCCAAAATTTATTATTCAATTATCACATAATTAAATAATAACTGCCGTTCCTCGAGTTCGCAACTCGAAATCTCTCTAAAAATAATCGACTAACCTTTTAGTCTATAAATCAAGGGACTAAATAAATTGTATCTCATACAATTAATTAGTTTTCAATTGGGGTTTGTTCCTTTAGGTGTGACCGAAAGGGGTCAGTTGATCACCGCCGTCTCACGACAATAACGTCAAACTCTAGTCAGCCAACCGTTATCGATTTACGTTAATCAACTGACGAGGATCAAATAATTAAATATCTGATGATATTTCATTAATGAGATTTATTATGTTAACGCACTATTGTGGAGGACACTAACTCCAACAAATTATTGTTCAAGTTTATTACTTTTGGGTGATTGAAGATTATTGGGTTATTATTGAAGGATTGGCAACCCTTCATCAATCAATCAAGTTCTCTTCTTTTATTCTTTGCTTTATTGTTTGGAATCATCTCAAGTTTGGTATAACTCTTTTACCCTTTACTCTTTATTGTTTATTCCTCATTCTCTTATCATGTTTACACTTGTTGTAATGATTGACACCATTAATGACATGTTCTCCATGATAATGAGTGAGTAGTTACTAAACTAGGATTAGTGGGTAATTAAGGGAAATAAACATGGGGATTAATCATGCTTAATCTAATATGTTTTTATAATTAAATTGCTTGCTGGTTGTGATGTCAACCTATGCACATGTTATGTTTGATGAAATGCTAAGCCTATGAATCCTTGCATTTTTACCCATCTCTTATCTATTCAACTTGACTTGTAAGATATAAACCAACTCGAGTCTTGTTAGACCATGCATAGAAGTGATTAGGAGGAAAGTAAGTCGACTTGTAGGTGTTGTACAATCTAATCGATTCGGCTCCGGGACCCAACTCTTCCTAAGAACCGTAAGACATAAACCAACTCGGTTCCTTTACAACATTAATTGCTTGCAACTTTGTGAACATGTTTGTATGGTCAACTCCCATGAATCCCCCATGAACCCATGATATCCTAGCATTCTTAATCATTTGTTTACATCCTTCATTTCATTGCTTGTTATACTTTATTGCTTGCATTAGTCTAGAACACAACTACAAACCCAAACAAATTGTGACACTAGCATAATTTGAGATAGATAGACTTAGAGCCCAAAGCACAGCGTCCCATGGATCGACCTCGACTTACCACTAACTAGTTGTTTGTTGATAATTATAAATGTGTTTGATTGGGTGTACAACGACACGCTCACGATCAAAATGGCGCCGTTGCCTGGGAATGGTGCTGTGTGATTAAGTTCTTACTTGTTTGTCTATTTTAATTGTGCTTTAACCTTGAGGAACTTGTTCCTCAAGGATTGTTCTTACCGTTTTTGTGTAGTTTCCATGCTTGTAGTTGTTTCCTTGTCTTTGCTATGATGGCTCAAGAATTGACATATGGAGTATGTGGTGGATCTTTTGAGTATGACTATGGGTATGGGGAGTTTGAGAAGCAAGTCAACACAAACCTACCTTACTATTTGTACAATGAAAATCCTAACCACTACCCTAATTTTTCCCACCAAAATCACCATATCCAATAACCACAACAACCACCCACTCAATACCCACTTCATAATGACTTTCAATTGCCACAATACAACCACTTTCACACCCACCCACAACAAGAAGATGAACCCATTCAAAATATGATTCTCCAAATGATGGGAGATCAACAAAACTTCTTCAAACAAATGATAAAGGAGAGCCAAAAGAGGGACAATGTTCTTCAAGGCAATTTTGCCCAAGGTGAGGAATTGGAGATTCAAATTGCCCAAATGAAAGAATCCCAAGCAATCACTCCCCACCATTCTTTGGACATTGATCATGAATGTGAATTTTAAGTAGTAACCTTTGATATGGAAAATGAGAAGTGGGAAGAGCCAACCTCTTTGAGCTCTTGTGAGTGTGAAAGTGTGGTATTTGATGAGGAAGATATGAGGTTGAGTAAGCCAAACACTCTTAGCCTTTGTGAGTATGAGGGTGTGTCTTTTGATGTGAACTTTGAGATGTTGCAGAAAGAGTTGAATGAAGCGCCCATCTATGATTCTTATGGAGATAGCTATGATGATAAAATCATGCTTTGCAAGAACTCATGGGGTAAGGAAACGGAAGTGTATGAGGTTGCTCTCCTTGAGGAGCCTATCCTTGAGAAATTTGAGATATCTTATCATGAAGAAGAATGTTCCTTCCTTATCGCCCATGAAGACTACTTTACACCCACTATGGAACCTATGATTGTTGACGACAATATGGTGGATCTCCTCCAAAAGGTCAAGACATCATACAAAGGATACTTGGTGGAAAAGCTCAAAAAGAAACTTGCACATGAAGCTACTTGTGGAAATTTGGCACCCACAACATCAATTTCTAAGGTATCCGGTCATCAATGTTATGAGAATTCTCCTTCTACTCTTGAAGGATTGACAAATTCAAACGCTATCATCATCACCAAAGTTGAAGAAAAAGGTAGTGAGTGGAAGTCTCCGGACAACCATGAACCATACTTCCTACCTTACGCTAACAAGAATCATGGGCTAATCGGTTTGAAGCATCGCAAATATTCAAGTGCCAAGAAAAGGAAGAAAACAAGAATGAATGACAAACTTCCTTGGCCAAGCTTCGTCTTGAAGTTAAGCAAACCATACTCATGCTTATTTGGAGCTTGTTCACAAGCTTTCGATCTCCTTCTAAGAGCCTTGAGCTCTATGGACAAAATTTCTACAATGTGAACTAGTTTGGTGGAGTCCTATCTCAAACCACCATTTGTAAGATATTTCTTCAACCTTTGCCTTGTATAATATTGTACATTTTAGCACTTTTATTTATAATTTCTTGCATGAGAGTAGTGAGAGAGAGTTTCCTTACATTTTTATTGAGCAAAATTTCAGAAAAAGATAAGGAGGAATGACAAAAGGGTGCAAGGGTACGATCTTGAAAAGAAAAGAAAGAAAAGTTTGAAAAGCAGTGAGGGACGCTCGTCCCGAAGGCAGGACGCTTGTCCTCAGCCTTCCTCTCTGTACTGTTTGGCACTGACCTGAAATCCGAGCGGATTATGGAGCAAGACGTTCGTCCAGAAAAAGACGCCCGTATTATCAGTTGGACGCTCGTCCTGTAGGACACCTGAAGAAAAATTTCGCACTTGGCTAGAATCCGAGCGGATTCTGAAGAAGACGCTCGTCTCAGTTCAGCCGCTCGTCCCAAGCTCGGTACGCTAATCTTTTGTCCACCCCAGCTGAAGCAGAATCCCTGGAATGAAATCCGAGCGGATTTTTGCCAAGACGCTCGGACCACCTGTAGGAAGACGCTCGTCCCGACCATAAAGACGCTCGGATTCCTGCACTTACCTCGACTAATCCGCCCGAGCCCGACCCTCAGCCGCTCGTCCCACCCCACTTTTCTATAAAAACACCCCCACCATCCCTCATTTCCTCATCTTATCTAAACCTAATCCACTCATCTTCATCTCCAAACACTCCCTTCACAACAAAAACCAACCAAACCCTAACTTTCCCAAATAAAAAATGATGAATCTCAAGGGAAAAGCCAAGAAGCTCGTTGAAGCCGCCACCAAGAAACGCAAGGGCTCATCTTCTTCATCCCCTCAAGAAAGGATGCCACCAATAAACTTCCACCCCGTGATAAGAGGAGGGGTGGAGCAACTTGAGTACTTTCCGGAGGTACTCTTCACATCCGATGACCACCGCGCTAAGTTCGTCAAGTTGCTAGGTAAGCATTACGAACCGACTCAATTATTGACACTAGGGTGTTAGAAATCCTAGGTATAAGGTACCAAACCGAAATGTTCTTTGATGGTTTAGGGATTGGGAAATTATTCCATGCCCATGAAGAGACATAACTTAGCCTTACCTTGGAATTTTTGAGTAGCCTCCGCATTATTTCGAACATACGAAACAATGTTGGTATGGAGTTCCGGTTGTGCAACCTCGACCATAGCCTATCACTTGACCAATTTGGTCAAATTTTTGGTCTTGTTGTACCAACAAGCAACATCAACAAACCCTCCGACTTTGATGTGGACCTAGTTTGGAAGGCTGTTTCCGGGAGGGATTTCATTCACCAAAAACAATGCTACACCTTTGCTATTCAACACCCGGTGATTCGGATCACCGAACGTTTCGTAGCCGGCACCATTAATGGGAGATATGAGCAGGATAGGTGCACTCTCCTCGATTTGATATTCCTTGAGTCCTATCTAAATGTTCGGGGGACAAGGCGATACAACTTCAATACCCCCCTTGTGATGCTTACGAGATTTTACGATTTCTCTCAAGGGAACTCCCAACTTAAGACCTTCGTGATGGGAGGTCTAATTACTATCTTGGCTAACTACCTTTGTCCCGGGTTCAACACCCATGGGACTTATGCACCTCTTGAGGGTAGTACTTTGATTGATGAGGAAGCCGTCTTCTACCACCACCAGTGGTGTGCCTACACTCAAAATGGGAGTGTAGAATGGTTCACAAAAGCGTGTTCCTCTATTATTCTTTCGGGGTGGAATATACCCGGTACCAACCCAAGGTTGAGCCCGTATTCACCTAGGCCGAGCTACCTTCTCGACATCCAAATCCACCCCAGTCCCCCTCAAAGAGA
This sequence comes from Silene latifolia, assembly GCF_048544455.1. NCBI lineage: Eukaryota > Viridiplantae > Streptophyta > Magnoliopsida > Caryophyllales > Caryophyllaceae > Silene > Silene latifolia. The sequence continues at coordinate 46,076,661 of NC_133529.1, read as the reverse complement.
AGAAATACCCCGCCATCCTCCGCAACCTCGCGGGATACCGGCAAGGCCCATTGCCCCGCCGTCCTATGTGCCTATCCCACCATACCCTACTCCTCATAGGCCATTCGCACCGATATGAATGATTTGATGGCTCTTATGAAGAAGGTTGATCTCGGAGTACACGATGGGCGGGTCGATAACTACATGGCCCTTTATCCTCAGTACTACCAAATGGCACAACAAGGGTATATCGACCCTAATGGCCCTCGACCATCTTGGGATCAACCACACCTTTTGTTGCCTAATCAAGGGAACCAAGCCGGGAACTTTGATGGTCAAGGTGGAGGATACTTTGGTCAAGGAGGGGGGTATGACCAAGGAGGAAGTTCTAGCAGGTATGGCTACCACCAGGATAATGATGACGAGTGAGATATGCCTACCTCAACACCTCCATTTGTATGATACTCTTCCCTCCCTCTCTCTTTTGTATAGTGCATCACATTTAGTTTAACCTTCACTTGCATTTGTATTATATATCATATTGAATTCGCATTACTTAGTTCATATAGTATAGTTGCATTGTAATATATCTCACATGATTCATGTAGATAGTTGCATATAGACTAGAATTCATGCATAGTCACTAATGGCCAATCCTATTCTTTTCTACACTAGAAATAGTGTTTAAACCGGTTTGGGGAGGTTTGATCATAGGTTACTTAAGCATTTAGCATGCATCATCTAGTATAGTGTAGATTGCATTCATTTGTTATATATGCCATATAGAATTGCATTTAGTTAGAGCATGCATTCATTCATATCATATTATTGCATTTGTACTTCAATTTCCAAAAAATCAAAAAATTCGAAAACATGTATTTCCTTTTTATTCCTACTCCTACATGTACATTGAGGACAATGTCCCAAATAAAGTGGGGGATGGGAATTTATATTCCAAAAATGCATAAAAATTGAAAAATTTCGAAAAATCACAAAAACACGTTTGTTCATTTCATAAAAACAAAAACCATAAAAATTTGAAAAATTGAAAAACCCAAAAACATGTTCATTTCCTTTGTAGTGTAGTCTTGTATATACTGTTTGTATATATTATGTTTGTTCATCCTTGTTCACATTGATTGACTACGCCACATCCGAGACATGAGGATATTGAAGACCGCATGGTATGATCTTTCCAATCTCATTTTTCCTCCTTATGTTAATGACTATGTGGCTTTATTTTGATTGATGCGGTATAAACAATGTGAATTTAGGATTGCATTTAGATTATTTGGCATACTAGTTGGTAGAAGCATTTGCATTAGGTTGTATAAATGATAGTTGCATCATGGCATATAGTTGCATTTAGGAAAAATTTTGTGAAACCTTCTATTTGGGAAACTTGAGAAGTGTATATAAGGCCCTTGTAGATACTTTTTCTTCTTAAGACTTTGCTTGTTAGAATACTTGTAAAACACCCTAGGATGTGTCATGCTAGTATCCTTTGACCCATGGATTAAGGCCTAGTCAAGAGTACCTTGTGGTGTGATAACTCCTTGGCTACCGTTTATTCCAAGGTGACCCTTGAAACCATGCAACCATCATCCATGTTCTACCACATTTTGTCATCAAAGGAAATGGGCACACAAAATTATTCAAAAATTTGAGTTCAGGAAATGAAAAGAAAAGAAAAAGTTTGCAAATTGCATCAAAGAAAAGAGGAGCAAAAATAGACTCAAAATGCTTCAAATATAAGGCACCCTCGTTACTAATTAGGGTGACTTTGAAAATGTTCAAAAGAAAATGCAAAAAGTTGAAAGTTGTCAAGCATTGAAAAGCCAAACTTCAAAGAAATGGCAAAAAGAAAATGTTCTCAAAATGTCAAATGCCACAAATTGGGGGGAATAACAACAACAAAAGCAAACCCCCACATGAAACTCAAAAATCTATTGATCCCTTTTCCATCGAATCCACTTTTGTACTTGGTAGAGAGGGGACGACCCTTCTTTTTGTCTAGGCAAGAAGGGGAATTCCGCGATCCTCCAGTGTTTCTAACACCATAGGGAGTCTACTCTTGACGAAAGCGTTTAACGATTGAGGATGAAGGTACCCTAGCTTGACACAACTTGGAGGTGATTTATTGGTATCCTTCTAGGCTTAGTAGTTTGAAGAAACCGTATCTATAATGGAGTGTGTACCCTTGAATTGCTTCCCCTTTAGATAATTTCCGCCACTTAGATGAGGAAAGTGGCTATTCTTTTGTAGATGCATCCATTACTTGTTTTGTGTGCTTAAATGCTTGGATGTGTCGCCATTTTGGCAAGACCCACCTTGCCTTGCAAGAAGGCATCCTACCTCATGGTTGTCTTGTTGTGAGTTGAAGGGGCGGAGTGAGACCCGCTAATTGTCTCACATCGGCTATATTAGTAAGTTAGTTTGAATAAGGGTCCTAGTTTTTGTCACCTCTCTACTCGGGACGAGTAAAGGTTCGGTTTGGGGATATTTGATGTGACTCATATTTGCGCACATTTAGTCCCCTAATTGAGCCTATTTTGCATACTATTATAACATTTCATAGCCATTTTATCCGTCAAATGCTTTCTATTTTGCTTTCCTATCGCCTTGTGCTTGTTTTGTAGGAAAGGAGACAATTAGGCAGAAATTCCCGTCTCTTGAGCTTATTTGGAAGGACGTTGACGATCTTGGTTGAACGAGTGTGGAAGAAGAGGCAAGAACTAAAGACCAATATTTCAAGAATAAGAAGTATGCGAGAGGAAGCATTCTGAACAGCAATCCGCGCGTCCAAAGCTTCAAGACGCTCGTCCTATGCCCCTACAATCCGAGCATCCCGACCTTCAGCCGCTCGTCCTACCCTGCCCAGAATCCGAGCGTCCTACCCTTGTGTACGAGCGGACCATGGCGTCTTCAGCAAGGATGCTCATCTCTCCAAAATACTTGCATTTCCCTACTTAGAACTTAGAATTGTTAATTACTAATTTAGCCTTAGTTAACCTAATGAGGCACCACTATATATACCCCATTTGATGATAATCAAAGGGGGGCTTCCACATTAGAAAATCCTCTTAGAATAGATTAGGATTAGATTAGATTAGATTACTCTTTAATCTTTTCACAAATTTCACATTAATCTCTCCTTAATTATTGTTCAAGTTTATTACTTTTGGGTAATTGAAAATTATTGGGTTATTATTGAAGGATTGAGAACCCTTCATCAATCAATCAAGTTCTCTTCTTTTATTCTTTGCTTTATTGTTTGGAATCATCTCAAGTTTGGTATTACTCTTTTACCCTTTACTCTTTATTGTTTATTTCTTCATTCTCTTATCATGTTTACACTTGTTGTAATGATTGACACCATTAATGACATGTTCTCCATGATAATGAGTGAGTAGTTACTAAACTAGGATTAGTGGGTAATTAAGGGAAACAAACATGGGGATTAATCATGCTTAATCTAATATGTTTTCATAATTAAATTGCTTGCTTGTTGTGATGTCAACCTATGCACATGTTATGTTTGATGAAATGCTAAGCCTATGAATCCTTGCATTTTTACCCATCTCTTATCTATTCAACTTGACTTGTAAGATATAAACCAACTCGATTCTTGTTAGACCATGCATAGAAATGATTAGGAGGAAATTAAGTCGACTTGTAGGTGTTGTACAATCTAATCGATTCGGCTCCGGGACCCAACTCTTCCTAAGAACCGTAAGACATAAACCAACTCGGTTCCTTTACAACATTAATTGCTTACAACTTTGTGAACATGTTTGTATGGTCAACTCCCACGAATCCCCCATGAACCCATGATATCCTAGCACTCTTAATCATTTGTTTACATCCTTCATTTCATTGCTTGTTATACTTTATTTCTTGCATTAGTCTAGAACACAACTACAAACCCAAACAAATTGTGACACTAGCATAAATTGAGATAGATAGACTTAGAGCCCAAAGCACACCGTCCCATGGATCGACCTCGACTTACCACTAACTAGTTGTTTGTTGAGAATTATAAATGTGTTTATTGGGTGTACAAAGACACGCTCACGATCACCGTTGTATGTCCCACAGATCGGCTGGGGCGTGCAGGTGGCTGCGTCCACAAATTGGCGACTCCACTGGGGAAAACTAGGACACTTGTGTCTTTGTGATCCCTATATGGTGAGACTCGAACGAGGTCTTGGTTGGAATGCATTAATTGATATTACGGTCATGGTCGGGTTCCTTGTCCGGGCCCACAACCTAACCATTTTCGACCAATTGGCTCGTCTCGTCGGCGTGAGTCTTCTCATCCCCGCGTTTTGAATCCCGATTGAGTCAAGAATACCATTGACGTTATACATTTCTGTTTCGTCAAAGGGCTTTCATTACCTTCGAGCACGAGGCTAGGGCACCCTCCTTACACATTTTGTTTGGATTGGTATCCCTCTCGCAAATCGGGGTTTGATTGCTTGGTGTGTAACCCACCCTTTTTAAGCCAAAACCCGTGTCAGCATTATGCATAATATAATGAACTGTGAGTGCTTATGTGCTACTTGATCATAAGTCCTTCCGTGTCTTTTTTCAAACTTTAAAAAAAAAAACACCTTTTTGTGCCGTTATAATGGCCATTTCAAACCTCGGTCTTTCGCCGACCTTTGCTTTTCAACACGCCTTTCTAGGCCGTCATAATGACGATTTTCAAACCCGGTTTTTATAACCATTTCAACACGCCTTTCTAGGCCGTCATAATGACGATTTTCAAACCCGGTTTTTATAACCATTTCAACACGCCTTTCTAGGCCGTCATAATGACGATTTTCAAACTCGGTTTTTACAACTATTTCAAATCACCTTTTTACGCCGTTATAATCGCCGCATCTAGACACGGATTTTAACCCATTTTGCGCCGACAATGGCTCTTTCAAAACCCGAGAAAAGCACACACCCTTTTCTCGAGACACTTGCGAGATCCTGAGGACCATACAATGTCCCCGAGACCTCTTCAAACATTTCAAAACCCGATTTTCAAAACATACGATTTTGAATTTCAAAAACCGTCTTGGGAAACAGTACATTGTTCTCCGAGCCGTCTCAAACTCAAAACCGTCTTTTTTAAACAAACTTATGACAAATGAATCTTTTTGAAAATTTCTATTTTCGAAAACTTCAGTCCACCATTCTGATTCCGCCTCGTGTCTATCGAGTCGAAGCAAACATACTTATGGGTCTTTAATTATGAGTCGTCTCACCACGAGACTCGTCCAACGGTGTCACGCCGCTACGTTGGACGCGTGTCAAAAGTTCGGTCAATACCGTCACGTCATAAATCGAGTCAGCACCGAGGTACCACACACGGTCATCCTCGTCTTGTTGAGTCTGATCTTTGTCTCGTCCTTTGCGTTGTCTGCGTTCAGTCTTTGAATCATGTCGGATAGAGTAGTAATGTGAGCCGTTTTTCTGCCTCAGAACCATGGCCCCGTCTTCAGCTTCGTCCATCAACGACAACAACAATGATAACAACAGAGATGTCACAACTTCTCAGCTAGCCAGCCTACTCACTGCTCTTAAGGTCACAGTGGATCGTGTCGAGACCCGTATCGACACCCTGGAAAACAAGGAGGCTGGAGAACACAACACTCCGCCTTTGACTGAAACTGAGAAAAGGCTCAAGTTCCTGGAAGAACAACTCCTAGCCCAGGGTAACAATATCCATCTTGAGAACAACCGAAGATTTAAACCTGTTGGGGATTGTAGATACCCAGTATCTGCTGAGACTCCAACAAACACCCGATGATTATCGGACTATAACATGTTTTGGAATCGCGACGTTTGATCGACAGTTTGTGTACAACTTTACGTCGGAAAACTTAAAACGATTTCGAAAATAAAACATTTCAAAACTTTTCAAAAGTACCTAGAGTGTTTAATGCACGACGACGGGGTCGCAATGACACTAACTAGAGTCAAAACCGACACCGGACCAAAAACCGACTCAAAAATTCAAATCCCGACTCCAACAACGAGTCAAACCGAGTAAACCACCAAAAACAAAACATTTCAAACCTTCTACCTTAACTTTTCCCGGATTCATGAATGGTCAAGTACCAAACATGTTACTACAAAACCTAGGATAGAACAAATCATGATTGCATTTGTGTGAAAGCGACAAGACACCTGGAAGACCCGCGACGTGGCTCGCGCCTCTTTGAGCAGCCCAGGTGGCTACGTCGCTCAAACCTCACACAACCACTCATTCTCCTATAAATACCCCTCAAATGCCCCCATTTGAGAAGTTACGCGAGTGTCTGCCCCCTCTTTTCTCCCTTAAAATTCTCGACTCGACTTCTTAAGTCACAATCCGACGCGTATTTACGACCTACCGATCGTAAGTACAAGCCTTACACATTGTTTGGTACCGTCATCGTGCATTAAATCACTTGACCGACCACTTCGACCACTACACCGTCACTAATCTTAAAACACTCTTTTTACTTACCAAAACGGTTTTAAACCGAGTTTTTTCCGACCAAACGAGTTGTTACACTTACGTCGGTCACTCGCCATAACCAAACATGTAAGTATGAGGGTGCAAAAATCCTCTTTTTATCATGCTTTTATTTGTTTCATGACTATAACATGCTAAAACATGCATAACATGAACCAAAACATGGAATAAACGAGCCAAAACTGATTTTTGGCCTGAGACAGAAGCCCCTTGGTTCGCCGGCTTGCCCGCGCCTAAATAGGGTGTTCAGGTCAGAGATCAACTGTATTTGTTCTCGTCATTTCCCTTTAATTCACTTTCATATTTGTAATCGGTTTTTACCATTTCAAATATTTTCAAACCCTTTTTATTTTATTTCATTCGTTTTAACCATAAAACATTTTTCACCCTTGGTTCTATATACCATGACGGTTAAATCGGTGTTTCGGTGATAATATTTGGTTAATGACATTTAAAAGGTATTTAAAACCTTTTATTTCATTTCTTTACATTTTGGGAGATATTTTAAAGCCTTTCATCATTTCTTTACATTTTCAAAACAAGTATATTGGTCACCAACACAAAGTCATCCTTGGTTCTACATACCATGCCGGATTTTAACCCGGGTACGATGATGAGTATCGACTAATTACATTCAAATGAACTTAAAATAATTAGTTCATAATCATTTTCAAAACTATTCATGTCAAGCTTGTCAAGTCGAACCCGACACCGAATATTATCAAAATAATGATGATTATTCGAGTCTAGTTCTTCAAATCAACAAATGCGGTCTAAATGACCCTTTCAAACCAAATCGGGTTCAAACACCCATTTTTCAACACGTTTTATAACGTTTTCAAAAGGTCAGAACACGACATATAACCGTAGGCTAACTCGCGCCTCAAGCAGGCCTTTTCTTTCTCATTTTCAGAACCAGGGGAGGCCCCTTGTATCGTCGGCTGGCTCGCGCCTCATATAGCCGTCTGGTACAGGGCCTGTTCCCTTTCCAGCATTAGTCTAGGACGATCCCGACTCCGGTTAGCCCGGATATAGGACGGATCAGATGACTATTTGTTTATTCAAAATCATATTTGCAAAATGCTTCACTAAGACAAATGGATCACGTTATACACCCTAAACCTAATACGGTAAATGGATGTTTAATTTCCGTCTTACATGCAAATCAATTATTAATCCAACTCGACATCTTATACTTGATACTTGGATTAAATCAACCGACTTAGAAAGCTCTCACATGTTAGGTTTAAATTATTGGATGCGCATTCATGAATTTAAACCGTTTTATCAACTTTTGCATTCAACCAACCAAGATCGATCAGTAGAGGCCGCTACCACGGGCGGGATTGGGTGTCTGATTAAAGGGCTTCCCAATACGTACCTTCACCTCTTACTCAAAAACTTTGGATAGTGGACGACCTTATCCAGGGCGTACGAGAGTCATTCTAGAGATAGGATGCTAAAGAGGGACGATTTCCTTATCTTTAGTACCTATGTCAAACGCTGCTTCGTGCTTCGATTTGACCGAGGTATAAAGTGGAATTCAAACGGGTTCCAAGCATCCCACAAATGCTTGGTGGCGACTCCGAACATCTCTAATCGTTTCGAGACCCTTACCGAGACGAAAACGACCGATCTAAAACGATCCAATCGATAGCATTTTTACGCCGCCGAGCGTGGCTTTCAAAAGACCACTGCATGTCCGCAGATTGGCTTGGCGTGCAGGTGGCCCGTGACTACAGACCGGTAGGCGGCCCAAAATCCGCAGACCGAGACGTGGCCCATGTCCACAGATTGGCGACTCCGCTGGGGAAAACTAGGACACTTACGTCTTTGTGATCCCTAGATGGTGAGACTCGAACAAGGTCTTGGTTGGAATGCATTAATTGATATTACGGTCACGGTTGGGTTCCTTGTCCGGGCCCACAACCTAACCCTTTTCGACCAATTGGCTCGTCTCGTCGGCGTGAGTTTTCTCATCCCCGCGTTTCGAATCCCGATTGAGTCAAGCATACCATTGACGTTACACATTTCTGTTTCGTCAAAGAGCTTTCATCACTTTCGAGCACGAGGCTAGGGCACCCTCCTTACATATTTTGTTTGGATTGGTATCCCTCTCGCAAATCGGGGTTTGATTGCTTGGTGTGTAACCCACCCTTCTAAGCCAAAACCCGTGTCAGCATGATGCATAATATAATGAACTGTGAGTGCTTATGTGCTACTTGATCATAAGTCCTTCCGTGTCATTTTCAAACTTTCAAATCACCTTTTTGCGCCGTTATAATGGCCATTTCAAACCTCGGTCTTTTGCCGACCGTTGCACGCCTTTCTAGGCCGTCGTAATGACGATTTTCAAACCCGGTTTTTATAACCATTTTAACACGCCTTTCTAGGCCGTCGTAATGACGATTTTCAAACCCGGTTCTTTATAACCATTTCAACATGCCTTCCTAGGCCGTCGTAATGACAACTTTCAAACCCGGTTTTTTATAACCATTTCAACACGCCTTCCTAGGCCGTCGTAATGACGATTTTCAAACCCGGTTTTTCACAACCATTTTAAATCACCTTTTTACGCCGTTATAATCGCCGCGTCTAGACACGGATTTTAATCCGTTTCGCGCCGACAATGGCTCTTTCAAAACCCGAGAAAAGCACACACTCTTTTCTCGAGACACTTTCGAGATCCCGAGGACCATGCACCGTCTTCGAGACCTCATCAAACATTTCAAACCCGATTTTCAAAACATACAATTTTGAATTTCCAAAAGCCGTCTTGGGAAACAGTACACTGTTTTCCGAGCCGATTCAAACTCAAAACCGTCTTTTGCAAATAAACTTAAGACAACCCTTTCAACTGATCGACTTGCGGAGATCTCTATCTTCGGAAGCCGTCCATTAAAGCGACAAATGAATCTTTTTGAAAATTTCTATTTTCGAAAACTTCAGTCCACCATTCCAATTCCGCCTCGTGTCTATCGAGTCGAAGCAAACGTACTTATGGGTCTTTACTTATGAGTCGTCTCACCATGAGACCCGTCCAATGGCGTCACGCCGTTATGTTGGACTCGTGTCAAAAGTTCGGTCAACACCGTCACGTCATAAATCGAGTCAGCACCGAGGAACCATACACGGTCATCCTCGTCTTGTTGAGCCTGATCTTTGTCTCGTCCTTTGTGTTGTCTGCGTTCAGTCTTCGAACCGTGTCGAATTGAGTTGTAATGTGAGCCGTTTTTCTGCCTCAGAGCCATGGCCCCGTCTTCAGCTTCGTTCAACAACAATGATAACAACAGAGATGTCACGACTGATCAGCTAGCCAGCCTTCTTATCGCTCTTAAGGTCACCCTGGATCGCGTCGAGACCCGTATCGACGCCCTGGAAAACAAAGAAACTGGAGAACATAATACTCCACCTCTGACTGAAACTGAGAAGAGGCTAAAACTCTTGGAAGAACAGCTCCTAGCCCGGGGCAACAATATCCATCTTGAGAACAACCGAAGGTTTGAACCTGTTGGGGATCAATTACCCGACAACTTTACCTTGACTGATGTGCCCAAGTTCAAAGGAGTGGAGGACCCGCTCAATCATATCCGTGCCTTCAAGGACTATATGGCCATTAAAGGGGTCAAACAGGAACTTTTCACCCGGATCTTTCCGTCCTCTTTGGAGCCGATCCCTCGCTAGTGGTACTACTCCCTTGATCCGAAAAACCTTTCCACCTGGGATGAGGTCGCAGTTGAATTCGCCAAACAATACGCTGACAATGTTGAAATCCAAGCCAATACCCGTACTCTTGAGGTTCTAACCCAGAACGATAAGGAAGGGTTCACCGAGTTCTTAACCCGTTGGAGGAGGGTAAGTACTCAATTGGTCAGTAAACCGAGTGAACCAACTTTGGTGGAAAAGTTCGTCAACAATCTCCGCCCAGTGTATGCCAACTTACTGAGGTATCAAAATATTAAGACCTTCCAGGATCTGCAAATTTTGGGGACACGCATTGAAGATGACCTCCGGAAGGGTGTCTTGGCCAAGACTACTGGCAGAGGCTACGAAGGATCCACCTCGACTGGGTCTCGCCCTTACGGCCAAACGAACAAGATTGATGAGGTCAACCTCGTTGAACCATCTGCTAAGAGAGCTGAGCGCCCCCAGAGAGTGTTCACTAATATAGGATAAACTTATGCAAGTGCTCTGAAGAGGCTCATGGACCAGGGAAAATTACAACCAATCGGACCCACCCCGGATTCGACCGATGCTAAGAAATCCCGCTTCTGGAACCCTAATGCCTATTGTCAGTACCATCAAGGAGAGGGACATGATACTGAAACCTGCTTCAAACTCAAACACATCATCCAAGACATGATTGAGAAAGGGGATTTGCTTTTACCCCCGCCGACTAAGCCAAACAACAAAACAAACCCTCTGGGGATCCACGCTATCTCCGACGATGAGCCAACTCTGGACTGCTCGCACCTCATCCTGCCAGTTGACGACGAGGTGAATGCCTTGGAGAAAGATCCCTCGGACAGGGAATTTGTGTTCAGTGCCGCCACTATGCTCACTATGTTCCAACAGGTTGAGGAAGCCATAGCCAGTCTCTCCGAAAGGATCACCCGACTTGACGATGCCTACCGTCGACTTGACTTCAATCCTCCGCCACCACGCCCAAGGGAGAGTCCCCCGAGCGCCCAAAACTACCCACACCAGGGCGGATTGCTCCCGCGACCATTCTGGCATGCACCTCACAATAATCAACCCCACAAAAATTACCCTCACAAAAATTACCCTCACAAAAATATCCCTCACAAAAACTACTCACAAAGAAATACCCCTCCAAGGTGCCTTCGAGATCCTGAAATCAACGGCATCTGGAGAGACGACGTTGAAGATGTCTACCTTGTCCTAGAGAAAGAGAAACGGGCAAAAGAGATCGGTCACTTTACCCGGTCCGGACGCCTCTATCAGAACCCGAACAATCCAACGGTCGTTCCAACAACGAATGACCGAGTTGTCCCGGAAGTAGACACTCAACCAAGAGCTCTTGAGAATTCAATCCTCAAGCAGCTTCAGAAGGCAAAAGCCAAGATCTCGATCTGGCAACTGATCACGACATCCTTTGAGCATCGACAGGCTTTGCTACAGGCCTTGGGAAAATTAACTGTGCCCTCAACCTCTTCCCCTGAAGAAATAGTGGCACACATGACGAGGGACGCCCCTGACTTGAACAACCCAGTCGTCTTCTCTGACGAAGATATCCCTCCCTTCGGAGCTAATCATAACCTTGCTCTGTACATCACCGTACAATGCCTAAAGAAGAATGTGCCCATGGTTCTTGTAGATGACGGATCCGCGGTGAATGTCATTACCCTCAAGACTGCTCACAAGCTGGGTATTAAGGAAGCTGATTTGATCTCGACAAACCAAGGAGTACGCGCCTACGACGGCACTCGTCGCAAGGTTGCAGGGCTCATCACTCTAACCGTCGCAACCGGACCACTGGAAAGACAAACCAGTTTTCAGGTGGTCGACATCGACGCCTCTTTCAATATGCTCCTGGGACGTCCCTGGATTCACGCCGTCAAGGCAGTTACCTCAAATCTCCACCAGAAAATCAGGGTCCCCTTCAACGGGAGAACAATCACAATTCCTGCTTCCCCGATCAAAGTCGTCATGAGAAAGGGAGTAGCCTCCCAAGCCATTGAGGAGGATGATAATGAAATGTGGGGAGTCCAAGCTGTGAATGCCATAACTGATGAGTCAACACCCTTTGATTGTGACCCGTTTGCCAACCTCACGGTCAACCGTATCATGATGCGCCAGGGTTACTTCCCGGGTTTGCCCCTCAATCCACTGAAGAGCACTTTGCCTCCCTTGAAACAGGCTAAGGTCCCCAACATTCCCTTTGGGCTGGGATATGAACCTACCGATGAAGATATCCAGGAGATGAACCTCCTAATTCGAAAACGCAAGAAGCACGGGGTTATCCTCCGTCCCTATCATCTGACCCTCAATGGATACTTTGTCCCCGAGGGAGAATCAGAGCTCTACCATGGCTTTCCAGAGCCGATCTTTGACCCTGTGGCCAAGGCTAGGTACCCGGGTGTAGAAGTCTTCCAGGACTGCTACTTCATCCCTGACAACGCCGAAGCTGCTTCCACCGAGTCTAAGCCGTCGTCATGCCTCGACGGACAAGCTGTCACTCTCCTCTTTGGGGAAGATAAGATCAAGCACCTCGACTATTAGGACATCATCAACATCGCCCTGAAGGACAACCAATTTGACCCAACCGCCTTGATCTCCGACACTGACCCGGAGAAAGCTACACAGGGCTGGAGAAAAACCGTCAAGTGGACCGATCGCCAAGGCCGTATTCTCAAGATCACAACAGGAGAAGGCCCTATGTTCAAGGAGGGAAGTAAAGAAGAATCTGAGTCTGAGTCGGAGTCAGAGTCTGTCATAGCTCCTAACACTCCTGATGTCCCAGTCAAGGTCCCCTTCCCACTATTCTATCACAAAGTCGTGGCTGATTCAGAGGCTGAGTCTACTAGGGTAACCCCCAGTCCCTTGAAATGTGACAACCTGGAGCCTGTTCCAGGGGCCACCTCCTCTGCTGTGTCGCCTCTGACTGACCATGAGATGTCTGTCCTTTCCGAGCTTTTCGCTCGTGTCAACTTAATGAACGCTAAGTTTGCTTATGACTCGTCTCAATTTAACTGCAATGCAATTCTGAATGACTATGAGGAATTTGACTTGAGTGACTACCCACCTCACCTAGCCAATGAACTTGACAAGCGGGAAACCAGAACCCCCATTATTGAGGAGACCGAACCTATTAACGTAGGAACCGACAACACATCTCAAGAACTTAGGATAGGGACAACCCTGGACCCCTCGGAAAGACAACAGTTCATTGACCTCCTACACGAATACAAAGACGTGTTCGCCTGGTCTTACAGAGACATGCCCGTGATTGACCGAGAAATTGCAGAGCACCGGATACCCATTAAACCCGGGGCTAAACCCGTGAAACAGAAGCTACGCCAAATGCGTCCTAAATGGGCCCTGAAAATTAAAAAAGAAGTAGACAAACAATTCAAGGCTGGGTTCATCAAAGTGTCTGAGTACTCTGATTGGGTGGCCAACATTGTGCCCGTACCAAAGAAAGACGGAAGAATTCGGGTTTGCGTCGACTTCAGGGATATGAATAGGGCGAGTCCAAAGGACGACTTCCCTTTGCCACATGTTGACATTCTGGTAGACAACACTGCCGAACATGCTCTCCTATCATTCATGGACGGGTATGCTGGATACAACCAGATTAAAATGGCTGAGGAAGACATGCACAAGACTGCATTCACTACACAGTGGGGTACATATTGCTACACAGTCATGCTTTCGGTCTAATTAACGCCGGGGCTACTTATCAAAGAACCGCTACCACTCTCCTACATGATATGATGCACAAGGAGGTAGAGGTGTATTTCGATGACATGATTGTCAAGTCAAGAGAACGAGACGGACACATCAACGCCCTTCGAAAATTCTTCGCTCGTCTGCGGAAATATAACATGAGACTAAATCCTCAGAAGTGTGCATTCGGGGTCACCTCCGGAAAACTCTTGGGACATGTCGTCAGCAAAAGAGGCATTGAGATTGACCCAACCAAAATCAAAGCCCTTCAACAAATGCCTCGGCCTAGGAACGAGAAGGAGATTCGAGGATTTCTCGGTCAGGTCCAATACATCAGCCGCTTCATTGCCAAGCTCACCATGATTTGTGAACCAATATTCAAGAAACTTCGCGCCTCCGATCACACCGATTGGGACGACGACTGTCAAAAGGCCTTCTCTAGGATAAATGAAATCCTATCCAAGCCTCCTGTCCTCATGCCACCTCAACCGAGAATTCCTTTATCCTTGTACCTGACTGTTACCAACACGGCCATGGGAGCTATGCTAGCACAAACAGTCGACGGCGAAGAACGAGCCATCTACTACATCAGCAAAAAGCTCATTGAGTACGAGACAAGGTACACCCAACTGGAGAAGACATGCCTTGCCCTAGTATGGTCAACAAAGAAGCTGCGGCATTATATGCTCAGCTACACGGTCCACATCTACTCCAAGATGGACCCGGTCAAATATATCTTCGAAAAACCCGTACTAAACGGAAGGCTGTCTAGGTGGACGCTCATGCTGTCCGAGTTCGATCTCAAATTTGTACCCCTTAAAGTTATCAAGGGAAGAGCAGTTGCCGATTTCCTAGCAGAAAATCCCGTCAACGAAGATCCAACGACCGACACATGGTCACTTCCTGACGAAGACATCCTTTGTGCCGATTCCGACGCATGGGACCTATACTTCGATGGTGCATCTAATCTCAGAGGCTTTGGGGTAGGAATCCTTCTAATATCACTGGAGGGAGAACATGTTCCGATCTCGGTCAAGCTAGACTTCGCCGTCACCAACAATGCCGCTGAATATGAAGCATGCCTCATCGGCCTACAAGCAACCATCACACTTGGCATTAAGAGATTGAGGGTCCACGGCGATTCCTCGCTCATCATCAATAAGGTGTCCGGATCATGGAAAATCCGAAGTGACAGCTTAGCTCCATACCGAGCAAAGATCAATCAAGAGGCCGAGTTCTTCGACCAAATCGACTACTTCCACTTGCCACGAGAGGAAAATCAATTCGCTGACGCCCTGGCAAAACTTCCCGCGCTCGTCAACATACCTGACGACATGACATCGATGCCCCTATGTGTCGAGAAAAGGAGTGAACCAGCTCACATTTGTGCCATCAACGACGACGAGGAAAGCCATGATGAACCTTGGTACCAAGCCATCCTCAACTACAAAACCAAAAATGAATTCCCTCCCAACTCTGATCAAAGAGGACAAAGAGCCATCCGTTTACTTGCATCACAATTCGTGATAAACCAAAATCAACTATACAAAAGAACACCCCAAGGAATTCTCCTCCTTTGCATTGACCATCACAAAGCTAAAAAAGTCATGGGAGAGGTCCACGACGGAGAATGTGGCCCTCACATGAGCGCAATGATGCTTACCCGAAAAATCATGCGGCTAGGTTACTACTGGACCACCATGGAAGCTGATTGCCGTAACTACGTCAAACATTGCCATAATTGCCAAATCTTCGCCAACATACAACATATACCACCATCACTTTTATACACCATGACGTCACCCTGGCCTTTCTCAACCTGGGGCATCGACATCATCGGGAAAGTCAACCCGGTAGGCACTAAGGGGCATTGCTTCGTCCTCGTCGCCATCGACTACTTCACCAAATGGGTGGAAGCACAGTCATATTCAGTCTTGACCGCCAAACAAGTGGCCAAGTTCATCCAAAACAACATCATCTGCCGATATGGGGTACCCCATGAAATCATCAGCGATCAAGACTCTCACTTCCGGGCGGAAACTCAGGCCTTGCTGGACAAATACAAAATCAAACGACATCGATCATCCCCCTACCGTCCCCAAACCAACGGAGCGGTGGAGGCAGCTAACAAAACTCTTGTCACCATTATCAAGAAAATGCAAGACAACTACCGCGATTGGCCGAGCAAACTCCCATTCGCACTCTGGGGATACCGAACCTCTATTCGAACACCGACAAGCGCCACACCCTTCTACCTAGCATATGGTATGGAGGCGGTTCAACCGGTAGAGTTAGAGGTCCCTTCTCTACGCATCCTGTTAGAGAGTCAAGTCCCCGAGTCGGAATTGACTCGTCGAAGGTACGAGCAACTCACTCTTCTAGACGAACGGCGACTCAACGCCTTGCACAACGTCCAGCTATACCAACGACGTATACAATGGGCATTCAATAAGAAGGTTAAACCCAGGAACATCCAGGAGGGCGACTTGGTCCTCAAGTCAGTTCGAGCACCGTTACCCGTCGATCCGAGGGGGAAATTCAAACCCAACTGGGCCGGGCCATACCTGGTCAAGAAAATACTTTCGGAGGGGGCGCAGTGAGATTGAGTGACCTAGATGGGGAGGATTTTACAAACCCGACCAACCTAGACCAACTCAAGAAATACTACCCTTGAACCATAGCCACCAACAACCTAAGCCTAGTTCTACCACTAGCGACCCTTTTCAAGTCAAGTTCCTCAACGTGTTCTGATTTGAAATTGCATGTTTTATCGAGTCTAAGCTGCGGCACCTTGCCCGTTTCGAATGTCCTTTGATCTGTCAAAGGCAACGTCCATTTGCACTAAAACAAAAAAAACCTCTTAACTACGAGCATGGTTTGATTTCACCTCTTCAGGTGGATACGTAGGCAATCCCTCTTATGCATGAGGGATACAACCACAAAACCCAATCAAATTCACAAAAAATTTCGAACTACGATCATGGTTTGATTTCACCTCTTCAGGTGGATACGTAGGCAGTCCTTTCTTACACAAGAAGGATACAACCATCCTCATAATAAAAAAAAACATCCCCATCAAAAAAAGAAAAGGGAAAACCACTCCCCTTCCCAACAAAATACAAAAATAAGTCTTTCTCCCTTTCCACAAAATACCACTTTCCCAAGTGCAAATGTTTAGGATAATTCAAATCGAATTTCCTTCACTAAATGGATGGAAGAAACAAGCGTTCGCAATTTTCGACACGAGCAATCCTCTTATTTAATTAATAATGGGAGGGATTATAATTTCAACAACAAATAAAGCTCGACGAGTCTACAACTTGTCAAAGCTAAGGTGTCGACTAAAACACCTCACATAATAAAACTAGCACAAAACACACAATAACTAGCTAGTACGACATAATAAAAACTCACAACAATAATACAACATAATAATAAAACGGGTAATGGAGGTCTTCACTCTTCCATTCTACCCTTGCCTTTTCCCTCGGGGTACATCTTCCCCTTGTTCTTCTTGTTGGCCCGCCTAGCATGGACTTCCTCTTCAGAACGGATCCTCAACGGATCTAAGACGGCGACGGCCTCCGGTCTAGCATAAGACCCCATGTTTGACCCAAAACGAGCCAATGCACGGCCCACCACGTTCTTGGGACCCGAGCTTCTCCTCTTTGGTGGTCTCATCACATAGGGACTAGCTCCATCAACATACTGAAGGAAATGTAGATCTATATACACTAACATACTCATATATGTCTTAATTAATTTGTCATAAAATTAAATACGGATTTTATGAATGCAAACAATATGATAAAATAGAGGAGAAATCATGTTCTTACATTGGTAATTTCGGTTTTATAGGGCACAAAAGAAATCTCCTTTTCTTTTGTTCTTGTGTTATCCTTAAATGGAAGAACCAAGATCCAAGTATAGGATCTCTCCTTAGGATTAATACCCAAAGCTTACCCTTAAAATAATTAATATTACAAGAACTAGTATAATATTAATTAGTAGAAAATTGAACCAAAAATATTTATAAACACTTAAATATTTCGGTTTATAGAGAGAAGAAGAGGAGGATTTTTATTCTCTCTAGAAATTGTATTTTGGATGATTGAAGAAGTGAATGAATACACTAAAACATTTTAGTGTTATTAGGTAAAAATTAAGAGAAAAAAAAACAATTGTTTTTCTCTCTTAAAAACCGGACAAGGGGAGTGGGAGGGGAGCCAATGCATGCACACATTTGTCTTCACAATGAGTAGTAGGGTTGCATGGCTACTAAAGCAAACAATCATTATGTTTACCTACTAATTAAACAATTAATTAGCTTAATCCTCCTCTTATTATTTCGGTCCATTTGATAATATGGAATCCATATTATTTTTGTCAATTGTCAATATGTCACATGTCACATGTCACATAAATTTGTTATGTATTTTTAACATATTAAAAATCAACGTATTATCAAAAATACGTCACATACAAAAATCGACTTAGTAATATCATAATCACTTGTACCAAAAATCTTACCAATTTATAAATCACAACAGATTGTATTTATAACAATTCATTCAAATTTAATTGTTACATTAAACAATTATTTCATCCGAGTAATTATACAATTTGATTACTCAGACCGTATCTCATTTAATCACATTTTAATTTGATACGTAAATTTTACTTCCAAAATCGTCCGTCAATTTTCAAGTAATTTAATTAACTCGTAACATTATACGATTAATTAAATAATCAATTAAGAGTGTTGCTCTATAGGTATGACCTAGGGGGTCAACTGATCACCACCGTCGCACGGCAGAATGTCAAACTCTAGTCGGCCCAATCATTACCGATATATGTTGACCATTGACAAGAATAATATTACTTCCCAATTGTATTCTTTATAATGAGATTTAAACATGTGATCATCATGATCAACAGTCGTGATCGCATTATTGTCGGAGGACACATATTCCAACAATCTCCCACTTGTCCTCGACAAGTGTGCGATACCAATTCTCTTGTCCTATTACTATCTCCCACTCAATGCAAGGTGTCTTTCAGGTCGTACTTGCAAGTGATCATATCGAGAGTGGTTTCCTCGATCTGGAGAATAACTGATTGACCGGACTTATCTATCATAGATACTTTCCGAGCGTGGCCACGCATTTCCAGTTCATTACTCCTCGAGTGGCCCTGAGATATTGTTATAACCCTGACTAGGGGTGGACAATTCCTATCGCACTCATTCCCTTCGACTAGCCACAGCCATCATAACCCAAAATATGCCCATTTGACCCCATTTACGAAGGTCGTAGTAACACAAATCAAAGTTAATATGAAACTGTGCCATCTTAGGCGAATAGTCTTTAGTCAAAAGAATCGACTCATTTGAATACTATAGTAGCTCTCGCCACGACCAGGCTATATAAATTTGCCAGAACTCTATAAGCGGTCATTAGGCCCGACAAAATGTTCCTAACAGTCTGCCTATGTGATCGACTAGTCATCTCACATGACTCTATGGCACTTGAACTTGCCATCAATCGCATCACACTCTAGTCACTTCAAGGCGTCACCTCATATAAGTAACTATGGGCAAAAACAATGTTAATCCATGTTCACTTTAACGGGGTTCAATTGTCTCTACAACCCGTTTGGATATAACAATGTACAAGGTGAGTTAATAATAACTCAAACGACAAATGTTGACATCACACTCGGGTAGTCAATATCATATTACAACCTTGTGATGTATATCGTAAGTGTAAACACTTATTGATTGCAATAGAAGTTTAACATCCCATGTGTCCAAGTGTTCAAACTTCTTACACTTGCTATTTCCTTTGCATTCATGTTCTCTCTTATAGCATGAATCCTACCAAGTACACATCAAGGTTCCCGACCTTGGTTTCGGTTCTTTAACTTGAAAGAACTTTCTTATTGACTATCACATAACGAACGAATTTGTGATGAATAATATAACTTGTACTGATCAAGTATTCCATCCACATACAATGCACTAGGTATATGTTTTGTAGTATCTTGTAACAATTGACAAGATTATTAGCTTAGCACTTCTCACAAGTCCTAGCTTAACTAGGAAAGATTATTTTGAATAACCTCTTATTTAACCAAGCATCTTTCCAAAACTTCTCATTTCTCTTTCTAGGCTTGAAAGAATTGGGATTCTCATAAATCCTCATATGTGCTCGGACTTTCTATAATATGTGCAACCTCTTATCACATAATGGAGTATTCCGTCAAACACCGAAATCGCTCATCGGATTCTTCTTGAGAATACATGACGTTTCTATTATGGCTTACAATCCATCATCATGCTCTTATGCATATGATTCATAATTGGACATGTACATGATTATTCTAATGGCGGAAACATTAGTTACTAATAATCATGAGATCAACCGTTCATAGGTTCAATGAATGACCATGACTGCTAATGATAATTCCATTTTCATCTACATGAATAACCTTTGTGAATGTTGATACGATGTGTATCTCTTAATACTAATCCAACATTCCTTAATGTAATTGGATTCATCATTGTCCATTTTCATCCAGAATTGAAAACTCAAATGCTTTTTTATGAAAGAAGGTATTAGCTCGTCATTCTTTAATGAGTGATGAGTTGTAAACATTCAAAGGATGATAGCTCCCACTAAATTCCATGTCTTCACATGGGAATTTCCTAACTCCCACTCAATTCTACATATTTCGAAATTGACTTCTCAATCGAAATTTATCAAGAATTGAAATATAAATTGCATTGCCAAGTTATTAGGATAAAACCATATATGTTCCCATCATATCCTTTCAAAATACCTATTTTGAAGTGGTCTTATCTTAACCTTACGGAAAGAGATTTTAAATCTCCAACACACTCATGTCATAATGATGTGTAGTAATGTCATTATTCAATTATAAACAATATCTAGAATACGTCCTTCGCAAATGCCCTTTTGGAAGGAGGTTTAACCATTTCATGGTGAGGTTAAGCAATGACATTTGCGTGGTTAAAACTTTGGTCGTTGAAGATATCGGTATATCAATCTTTGCAACTCGATCATAACTAGTATGTTACTATGATTCATTTAGGCTCTTAAGTAATTCTCAAGGTTGAAACTATTGGTCAAATATTCATAAACTTAGTCAAAAACTTGTTAAGACTTTACATTAGTCATTTCTTCCAAAACTTACTTTTGGTGTCCTCACGTAGTATTCTTAAGAATATTTCTTTCGAGTACTTCACGTGGTCTCATTAGTCATATAGAACTTACTTGAGACCATAGATCTCATCTATTCGGCATACTTATGTAAATAGATATACCTTTATTCAAATCATTTTCTCTTGCGTAGATCTTCCTTTACACAAGTACACAATTTTAATTTTGCCTTGTGTGTTGTGTCCTCATTTTTCTCCCACTCTATCTTTAGAATAAATACACTAAACATTCAAAGATAGCATATGAGACACAAATAATGATGTTGATGTATAAAGAGAACTACCTCATAGGTTGACTAATAGTTTTAGATTTCATATGTGTGCTTGGTGATTGACATTCCTTTAAGAGAGTTCATAGACTCAAAATCGCTTTATAAATGATCATACACAAGCCTTAAGCATGTGGACATATAATGAAACCCGTCATTATATTTGTCAATTAGATCACTTTTAAGTGAATAATCTTATGTTCCTAAGAGCAAGCATTTAAAGATGAAATTTTAGAACATAAAGGATAAATGATAAAACGGGTGACTTGGGTTGTAAACCAAGTCACCATTACCCAAAATACAAACCATTATCCAAAATACCTTTCCATGTCGAACACGGAAACTTAAAGTTCTAAAAATTCAAAACATAACTTTAAAATAAGACAATGAAAAGCAAAGCTCCATAAAAGCTATCCATAGCTTCTTCATGGTTTCTCATGCTTGCTTTTCCTTTCCCTTGTCTTTGCTTGGTGGAGGCCCTATTTATAATAAAAGGGAGATACATTATCACAACTTTGCATCATAATACCATAGTTGAATTAGAAACATAAAAGAAGGTTAGTCATTTACCTACTGGAGTGATCTTTCCAGCTTTGATATCACCAAGGTATTTGGAACAATTTCTTTTCCAATGTCCCATGCCATTACAATAATGGCATTTATCAAGAGGACCCTTCTTGACTTTTGAGGTGCTAGCTTCATTAGGCTTAGCTTTGGTGAATGTGGGAGCTTGCTTCTTGCCCTTTCTCCCATTCTTCTTGAACTTCCCCTTACTTTTAGTGCTTATGTTAAGCACATCCTTGGGAGGGTTCACATTTAACCCCATGTCCCTCTCGGCTTGCACAAGTAACTTGTGCAACTCCTCAAGAGACACATCCTTGTCTTGCATGTTGAAATTCACTCGGAATTGCACATATGCCTTGACTTTGGACAAGGAGTGTAGAATCCTATCTACGATGAGTTCTTTGGGGATTTCAACCTTTTGAATTTTCAAGGTCTCGACAAGCTCCATGAGTTTGAGCACATGAGGGCTAACCTTTTGGCCCTCTTTGAAGTCGAGATCAAAGAATGCTGCGGCCGCCTCATATTGGACGATCCGCGGAGTTTGTGAAAACATGGTCACAAGTTTGGAGTAAATCTCATTAGCATTGCCCATTTTAAAGGCTCTCCTTTGGAGGTCCGCCTCCATCGCAAATATCAAGACATTTTTTATTGCGGCGGACTCCTTTTGGTAAGCCTCATATGCTTCCCTAGTGGCCGCGGTGGACCTAGTGGAGGGTTCGGGTGGAGAGGCCTCGGTAAGGTAACGAAGCTTGTCGTCACCTTCAGCGGCTAATTTGAGTTGGGCATCCCATTCGGAGAAATTTGACCCATTCTTTTCAAGTTTACATCGATCCATAAAGGATCGGAGCCATGACGAACTAGCGAGAGGTGTGGCATTAGGAGTTGGTGTTGCCATTTGTTAAAAAAAAGAAGTGGTCTACAAAACAAAATATAAGGAGTAAAACAATTGTCGTTTTAATAATAATACTCGTAAAAATGTATGATTTAAACAAGTTTTATGCATTTTTCTAGTGACCTCTACCCAACAAGATAAATGATTCCAAGACCCAAATTCATATCGACTTAGGCACGGTGGGGCCGATTCATCCTTTATCAATACAACTTGGTGGATTAACGTTTAATTGATTCTACTTTTAGAACTCTTGGTCGATAATTTTACATTAACAATTATCTTTAGCCCAAAACACATCCGACAAGGGCACGGTGGGGCCGATACATCCCTTATCAAAAACTTTTGTTGAGTTCAATCCAAATTTCGAATAAATGTGTCCATGATCCAAACCCATATTAACTTGGGCACGGTGTGGCCGATACATCCCTTATCAACATGAATTCGGTGGATTAACATTCATCACCCACTTCCCCTACGTAACAAGGTTTGTACCCCGGTGGGGCCGAGCGCACTCCCTCGCGAAATAGGTTTTCATGGTTTCTACTATTTGGTAAGGCTATGTCTCAATTAATTGTTTTAGCGAGAGGTCATGTCAATTTATTATCTATCACGTTTTAAGTGAACTAAAGCGGTGAACTACGATAATTCGAATTGACACGGTCGATAAACTCGATAAAATAAGGATGCATGTTTTAGTTATGGCGATTTAGCGATGCATGTGACATAAAATAAAATGCAAGCATAAAGATAAATAAATCCTAGTATGGCCTTTCCTAAAATAGAAAAACTATTTAACTATTACATATTCGGAAACCAACTCCATTGGTCCCTTGAATTTCGGTTGTGGCACGCATCTCGAGGTAACACCGTCTTTATGTATCGCCATTCTTGAAGAAATCCGTCTTTAGAACTCCTAATGAATAAAATTACATAATAAATTACATAATTTCCTATTATACATTTGTAACTAAAATAAAATAAATCTATTAAATTACAAAACGGTGATACGAGATCACAATAAAAATTACAACCGAATCGATATTCCCATACATTTCGGGAAATACCAATTAAAATCTAAGGCCATACTAAGTAAAATTACATAATTCAAAATTACATAAATTAAAATTATGACAATCATAAAGAAAATGCAGCATTATAATATGTATGAACATGCTCAATTTTATGCTAAATCGCCTTTAATTAGCCAATATCGTATATTACTTCGGTTTTTACGGATTTGCGTGATTTCAACATTTTATAATCACAAAAATACATAAACTCATATTTATGCATAAGTTAATTACCCTAACCTCTTAGGACTAAAAATTTAGTCTTCACTAATGATTTGACCATAATTAACCCATATTTTATAAAATTGTTCATATATGGACCAAAAATTACAAAAATAAGCTATTAAACTTCAAATAAATCACAAAATTTCAAATAAATTAAAAATTTGAAATTTAAATTCATGAACATTCTGGAAAAATACCATGACACTCATAATGTTCAAAATCTTAGGTTAAAAATTTCGAAATTTTTCCGGAAAAACAATGTTGCGGTTTATCGATTTTTAATAAAATAATCATAAAAACATGGAAAAATTAATTTCATTAACTTTTCAATTTTAGATCTGAAAAAGATAATAAAATGCAACATTAGACGTTTTTCCTAGGTCATAGATTATGTTTTATTAATTTTTTACTAATAATGTCACTATTTATGCTATTTTTCTTCAAAAATCCATAAATCATGCAAAAAGACTTCTTTATAGCCAATTATTTTACACACATCTTGTAAAATTGCATGTGACAACATATTAATTTTCTATGACCAGATTCGAAATTTAACTCATATTAACCTATTTTTTCACCTAAATCCGAATTTAATAATGAAAAATCCATTTTTCGAGCATAACAAGTCCAAAAATTATGAAAATTTACAGGTTATCTCAAAATAATATATGTGACAACATATCCAAAAATCAACTGAAAATTCGAAGTATAGCTAATTTTAGACCGAAAATGACATTTTTACTCATAAAATCATATTTAAATGCCATTATTGTATAATGTGAACAATAAAAATCCGAAAAATTAACCAAAATATCCTAAAACATTTTAGGACCAGAAATATTAACATGCATGAATTAATTTCGTGATATATCATAATAACACAAATTTTACAAGTTTTATATGTTATTCTTATAACTCGGAAAAACTTTTAACCGATTTGCATGCAAATAACCGTGGCTCTTGATACCGATTGAAGGAAATGTAGATCTATATACACTAACATACTCATATATGTCTTAATTAATTTGTCATAAAATTAAATACGGATTTTATGCATGCAAACAATATGATAAAATAGAGGAGAAATCATGTTCTTACATTGGTAATTTCGGTTTTATAGGGCACAAAAGAAATCTCCTTTTCTTTTGTTCTTGTGCTATCCTTAAATGGAAGAACCAAGATCCAAGTATAGGATCTCTCCTTAGGATTAATACCCAAAGCTTACCCTTAAAATAATTAATATTACAAGAACTAGTATAATATTAATTAGTAGAAAATTGAACCAAAAATATTTATAAACACTTAAATATTTCGGTTTATAGAGAGAAGAAGAGGAGGATTTTTATTCTCTCTAGAAATTGTATTTTGGATGATTGAAGAAGTGAATGAATACAATAAAACATTTTAGTGTTATTAGGTAAAAATTAAGAGAAAAAAAAAACAATTGTTTTTCTCTCTTAAAAACCGGACAAGGGGAATGGGAGGGGAGCCAATGCATGCACACATTTGTCTTCACAATGAGTAGTAGGGTTGCATGGCTACTAAAGCAAACAATCATTATGTTTACCTACTAATTAAACAATTAATTAGCTTAATCCTCCTCTTATTATTTCGGTCCATTTGATAATATGGAATCCATATTATTTTTGTCAATTGTCAATATGTCACATGTCACATGTCACATAAATTTGTTATGTATTTTTAACATATTAAAAATCAATGTATTATCAAAAATACGTCACATACAAAAATCGACTTAGTAATATCATAATCACTTGTACCAAAAATCTTACCAATTTATAAATCACAACAGATTGTATTTATAACAATTCATTCAAATTTAATTGTTACATTAAACAATTATTTCATCCGAGTAATTATACAATTTGATTACTCAGACCGTATCTCATTTAATCACATTTTAATTTGATACGTAAATTTTACTTCCAAAATCGTCCGTCAATTTTCAAGTAATTTAATTAACTCGTAACATTATACGATTAATTAAATAATCAATTAAGAGTGTTGCCCTATAGGTATGACCTAGGGGTCAATCGATCACCACCGTCGCACGACGGTATGTCAAACTCTAGTCACCAATCATTACCGATATATGTTGACCATTGACGAGAACAATATTACTTCCCAATTGTATTCTTTATAATGAGATTTAAACATGTGATCATCATGATCAACAGTCGTGATCGCATTATTGTCGGAGGACACATATTCCAACACATACTCCTCAAAGAAAGCACGGTTGGCCTGGCCAACCTTTCGATCCTTCAAATCGACAACCTCGTGACCACTTGACATAAGCGGGAGTCACCCATGTCGTAGCAACGGGGTTTGGTACCTCCCAAAGCGGACGAGTGACCCACCATCTTTCGAAGACCTCCACAAGCTCGGAGTTCCGGAAAACATTCTCTTGGACAAGAGTATCTTGAGCGGGAACCTTTTGTTGACACCCCATTTGCCTCATGAGCCTTTCGGGATAAATGAAGGAAGCAACCTTCAAACCCACCACCATCAAAGAACGAGGACTAGCACCCGAAGCGGGCAACCCCGTGAAGGACCTCAAGTGCCACCACGACACCACCCAACGGATGTGAGGACCACCCTCATCCGCCAACCTTGCGACCCAATAAACCTCGGTAGAAGCAAAACTATCCGAGTACAGCTTCTTCCTCATGGTAAGGTGACGGAAGGAATAAGAAGAAGTATCAACCGGAGGCTCGACATACCTTAGCCTCTCCAATAGCCACACTTGAAGGATCCTTAGGGACCCAAAAGAGGGAGCTTCTCCACAAGAGCCTTCCTTGTCCAAAGCTTGGATGATCTCTCCAAGCACCAACCATGATGGATCTCTACCATGCTCCATTTGCTCAACCACATGGATAAGGGTAATGCTACCATAGCATTTTGGCCCCTCCTTCTTCAAAACATCAACAAAGAGGTACACATGGACAAGGCAAAAGGCAAGAGCCCTTCTCCTAGCCACTTCCGAGACATTGGCATCCAATCGGTTTGAAAAGATGTTGATAAGAGCCAACATATCCACACCATGTGGAGCAAGAAGAAAGTTGACTTGACTCGTCGACAAGCCCAACATGGAACGGAATTTCTCCTTGTAGCACAACCGAGTCGGAGGAAGCACCGGAACACAACCCGGCCACCCACCAACAGCTCCACCTTCTTTTGCAAGAGGACAAATTTCACCCTCGGGAAAAAGAAAACATGGTGTTTCGAATCCCAAAACCGGGAACATGCTTCGAGAAATGAGGGTTGCACCTTGACTTGACGGAGCACCAACAATTGACCAACTCCCATGCAAACGAGTTGATACTTTTCGGGAGGCGACAAATCCCGGCACCATTGTCGCAACGCATTCTCAAAAGCATCCATGAAATATTTGTGTGGAAGAAGAAGAAGAGATTTTATAGAGATGTTTTTGTGTTTCGGATGATGAAACAATGAAGCACAAACATCACTATTTATACAAAAATGATCAGCGCATTTTTCAGATAAAGGGGAGACCCGGCTTCCATCGCCAGGCCGCTCGCGCCTCTTTGAGGCTTCCCCAGGATTCCCGCTGTTGACTTGTCTCTTTCAATTTGTGTTTTCTCCTGACACCTTAAACCTCCCGCCAGGACGCTCGCGCCTCTTCGGGATGATCCAGGACATTTTGTGTTTCCTCACACTCACATTTCCTTCTTTTTTTAAGGGGGGAAGGGCTAGTCGCCCCGATCCGCGACGGATCGTTTCCATGTCAGTCGAAATTCCGAAAATTTTTCGCTTTTTCGCAATTTTCCATCAAAATAAATATCGAAAATTGATAACACGACGTCAATTTTCCTCAAATTTCAAGCACTCACAAATTCGAGTCTTGACCTCAAAAATCAAATACACTCGTAAAACTCTTTTCTAAAATTCATCCCTGGCGGTTTGAGTTTGAATTTTTCGAGCCACAAATCAATTTCGTTAATTTCCGATGCAATTTAATTCAAGACACGAGTTAATTGCTCAATCTTCAAATTAATTCGTCTTGGGAGTCCAAACGTTTCTTGGCTACATGAGACGTTGTTTCTTGCAAAACCTAGGAGGTTAAAGTCATCACTTGTTGAAGATGATGAATTAGTGTTACTTTTAGAAAGTAAAGAGCTTGCAACTTACAAATAAATTGTTTGATTCAAGTTGATTACTTCTGGAAAGTAATGAACATATGACTTACATGAGAGTGTTTAAGTCACAACTCAATAATCCGAAATAAATTCCAAGTGAATTGTTAGACATCAAGCTTGATTGGTAGCAAAGGGTTTTGCACTAGTTGAAATGCTTAAGTCTATTTGGATCTTCTTAGGGATTGTGTTTCATTATGATGATATACATGTAGCAAGTGAATCTAAAACCCACTTCTTCAATTAGAAGGAATGTATTCAATACATGTCTTGAGTTTTGTAGATTCTTGCCATCCTAAGATAATGTGAAACTTAAGAGAGGGTCTTAAGTAGGACATCAATGAGTTGGAATCAATGATTTGATCATGGTATATAATTTTCCCGATAAGTCGAGAAGTTGTGTTTATACATGAAGTTTAGTGGGAGTTACGGAAATTTTAGTAGTCTTATATGTGGATGACATATTGATCATTTCGGATGATTTAAGACTTTGGAGAAATATAGTACATCTTTAATATCCGGATTTATGGAGATAAATCTACATGATATTAATGTCAAATAAGGAGTCTTATGTTGATAAGATTCATGACTAGTTCAATCGAGTTGAACATATTTGATTGATTCCATTTGCTTCATTTTGAATCAATTAAATAGGAAATGATGTATAACACTTCATATACTTTGAGTATGATGAATTGTTTCAAATCGAATTTAAGTAACAGTTACCAAATAAGCCATAAAGATTACCCTTAAGTGCTTGCAGAAGCATTAAGGATGTAATGCAAAGTGTTTTTGATGCAATTTTGTGTAAGGATGTTACACAAATGACAATTGACAATTGAGATTGCGCATGGTTTCCGACAAAACCATAATCAAAACACATTAGGATGGTTAAGATACCATTGTGGCTATGTTATTTAAGAAATAGATTTTCTAGAATCGTTCTAGGCAATAAAGAACAATGAGAAATATTTACAACGGAAATTGAGTACACTTGCGATCTTGAGATGTACAAGAAGGATGAGTCCCGCACACTGTGAAAAAGTGGGAGCTATTCTAAGGCTAGAGGGACTATGTCTTGATTGGATCTCGACACGTACTCAGAAAGTTTTGTAATGCAAATGTATACATTACAAAGAAAAACGAGTATGTAGTAAGTTTGAGTAAGGTACAAGAAGTTGATAAAACCTACTAACCAAAGCCTTCTCATAGGCTTAACATGATGGGTCATGTTATTTCAATTGAATTGAGATGAACAACTACATTCAAGATCAAACTGGATTATAGAATATGAAGTAGTAATCAAGTATTGACTACTCATATGATAATCACATTTATCGTTCGAGTTTTTAAATCTGAAAACTCCTTTTATACTTTGTTACATCCAAACGGGTTGTAGAGACAATATTGAACCCCGTTAAAGTGAACCCGGATTAACATGGTATTCGCCCATAGTCACTTGTATGAGGTGACGTCTCGAAGTGACTAGAGTCTGATGCGATTGATGGCAAGTTCAAGTGCCATAGAGTCATGTGAGATGACTAGTCGATCACATAGGCAGACTCTTAGGAACACATTGTCGGGCAGTGACCGCTTATAGAGTTCTGGCAATTTTATATAGCTTGGTCGTGGCGAGAGCTACTATAGTATTCTAATGAGTCGATTCTTTTGACTAGACTGTTCGCCTAAGGTGGCACAGTGTCAGATAACTTTGATTTGTGTTACTACGACCTTCGTAAATGGGGTCAAATGGGCATATTTTGGGTTATGATGGCTGTGGCTAATCGAAGGGAATAAGTGCGATAGGAATTGTCCACCCCATTGTCAGGGTTAAAACAATATCTCAGGGCCACTCGAGGAGTAATGAACTGGAAATGCGTGGCCACGCTCGGAAGGTATCTATGGTAGATGATTCCGGTCAATCAGTTATTCTCCAGATCGAGGAAACCACTCTCGATACGATCACTTGCAAGTACGACCTGAAAGACACCTTACATTGAGTCGGAGACAGTAATAGGACAAGAGAATTGGTGACGCACACTTGTCGAGGACAAGTGGGAGATTGTTGGAATAAGTGTCCTCCAACAATAATGCGATCACAACTGTCGATCATGATGATCACATGTTTAAATCTCATTTTAAGAATACATGTGGGATGTAATATTTTACAGTCAACTGTTCCACACATATCGGTAATGATTGGCTGACTAGAGTTTGACATTACTGTCGTGCGACGGTGGTGATCAGTTGATCCCCTTAGGTCATACCTATAGGGAAATACTCTTAATTGGTTATTTAATTAATCGTATGCCGATACGAGTTAATTAAATTGCTTAAAATGGACGGACGATTTTGTGAGTAAAGTTAACGTGTCTTATTGTAATTTGATTAAATTAGATACGGTCTAAGTAATCGAATTGTTTTATTACTTAGATAAAATTATTGTTTACGAAACAATTGAAATTGAAATTGAATGAATAATTTATTATAAATACAAGACGTTGTGATTTATAATTCAATAAACCATTTTGGTACAAGTAATTACGAATTACTAGTCGATTTTGTATATGACATATTTTTATTAGTATGTTGATTTTTAATATGTTAAAAATACATTACAAATTCACATGTCAAGTAACATGTCACATATGTCACAATTGACAAATAACAAAATAAAATGGACTACCCATTTTATCTCAAGTGTACCAAAAATTAGAGGGTGTTAGTGCATAAATTGTGTTGATTATTTTAATAAGGGAAAAACACAATTATTACACTCTATATCTCAAGTTGGCCTCATGCATTGGCTACCTTCCCTCCTCCAACCGGTTTTGCCAAGTAAAATGATAGAGTTTTTCCTCTATTATTATTCATTCATACACACTTCAACATATATTTTTCTAGTGTAAGAAAAATGCATTCTCTCTACATCTTATGAAAATTCTAGAGAAATAAACTTCACAATACTCCCTCTTGAACCGATTTTTCAAGAGCAAAAATTATAATTTTTGTGTCAATTTTATAGTAAGACTTATATTATTTCTAGTACAAAATAATATTAGTTATTAAGAGGTTTCCTTGGGTATATGCTTTTGGGAGAGATTCTAAACTTCAATCTTGTTCATCCATTATTGGAAAGCTCAAGAACTAACAAGAAGGAGATCTTGTTGGTGCCCATAAAACCGAAATCACATAGTAAGAACAACGATTTCTTCTCTTATTTTATTTATGTTTGCATACATAAGATCAACAATTTATTTTGTGACTAAATAAATTAATTCATATATGAATATGTAAGTTAATGAGATTAATAATTTCTAACAAAACTATGACCTTTATTTAAACAAACCTACTAGTATAGCCGATATGAGACAATTAGCGGGTCTCACTCCGCCCCTTCAACTCACAACAAGACACCCATGAGGTAAGATTCCTTCTTGCAAGGCAAGGTGAGGCTTGCCAAAATGGCGATACATCCAATCATTAAGCGGACAAAAGGAAGTAATGGATGCATCTACAAAAGAATAGCCACTTTCCTCATCTAAGTGGCGGAAATTATCTAAGGGGGAAGCAATCTAAGGGTACACACTCCATTATAGATACGGTTTCTTCAAATTACTAAGCCTAGGAGGATACCAACAAATCACCTCCAAGTTGTGTCGAGCTAGGGTACCTTTGTCCTCAATTGCTAAATGCTTTCATCAAGAGTAGATTCCTTATGGTGTTAGAAACACTGTAGGATCGCGGAATTCCCCTTCTTGCCTAGACATGAAGAAGGGTCGTCCCCTCTCTACCATGCACAAAAGTGGAATCAATGGATAAAGGGATTAATATGATTTTGAGTTACATAATGGGAGTTTGCTTTTGATTTTGTTATTCCCCCCAATTTCTTTTGGCATTTGACATTTTTGAGAACAATTTCTTGCCATTTCTTTGATGTTTGGCATTTTGATACTTGGCAATTTTCAATTTTTGCAATTTTTGAACATTTTTCAAAGTCACCCCAATTTGTAACGAGGGTGCTTTTATTGAAGCATAGGAGTTCTTATTTTTGTACTCCTCTTTTCTTTGATACAATTTGTGCAAACTTCTTGATTTTCATTTTGATGCTTGAACTCAAATTAAGAATTTTGTTTCCATTCCCCTTTTTGTTGACAAAACATGATGATAGAAGTGGAAGATGGTTGGATGGTTTCAAGGGTCACCTTGGAATAAACGGTAGCCAAGGAGTTATCACACCACAAGGTACTCTTGACTAGGCCTTAGTCCATGGGTCAAAGGATACTAGCATGACACATCCTAGGGTGTTTTGGAGGTATTCTAATGAGCAAAGTCTCAAGAAGAAAAAGTATCTACAAGGGCCTTATATACACTTATCAAGCTTCCCAAATAGATGTTTTCACAAAATTTTCCTAAAATGCAACTACATGCCATGATGCAACTAACATATATACAACCTAATGCAAATGCTTCTATCAACTAGTATGCCATATAAACTAAATGCAACTCCTAACAACACATTAGTTTGTACCGCATCAACCAAAATAAAGCCACATTGTCATTAGCATATAAAAGGAAGAAGGAGATTTGGAAAGATCATACCACGCGGTCTTCTATTTCCTTCATGCCTCGAATGTGGCGTAGTCGACCCAATGTGCTCCACCATCACCATCACTATTGACCTCCACCGTGTCCCCACCACTAGACTCCGCTTCTTCCCCATTTCCATTGCTATGTGATCCACCATTTGCATGTTCCGAATTTGGAAAGAGAATTACTATTTGAGCCCATGAGGGGAGCATTCCCTCTTCATTTATGTGCCCTTGATGAGCCATTCGGTGGAATTGAGGGTAAAGAGCATAATAGGTGTCCACTCTATCTTCATATTGTTGGCGGTGTAAGGCTTGGAGTAGACCCGTTGCCAAATCATCTCGAGGAAGGATGAAGGGGTTAGGATGATTGTACGGTTGATATGGAATGGGGTATGGTGGGATGGTGATCTTTTCCTTTTCATTCGCTTGGGGCTCACTTGGTTGTTGTTGAGTGGGAAGTGGGGCTTGGTTTGCTTGTCTTGAATTAGTGGGTACAAGGTAGGATGGCACTCGGGAAAGGGGACCCCTTCTAGGTGAAATTCTCGATAGACCTTCCATTGGAAGAGAAAGAGGGGTGCTTCCCTTGGTGAACCACTTGATTCTTTGTTCATAGCCTTCATAAGCAATCCAATGGTGTTGTCGAAAGATTAGTATTTCACTGATATTTGTAGTACCCGGGAGAGGTACATACATGATGTTGTTGTTGAAATTTTGGTTAAAGAACTTGGCAAGTCTAGTTACTAATCCGCATTGACAATGTGGATCATTCCACTATCATCTCCATTTCGAAATTGCGCCCACCTCTCAAGGAGTACCAATGGGGCATTGAAATGATAGCCACTCTTTCCTTGTATCTTCAAGTAGGATTCCATAAAGATTAGATTAAGTTCGTTTACGACAGCGGGATCGCGGCGAGCTATGAGAGTGCTTGCTATAAACCGATAGATAAGTCGGATGATGGTATTTTGAATAAAAGAGGCCGAACAATCTTTGATTTTGGACAAATCGCGACCCGTCAATGCTCGCCAAAGCGGTGATACACTATAGTTCCGGGATATTGAGGTACGAGTAGGCGATACATCAAGTCCCAATACATCCGCAAATTCTACAAGGGTCATCATTCTTGTTGTGTTCTCAAGTCGGAATTCAACACAAATCGTCTTGTTTAAGGTGGAGATTTTCAGGACACTTAGGAATTCAAGAACTAGTGGTCGATATGTAAGCTCATGCATGTGGAATAATGTAGAAAGACCAAAAAGTTCAAAGAGTGCCACGGTTTGGTGGTATATCCCTAATTTCCTTAATGTCTCATGGTAAACAAACTTTGTTGGGAGAATATTCTTACCTAGGAGACAGTGAAAGACGATTCGCTGTGCATCATTGACAAACTTGATGTTTGATAAATCATTTAACCTTGAAAGATCGATGATTTCTTCATTTTCCCTTCTCAATGTGTAAAGATGAGAAGTTGAAGAGCTTCCTATGACCCTTGTTATTCTCCTTTCTCTTGGTAAGGATCCCCTTGCTCTCATCTTGAAAGTAGATCAAGAGTTTTGCTTGTCTAAGATAGAAGATTTACTCTTTGTATTGTAGATCCTTTTGAAACCCTAGGTTTTGGGTATTTTTATTTGAAGGTGCAATTGGGTGTTTTGAGTATTTGGGAGAGGATTATTTGTTTTATTGAGGAGGAAGGCTGATGTGACTCATATTTGAGCACATTTAGTCCCCGAATTAACCTCGTTCCCATGCTTTCTAGCATATATTAGGGTCATTTCTTATCTTTAGTTTCCCATTTTGCATATTCTTTGAGGTTTTATGTCCTTGGTAGGAGAGGATCGCTAACCTTGCATTTATGGAGCGAAATGGAGCTAAATGGATCGCATCTAATGACCAAGCATCGAAGAGGAGACCGACACTAGAGGCCTAAGCAAATAAATAAAGTGAAATGGGTAATGATGAAAAGATCCTTGCATCCCCAACACGATCCCCGCGGATTGTTAAGGAGCCAAACAAGAGAAGAACCCTGTGCCACGATCCGAGCGGCCTGAGCTCAGGACGAGCGTCCCAGAGGCAGGATCTGAGCGTCTCTTAGATAATCTCGGCGGATCTTCTTACAGGACCAGCCGTGCTTCAGGAGAGGATGAGCGGATCCTGGTGGGAGTTGCAGCACGATCCGCGCATGTCCCTCGGGATTAGCAAGATTGTTATGTTTTTCTTAGGGTCTTAATCGTCATTTAAGCCCTTAGTAACCCTAATCCTTGAACTTGATTTTAGTATAAATACCCCATTGTACAATCTAATTATCATATCATATCATAATCAATTCCTTAATTTAGTCTTAATCAAAGTTGTAATACACATTTCAATATTAATCACATCTTAATCTTTCCTTAATTCTCTCAATTGTTCTTAGTTTAATTGGGTAATTAGAAGATTATTGGGGTTTATTGGAGGATTGACAAACTTCTATCAATCATCAAGATTACTTCTATTATTCTTTGCTTTATTATTTGGATCATCTCAATAGGTATAATCTCTTTTTACCTTTGTTTAATTATTGTTAATCACATCATTTATTCATCATGTTTTGCTTTGTTGGTATGATTGACAACCTTCTTAGCATGTTAAACTTGATCATGAGTGAGTAGTCCTTTAGCTAGGGTTATTGGGGAATTAGGGGAAACAATCATGGGAATTAATCTATGCTTAATCTAATATGTTTTCATAATTAATTGCTTGCTTGGTGATTTCAATCTATGCACATGTTATGTTTGATGAAATGCGAGCCTATGAATCCTTACATTTTTTACCCATCTCTTATCTTTTCAATGAGGCTTGTAAGACATAAACCAACTCGAGCCTTGTTAGACCATGCATAGAGGTGAATAGGAAGAGACTAAGTCGACTTGTAGGTGTTATAAAGTCTCAATTGACTCGGCTCCGGGACCTAAATCTTTCTAGGGATTGTAAGATATACACTAACTCGATCCCATCACAACAATAAGTGCTTGCTTCTATTTGAGAACATGTTTGTATGATCTATTTCCATGATTCCCCTATGAACCCATGACACCCTAGTGCCTTTAATCAATTGTTTACAAACCCCTTTATTTGCTTACTTTGTTTTCATTCATCTTGTTGATTAGTTTAGATTGCATCTCATCTAAACCCATAATTTGTGACACCCTAAGACATACACTACATGCAATTGAAATCCTAAATCAATACCCGTCCCTTGGGATCCGACCTTTACTTACCTCTTTACTAAGAGTAGTTTGTGAAGTTATAAATATGTTTTTGGTTGGTAGCTTTGACGACGAGTTTTAAACCGATACCAAAAAATGGCGCCGTTGCCGGGGACGGTGTTTAATTGATTTGATTTTCGTTAATTGTTTTTAGTTGTGTCTTTCTTTACCTTGGGGAAGTCATCTCTTCAAGGTTGTTCTAATTATTTTCGAGTTGTTTGATATTTTGCATGACTAGGAGATCACAAGGTAATTTGTTACCTATTGATTTCGAGATTGAAAGGACCTTAACCAACAATAGAAGAGTTGCTAGAGGTAGTTCAAGAGTTGTAGGTATTGGAGAGATTGTGGACATTCAACCAAATAACATTGAGTTTGTCAATCCTTTTGCAAGAGAAGGAGAGGATAACCCAATTCGAAACCCACCACAAAATCAATCTACAATGCCTAAATTTTCATCTCATTCTGTACCAACCGAGGAGAACCTATCAAATGGTACACCTACACCACCACATTTATTCGGTAATTTCATTTCCAAATCCGCATTCATACAACTAGTTGAGAGAAGTTAATTTGGAGGGATGCCTAGTGAAGATCCTCACTTACATATGGAGAGTTTTTGTGATTATAGTGATGCAATTTCTCAAACCGGAGTTACTCAAGACCAAATCCGATGGGTATTGTTTCCTTTTTCCTTGATCGGTACCACAAAGCAATGGTTGAAGAGCCTAGAGAAGGCTACCCTTGGTATTGATTCATGGAAGAAGTTAGCACTTGCCTTCTACAAGAAATTCTATCCTCCGGAGAAGACAAATATGTTGAGAGCCCAAATTATCAGTTTCAAGCAAAGGGATGAGGAATCATTATATGAAGCATGGGAGAGATTTAAGGACACTTGTTGTTCTTGTCCACACCATGGACTTAGTGAGTGGTTCCTTGTGCAATAATTTTGGAACGGCCTATATGAAGACTCACGCAATGTTCTTAATATCGAATCCAATGGGATGTTTACCGAAGTTGATGACAATCGAACATGGGCCAAAATTAAAGAAATGGCGGTTTATAATTCCCAATATAGTAGGCCTCGAAAGGCCACTGGAGGAGAAAAGCATGTGGTAGATTCCATCACTCAATTAGGTGCTCAACTAAGTGCTCATATCGACACCGTCAATTTGAAGTTTGAGAAGGCCATGGCTAAGCTTGATGAAGCTTCCAAACCACCCAAATAACATGTCAATGCTATGGTGGCATCATCCTCAATCCCCAAATGGAGTATGTGAAAGTTGTGGAACCTTGGGACATGATCAAAACGAATGTAGGGAAAAAAATGAACAAGTGAATGCTTTCCAAGCATACAAGAGTGGTACCCCTTATTCCATCTACTATAATGAGAATACCAAATTTTATCCAAATCTTTCATATAAGAGCCAAAATGTTCAAAACCCCCAACCAACATACACCCCACCTCCAATGAGAAATCAACCTCAAAGACCCTTTTTCAACCAAAGCCAAGGTTATCAAAATCAACCTTCCTACAACCAGTCAAATGACCAAAGCTTTGATGTTCAAAAAGTGGTCCTCTAAATGCAAAAGAATCAACAAGAATTCTTCACCCAAATGCAAAAAGATAGCCAAGTTACAGAAATCACCATCAATAACATTCTTGCCCACACCAAAATGTTAGAGACTCAAATGACCCAATTAGCATCTTCTAGCTCCCAAAGACAAAAGGGACAATTACCTCCTCAAGGTAACCCGCCCACAAGACATGAGACGGTTAGTGCTATCCATTTGAGGAGTGGTACAAGATATGAGGGGCCGAAGAGGCCAATTGATGAAGATATTGTGCATACTAATGACAAGCAAGGAGTTATGGAGAACTCTAAGGAAGAAGATGTTGGAATATGTGTCCTCCGACAATAATGCGATCACAACTGTCGATCATGATGATCACATGTTTATGTCTCATTTTAAAGAATACAATTGGGAAGTAATATTTTATCACAACCTCGGTCCACACATATCGATAATGATTGGCTGACTAGAGTTTGACATTACTGTCGTGCGACGGTGGTGATCAGTTGATCCCCTTAGGTCATACCTAAAGGGTAACACTCTTAATTGATTATTTAATTGATCGTATGACGATACGCGTTAATTAAATTACTTAAAATTGACGGACGATTTTGGAAGTAATATTTACGTATCTCATTATAATTTGATTAAATAAGATACGGTCTAAGTAATCGAATTGTTTTATTGCTTAGATGAAATTATTGTTTACGGAAACAATTGAACTGAATGAATATTTTATTATAAATACAAGATGTTGTAATTTATAATTGGTAAAATTTTTGGTACGAGTAATTGTGAATTACTAAGTCGATTTTGTACATGACGTATTTTATTAATACGTTGATTTTTAATACGTTAAAAATACATGACATTTTTACATGACTTGTGACATGTGACAAATTGACAAATTGACAAAGATAAAATGGAAGCCATTTTATCTTAAATGGACCGAAAATTGGAGGGAATATAAGGTTTATATTGTGTTAAATATTTTAGTGGAAAACACAATTATAACCTAGTCTCTTAACCATGCAAGCCTAATCTTTTCTTGGGAAGAATAGAGGCTCATGCATTGGCTCTTTCTCCCTCCCCTACCCGGTTTTTTCAACCTACACAAGCAAAGGTTTTGTCTTATTTTTGTATATACACTACTCTTGTTTAGTGATAATTCATTCATTCATAACATCTAAAAATATAGAGTTTTTAGAGAGACAAAAATTACTTCTTCCTTTCTCTTCTCTTAACCGAAAATTAAGAGACCAAAATAAATATTTTTGGGTCAATTTTATTTAAATTAATATTGTTCTAGTATTGATAATATTAATTTTATTAAGAGGTTATCTTGGGTATTATTCCTTGGGAGGGATTCTTTACTTGAATCCTTTGTTCATCCATATTATGAGAGCTCAAGAACAAGTAAGAAGGAGATCTTACTTGTGCCCTTTGATCCGAAAACTCAATGTAAGAATGATGATTTCTTCTTTATATTTACTTATGTTTGCATGCATAAGATCTAATTAATTTTATGACTAAATTAATTCATCACATATATGAATATGTAAAGTAATGAGATATAGATTTCTAACAAGCGGTATCAGAGCCTTAGGTTGTTTGCATGCAAATCGGTTATAGTTTTTCCGAGTTATACGATTAACATATAAAACTTATAAATTTGTGTTTATTATGATATATCACGAAATCAATTATGCATGTTAAAGTTTCTGATCCTAAAATTTATTTAGGATATTTTTGTTAATTTATGGATTTTTATTGTTCATTTTATATAATAATGGCATTAAAAATGTGATTTTATGATAAAAATGTCATTTTCGGACTAAAATTAGCTAAACTTCGATTTTTCCAGTGGTTTTTGGATATATTTTCACATATATTATATTCTGATGACCTGTAATGTTTCATAATTTTATGAGTTCTTATGCTCGAAATATGGATTTTTCATGATAAAATCGGATTTAAATGGAAAAATAGGTTAATATGAGTTATATTTCGAATCTGGTCATAGAAAATTTAGTATGTTGTCACATGCAATTTTACAAGATGTGTGTAAAATAATTGGCTATAATGAAGTCTTTATGCATGATTTATGAATTTTTGATGAAAAATAACATAAATAGTGACTTTAATTAGTGAAAATTGCTAAAACATACTTCATGACTAAGGAAAAACGTCACATGTTGCATCTTATCATATGTTTCAGATCTAAAAGTAAAAAGTATATTAATATATTTTTCTCATATTTTTATGATAATATTTAATAAATCCGATAAACCGCAACATTGTTTTTCCTCGATAAATTTCGAAATTTTTAACCTAAGTTTTTGAACATTATGAGTGTCATGGTATTTTTCCAAAATGTTCATGAGTTTAAAATTTCAAATTTTGAATTTATTTGAAATTGTTATGATTTATTTGAAGTTTATGGCTTTTATTGTAATTTTAAGTCCTTTTATGAACAATATTAAGAGATATAAAGTTAATTATAGTCAATATGTTAGTGGAGACTAATTTTGAGTCCTAAGATGGTTAGGGTAATTAACTAATACATAAATGTGATTTTATGTAATTATTGTGATTATAAAATGTTAAATCACGCAAATCCGTAAAAACCAATTAATATACGATATTGGCTCCTTAAAGGCGATTTAGCATAAAATTGGGCATGTTCATACATATTATAATGCTGCATTTTATTTATGATTGTCATAATTTTATTTTATGTAATTTTTGAATTATGTAATTTTACTTAGTATGGCCTTAGTTTTTAATTGGTATTGCCCGAGATGTATGGGAATATCGATTCGGTTGTAATTTATTGGGATCTCGTATCACCGTTTTGTAATTTAATAGATTTATTTTATTTTAATTAGAAATGTATAATAGGAAATTATGTAATTTGTTATGTAATTTATTTATTCCGGAGTTCTTTGAAGACGGTGCCACTCAAGAAGGCGATCCATTAAAGACGGTGTTACCTCGAGATGCGTGCCAAAACCGAAGTTCAAGGGACCAATGGAGTTGGTTTCCGAATTTGTAATAGTTTATTAGATTTACTATTTTAGGAAGGACATACTAGGATTTATTTTTATGCTTTGCATTTTATTTATATGTTGCATGCATCGCTAAATCGCCATAACTAAAACATGCATTATCATTAAATCGAGTTTATGGACCGTGTCAATTACAATTATCGTAGTTCACCGCTTTATTTCACTTAAAACGTGATAGATAATAAATTGACATGACCTCTCGCTAAAATAAACAATTGAGACTTAGCCTTACCAAAGAGTAGAAACCATGAAAACCTATTTCGTGAGGGAGTGCACTCGGCCACACCGTGGTACAAACCTTGTTACGTAGGGGAAGTGGGTGATAAATGTCTATCCACCGAATTCATGTTGATAAGGGATGAATCGGCTACACCGTGCCTAAGTTAATGTGGATTTGGATAATGGACACATTTATTCGAAATTTGGGTTGAACTCAACAAAAGTATTGATAAGGGATGAATCGGCCACACCGTGCCCTTGTCGGATGTGTTTTGGGCTAAAGATAAATGTTAATGTAATTTTATCGACCAAGAGTTCTAAAAGTAGAATCGATTAAAATGTTAATCCACCGAGTTAAATTGATAAGGGATGAATCGGCCACACCGTGCCCAAGTTAATATGAATTTGGATCTTGGAATCATTTATAATAGTTGGGTAGAGGTCACTATATAAATGTTCATATCTTGTTAAATTTATTTACAAGTATGATTTAAAAAGACAAATGTTAATATTTCCTTTTCCTCCATACTTGTAGTTCATTACAATGAATCCATCAAACGCTACCGCACCGATAACTATTGAGTCTTGCCACAATGTTTTTGACGACGTTTGCTTCAACAATGATTTTGACACTACTAGAGAAATTTATTTTGGGATAGGTTCGGATGGAAACATAAACTTCATCACTTCTTCTAAACCTCCTACTACTACTACAAGATCTCTTGTGAGCCGGTCTCAGGAAGACTGCCTCATAAAATCTATAGGGTCTTTATCTTTGGAAGAAAAAGATGCCAAAACTAGTGGGAGCTCAAGCAATCAAGTTCTTGCTTCCAAGGGCAAAAAGTTTAAGAAGAAGGGAAAGAAAGGGAAAAACTTCAAGCAAGTTGAAGATGAGTGCCATTATTGCTATGGCATGGGACATTGGCTTAGGAATTGTCCCGTATATTTGCGAAATATAAGGGAAGGAATCATCGTTCCAAAAGGTAAAATTCCTAAGGAAATGTATGTTATTGATATAAATTATACTTCCACTACAACATGGGTAATGGATACCGGTTGTGGTTCTCACCTTTGTAATCATTTACAGGGTTTAAGAGACGTGATGAGGCTTAGCAAAGGAGATGTGGATCTACGCCTTGGAAATGGAGCTCGAGTAGCGGCCGAATCCAAAGGAACTTATGTATTAGCTTTGCCTAATGGATTTGAGTTGTATTTACGTAATTGTTTTTATGTGCCTACACTCTCTAAAAACATTATTTCTATCGCTATGTTAGACATGGACTGATTTTGTTTTGTCATTAAGAACAATCGTTGTACTATTTCGAGAAACGACTTGGTTATAGGCCAAGCTTGTTCTATTAATGGCATTTACATTTTAGAAACCTCGAATCCGACTAATGATATCTATAACATTCAATCAAAGAAACTCAAATCAAGTGACCCAAATTAATCGTTCATTTGGCATTGTCGATTAGGTCACATAAATGAGAATCGCATCAAAAGATTAATTTCAACTAATGTGATTACACCATTTGATTTTCAATCATATGGAACATGCGAATATTGCCTTCTTGGCAAAATGACTCGTAATCCTTTTAGCGGTAAAGGAACAAGAGCAAGTGCGCTATTGGGACTCATACATACCGATGTATGTGGACCAATGAGTATTACCGCTCGAGGAAATTATGACTACTTCATAACCTTCACCGATGACTTGAGTAGATATGGGTATATCTATTTAATGAAACATAAAAGTATAGCTTTTGAGTAATTTAAGGAGTTTCAAAACGAAGTAGAAAACCAATTGAACAAAAGAATAAAGGCACTACGATCCGATCGTGGTGGAGAATATCTTAGCCTTGAATTCGATTCGCACTTGAAAGGTTGTGGTATTATATCACAACTTTCTCCACCCGGAACACCACAACTCAATGGTGTTGCCGAAAGGAGAAATCGAACCCTATATTGATATGGTTCGATCAATGATGAGTCAAACCGAGCTACCAAACTCGTTTTGGGGATTTGCGATTCAAACCGCAATTAGATCTTTGAATAATAGTCCCACGAAGTCAACCGAAAAGACTCCATATGAGATGTGGACGGGAAGAGTTCCTAATATATCCTACATGAAAATTTGGTGATGTGATGCTTACGTCAAGGCAAAGGCCGACAACAAGCTTGCCCCAAGATCCGAAAAAAGAATCTTTGTAGGTTACCCCTCGACCTCTCGAGGTTACTGCTTCTACAAACCTCAAGAAAACAAAGTGTTTGTGTCTTGCGAGGCTGTCTTCTTAGAAAGAGAATTTATTTCTAAGAGACAGAGTGGGAGAAATTTTGAACTTGATGAAGTTCAAGAGCCACAAACCGAAGTAGAGACGCAAGAAGATGTTCCTTCGTCATCTAGTGCGGTTGTCCCTCCTCCTCTTAGAAGAATGGGCCGAGTTATTCGCCATCCCGATCGATATGTGGGACTTATCGAAGAAGATGGAACACTCGATGTGTTGCTTTTAGAAAGTGACGAGCCCGCCACCTACAAGGCCGCAATCTCTAGTCCTAATTCCTCCTTATCGCTTGAAGCCATGAAGTCCGAAATGGATTCTATGCATGAAAACCAAGTTTGGAACTTGGTAGATTTGCCTAAAGGGGCAAGACCTCTTCAATGCAAATGGATTTTCAAAGTCAAGAATGGCATAGAAGGACATGATGATGTCTACAAAGCTAGGCTAGTGGCAAAAGGATTTACCCAAGTCCAAGGTCTCCATTATGATGAGACCTTCGCCCCCGTAGCCATGCTAAGATCCATACGGATTTTGTTAGCGATTGCCGC
Source organism: Silene latifolia (assembly GCF_048544455.1). Taxonomy (NCBI): domain Eukaryota; kingdom Viridiplantae; phylum Streptophyta; class Magnoliopsida; order Caryophyllales; family Caryophyllaceae; genus Silene; species Silene latifolia. The sequence goes on along the minus strand of NC_133529.1, from coordinate 46,032,794 downwards.
ATTTCATGATTATGATATATGGCAAATGGATGTCAAAACCGCTTTTCTAAATGGGCATTTAGAAGAGGAAGTGTACATGATACAACCCGAAGGTTTTGTTGATTCTAAGAATCCTAACAAAGTGTGCAAACTTAAGAGATCCATTTATGGTCTTAAGCAAGCATCTAGAAGTTGGAATCATCGATTCAATCATGTTATAAAAGAGAATGGTTTCACTCGAAGTGTTGAGGAACCATGTTTATACATGAAATTTAGTGGGAGCAATGTTGTGTTCCTAATCTTGTATGTCGATGACATACTACTCATTGGAAATGATATTCCGATGTTATCTTCTGTTAAGAAGTGGTTAGGTAACCACTTCCAAATGAAGGATTTAGGAGAAGCACAACGCATATTAGGTATCCGGATCCATAGAGATAGATCCAAGAGGATATTGGCACTATGTCAAGAGTCTTATGTTTATAAGATTCTTCGACGGTTCAGCATGGACAAATCTAAAAGGGGATTGGTACCTATGGTAACTGGGACCATATTGAGCAAGTCTCAATCTCCCTCCGAACCCCATGATGTTGAACGCATGAAGATGATCCCTTATGCTTCCGCTGTTGGATCAATCATGTACGCCATGATATGCACACGTCCTGATGTCTCGTATGCCTTGAGCATGACGAGTAGATATCAAGGAAATCCATGTGGGAGTCACTGGATAGCCGTCAAGAAAATCCTTCAGTACTTGAGAAGAACTAAGGATTCTATCTTAGTGTTTGGAGGAGACACCGAGCTACGTGTTAATGGATACATGGACTCAAGTTTTCAAACGGATAGAGATGATATGAAATCACAAGCTGGTTTCGTTTTCATGCTCAATGGTGGTGCCGTTAGCTGGAGAAGCTTCAAGGAAGCTGTGACTGCGGATTCAACAACGGAGGCTGAGTACATTGCAGCATCAGAAGCTGCCAAGGAAGCTGTGTGGATCAGGCAATTCATGGAAGGTCTAAGAGTAGTACCTACCGCCAATGATCCCATCACTCTCTATTGTGATAATAGTGGGACAATCTTCCAAGCTAAAGAGCCAAGTCTAGTAATAGATCTAGACATGTACTTAGAAAATATCATGTAATTAGAGATTTCATTGAAAGAAAGGAAATTGCGATAATTAAGGTTGGGACGGATGACAACATAGCCGATCTGCTTACCAAGCCTTTATCGCAGGCCAAGCTTGATGGACATGTTGCGTCCATGGGACTTAAACGTGTACCAAGTTTTTGTTATATTTTGAAATGAAATAAAAATGTTGTTTTTGTTCATGTTCATAATCACATTTGTCTTTTATCTTTTCTTATACATTGTTATATCCAAACGGGTTGTAGTGACAAATTGAACCCCGTTAAAGTGAACACGGATTAACATAGTATTCGCCCATAGTCACTTGTATGAGGTGACGTCTCGAAGTGACTAGAGTGCGATGCGATTGATGGCAAGTTCAAGTGTCATGGAGTCATATGAGAATGACTAGTCGATCACATAGGCAGACTGTTATGAACACCTTGTCGGGCCTTATAACCGCTTATAGAGTTCTGGCAAATTCATATAGTCTGGTCGTGGCGAGAGCAACTATAGTATTCTAATGAGTCGATTCTTTTGACTAAAGACTGTTCGCCTAAGATGGCACAGTTTCAGATTAACTTTGATTTGTGTTACTACGACCTTCGTAAATGGGGTCAAATGGGCATATTTTGGGTTATGATGTCTGTGGCTAGTCGAAGGGAATAATTGCGATAGGAATTGTCCACCCCTAGTCAGGGTTATAACAATATCTCAGGGCCACTCGAGGAGTAATGAACTGGAAATGCGTGGCCACGCTCGGAAGATATCTATGGTAGATAAATCCGGTCAATCAGTTATTCTCCAGATCGAGGAAACCACTCTCGATATGATCACTTGCAAGTACGACCTGAAAGACACCTTGCATTGAGTGGGAGATAGTAATAGGACAAGAGAATTGGTGACGCACACTTGTCGAGGACAAGTGGGAGATTGTTGGAATATGTGTCCTCCGACAATAATGCGATCACAACTGTCGATCATGATGATCACATGTTTAAGTCTCATTTTAAAGAATACAATTGGGAAATAATATTTCTTGTCAATGGTCCACACATATCGGTAATGATTGGTGACTAGAGTTTGACATTACTTGTCGTCGTCTTGACGGTGGTGATCATTGATCCCCTTAGGTCATACCTAAAGGGTAACACTCTTAATTGATTATTTAATTGATCGTATGACGATACGGGTTAATTAAATTACTTAAAATTGACGGACGATTTTGGAAGTAATATTTACGTATCTCATTATAATTTGATTAAATAAGATACGGTCTAAGTAATCGAATTGTTTTATTGCTTAGATGAAATTATTGTTTACGGAAACAATTGAACTGAATGAATATTTTATTATAAATACAAGATGTTGTAATTTATAATTGGTAAATTTTTTGGTACGAGTAATTGTGAATTACTAAGTCGATTTTGTACATGACGTATTTTATTAATACGTTGATTTTTAATACGTTAAAAATACATGACATTTTTACATGACTTGTGACATGTGACAAATTGACAAATTGACAAAGATAAAATGGAATCCATTTTATCTTAAATGGACCGAAAATTGGAGGGAATATAAGGTTTATATTGTGTTAAATATTTTAGTGGAAAACACAATTATAACCTAGTCTCTTAGCCATGCAAGCCTAATCTTTTCTTGGGAAGAATAGAGGCTCATGCATTGGCTGTTTCTCCCTCCCCTACCCGGTTTTTCCAACCTACACAAGCAAAGGATTTGTCTTATTTTTGTATATACACTACTCTTGTTTAGTGATAATTCATTCATTCATAACATCTAAAAATATAGAGTTTTTAGAGAGACAAAAATTACTTCTTCCTTTCTCTTCTCTTAACCGAAAATTAAGAGACCAAAATAAATATTTTTGGGTCAATTTTATTTAAATTAATATTGTTCTAGTATTGATAATATTAATTTTATTAAGAGGTTATCTTGGGTATTATTCCTTGGGAGGGATTCTATACTTGAATCCTTTGTTCATCCATATTAGGAGAGCTCAAGAACAAGTAAGAAGGAGATCTTACTTGTGCCCTTTGATCCGAAAACTCAATGTAAGAATGATGATTTCTTCTTTATATTTACTTATGTTTGCATGCATAAGATCTAATTAATTTTACGACTAAATTAATTCATCACATATATGAATATGTAAAGTAATGAGATATAGATTTCTAACAGAAGAACCCACTACCAACGAACTTTCAAAGAAGAAGAATGAAGAGAAGGCTAAGGAGCCTATTGTGATTAGACTTCCATTCCCAAGTCTCCAAGCTAAGCCTAAGCTTGATGAGCAACTTGGGAAGTTCATGGAAATTGTGAAGAACTTAGAAGTCTCAATCCCATTCACAGAATTGATCAATCATGTTCGACCTATGCAAAGTATATGAAGGATATTCTTACCAAGAAGAAATACATCCGAAAGTTGGAGACTATTGCCTTTACCAAAGTGAGTAGTGCTATTCTTCAAGGGAGTTCCCCTCAAAAGCTGAAAGATCCGGGAAGTTTTTCTATTCCATGTACCATTGGCGACACTACAATCGGCAAAGCATTATGTGATCTTGGAGCAAGTGTAAGTGTCATGCCATACTCGGTATGTAAGAGGCTAGGAATGGGAGAGCTCAAATGCACCAACATCACTCTTCAAATGGCGGATCGATCAACAAAGATACCTTTAGGGGTATGGGAGGATGTTCCCGTGAGAATTGGCAAATTCTTCATCCCGCTAGACTTTGTCATTGTAGACATGGAGGAGGATTCCAACATTCCTATCATCTTAGGAAGACCTTTCTTGCATACCGCCGGAGCGGTAATCGATGTGAAATATGGAAAGCTCACACTTGAAGTAGGGGATGAGACAATTACTTTCAATCTTGACAAAACAATGAGAGCTCCTCGACTACATGAGCCATACTTCATGGTCGATCACTATAGCCGAGAAAGTGATAGGAAGAAGTTAGAATCTCTATGCAAAGATCAAGCCATGGGTAAAGAAACACCACCCATATGGAAGAAGAAAGTGGATGACCTTCAAGTAGCTCTATTCGGAGAGCAAGGAATTTTCAACAACAATGAGAGCTTGAATAGCTCACCCATCATGACAAGTAATGAAGAAGGCCTCATTGGCCATGACAACAAGAAAGAAGAGTTGCTCTTGTCAACTCATAACATCATTGGGAAACAAGCTAGTGAAGTTTGTGGTCTATGGGATGATGAATTTGAAGGATTAGTCAATCCTTATATTGGAAATGCTATGACCTTAGACCAAGGCTTTGTGGATCCTTGTCATCACTTTGACTTGGAATACAACAATGAAGAAAACAATGCACAAAGATCTATGCAAGATCTTTATCACGAAAATGAGCAAGCCTTCGATTACTTCTACAAGGTGTTGAGAAACATCAACAACACCTTGGCTTTGCCCCGTTGACATCTCATCCAAGAATGAGAGTTTGGTGGATTCCTCCCTAAACCACCATTTATAAATATTCTAACCCATTAACTAGCATTTCATTTCCTTTATTGCATCTTTGTCATTTTTGGATTTGCATTTTTGTGCTTTGATCAAGATTTTTGACATGAGAGCAAGTGAGGGAGGTATTTTAACGTGTTTTGATGTGTAGTGTTTGACCAAGTGTGGGGATGGCAAATGCCTAGGCTAACCGATCCTTTATAGTGCAACCCACAACATTTAACAAAGGAAAGGAAGAAAGAATGACATGGGAAAAGAGATCCCCACGAGCGGACCTGAGCTCGTGGGAGCTGAAGAGGATCCGAGCTGGGATAGTTTACTTTAAAGGAAACGTCTTATAAGGAAATCTGCGCAGACCAGCATCAGGATGCTCATACCCAACTTCAGGACGCTCGTCTTGACATGGATCCGCGCGTCCTGAGATGTTTCTGTTAGAAATCTATATCTCATTACTTTACATATTCATATATGTGATGAATTAATTTAGTCATAAAATTAAATATTGATCTTATGCATGCAAACATAAATAAATAAAGAGAAGAAATCGTTTTCCTCACATTAAAAATTCGGATCAAAGGGCACAAGTAAGATCTCCTTCTTACTTGTTCTTGAGCTTTCCTTATATGGATGAACAAAGATTCAAAGGTAGAATCTCTCCCAAAGATGAATACCCAAGATAACCCCTTAATAGATTAATATTACTTGATCTAGAATAATAATAATCTTACTAAAATTGACCCAAAATATATATTTTGTACTTTATTATTTCGGTAAATAGAGGAAAGAATTTTGGAGTTTTTATCTCTCTAATTTTTATGAGATGTAGAGAGGAAAAATTATTTCTTACTCTAGAAATAATTGTGTGAAGTATGAATGAAAAATTAGAGAGGAATGTTAGAAATCTATATCTCATTATTGTCAACATATTCATATATGTTTTAATTAATTTAGTCATAAAATTAATTACAAATCTTATGCATGCAAACATAAATTAAAAGAGAAGAAATCGTTATTCTTAAAATGGATTTCGGATTAAAATGGCACCAACAAGATCTCCTTCTTGTTAGTTCTTGAGCATTCCAAATAATGGAAGAATAAAGATTCAAGTATAGAATCTCTCCCAAAAGCATAAACCCAAGGAAAACTCATAATAACTAATATTATTTTGATCTAGTAATAATATTAATCATACTCAAATTTGACACAAAAATGTTATTTTTGCTCTTGAAATTTCGGTTCAAGAGGTAGGATTTTTGGAGATTTTAACTCTCTAATTTTACATAAGATGTAGAGAGTGTTTTCTATTTTCTTACACTAGAAAATATTGTCAAAATGTGAATGAATAAAAATTAGAGGAAAAACCCTCTAAGATGCTCTTTGAAAACCGGTTGGGAGGGTGGAGGAGAGCCAATGCATGGGCTCATTTTCTTCCCAAGAAAAATAGACTTGCATGGCTACAAATAGGTGTGCAATCATTTTGTTTTTCACTCAAACAATTAACACAATTTTAAAACATAATACTCCCTCCACCATTTCGGTACTTATAACATAAAATGGATGGTCCATTTTATTTTGTCATTTGTCAATTGTGACATATGTGACATGTTACTAGACATGTGAAATTGTAATGTATTTTTAACATGTTAAAAATCAACGTATTAATAAAATACGTCATGTACAAAATCGACTTAGTAAATCACAACGTCTTGTATTTATAATAAATCATTCATTCAGTTTCAATTGTTTCGTAAACAATAATTTTATCCAAGTAATAAAATAATTCGATTACTTAGACCGTGTCTCATTTAATCAAATTACAATAAGATACGTTAACTTTACTCACAAAATCATCCGTCAATTTTAAGCAATTTAATTAACTCGTATCGGCATACGATTAATTAAATAATCAATTAAGAGTATTTCCCTATAGGTATGACCTAAGGGCATCAACTGATCACCACCGTCGCACGACAGTAATGTCAAACTCTAGTCAGCCAATCATTACCGATATGTGTGGACCAGTTGACTGTAAAATATTACATCCCACATGTATTCTTAAAATGAGATTTAAACATGTGATCATCATGATCAACAGTTGTGATCGCATTATTGTCGGAGGACACATATTCCAACAATCTCCCACTTGTCCTCGACAAGTGTGCGTCACCAATTCTCTTGTTCTATTACTATCTCGCACTCAATGCAAGGTGTCTTTCAGGTCGTACTTGCAAGTGATCATATCGAGAGTGGTTTCCTCGATCTGGAGAATAACTGATTGACCGGAGTTATCTACCATAGATACCTTCCGAGCGTGGCCACGCATTTCCAGTTCATTACTCCTCGAGTGGCCCTGAGATATTGTTTTAACCCTGACAAGGGGGTGGACAATTTCTATCGCACTCATTCCCTTCGACTAGCCACAGCCATCATAACCCAAAATATGCCCATTTGACCCCATTTACGAAGGTCGTAGTAACACAAATCAAAGTTAATGTCTGGCTGTGCCACCTTAGGCGAACAGTCTTTAGTCAAAAGAATCGACTCATTAGAATACTATAGTAGCTCTCGCCACGACCAGGCTATATAAATTTGCCAGAACTCTATAAGCGGTCATAAGGCCCGACAAAGTGTTCTTAACAGTCTGCCTATGTGATCGACTAGTCATTCTCATATGACTCCATGGCACTTGAACTTGCCATCAATCGCATCACACTCTAGTCACTTCGAGACGTCACCTCATATAAGTGACTATGGGCGAATACAATGTTAATCCAAGTTCACTTTAACGGGGTTCAATATTGTCTCTACAACCCGTTTGTGAAGGAAAAGTAGATCTATATACTTAACATATTTCAATATATGTTTTATTTTAATTTGTCATAAAATTAAAAGTGATCTTATGCATGCAAACTTATAAACAAAATAAAGAAGAAATCTTTATCTTACATTGGAATGTTGATTTTTATGGGCACAAGAGAGATCTCCTTTCTCTCTTGTTCTTGTGCTTTCCTTAGTGGAAGAACCAAGATCCAAGTGTGGGATCTCTCCCAAAGCTTTATACCCAAAGCACACTCTTAATAAAATTAATATTTTGAATACAAGTACAATATTAATTTTGTAGAAAAATTGACCCAAAAATATTTTATTTTGGTCTCCTCAAAACCGGTTTTAGAGAGAAGGAAGAGGAAGGTTTTTATCTTTCTAAAATTCTTATTTTTGATGATGAAGAATGAATAATACACTAACTACATTTTAGTGTATATTAGGTAAAAATAAGATGAAAAACCAAGGTGGTTTTTCATCTCAAAAACCGGGTGGAAGGGGGGATTAGAGGGAGCCAATGCATGCTTGAGTTGTACTTCACAATGAGCATTAGGGTTGCATGGCTAGTTTAGTAGGTAATCATTGTGTTTACCACTCACATTATAAACACAATATTATCCTTAATCCTCCTTAATTTCAGTACATATGTGCAAAATGGAATCCATTTTATTTTTGTCAATTTGTCAATATGTCGCATGTCACATGTCACATAAAATTGTTATGTATTTTTAACATATTAAAAATCAACGTATTAATAAAAATACGTCATATACAAAAATCGACTTAGTAATTCATAATTACTTGTACCAAAATATTTTACCAATTTATAAATCACAATAACTTGTATTTATAATAATTCATTCAATTTCAATTGTTTCCTTAAACAATAATTTCATCTGAGTAATGAAACAATTCGGTTACACAGACCGTATCTCATTTAATCAAATTTCAATGAGATACGTAAATAATACTTCCAATATCTTCCGTCAATTTTAAATAATTTAATTGACTCGTAACGTTATACGATCAATTAAATGATCAATTAAGAGTGTTGCCCTATAGGTATGACCTAGGGGATCAACTGATCACCACCGTCGCACGGCAGTAATGTCAAACTCTAGTCAGCCAATCATTACCGATATGTGTGGACTAGTTGACAGTAAAATATTACTTCCCAATTGTATTCTTTATAATGAGACTTAAACATGTGATCATCATGATCAACAGTTGTGATCGCAATATTGTCGGAGGACACATATTCCAACAATCTCCCACTTGTCCTCGACAAGTGTGCGTCACCAATTCTCTTGTCCTATTACTATCTCCCACTAAATGCAAGATGTCTTTCAGGTCGTACTTGCAAGTGATCATATCGAGAGTGGTTTCCTCGATCTGGAGAATAACTGATTGACCGGATTTATCCACCATGGATACATTCCGAGCGTGGCCACGCATTTCCAGTTCATTACTCCTCGAGTGGCCCTGAGATATTGTTATAACCCTGACTAGGGGTGGACAATTCCTATCGCACTCATTCCCTTCAACTAGCCACAACCATCATAACCCAAAATATGCCCATTTGACCCCATTTACGAAGGTCGTAGTAACATAAATCAAAGTTAATCTGAAACTGTGCCATCTTAGGCGAATAGTCTTTAGTCAAAAGAATCGACTCATTTGAATATTATAGTAGCTCTCGCCACGACCAGGCTATATAAATTTGCCAGAACTCTATAAGCGGTCATAAGGCCCGACAAAATGTTCCTAACAGTCTGCCTATGTGATCGACTAGTCATCTCACATGACTCTATGGCACTTGAACTTGCCATCAATCGCATCACACTCTAGTCACTTCGAGACGTCACCTCATGTAAGTAACTATGGGCAATTACAATGTTAATCCACGTTCACTTTAACGGGGTTCAATTGTCTCCACAACCTGTTTGGATGTAACAAAGTATATGGTGAGTTAATAATAACTCAAACGACAAATGTCGACATCACACTCGGGTAGTCAATACAAGATTACAACCTTGTGATGCATATCGTAAGTGTGTAAACACTTGTTGATTTCAACAGAAGTCTAACATGTCATGTGTCCATGTGTTCAAACTTCTCAATTGTATTGTCCTTTACTTTCATGTTATCATTCATAGCATGAACCTTACCAAGTACACATCAAGGTTCCCGACCTTGGTTTCGGTTCTTTATCTCGAAAGAACTTCCTTATCGATTATCTCATAACAAACGAATTTGTGGTGAATGATATAACTTGTACTGATCAAGTGCTCCATCCACACACAATGCACTAGGTATATGTTTTGTAGAATCTTGCAACAATTGTCAAGATGATTAGCCTAGAACTTCTCACAAGTCCTAGCATATTAGGAAAGATTAGTTTTGAGCAACTTCTTATTCAACTAAGTATCTTTCCAAACTTCTTATTTCTCCTTTTAGCTTGAAAGGCTTAGGATTCTCATAAATCCTTATGTGTGTTCGGATTTTCTATAATATGTGCAACCTTTTGATACATAACAGTATTACATCAAACACCGAAATCGCTCATCAAATTCTTCTTGAGAATTCATGACGTTTCTTCTATGGCTTACCAATGATTCATCATGCTCTTATGCATATGATTCATAATTGGACATGTGCATGATTATTCTAATGGCGGAAACATTAGTAACTTTTAATCATGTTATCAACTATATTTAGGTTCAAGGAACGACCATGACTGCTAATGGCAATTCCATTTCATTTAAATGAATAACCTACGTATCTTGTTGATTCGATGTGTATCTTATAATACTTATCCAACATCTCATGATGTAGTTGGATTCATCATAGTCCATTTTCATCCAGAATTGAAAACTCAAATCTTCCTCTATGAAGGAAGGTATAAGCTCGTCATTCTTCAATGAGTGATGAGTTATAACCTTTTACAAGATGATTGCTCCCACTAAATTCCATGTCTTCACATGATAATTTCCTAGCTCCCACTCAATTCCACATGTTTCGAAATTGACTTCTCAATCGAAACTTTTCAAGAATTGAAATATAAATTGCATTGCCAAGTTATTAAGATAAAACCATATATGTTCCCATCATATCCTTTCAAAATACCTATTTTTAAGTGGTCTCATCTTATCTTTATGGAAAGAGATTTTAATCTCTAACTCACACATATCATAATGATGTGTAGCAATGTCATTATTTAAATATAAATAATATCTAAAACGCCCTTGAAATACCCTTTTCGGAAGGTGGTTTAACCATTTCATTTTCATAATGAGGTTAAGTAATGACATCTGCGTGGTTAAAACTTGGCTATTGAAGATATCGGTATATCAATCCTTGCAACCTCTAGTCATAAATCTTGTTTATTTTCTAGGATGTTACTTGGATTCATTTAGGCTCTTAAGTAAATCTCAAGGTTTAAACTATTGGTCAAAATTTATCATAAACTAGTCTAAACTTAGTCAAAACTCTTGTTAAGACTTTACATTAGTCATTTTTCTTCCAAAACTTTCTTTTGGTGTCCTCACGTAGTTATCTTAAGAATATGTTCTTTCGATTACTTCACTTGGTCTCATTAGTCATGTAGAACTATTTGAGACCATAGATCTCATCTATAGGGTATACTATATAAATAGATGTACCTTCATTCAAATCATTCTCTCTTGCGTAGATCTCATTTACACAAGTACACAAACTTGTCTTGGTGTGAGTTTGAGTTGTGTCCTCATTTTTCTCCCACTCTATCTTTAGAATAAATACACTAGAGATTCAAAGATAGTATATGAGACACACACAATTAATTTGAAGTATAAGGAGAACTATTGACACGTCTGTCGCGTACCTGTCAAAAATAACCAACTGGCTCTAACTAATATAGCTAGGGAAGTCGGGTCGAATCCACAGAGAGGTAGGAATTTGTCTGCTAAACTAGGCTCGTCTAAGTAACCAATTTTGGGGGTTTATAATTTGCGATTTCTAAACTAAAAGAGTGAAGAAAAGAGAATAATAGGGAGGAGGTTGACAGATAAAGGAGAATAGCTAAGACAAGCGGTTCACCATAATCATCTGGTCGAGTAATCTAGGTCCTAGGTCAATGCAGTACGGTCTAAGGGGTAGCGAACGTCACCTTTCGGTCCTTAATTCACCCTAAAGTGTAAATAGCTTAACTTTCGCCCTCGCTGCAATACTCTATTGTTCGCCACTAGTCTCCCCCTTCCAACCTTTCGGTCCAGGTCAAGGTCCACTAAGAATAAGGGTCTAATTGCGTCGACTCAATTAGGCAATTACAATTATTTGTAGCATTTAAACAACAAAGACGATCAGGCATTGGTCTAGTAATTCGATTACTCTCCCTTCAAATCATGGGTCCCCTATAGTCTTAGCATAGGGAATTAGCTACTCATAGTCATCGGATTAACAATAACAATAACCAAACAATTAAAACTAAACATGATGAATAATCTAATTGATTGAACGATTATAAAGTAAAGGGAGAAAAGGAATTAAAAACAATAAATACGATGAAGAAGTAAATTAAATTGATAATACCGAATTCGAGTAGCAAGGTAGAGAATAGAATTCCAAAGAACAGTGACAAAAGTAACCGATGAAATGTACGTAGTAAAAGATATGGGAGTAACGTGATGTTCTCTACGAGTCTTATCTTGAAAAATTGTTTTAAACCTAATCTATGGACTGATTATAAAAGCCCATAAAAGATTAGGCGGAAATAAACCAAACACACACGAAATCCCCTCGATCGAGTAGAGAGATTACTCGATCGAACTCTAAGTCATTCGATCGAGCTAGCAAAATCCCTCGATCGAGCACTGCTTGCTGAACCTCCTCGATCGACTCCATAAACTGGTCGATCGACCAATCTTGAGTGTGTAAAGCATTCGATCGAGCACTAAAGCACTCGATCGAGCTATATAGGCGCATCAGGACTTGAATATCTTCCTTAACTCAGCTCATACGTCCTCCAAGTGTAAGATTCCTAAACTCCGGCTCCTTATTTCCCATGAATGCGTACAATTAGGATAATTAAGGCTCGATTTAGCTCCTCCTCGGTCAATTCCTGCAAATTACAATAAACGGACCAAAGTAGAATATTCGGGGTAATTGTAGCCGGATGCTACATAAAAGCACGAGAAATGCGTGTAAAAATGAGGTGAAAACCTTATATAAAAGACACGCATCAAATCTCCCCAAACCAAACCTTTGCTTGTCCCCAAGCAAATATGAATGCAACTAAGGGTGAACAATAGAACGGGACCAAGGCATCAGCTACAAATCATCCACTAGAACCAATTTAATGCAACAAAATGACAAAGTGGCGACTGAAAAGTGCAAACGAGTTAAATTAACGTTTCAAGCTTACTGAACCGTCGACCTTGCAAGATTCAAAGATGTCGGACTCTCACGGGCCGCTCGTCGCTCAAAATCAGGTACAAGGTGAGTATATATGTGAAAGATAGGAAGAATCAAGACACTCACCTAACTCGACCTATAAAAACATGCATGCAGTTAACATGAATAAAGTCTCTACAACCATACATATGCATTCCAACCATACTAGTGACCAAGACACGTGCCGAGGACTTACATTTGGGTTAGTGAGGTAATGGGTAAGAAGGGGCTAAAATGAATTTGGATATGTGGGGTTAATAGCCAGGCTTAGCAACAACGGATCCGAATATAGACTGCATCCCAACTTCGTACTCATAACAGCAAGATGAAACGGTGCAAAATTATGCACTAAACTCACCAAACACCAAAAAATCGTCAACTCCCCATAAAATATAAATAAGGCATGGGAGTGTGAAACATTGTGCAATTCTCATTCTTTTTCATTCCTTTTTTTTCATTTTGAATTTTTCTGTCTCTTTTTTCTTTCGCTTTCTTTCTTTTCTTTTTGTTTTCGTTCCATTTTTTTTTCACAACTCAACACATTTTTTCTTTCTTTCCCTTCAATTCTTCCACCATCTTCTGGAATCAGATGAAATAACCATATTGCAATAACACATTCCAAGAACTACTCGTTACTAGCTCAGCTAGGGTAGGAAGTATTATAGAAAGTAGTTGATAGGACAAAAAGGCAATTTGGCTATGTGAGGCTCATGGGTAGAATGAAATAAGGGGGACTGCCTCTCCTAACACGTGTCACCATCCACAGACCGAATGCATACAGGTATTAAGAAGACTAGACTCATGCTTATGCAAATTGATGTTACATGTCTTAAAGAGAGTACTACTCACATCCTAAATGAAACCGGTCATGAATGTCACTAGTTTAATAAGCTCTAACCTCAGAATGTAATGTAGTTTGCCGACATAAGGAATCAAGTCTGTTCGTTCAGATAAGAGAGAAACAAAAACTCGTAGATTATGCACATAAACATGCCAGCTAAATGTCAAGAAAATGCAAGGCTCAAAATAAGGATTCAATGTAGCGTCAATGTTCAAACGTTCCGACTCAATTTAAACATGAAAATTTTGAAAATTTTCTGAATTTTATGATGATTTTTGAATTAATTAAAACAACAATGCATGCGGAAATAGATAAACGTGCAAGCAAAAATGCAAGAAACATGCAGACACAGATATGGATGCATACCTCCCCAAACCAAACCGTACAATGCCCTCATTGTACCAAAAATAGGGAAGGGAATGCAAACTGAAAAGAAAAGGAGAAGTGGAGTCGGAAAACTTACAAAACGTCATATAGCGGGACCTCCCCAAACCGACCATGAACATGGGAGGTCAAAGAAAGTCAAACAGTGGCTTTGTAGACGTAACACAACAACGGCTGGAGGTCATTACTGCTCGATCGACCGCCTGGAACAGCTCGATCGAGCGAACCAGTGTAATGGAAGGGCTCGATCGAGTGACAACCCACTCGATCGAGTAAGCACGGTTATGGATCTGGTCGATCGAGGACATCATCCCTCGATCGAGTAGCAGCCGCATCAGAAAGTGCTCGATCGAACACAGAAGCACTCGATCGAGTACTTTAACCTGCAAAACACGCATAAAAGCAAGGAAAGCACAAAAATTGTTCATAAAGCAGCGTCTAATGTTTAACGTAAAGCTAAAGAAAAACAGATAGTTCAACAAAAGTACAAATAAAACTGTCCGGGCTGCCTCCCGGAGAGCGCTGGTTTAAGAGGTCCCGCACGACCTTTCTGGTATCAAGTAACTGGCGCGTCGAGCTCGTCGAAGCGCAAGACTTCAACGCGGTTGTCCGCTTCACTCGCCTCATGGTAATGCTTCACATATTGGCCATTCACCTTGAATCTATGACCCTCGGAGTCTTCAAGCTCCACGGATCCAAATTTGGTGACAGCTGTCACCGTGTATGGACCACTCCACCTGGACTTGACTTGCCGAGAAACATCTCAACCGGGCATTAAATAACAACACCTTCTGCCCCACATGAAACTCCCGAGGTAAGATTCTCTTGTCATGCCATCTCTTCGTCTTCTCCTTGTAAATGCGCGAGCTGTCGTAGGCATTAAGCCTAAACTCCTCTAATTCATCTAGCTGCAAAAGACGATTCTGACCACACAATTTAGGATCATAATTAAGCTCACGAATTGCCCACCAGGCCTTACATTCCAGCTCAATAGGTAAGTGACACGATTTCCCATAAACTAACCTATAAGGTGACGCACCAATTGGTGTCTTAAAGGCAGTTCTATAAGCCCATAACGTGTCATCTAGCTTAAGACTCCAGTCTTTCCGTGATTTAGAGACTACTTTAGACAAGATCTCTTTCAGCTCACGATTAGAGACCTCTACCTGACCACTAGTTTGGGGATGGTACCCCAAACCACGCCGGTGTTGGACACCAACTCTAGACAGTATGGAAGTGAGTTTCTTTTCCTTAAAATGCATCCCCCCATCACTAATGACGACCCTAGGGACACCAAAACGGGGGAATATGATCTTTTTGAACATTTTAATCACGGTCTTACCATCACAATGAGGTGAAGCAATTGCCTCAACCCATTTTGACACATAGTCTACAGCTACTAAAATGTACCTGTTACCTTTACTGGACGGGAACGGTCCTTGGAAATCAATGCCCCAGACATCGAAAACCTCAACCTCTAGGATGCCGTTTTGTGGCATCTCATGTCTCTTCGAAATATTCCCTGATCGTTGGCATGCATCACAAGCTGAAACAAAAGACTTGGCGTCGGAAACAAAGAAGGCCGGTAAAAACCAGGATCGGAAGTACCTTAGCCACGGTGCGCGATGGACCGTGGTGACCACCATATGAAGAGGAGTGACAGCCTTCCAGGACTATTTTGGTCTCCCACTGCGGAATACACCGTCTGTAGAGACCGTCTGCACACTCCTTGAACAAGTAAGGGTCATCCCAGAAGTACTGCTTAGCGTTATACAGGAAACGCTTCTTTTGCTGATGAGAAAGGTCAGGCGGCAGCTTGCCACTGACAACGAAGTTAGCTATATCTGCATACCAAGGTTCCTGGTCAACAATAGACGATATAACAGCAATTAAAGAATCGTCAGGGAAAGAATCATCAATGGGTAGAGAATCTTCCCCTTCTTGTCGCATCAGCCGCGACAAGTGATCAGCTACAACGTTCTCAGCTCCTTTCTTGTCTTTAATCTGCAGGTCAAACTCCTGAAGGAGGAGTATCCATCTCAGTAGCCGCGGTTTTGCCTCCTTCTTAGCAAGGAGGTGCCTCAAAGCTGCATGGTCAGTAAAAACAGTGACTTCTGACCCAACTAAATAAGTACGAAACTTCTCTAAGGCATAAACTACAGCTAACAGCTCCTTCTCAGTGGTAGTGTACTTCACTTGAGCCTCATCCAGAGTTCGGCTCGCATAGTAAATAGCATTCAAGGCTTTGTCTTTCCTCTGGCCTAGCACCGCTCCTAGTGCATAGTCACTCGCGTCGCACATGATCTCGAACGGCAAATCCCAGTTGGGAGGCTGTATGATCGGCGCAGAGACTAAGGCCTGCTTTAACCTGTTAAAAGCAGAAAGACAAGCGTCAGTAAACACAAAAGGGGCATCTTTAAGCAACAGCTGTGTAAGTGGTTTAGCAATTTTGGAGAAATCCTTGATAAACCGGCGATAAAAGCCAGCGTGACCAAGGAAGCTCCTCACCCCTTAACATTAACGGAGGTGGTAATTCTTTGAATCACTTCCACCTTTGCTTTATCAACTTCTATTCCCCTATCCGAAACTAAGTGCCCTAAGACAACTCCCTCGTTGACCATAAAGTGGCACTTCTCCCGATTCAAAGACAAGATTAACCTCAATACACACAATGACTGCAACACTTTCTCAAGGTTAGACAGACAGTTAGAAAAATCACTTCCATATACACTAAAGTCATCCATAAAAACTTCCATGATAGACTCAATATACTCTGAAAATATCCCCATCATACACCTTTGAAAGGTGGCAGGGGCATTGCACAAACCAAAAGGCATTCTGCGATACGCAAAAACGCCCTTAGGACAGGTAAATGTAGTCTTGGCCGATCGTGCGGTGGATAGGGATCTGAAAGAACCCTGAATACCCATCTAAATAGCAGAAAAATTTATGAGAGGCTAACCTTTCTACCATCTGATCAATAAAAGGAAGGGGAAAGTGATCTTTCTTAGTGGCGGCATTCAGCTGTCTGTAGTCTATGCACATCCGCCAACCAGTCACTACTCGGGTAGGTATTAATTCATTCTTCTCATTCTTAACTACGATTTGTCCCTCCTTTCTTCGGGACTACCTGTCTTGGGCTTACCCATCTAGAATTACCTACGAGAATAAATAATACCCGCATCCAGCACTTCATTACCTTGGCCATCACAACATCCTGCATCTTCTCGGTTCAGCCGACGCCGACCACCGCTGCAAGGTTTGTGATCCTCCTCCAGCTCTATCCCGTGCATACAAATATCGGGACTAATCCCCGTGATATCGTCCGATGAATAGCCCATTGCTTTCTGTTTTTCTTAAGTACAACTAACAAAGAAGTCACCGATCATCACTAAGCTTAGCACTAACAATGACTGGATCTTTTGCTCTGTATCGTCTAGAAAAGCATATTTAAGATGAGATGGGAGAGGCTTACGTTCCGGTACCTTTACCTCAATGGAGCAAAGAGTGCTGATCATTTGTTCCACCTGCTCTCCCTCGTGCTCATCTAGATCATCAACAAGCAAATCCAACGCAGCGTCATCGTCCTCTGGGCTATCTGCACACTCATCAAAAAGCATGAGAGCTTCCAGTGGGTCCTTCATAAAAGAACCCGACCAGAAGTCATAAATAGACTCATCAATGATATCGACCGAATAACAAGTGTCCTCTATCATTGGGTGGGCTAAAGTCTTGGCAAACCGAATGTGATAGCGTCATCCCCTCTCGCAAGAGTCGACGCCCTTGTCGACATCAATAACGGCCCACTGTACAAAGGAACGGTCTTCCTAAAATAATTTGGGTCCGGGTGTCCTCAGCTATATCCAAAACAATGAAATCTACTGGGATGTAAAGCTTGCCTATTTTCACAGGCACATCCTCCAAGACACCTAAAGGTCTCCTCACAGATCTATCGGCCATCTGTAGGGTAATGTTAGTCACTTTGAAGTGACTCATCTTCAAATTCTTGCAAACAAGAAGGGGCATGACACTTACACTGGCACCTAAATCGCAGAGGGCATTATCAATAACCATATTACCTATGACACAAGTAATAGAAAAGCTGCCCGGATCTTTCATTTTTGGAGGGGCCCTATTTAACAGCAGGTTACTAGACTCTTCCATAAATGAAATCGTCTCAAATTCGCTCAAATTTCTCTTACGCGTCACAATATCCTTCATAAACTTAGCGTAAGTGGGAACCTGAGTGACAAGTTCAGAGAACGGGACAGTTACCTGGAGGTTCTTCACGATGTCCACGAACTTACCGTACTGTTGCTCGACCCTTGCGTCCTTCAGGCGACTTGGGAAAGGTACCCTGGTAGCGATGAGTGGTCCCGCAACCTTTTCCTTACCCTTATCGATGCGTGACGTCTCCACAGCAGGGGAAGATGACACGGTGGCGGTATTAGATACTGAATTAGGAATTCCGCCACTTAATGCACTGGATCGAGTACTTTTACTGGTCGATCGACCAGTTTCTTCTTCAATTTCCCTCGATCGACCTGTCTTGACACTCGATCGAGTGTTTTCCTCAGCGTGGTTACTCGATCGACCAACTTGGAGTTCTGTACTTCTCGATCGACCGCCAGTGTCACTCGATCGAGTGACTGGATGATTAGAACTGCTCGATCGAGTGGATGAGTTGCTCGGTCGAGTGGTTACTGCACACGCAGCGAGTATTTCTTGCAGGAACTCGTCTAGATCATCATCTGAGTCATCATTAGCTGCCAAAACCTCGTCTTCTTCATGAGGGGGATCACTTTGAAAGTTCATTGTACCGACTGGATCGCAAATTGGAAGAGACTTGGCTTGATCCGTCGCGTGTGTCAACTGCGCGACTTGCTCTTTCAATTCCGATATAACCGTATCAGATTTCTGTGACATACTCAGCATAATGGATTTCAACTCGGCAATTTCTTCTCTTGAAGAGGGAGAGACCGGTCGCGATACTGGCGTAGAAGGGGCAGAGACGCTCTTTATCTCTTCATAAATTTGAGAAAAAGGAACCCCTTGCTTGAACTTCTTGTAAGCAAGAGCTCGCTCTATACTCGCTACACATTCGTAAAGGTCATGTCCTTCCTCGCCACATCTACCACATGGCTCCGTAATCGTAGGCATATTGTCGACCAACCTTCGAAGCAACAGCTAATCTGCAAAACTGTCAAAACTTGCAGAAAATGAGATCAGCCTCAAGGAATAAATTCCTTGAGACAAAAGACAAACTTAATTTAAGCAACAAAATTGCGCCACCTCCCCGGCAACGGCGCCAAAATTTGACACGTCTGTCGCGTACCTGTCAAAAATAACCAACTGGCTCTAACTAATATAGCTAGGGAAGTCGGGTCGAATCCACAGAGAGGTAGGAATTTGTCTGCTAAACTAGGCTCGTCTAAGTAACCAATTTTGGGGGTTTATAATTTGCGATTTCTAAACTAAAAGAGTGAAGAAAAGAGAATAATAGGGAGGAGGTTGACAGATAAAGGAGAATAGCTAAGACAAGCGGTTCACCATAATCATCTGGTCGAGTAATCTAGGTCCTAGGTCAATGCAGTACGGTCTAAGGGGTAGCGAACGTCACCTTTCGGTCCTTAATTCACCCTAAAGTGTAAACAGCTTAACTTTCGCCCTCGCTGCAATACTCTATTGTTCGCCACTAGTCTCCCCCTTCCAACCTTTCGGTCCAGGTCAAGGTCCACTAAGAATAAGGGTCTAATTGCGTCGACTCAATTAGGCAATTACAATTATTTGTAGCATTTAAACAACAAAGACGGTACCGGCATTGGTCTAGTAATTCGATTACTCTCCCTTCAAATCATGGGTCCCCTATAGTCTTAGCATAGGGAATTAGCTACTCATAATCATCAGATTAACAATAACAATAACCAAACAATTAAAACTAAACATGATGAATAATCTAATTGATTGAACGATTATAAAGTAAAGGGAGAAAAGGAATTAAAAACAATAAATACGATGAAGAAGTAAATTAAATTGATAATACCGAATTCGAGTAGCAAGGTAGAGAATAGAATTCCAAAGAACAGTGACAAAAGTAACCGATGAAATGTACGTAGTAAAAGAGATGGGAGTAACGTGATGTTCTCTACAGTCTTATACTGAAAAATTGTTTTAAACCTAATCTATGGACTGATTATAAAAGCCCATAAAAGATTAGGCGGAAATAAACCAAACACACACGAAATCCCCTCGATCGAGTAGAGAGATTACTCGATCGAACTCTAAGTCATTCGATCGAGCTAGCAAAATCCCTCGATCGAGCACTGCTTGCTGAACCTCCTCGATCGACTCCATAAACTGGTCGATCGACCAATCTTGAGTGTGTAAAGCATTCGATCGAGCACTAAAGCACTCGATCGAGCTATATAGGCGCATCAGGACTTGAATATCTTCCTTAACTCAGCTCATACGTCCTCCAAGTGTAAGATTCCTAAACTCCGGCTCCTTATTTCCCATGAATGCGTACAATTAGGACAATTAAGGCTCGATTTAGCTCCTCCTCGGTCAATTCCTGCAAATTACAATAAACGGACCAAAGTAGAATATTCGGGGGTAATTGTAGCCAGATGCTACATAAAAAGCACAGAAATGCGTGTAAAAATGAGGTGAAAACCTTATATAAAAGACACGCATCAACTATCTCATAGGTTGACTAATAGTTTTAGATTTCGTTAGTGTACTTGGTGATTGACTTCCTTTAAGGGAGTTCATAGACTCAAAATCACTTTATAAATGATCATACACAAGGCTTAAGCATGTGGACATATAATGAATCCCGTCATTTTAGTTGTCTATTAGATCACTTTAAGTGAATAATCATATGTTTCTAAGAGAAAGCATTTAAATACGAATTTTAGAACAAAGGATAAAATGATAAAACGGGTGACTTGGGTTGCAAACCAAGCCACCATTATCCAAAATACAACCAATTATTCAAAATACCTTTCCATGTCGAACACGGAAACTTAAAGGTTCTAAAAATCCAAAACATAATTAAAATAAGACAATGAAAAGTGAAGCTCCATGAAAGTTATTCCTAGCTTCTTGATGGTTTCTCATGCTTGCTTTTTCTTTCCCTTGTCTTTGCTTGGTGGAGGCCCTATTTAAAATAAAAAGGGAGATACATTATCACAACTTTGTATCATAATACCATAGTTGAATTAGAAACATAAAAGAAGGGATAGTCAATTACCGACTGGAGTGATCTTTCCAGCCTTAATATCACTAAGGTATTTGGAACAATTTCTTTTCCAATGTCCCATACCATTACAATAATGGCATTTATCAAGAGGATCCTTCTTGATTTTTGAAGTGCTAGCATCATTAGCCTTAGCTTTGGTGAATGTGGGAGTTTGCTTCTTACCCTTCCTCCCATTCTTCTTGAACTTCCCCTTACTCTTAGTGCTTATGTTAAGCACATCTTTGGTGGGTTCACATTTAACCCCATGTCCCTTTTGGCTTGCACAAGTAACTTGTGCAATTCTTCAAGAGACACATCCTTGTCTTGCATGTTAAAATTCACCCGGAATTGAACATACGCTTTGACTTTGGACAAGGAGTGTAGAATCCTATCTACAATGAGTTCTTTGGGGATTTCAACCTTTTGAATTTTCAAGGTCTCGACAAGCTCCATAAGTTTGAGCACATGAGGGCTAACCTTTTGGCCCTCTTTGAAGTCGAGATCAAAGAATGCCGCGGCCGCCTCATACTGGACGATCCGCGGAGTTTGTGAAAACATTGTCACAAGCTTGGAGTAAATCTCATTAGCGGTGCCCATTTTAAAGGCTCTCCTTTGGAGATCCGCCTCCATCGCAAATATCAAGACATTTTTCATTGCGGCGGACTCCTTATGGTAAGCCTCATATGCTTCCCTAGTGGCGGCGGTCGACCTAGTAGTAGGTTCGGGTGGAGAGGCCTCGGTAAGGTAACGAAGCTTGTCGTCACCTTGGGCGGCTAATTTGAGTTGGGCATCCTAATCGGAGAAATTTGACCCATTCTTTTCAAGTTTACATCGATCCATGAAGGATCGGAGCCATGATGAATTAGCGAGAGGCGTGGCGTTAGGGGTTGGTGTTGCCATTTGTTATGAGAAAAAGAAGTGGTCTACAAAAATAAAATAGAAGGAGTAAAACAAATGTCGTTTTAATAATAATACTCGTAAAAATTATAATTTAAACAAGTTTTATGCATTTTTCTAGTGACCTCTACCCAACTAGATAAATGATTCCAAGACCCAAATTCATATCAATTTAGGCACGGGATAGCCGATGGAACCCTTATTAATATAACTCGGTGGATTAACGTTTAATCGATTCTACTTTTAGAACTCTTGGTCGATAAAATTACTCTAATGTTTATCTATAGCCCGTAACACATGCGACTACGGTCACGAATACTTCCGTTGAGGTCAATCCAAATTTCGAATAAATGTGTCCATGATCCAAATTCACATTAATTTGGGCACGGGATGGCCGATGAAACCCTCATCAACACGAATTCGGTGGATAGATATTCATCACCCACTTCCCCTACGTAACAAGGTTTGTACCCCGGGATGGCCGAGTGCACTCCCTCGCGAAATAGGTTTTCATGGTTTCTACTATTTGGTAAGGCTATGTCTCAATTAATTGTTTTAGCGAGAGGTCATGTCAATTTATTATCTATCACATTTTAAGTGAACTAAAGCGGTGAACTACGATAATTGTAATTGACACGGTCGATGAACTCAATAAAATGACAATGCATGTTTTAGTTATGGCGATTTAGCGATGCATGTGACATATAAATAAAATGCAAAGCATAAAAATAAATCCTAGTATTCCCTTCCTAAAATAGAAAATCTAATTAACTATTACATATTCGGAAACCAACTCCATTGGTCCCTTGAACTTCGGTTGTGGCACGCATCTCGAGGTAACGCCGTCTTTATGTATCGCCATCTTGAAGAAATCCGTCTTTGGGAACTCCGGAATAAATAAAATTACATAACAAATTACATAATTTCCTATTATACATTTGTAACTAAAATAAAATAAATCTATTAAATTACAAAACGGTGATACGAGATCACAATAAATTACAACCGAATCGATATTCCCATACATTTCGGGTAATACCAATTAAAATCTAAGGCCATACTAAGTAAAAATTACATAATTCAAAAATTACATAAAATAAAATTATGACAATCATAAAGAAAATGCAGCATTATAATATGTATGAACATGCCCAATTTTATGCTAAATCGCCTTTAAATAGCCAATATCGTATATTACTCGGTTTTTACGGATTTGCGTGATTTCAACATTTTATAATCACAAAATTACATAAATTCATATTTATGCATAAGTTAATTACCCTAACCTCTTAGGACTCAAAATTTAGTCTTCACTAATTATTTGACCATAATTAACTCATATTTCTAAAATTGTTCATTAATGGACTTAAAATTATAATAAAAAGCTATAAACTTCAAATAAATCACAAAAATCAAATAAATTCAAAATTTGAAATTTAAACTCATGAACATTCTGGAAAAAATACCATGACACTCATAATGTTCAAAAAACTTAGGTTAAAAATTTCGAAATTTTTCCGGAAAAACAATGTTGCGGTTTATCGGTTTTAACTAAAATAATCATAAAAACATGTGAAAAATTATATTCATCAACTTTTCAATTTTAGATCTTAAAAAGATAATAAAATGCAACATATGATGTTTTTCCTTAGTCATAGATTATGTTTTATTAATATTTCACTAATAAAGTCACTATTCATGCTATTTTTCTTCAAAAATCCATAAATCATGCAAAAAGACTTCAATATAGCCTATTATTTTACACACATCTTGTAAAATTGCATGTGACAACATACTAAATTTCTATGGCCAGATTCGAAATTTATCTCATATTAACCTATTTTTCACTTAAATCCGATTTTAATAATGAAAAATCCATTTTTCGAGCATAAGAAGTCCAAAAATTATGAAAATTTACAGGTCATCTCAAAATAATATATGTGATAAAATATCCAAAAATCACTGGAAAATTCGAAGTTTAGCTAATTTTAGTCCGAAAATGACATTTATACTCATAAAATCATATTTTAATGCCATTATTATGTAATATGAACAATAAAAATCCATAAAATAACCAAAAAATCCTAAAAACATTTTAGGACCAGAAACTTTAACATGCAAAAATTATTTTCGTGATATATCATAATAACACAAATTTAAACAAGTTTTATATGTTCATCGCATAACTCGGAAAAACTATAACCGATTTGCATGCAAACAACCAAGGCTCTGATACCGATTGAAGGAAAAGTAGATCTATATACTTAACATATTTGAATATATGTTTTATTTTAATTTGTCATAAAATTAAAAGTGATCTTATGCATGCAAACTTATAAACAAAATAAAGAAGAAATCTTTATCTTACATTGGAATGTTGATTTATATGGGCACAAGAGAGATCTCCTTTCTCTCTTGTTCTTGTGCTTTCCTTTGTGGAAGAACCAAGATCCAAGTGTAGGATCTCTCCCAAAGCTTTATAACCAAAGCACACTCTTAATAAAATTAATATTATGAATACTAGTACAATATTAATTTTGTAGAAAAATTGACCCAAAAATATTTTATTTTGGTCTCCTCAAAACCGGTTTTATAGAGAAGGAAGAGGAAGGTTTTTATCTTTCTAAAATTCTTATTTTTGATGATGAAGAATGAATAATACACTAACTACATTTTAGTGTATATTAGGTAAAAATAAGATGAAAAACCAAGGTGGTTTTTCATCTCAAAAACCGGGTGGAAGGGGGGATTAGAGGGAGCCAATGCATGCTTGAGTTGTTCTTCACAATGAGCATTAGGGTTGCATGGCTAGTTTAGTAGGTAATCATTGTGTTTACCACTCACATTATAAACACAATATTATCCTTAATCCTCCTTAATTTCGGTACATATGTGTAAAATGGAATCCATTTTATTTTTGTCAATTTGTCAATATGTCGCATGTCACATGTCACATAAAATTGTTATGTATTTTTAACATATTAAAAATCAACGTATTAATAAAAATACGTCATACACAAAAATCGACTTAGTAATTCATAATTACTTGTACCAAAATATTTTACCAATTTATAAATCACAATAACTTGTATTTATAATAATTCATTCAATTTCAATTGTTTCCTTAAACAATAATTTCATCTGAGTAATGAAACAATTCGGTTACTCAGACCGTATCTCATTTAATCAAATTTCAATGAGATACGTAAATAATACTTCCAAAATCTTCCGTCAATTTTAAAAAATTTAATTGACTCGTAACGTTATACGATCAATTAAATGATCAATTAAGAGTGTTGCCCTATAGGTATGACCTAGGGGATCAACGATCACCACCGTCGCCGACGATAATGTCAAACTCTAGTCAGCCAATCATTACCGATATATGTGGACCAGTTGACAGTAAAATATTACTTCCCAATTGTATTCTTTATAATGAGACTTAAACATGTGATCATCATGATCAACAGTTGTGATCGCATTATTGTCGGAGGACACATATTCCAACAGTTTGGATGTAACAAAGTATAAAAGGAGTTTTTCAGCTTAAAAACTCGAACGACAAATGTGATTATCACATATGAATAGTCAATACCTGATTACTATTTCATATTCTATAATCTAATTTGATCTTTTATGTAGTTATTAATCTCAATCCAATTGAAATGACATGACTCATCATGTTAAGCCTATGAGAAGGCTTTGGTTAGTAGGTTTTATCAACTTCTTGTACCTAACTCAACCTTACTACATACTCGTTTTCCTTTGTAATGTATACATTTGCATTACAAAACTTTCTGAGTACGTGTCGAGATCCAATCAAGACCTAGGCCCTCTAGCCTTAGAATAGCTCCCACTGTTTTCACAGTGTGCGGGACTCATCCTTCTTGCACATCTCATGATTGCAAGTGTACTCAATTTCCGTTGTAAATATTTCTCATTGTTCTTTATTGCCTAGAACGATTCTAGAAAATCTATTTCTTAAATAACATAGCCACAATGGTATCTTAACCATCATAATGTGTTTTGTTTATGGTTTTGTCGGAAACCATGCGCAATCTCAATTGTCAATTGTCACTTGTGTAACACCCTTACACAAAATTGCATCAAAAACACTTTGCATTATATCCTTAATGCTTCTGCAAGCACTTAAGGGTAATCAATATGGCTACTTGGTAATTATTACTTAAATTCGATTTTAAAACAATTCATCATACTCAAAGCATATGAAGTGTTATACACCATTACTTATTTAATTGATCCTAAGAATGAAGCAAATGGATTCAATCAAATATGTTCAACTTGATTGAACTAGTCATGAATCTTATCAACATAAGACTTCTTATTTGACGCTAATATCATGTGGATTTATCTCCATAAAGCTAGATATTAAGATGTATTATATATTTCTCCAAAAGTTTTAAATCATTCCCAATGATTAATATGTTATTCACATATTAGACTAATTAAAATTACCGTAACTCCCCCTAAACTTTATGTATAAAAACAACTTCTCGTCTTATTGAGAAAAGTTTTATAACATGATCAAAACATTGATTCTAACTCATTGATGTCCTACTTAAGACTATCTCTTACGTTGCACATTATCTTAGGATTGCAAGAATCTACAAAACTCAAGAGATGTATTGAATACATTCCTTCTAATTGAAGAAGTGGGTTTTAGATTCACTCGCTATATATCTCATAATGAAATATAATCCCTAAGAAGATCCAAATAGACTTAAGCATTTCAACTAGTGCAAAAACCCTTTGCAACCAATCAAGCCTTGAAATCTCTCTTTATTAGTGCAAAACCCTTTGTCACTAATCAAGCCTTTTATTTCGGATTTTCATGGCTCTAAGCCTTGTATTGAGTTGTGACTTAAACACTCTCATGTAAGTCATATGTTCGTTACTTTCCAGAAGTAATCAACTAGAATCAAACAATTTCTTTGTAAGTTATAAGCTCTTTACTTTCTTAAAAGTAACATGAATTCATCATCTTTAACAAGTGATGACTTTAACCTCCTAGGTTTTGAAGCAACAATGTCTTACACAAAACGTCTCATGTAGCCAAGAAAGACCAGTTTCTTGGGACATAACATTCTTTGTGGCTAATTCGTTGTGGCTCTTGAATAATTTTCCCACTCTGTCTTCTAGAAATAAACTTGTATTTTAGAAAGACAGCTTCACGAGCCGCAAACCCGTTGTACTCGTGATAATTGAAAGGGAAAAATGAGCATTTGTTTCTTGTGAAAACTTACAAGCATGGTACTCTACCATTTCATATCTCATATGAATCGTTTAGATTTAGTCGAAAAACAACTTAGACAAAATGATAAAATCCCCAAAAGGATCAAGTAACTCAAAGTAACTTGATTGAAGTTCAAACCATATCGAATGGAGTTTGAATTCTTTATTCAACCACACATTATCCCATAATGCGTGCTAAGAGAGATTAATTTGTGATACTATATCACATTTCCTTTGGCTTATATCAAAGTCTTCACTTTGATAATCCCATCACGACTAAATCGTGATTCTTTGAACTCTTTGAACTTCTTCAAAGATTTCTCTTATTACCTTATTAAGTAAACATATTGGTGTCAACTTAAATTGATGGTAAAAGAAAATGATCAACCTATTCTGTATCAATGATTTACAACCTCGATCTCCTTTTCAACAAAAAAGCACGAGATATCTTGCTTTGAATACAAGATACGCATATACCATTAACAATCTAATGGTTTCAAGAGTACTCGATAACTCTTTGCGTTCATCATTCTAGAATTTAAGGTTTAATCTTGGGTTACCAATTTGAGTCTTGCATCATCTTCATGATATATCATTCTAATTTGGTTTAGAATATAATCACCTTGACAATGGGCTAGCCATACATCAAATCATGGCGTATAGGGTCACAAAAGTGAAACCTCTTTTGTATCTTAACAAGTTTATATTCTTATTTGGAGTTTATTCACTTAATAATCATAATTAAGGTCAATAATAATCCCAAAACTAGATTGAGTACACAATGACTCTATCTCTCGAAATTATGGTTGCTAGTCGTCATATTCTAATCATCCTATATCAAACACAATGATGAAAACCTCCACTGGTTTCTAATATTGACGAAGTAGTACTAGCAAAAATTTGTGTTAATCAAATAAACACTTAAAGAAGAAGGTCTCATTAGATGTCCCACAACTAACTTGCTGATTCTTCAATAATTTGGGGTAGTTTCCTTTCTAGTGTCCAACATTTAAGACAATGGAAACTTTATCGGTCGGGATTGATAGGTTTAGTATTGTTATTCTCAATAACTTTACTTTTATCATAACCTTGTATCAATTCCATTCTAATTTTACTTCTTTGAACCTCATCCCTTTCTTAACGGTTTAAGAGAATGTTCCCACTTATTTCAATGAATCTTTGCTTAGAGAAGCAAAATTGAATTTCATGAAGATTACTCTTCATTCGTTTGTTTAGTCTTAAAACTTTCATTGAAGTGGTTGCGGTGTTTTGGTCAATTACGAATTCTTACAAATCTAATTACCAAAACAATTTATCGCTTCAAGGTACTTAATTCAATTAAGTATATGAAAAACAATCCATTGTAAGTAGATGTGTTTAGTCAAGAATCAAAAACCTGTTTGATAATGAATAACTTTAATCTATACTCTTTACAAGAGATCCTTAGCAATGGTTCATTTGAGGTTTTAGAAGCAAATTCATATTTGTCTTTAGTTACGATGTTTTAATGGAGATTTGAATCAAAAATCTAAATGATATCGTATATGAATTGTGGTAAAGAAATAGAACAATATGGTAACGGAATAATGAAAACAAAACATTCATCGTTATAATAATACTTGTAAATAACAAGTAAAACATTTACATAGTGACCTCTACCCAACTATGATAAATGATTCCAAGATCCAAATTCATATTAACTTGGGGCACGGTGTGCCGAAATACCCTTTATTAATATAACTCGGTGGATTAACTCTTTAATCGATTCTACTTTTAGAACTCTTGGTCGATAAAATTAATATTTATCTCTAGCCCGAAACACATCCGGAAATCGTCGTGAATACTTTCGTTGAGTTCAACCCAAATTTCGAATAAATGTGTCCATGATCCAAACTCATATCAACTTAGGGCACGGTGTGCCG
The DNA here is from genome assembly GCF_048544455.1 of Silene latifolia. Classification (NCBI taxonomy): domain Eukaryota; kingdom Viridiplantae; phylum Streptophyta; class Magnoliopsida; order Caryophyllales; family Caryophyllaceae; genus Silene; species Silene latifolia. The sequence continues at coordinate 46,003,407 of NC_133529.1, read as the reverse complement.
AAATACCCTTCATTAACATAAATTCGGTGGATAGACATTTATCACCCACTTCCCCTACGTAACAAGGTTTGTACCCCGGTGTGGCCGAGTGCACTCCCTCACGAAATAGGTTTTCATGGTTTCTACTTTTTGGTAAGGCTATGTCTCAATTGTTTATTTTTAGCGAGAGGTCATGTCAATTTATTATCTATCACGGTTTAAGTGAACTAAAGCGGTGAACTACGATAATTGTAATTGACACGGTCGATAAACTCGATTAAAATGACAATGCATGTTTTAGTTATGGCGATTTAGCGATGCATGCAACATATAAATAAAATGCAAAACATAAATTAAATCCTAGTATGGCCTTCCTAAAATAGAAAATCTAATTAACTATTACATATTCGGAAACCAACTCCATTGGTCCCTTGAACTTCGGTTTTGGCACGCATCTCGAGGTAACACCGTCTTCATGTATCGTCTTCCTTGAGTGACACCGTCTTCAAGGAACTCCGAAATAAATAAATTACATAACAAATTACATAATTTCCTATTATACATTTGTAATTAAAATAAAATAAATCTATTAAATTACAAAACGGTGATACGAGATCACAATAAATTACAACCGAATCGATATTCCCATACATTTCGGGTAATACCAATTAAAACTAAGGCCATACTAAGTAAAATTACATAATTCAAAAATTACATAAAATAAAATTATGACAATCATAAATAAAATGCAGCATTATAATATGTATGAACATGCCCAATTTTATGCTAAATCGCCTTTAAGGAGCCAATATCGTATATTAAACGATTTTTATGTATTTGCGTGATTCAACCTTTTAAAATCACAATAAATTACATAAAATCATATTTATGCACAAGTTAATTACCCTAACCAACTTAGGACTCAAAATTAGTCTCCACTAACATATTGACAATAATTAACTTATATTTCTTAAAATTGTTCATTAATGGACTCAAAATTACAAAAATGCTATAAACTTCAAATAAATCACAAAAAATTTCAAATAAATTCAAATTTTGAATTTAAAACTCAAGAATATTCTGGAAAAATACCATGACACTCATAATGTCCAAAAACTTAGGTTAAAAATTTCGAAAATTATCGGAAAAACTATGTTGCGATTTATCGGATTTATCAATTATTATCATAAAAATATGAGAAAAATTATATTTATCAACTTTTCAATTTTAGATCTGAAATAGGTAATAAAATGCAACATGTGACGTTTTTCCTTAGTCATGAAGTATGTTTTAGGAATTATTCACTAATTAAAGTCACTATTTATGCCATTTTTCATCAAAAAATCATAAATCATGCATGAAGACTTCATTATAGCCTATTATTTTACACACATCTTGTAAAATTGCATGTGACAACATACTAAATTTCTATGACCAGATTCTAAATTTATCTCATATTAACCTATTTTTCATTTAAATCCGATTTTTGTCATGAAAAATCCAAATTTCGAGCATAAGAATTCCAAAAATTCTGACAATTTACAGATCATCTAAAAATAATATATGTGAAAACATATCCAAAAACCACTGGAAAATTCGAAGTTTAGCTAATTTTCGTCCGAAAATGACATTTTTGTCATAAAATCACATTTTAAATGCCATTATTATATAAAATGAACAATAAAAATCCATAAATTAACCAAAATATCCTAAATACATTTTAGGATCAGAAACTTTAACATGCAAAATTTATTTCGTGATATATCATAATAAACACAAATTTATAAGTTTTATATGTTAATCGTATAACTCGGAAAAACTATAACCGATTTGCATGCAAACAACCTAAGGCTCTTGATACCGCTTGTTAGAAATCTATCTCATTATTGTCAACATATTCATATATGTTTTAATTAATTTAGTCATAAAATTAATTACAAATCTTATGCATGCAAACATAAATTAAAAGAGAAGAAATCGTTATTCTTACAATGGATTTCGGATTAAAAGGGCACCCACAAGATCCCTTCTTGTTAGTTCTTGAGCATTCCAAATAATGGAAGAACAAAGATTCAAGTATAGAATCTCTCCCAAAAGCATATACCCAAGGAAAACTCGTAATAACTAATATTATTTTGATCTAGTAATAATATTAATCATACTCAAATTTGACACAAAAATGTTATTTTTGCTCTTGAAATTTCGGTTCAAGAGGGAGGATTTTTGGAGATTTTAACTCTCTAATTTTACATAAGATGTAGAGAGTGTTTTCTATTTTCTTACACTAGAAAATATTGTCAAAATGTGAATGAATAAAAATTAGAGGAAAAACCCTCTAAGATGCTCTTTGAAAACGGTTGGGAGGGTGGAGGAGAGCCAATGCATGGGCTCATTTTCTTCCCAAGAAAAATAGACTTGCATGGCTACAAATAGCTGTGCAATCATTTTGTTTTCCACTCAAACAATTAACACAATTTTAAAACATAATACTCCCTCCACCATTTCGGTACTTATAACATAAAATGGATGGTCCATTTTATTTTGTCATTTGTCAATTGTGACATATGTGACATGTTACTAGACATGTGAAATTGTAATGTATTTTTAACATGTTAAAAATCAACGTATTAATAAAATACGTCATGTACAAAATCGACTTAGTAATTCATAATTACTTGTACCAAAACGGTTTACCCATTATAAATCACAACGTCTTGTATTTATAATAAATCATTCATTCAGTTTCAATTGTTTCGTAAACAATAATTTTATCCAAGTAATAAAATAATTCGATTACTTAGACCGTGTCTCATTTAATCAAATTACAATAAGATACGTTAACTTTACTCACAAAATCATCCGTCAATTTTAAGCAATTTAATTAACTCGTATCGGCATACGATTAATTAAATAATCAATTAAGAGTATTTTCCTATAGGTATGACCTAAGGGGATCAACTGATCACCACCGTCGCACGACAGTAATGTCAAACTCTAGTCAGCCAATCATTACCGATATGTGTAGACCAGTTGACTGTAAAATATTACATCCCACATGTATTCTTAAAATGAGATTTAAACATGTGATCATCATGATCAACAGTTGTGATCGCATTATTGTCGGAGGACACATATTCCAACAAGGAAAAACTCTCTAAATTGGTCTTTGAAAACCGGTGGGAGGAGGGATTGGGGAGCCAATGCATGGGCTTAATTCTCTAATCAAGAAATAGGCATACAAGGCTAGGTGTTAGAAGTGTAATCATGTTGTTTCCACTCAATTAATTAAACATAATTTAAACACCATACTCCCTCCAATTTTTTCGTTCCATATTAGATAAAATGGATTCCATTTTATCTTTGTCAATTTCTCAATTTGTCACATGTCATAAGTCATGTAAAATTGTCATGTATTTTTAACGTATTAAAAATCAACGTATTAATAAAATACGTCATGTATAAAATCGACTTAGTAATTCACAATTACTTGTACCAAAAACACTTTACCAATTATAAATTACAACATCTTGTATTTATAATAAATTATTCATTCAGTTCAATTGTTTCCGTAAACAATAATTTCATCTAAGCAATAAAACAATTCGATTACTTAGACCGTGTCTAATTTAATCAAATTACAACGAGACACGTAAATATTACTCCCAAAATCGTCCGTCAATTTTAAGCAATTTAATTGACTCGTATCGTCATACGACCAATTAAATATTCAATTAAGAGTGTTACCCTTTAGGTATGACCTAAGGGGATCAACTGATCACCACCGTCGCACGACAGTAATGTCAAACTCTAGTCAGCCAATCATTACCGATATGTGTGGACCAGTTGACAGTAAAATATTACTTCCCACATGTATTCTTAAAATGAGACTTAAACATGTGATCATCATGATCGACAGTTGTGATCGCATTATTGTCGGAGGACACATATTCCAACAATCTCCCACTTGTCCTCGACAAGTGTGCGTCACCAATTCTCTTGTCCTATTATTATCTCCCACTCAATGCAAGGTGTCTTTCAGGTCGTACTTGCAAGTGATCATATCGAGAGTGGTTTCCTCGATCTGGAGAATAACTGATTTGACCGGATTTATCTACCATAGATATCTTCCGAGCGTGGCCACGCATTTCCAGTTCATTACTCCTCGAGTGGCCCTGAGATATTGTTATAACCCTGACTAGGGGTGGACAATTTCTATCGCACTCATTCCCTTCGACTAGCCACAACCATCATAACCCAAAATATGCCCATTTGACCCCATTTACGAAGGTCGTAGTAACACAAATCAAAGTTAATCTGAAACTGTGCCATCTTAGGCGAACAGTCTTTAGTCAAAAGAATCGACTCATTAGAATACTATAGTAGCTCTCGCCACGACCAGGCTATATAAATTTGCCAGAACTCTATAAGCGGTCATAAGGCCCGACAAAGTGTTCCTAATAGTCTGCCTATGTGATCGACTAGTCATTCTCATATGACTCCATGGCACTTGAACTTGCCATCAATCGCATCACACTCTAGTCACTTCGAGACGTCACCTCATACAAGTGACTATGGGCGAATACTATGTTAATCCGTGTTCACTTTAACGGGGTTCAATTTGTCACTACAACCCGTTTGGATGTAACAATGTATAAGGAAAATATAAAAGACAAATGTGATTATGAACATGAACAAAAAACAACACTTTTATTTCATTTCAAAATCTAACATAAACTTGGTACACGTTTAAGTCCCATGGGCGCAACATGTCCATCATGCTTGGCCTGCGATAAAGGCTTGGTGAGCGGATCGGCTATGTTGTCATCCGTCCCAACCTTACATATCGCAATTTCCTTTCTTTAAATGAAATCTCTAATTACATGATATTTTCTAAGTACATGTCTAGATCTATTACTAGACTTACGCTCTTTAGCTTGGAAGATCGTCCCACTATTATCACAATAGAGAGTGATGGGATCATTGGCGGTAGGTACTACTCTTAGACCTTCCGTGAATTGCCTGATCCACACAGACTTCCTTGGCGACTTCGATGCTTTGCAATGTACTCGACCTCCGTTGTTGAATCCATGATCCACGACTTCCTTGAAGCTTCTCCAGCTAACGGCACCACCATTGAGCATGAAAACGAAACCAGCTTGTGATTTCATGTCATCTCTATCCGTTTGGAAACTCGAGTCCGTGTAGCCATTAACACGGAGCTCGGTGTCACCTCCAAACACTAAGATAGAATCCTTAGTCCCTCTCAAGTACTTAAGGATGTTTTTGACGGCTATCCAGTGACTCTCACCTGGATTTCCTTGATATCTACTCATCATGCTCAAGGCATACGAGACATCAGGACGTGTGCATATCATGGCGTACATGATTGATCCAACAGCGGAAGCATAAGGGATCAACTTCATGCGTTCAACATCATGGGGTTCGAAGGGAGATTGAGTCTAGCTCAATATGGTCCCAGTTACCATAGGTACCAATCCCTTTTTGGATTTGTCCATGCTGAACCGTCGAAGAATTTTATCAACATAAGACTCTTGACTTAGTGCCAATATCCTCTTGGATCTATCTCTATGGATCCGGATACCTAATATGCGTTGTGCCTCTCCTAAATCCTTCATTTGGAAGTGGTTACCTAACCACTTCTTAACAGAAGATAACATCGGAATATCATTTCCAATGAGTAGTATGTCATCGACATACAAGATTAGGAACACAACATTGCTCCCACTAAATTTCATGTATAAACATGGTTCCTCAACACTTCGAGTGAAACCATTCTCTTTTATAACATGATCGAATCGATGATTCCAACTTCTAGATGCTTGCTTAAGACCATAAATGGATCTCTTAAGTTTGCACACTTTGTTAGGATTCTTAGAATCAACAAAACCTTCGGGTTGTATCATGTACACCTCCTCTTCTAAATGCCCATTTAGAAAAGCGGTTTTGACATCCATTTGCCATATTTCATAATCATGAAATGCGGCAATCACTAACAAAATCCGTATGGATCTTACACTAATGGAAAAAACCCCTATTGCGTCAGTTGTAGAAGGCCTTCTGCGTCGGTTTTGGGCTGACGTATATCGAGGGGTCGTATTTGATATGCGTCAGTTGTGGAACCGACGCAAAAAGTTCAACATTTGCGTCAGTTGTATCTTAAAAACCGACGCAAAAAAGCACCAATTGCGTCAGTTGTGTTTAAAAAACTGACGCAATTGTAGGTACAACCGACACAAATGCTTCAACATTTGCATCAGTTCTTTATAGAACCGATGCATTTTCTTTATTTTTTGCGTCATTTGTTATCATAACTGATGCAATTGATATTTTGTTTTAGGGCCAATTCATTTTTCTCATTTGCATCATTTCTTTCAAAAAGCAACGCAATTTATTAATGCTTGTTTTTTATATATAAATTTGCTACCGAAATTACATAATCCGAATACCAAAACTTACACTAGTATAAAAAACATTCAAATCATTTAATTTAAATTAATATATCCTAATTATCAATTTTACATTTCAATCTTTCTTAATTAGGAAATAAATACTCTAAAATCTATACCTACACATGACAAATCAACGCTCTAAAATCAGTACAATATTTGCTACAAACAAAAGGCATAATTATTACTTAAATCAGTACAGTGTTTTTGCTGAACTGCCTCGTGGTGGTTTCACCTTCCTCTTCATTCACCATTATGTTCCCAGATAACAAGTGTCATTGTGAGAAACTACAACCGGAGCATGAAGTCCTTCAGTTAAAGCCTAACACACAACCAAAACATAATACTTTCAGCGTATGATCAAGCAATTACAATAAAAAAATTCATTTGCTATTTACTTAAAAAAAAAGTCGCCTCACGTACAATTACTTCCGCCAAAGCACGTGAAATGCTAGCTAAAGCATATTATCCTAAGATAAAAAGGGGAAAAAAAATTTTGCTCGTTCCCTGAAATTATAATTTTTTGTGAAAAATAAGGTGTGTAGAAATCATTGAAGAAACATGATCCCATATATGTACTGCATATCAACCAATCAAGCTCATTCATATACCATTAAGAGGATACTGAGAAACTAAAGCTGACAGAAGTTTTCCATATGCTTATGAGACATGATAGACTAAACCTAAAACCAGACTTTGGCTAAGGAGACCAGTGGAGAAAGGGGAGCTAGCATCAACCAATTCCACACAAACAAGACATAATGACAACTATGCATCCGGAAGTCACGCTCATGAGGGCCCATGACCATCGTTGAGGCCTCAGGCAACGTCCCTTTAATAAAAAAAACAATGAAACAACTAATTAACTCTGCAGGGATGAAGAAAAAGTTGAGATACAAGACCCTTTTAATCCCCATAATACTGACTTTAAGTAATGAATTTACAAGTTTGAACCTCAACTATCAAGCCCTCGGTTGTTTTTCTTAGGGCATAGCAGCATAAGAACAACGATAAGTCATTTGTAATGGAATCATTAATAAGGATACTTGTGAATTTAAAGAGACATAAGGTCACCTTGAGCTCAGTGACTTCACTTTGAACTTCTTCGAAGGAGATAGTTTCATACTTCCTTTGTTTCTCTATATCATCGAATCTGAGGTTTGATGCTCCAACCAAACATTACAGATAACTGCATAGCCCATAAAGCAGTGTAGCAAGTTAAAACTGGAAAAAATCAAATTCATAGCTGTAAGGTCATATATGAAAATCTTAATATACTACTTTTTCTTTCGGTTCAAATAATCAAGGATGCAACCAAACATCAAAATTTAAACTACAAAGTTTGAACTCGAAACTGATGTAAAAACTAACAAGAAAAGGCAGGGACCAAAACATTTCTAATTATTTTTTTGCGCCCCTAGGCGATTATCACTAGTACAAAAATGACATTAGGCAACTACAAAAGGCTACGGTTCTTGGCATCCAACCGTAGCCAAATATATAGAAGAAAACAAAAGGCTACGGTTCACCTCTGAAACCGTAGCCAAAAGTATTTGTATAGGCAACGGTTCTTTATGGACCGTAGCCATTTATAAAAATGAATTGGCGCAAAATTAAAGCATGTGAAATTTTGGACTCCGCGCTTACAACTCATCATCATATTTCTTAAAAACAAAATATGAGTACTCAGTAACTCCACTCACAAGTCAAACCCATACCTAGTTTTTAGCCTCCCCTCTTTCACAACAGCAAGCACCCTGGCCAGCATCCCATCACCACCGACGACGCAAGGCCAACCCCAAACTCCTGACGCTCATGACGCCACCACCTGCACAACGACATCAAGTCGCCACCATCACCACCGCCAACCCTAATTCTGGGCAATAAATTCTGGTATTTTTCCTGGGCAATCAATTCTTTTATATATTTATTTAATTTTTGCTTAATTTGATTTAGGGTAAGCTTATTTCGGGTTATATGTAATCGATTTAGGTTTCTCTTTTGGATTTTGATGGGGTATATGCAATCGATCTTTAGTGTTATTCTATTGGATTTAGGGTAAGCATATTTCGATGTGTATTTTCAGTATATTCCGGTGTTATACTGATAATAATTCTAATTTATTATTGGATTCTGTTTCCCTTAGCTTTTAAATCATGTTAGGGCTTACAAATTTAGTTTTTTTTTTTAATCGCGTTAAGGATCAGAGTTGGGGTTTTTTAACCATATTCAGATACTTGTTGTCGAATTTGGTGTCGTGTTTTTGATTTGATTTCGCTCAGACAATGTCTTCATTATACAGGGAGCTTAGTATAGTATTAGTTCAGTTTGATTGCCAATTTCTGAGGAATTGTTTGTTCACTTTGTTGCCACCACTGTTATGCGCATTGAGTTATCGATTAAATTGCTGCGTAGTTTGCACTAGTAGTGTAAGGCTGCATCAAGTGATAGGAAATATCATGCATAAGTCAGATTGTGCGTTTGTGTATAATGTTGGATGGACAATTACTCGCTGTTGAGCATGGCATATATATGCTAGAAAAAGTTGCAGTTTGGTTGTGTATAATCTTATTGCTAGCATTATTCTCTTCTTAATTTTGCAAATGCCACGTTCCATATAAACTGATTAAGCTAATATACTAATTATTCGAGTCTCATATGGGTTCATTTTAATTATTGTATGTCAATTTGTTTCTTAATGTCCGTCTTACACTCAAAGCCTAACATCAGACGACTCACAACCTCTTTTCATTTTCACTTTTATTATAATTCATTATAAAAGTCGTTTGAAATTAAAATCGTCTTAAAAAGAATGGTTGGTATGTAATTCGGTATATCATTATGAATTACTGATAAGACTAAACCAACGCTTTGAATGATACAATGTGTGGGTTTGAAAAGCAAAGAGGCTTTAGAAGTTGTGCAGTATACATTGTATGCAGGCGTGATTTGCATTCTTACGACTTTTATCCGTTATTAATTCCGACACATTCTTTCTTTTCTTAAGGCATATCATAATAATTCACCTTATTATCCACCCGAATGTTTGACTTGTGCTGCCACAATTTATCTCAATTGCATTCCGTAAGAGCATGTCTAATGATACAATATGATTGAATTGATGATTGCTTTTAATCATAATGAATTTAGTTTATACACAAGCTACTAGATTTCTACCATATTGATGGGGCATATTCTGCACCCGCTGACCAAGTCAACATATTGAGCAAGGTCAAAGATATCCACAGCAAGTCAACGGCTTAGACAGCCTAACCGACGAGGCTTGTCGGCTGTCGATGGGTCCCTACGGGCAACCACCCACCGGGGCACACATCCGCGAACTCATATCCAAGACCCCTCGGCGGTGAGTCAACAGGGCCCGCCGGCCTGCCATGGGTCCCTCGGCCGAGGGGTAGATCAGTCTTTCTACCTGCTAGCCACTTGGCCACTACGTGACAAAAGGTGAAAGTCTATAAATACTCCTCTACTCTCATTGAGTAAAGGATCCACAATTTAACCCAAGAATCACTATTCATCTGGTAATATCTTCCTTATCTCTCTACAATACGTACTTTACCAAGTAACAACAACTTACCTCTCTAAGTTACTGACTTGAGCGTCAGAGTGAGTTCGTTCGGCCCAAAGCCGAGCCCTCAGTTTGCTCATTATTTCAGGAGACCGCAAGGAGGATTCAACCAAAGACGTCATTCTACAAGCACGGGTGGTAACTTATAACTGCTCTGGAATTACACCCGGAACAATTGGCGCCGTCTGTGGGGAGAGATACTAGAAGCTAGTCACATTCATTCCCAAACAAAACAAAACAAAAACCCACCCAAAAAGCTAAAAAGATGTCAAAACAACAAGAGGTATTCGTAACTGACGAAACCGAGTTCTGCCAAGATGATACCGTCCACAACTCCGGAGTTGCGCACCCTCCACCGGCCGGGTAATTCAGCCGAGTACGGGATGCCAATAATACCGATACGCCACGCTGCCAACCAGGTCACCATCATGGGACATGTGGTTGATGTAGCGAAACCGAAGCTACTCCCGGACCTCATTAGTAGTACGTCGGCTCACACTGTCACACCGACAAGAGCGGCGGAACCCGTCCAGGAGACCAGGGCCCAGAACGTGACTCCAAAAGACTTGAATGGAGCACTGGAGGAAGCTGGCCCCGTCAAGACGCCGGAGGAGCCCAGCGTGCCAGTGGTAGACCTAAGTTCCTCCCGCACCCGCGGGAGGATAGCGTCGCCGCGGCACCGACGAGGCCTGCCTCAGAGGAGTGAAAGATGTCCGACTCGTCAGAGTCGGAGAAGAAGCCCGACTTACCATAGTCGGAGGAGAAGCCCCACCCAGTACGAGGAGAGGGGCCGGATTAGGAATGCGAGGAGCCGATCGCCGCGTGTCATTCGACACGTGGTCAGACAGCCCCTCAATGCCTATGTCCTTGACACCGCCGTGCCAACCAAACTAAAATTGCCGGTGTTCACTTACAAAGGGGATAGCGACCCCACCGACCATGCCGAGGCCTTTGAGTCGTACATGTCGGTGTGGGAACAACCCGATGAAGTCTGGTGCCGAGTCTTCCCAACGACCTTGCATGGGATGGCTCAAAGTTGGTACAAAGGGCTGCCCGACGGCTCGGTATCTTTATTACGCCGACCTAAGGGACGCCTTCCCGGCCCAAGACTCTTGCAATAAGAGGAAGGCCGTGGAGACATCGGACCTCCTAACTATCGAGCGGGGGGGGCGAGTCTCTGAAAGCTATGTGAAGAGGTTCGATGCCAAGGTTCGACAAAATTCGGGAGATTAATCCCGAGCTGGCGGCCTTCGCGCTGATGAAAGGCCTCCCAAGGGGAGACTTAAAAAACGAGCTCATCAAGTCCGGAGGCCTGGGCTTAGACGCCGCCCGGAAGATGGCCGACCAAGCCATCAAGGTAGAGGACTATCACAAGACTGGGTAGGCCACGGCGAGGCCGGGCACTCGAGAGAAGAAGAGCCACCGGGAGGACAACCCGGATGAAAGACGCCGTGACAATAATAGGTCACGGTCCGATAGATCCGCCGAGGAGCGAGCTCGGCGGGCACCGGGGAGTTCGGGAACGTACCACCAAAGGCGGTGCAGTGATCACACCCCCCGGTTGTATCTGCGCCGAGACTTCGCCCGAGCAAGGGCGAGGGCCGAAATGGAAAGGCCCCCAAGCCGAAGGGAGACGGTGACACGAGCCAAGATCTTTGTGAGTACCACGGCCACACCGGTCACCTTACCGACAACCGCCGCATCGAAGAATGCCATTGAAGAGCTAATCCGGAAGGGGAGCCTCGGCAAGTATGTCGCCAAAGGCCAAAAGACGGAGGCCGGCGGTTCAAATAAGAAATCCGTCTTTGAACGGATAGGAGTGATCCATGTTGTCATCGGGGGCAACGAGAATGGTGGGTCCGCTCATGGGCACAAACGGCACCTGAACGAGCTGTATCAGGCCATCAACTTTGTGCCCAAAACAGCGGTCCCCGCTTCCAACATCCCTGACATGACTATTGGGAAGAAGGACTACGAGGGAGTCATCGCCCCTCACAGCGACCCACTTGTAGTCCACTTGGACATATCCAACCACCTGGTCAAGAGGTGCCTGATTGACACAGGCGCCTACACCAACATCATGTTCAGGGAGTGCTTTCTCAACCTCGGTCTAAAGGTTGAAGACTTGAGCCCCTGCACCAATCCGTTGTATAGCTTCTCCGGGGCCGGCCTGGTACCCCTGGGGTTGATCAAGCTTCCGGTGATGTTCGGCGAGGGGGATGCGGCGAAGAATATCCTATCTGAGTTCGTAGTCATTGACGGCTCGTCCGCCTACAACGTCCTCATAGGCCGCGTCACTCTGAGCGAGGCTGACGCAGTAATGTCAATCCGGGCCCTGACACTGATGTATGTCTCAGACCGGGGGGAAGCGCATAAGCTCGTCTCCAAGGACGAGAAGGACGAGGTGGTCAACACCCAAATATCCGCCAGAGGGTGCAACATGCAGTCCCTCAAAGTGGCAAAGAAGTCAGGGAAGGGGAAGAGCCCATCCTTGCAGCAGGAGGGTGACCCGATGAATACCGACGTCGGCATGGTTGAAGGAACCCCGACCGACCAAGAGGAGCCGCAACCCGGCGTATGGGAAATAACCACTGACGGATCCCCCACGGCGAACAGCTCAGAGGCTACCATTCTTATCACCAGCCCAAACGGGGACGTGTTTGAGCACGCCTTGAAACTTACCCTCTCGACCTCAAACAACGAATCCGAATACGAGGCGGTGATAAAGGGAGTCGAGTTAGCTAGGGCTGCCGGGGCGGAACACGTCGTGGCGAAGACATGCTCACTGCTGGTGGCCAGCCAAATCAGAGGAGAGTGTGAGGCTCGAGACGACGGGATAGTAAGATACCTGGAGAGGGTAAAAGCCGACACCGCCAAGCTAGAGTCCTTCCAGATACAGTACATTCCCAGGTCCGACGATCCCTCGAGACACACCGGCTGACAGACATGGAGGGTGCACCTTTAATAAGCCGTTAGAACACTGACGATCTCAGAGAGCACCTTGTAAAGTGCCGGAGGTGCCCAAAACAGCTGTGGGTACCCCGACACATGTTTATATCTAATGAGAAATCGTCCAAGTTCTCCATCAAAGTCTTCATTTCCCAAATAGTCACTATCAGAAGCAGGTACCGGCTCACACTGTCATACCAACAAGAGCGGCAGCCATCATCAAGAAGCAGGCGCCGTCGCAGTCACCCCAAGTAGTAGATGCTACGGCAGTCACCCCAAGAGGTAGACGCCGCAGCCTCCCAAGTGGTAGACGCCACTAGCGATCATCATCGAGAAGCGGCGCCGTCGCAGTCACCCCAAGTAGTAGACGCTACGGCAGTCACCCCAAGAGGTAGACGCCGCAGCAAGCCACTCCAAGTGGTAGATGCCACGGCATCATCATCAAGAAGCGGCGCCGTCGTTAGCCACCCCAAGTAGTAGACGCTACGGCGATCACCCCAAGAGGTAGACGCCGCAGAGCCACTCCAAGTGGTAGACGCCACTAGCAGTCATCATCAAGAAGCAGGCGCCGTCGCAGTCACCCCAAGTAGTAGACGCTACGGCAGTCACCCCAAGAGGTAGACGCCGCAGCAGTCACTCAAAGTGGTAAACGCCACGGCAGCCGTCATCAAGAAGCAGGCGCCGTCGCAGTCACCCCAAGAGGTAGACGCCATGGCAGTCACTACCAGCACAGCTGATACTCGCAAAAGCGATCAACATTCCTCAGGAACGTTAAACAGTTGAGGTACGCACTCTAGGCTTCCTCGGCCAGGCCGAGGCGAAAACAAAAGAGGCGCTCAATTAATAACGTAAGAGGACAACCCAGACGAAGACGGGAAAAGACCTCGGCCAAGCCAGAGGCAAAGTGAAGACGTTTACAGTTAAAATGCTCAACTACTAGCGCAAGAAAACTCAGAAGAATGGGGCAAAAACCTCGGCAAAGCCGGAGGCAAAAGAAACGAGCTCTTATTAAAAATGTTCAACAAATTACAAGAAATGCAGACGATGGCCGTCCCCATAAGGATAAGCCAAAAGACAACCTACCAAGATTGTACAAAATACAACGAGAAGAAAGGCAAAAAGTTACAGATATCAGTTAAAGCGCCAAAAGATGGCAGGGAGGAAAGGCTTAACAATTGGCCCCCGAACAGCTAAAACTATCCGAGACGCCGGGTGAGCCTGGCGACGACCGCCCGTCTTTCTATGTCTGTTGTTGCTTGCCATCAGCAGCGTTAGCAGCATCGTCCTTAATGGGCGACCCAGAGGCTGTCTCAGCAGTCTCAGCCTTCTCAGCTTCCTTCAACCTCTCGGCTTCCTCCTTGGCTGCCTTAGCCTCCTCAGCAAGGGTCGTTCTCTCTGCGGCCACCTCTTCCTCCTGCTTCACCCTTAGCTCCTCCTTGGCCTTCTCCTTCGCGGCTTCCTCCTTAGCTTCGAGCTTGTCATCAAACAGCTCGTCAAATTTGTCCCACGGAAAGGAGCCATCCAGAGGAAAAAGCTCCTCAATCACTTCCCTGGCAGCTTCTTCAGCCAGGTCCCGGTATTGGGCGCACATGTTAGGGAGAAGCACGGTTTGGAGTGTCTTAATGTCCTCCTCCCTTTGGGCGATAATAGCGTCCTTGTTCCGGACCACCTTCCCCTGGACCTGGAACAAATCCCTAAATTCGTTCCTCTGCGTGAAGTAAAGGTCGGCGTGATTCTGAGCGAGGTCACGCATCTCCCGCAACTTAGTGGCTTCAGCCGCCGCAGCCTCGGCCTTGGCTCTCTCAGCAAGGACCTCCTTTTCAGCGACCTCCCTGAGTTTCCTCTCAGCACGGACCGCCTCTTCAGCCTCAGCCTTGGCCCTCCTAGCCTCCTCGTTCGCCGCGTCGAGTTCCAGCCTCAGCCGCTCGAGCTGTGGGGCAGCTTCGGCCATGGTCTCCTCTTGCTCCATGATGTGGGAGCCGGCTAGCTGAGCCCATTTCGCCAGCCTCTTACTTAGTTTCATCCCCTCTGCCACAAGCTCGGTGGGGGAAACCTTCCGAAGTGGTGGGATCGACGGTGACATTTCTATCACCCGCCTTCTCAGGCAGCTTCTCCAATTGCCGCACCGTGAGAACGGCGGCTGCCGACGGTCGATCTACAAAAGTCAATTAAAACATCCGTGTCAGTATACATGGACGTATCAGAAAGCCTGTCATCAGGAACGCCTAATTAACCGGCTAAGCCTGAGCCACAGGATATATCTGTACCATGCTTGGCTTTCTTGCTCGGAGGACGCATCTCCTCGCCGACAAATGCCGCAGCAGAGAGTGGACGGAAGTATCGCGAGCAGGGTGAGCTCTTTCCTCTTACGGATAAGGGGAGATCCCTCCGCATCGGAGTCCCCCCCATCAGTAATGTCAACGATCTCCACCGTCTCCTTCTGGACTGAAGGGATGGAAGGTGGAACGGATGTCGACGCCGTCGCCGCCGAAGATTTTGTTTTCCACGTTCGGCGCGGCATGTTGCTAGCAACCCTTGCCTGGGCCGCCTCCACATTCAAGCCTTTCAACTGCTGATCCATGAGGTCACTCGGCGACGTCCTGCGATCACGGGCCAGAGCCTTGGGGTGCAAGTTAGCAACGGTCTTGTCCTTGTGCAGCCCCATCCTCTTAAGAATATCCTCAGACAGGTCCGCACCAAAATGATCTGCAAAAGAAGCAAAGCGAGAGTTAAGCAAGGAATGAACCAAAATTCAAAACGGACAGAAACATTGAGAGCAGTCATGGGCCTCACACCGACCCCACTCACCCTGTGCTAGGGCCGGTATGAGGCCGACATGGCAGAGCAGCTCATCTTGAAGAATGATCTGCGTTGGGGGAATCCATCTTTTCGACGCCCCACTCTCGTCCGTCTCAAAGAGCCTCATCGCCAGCCTCTCATCCTCATTAAGAGGGACCTTGTCAGCGTCCATATTAAGCTTTTTCCGTTTAACCCATCTGTCATGCTCCGCCTTAGTCTCGCACCGCAAATTAACTTGGTGCTGGAAGGACCGGGGCAGCGGATAGTCATCCGGCACCTCAATATACACCCACCGATCCTTCCCGTCTTTGCAAGAAGACAGCTTATCAACGGAGACGTAACCCGGCTCCATTTGCACGCTGCACCAACCGACGCGACCAGAAAATGACGGCCGAAGGTGGTGAAGCCGACGGAATAAATTAACCGTTGGGACCTCCCCCTTAAAGAGACAGAGCCAGACAAAGCCGACTATGGTCCTAACAGCCAACGGGTGAAGCTGGGCCACAGCGACGTTCATGGCCCTAATGATGGCCATAACGTAATCATTCAGCGGAAACCGGAGCCCGTACTCCAGGTGCCGCATATATACGCCGGTGCAATCCGGTGGAGGGCAACAGATGGCCTGACCCCTCTCAGGGATGACAATCTTGTATCCCCTGCCAAAGTGGAAATGGCCCTCGGAAAATGTCTCGCCGGAGCAACGGGCGAACTTATGAGTCCAAGTACGGTCAGGGCCGACCTTACAAGGTTCGCCGTGATCCATGACGTACTGCCTCCCCTCATTAGGATGAGCCCTTTCAGCATCATCACCGAAATCGTCTCCGTCGTCATCAACATCATCATCATCCTCCCATTCCTCCAAAATTTGAGGATCAACTTCAGGAGAAGGAGACCTCGGACCCTCGGACCTTAGTGGGACGGCGGCCAATGCCTCCCCTTCATACAGACGCGACAGGGAACCTCCCGGCGCAGGGTTACTAGGTCCGGCCTCAGTAGATGACATAGTAGCAACAGTTATTCAACAAAATAAGAGATCGAGAAAAGTTTGTTTGTTTACCTTGAAGAAAAACACTAGCCAAAATAACGACACTGAAGATTAGAAGAGAGAAAACCCTTGGAAATTTGGAGAAAAGAAAATTTTAAGAGAACGAAATTGGTGCCCAATTTCAAGGACTAACTGCACTATTTATAGGAAAAAGCCCATGAAGAAGGACCAATCAGGGCACAGCCCATGGAACGTCAGCCAATCAGCAAACAGACACGTGTCGAGCATGCAACCGCGGAATGTCAATCGTTGCAACAGTTGAATGTCAATCAATGTAACAGTGACCAAGCGTCTTCAACACGCCCCTTCATATCCCTCTGCCTGTTCATCCTCCTCAACAAATTCCCAAGTATCCGTTTCTCCGCCGGCCACATGATCAACCAAGCCAGAAAGCACCGGCCAGGGGGCAATCAGAAACAACCGGCACTCTCCACCCTGGTCTCGCCAGCTTCATTTCTTTTTCCACATCGGATGTCCATTGCACAACCATGTGGAGGGGGGATATGGTACGGCCTAAGCAGAGCCACGCCGAGGTAGAAGAAGCCGGGTGATGTGACCATAATTGGCGCATATTTAGCCCCCGAATTACCATTGTTTCCATGCTTTTTAGTGCCTATTTGGGTCATTTCTTATCTTTAGTTCTTTGTTTTGCATATTCTTTGAGATTTTGATCCCTTGGTAGGAAAGGAGTAAGAATCTTGCATTTTCATGGCAAAACGAGGCTAAATTGATTGTATTCAATGACCAAGCATCAAGGAGAGACAAGACTAGAAGGCCTTTGTACATATCATAGTAAAAGAGCAATGTTGAGAAAAGGATCCTTGAGTCCCCGAGGAAATCCCCAAGGAATTTATGAAGAAAAGGGAAGAAAAAGAAGAAGAATTGAAGCTGACCAACAATCCGAACGGATTGTACCAAATCCGCCCGTCCGTCCAGCCCAATCCGAGCGTCCCACCTTGGAATCCGCTCGGATTCCCCCAGCACAATCCGAGCGTCCCTCTCTTGAATCCGCTCGGATTCCTCAGCCCAAATTCGGCCGTCCCGACTCTGATCCGCACGGATTTCAGTACAGCACGTTTTTCATTCTTCAAGCTACGAAAAGAGAAGCCCTTCTCTCAGAAAATACCGGCTTTTCCTTGCTCAACTTAAAAAGTGTAATTACTAGTTTAGCCCTTAGTTAACCCTAATGCATCCTCCCTAATTTTCACTATAAATACCCCATTAGGCTAATTAGAGGAGCATGTTCTTCTTATCAATAATTAGTGTAGTTAATATCAATCAAATCTCTCTTTAATATTGTAATCAAGTATTAATCAAGTTTTAATCCAAGTTTTAGTTCTTTAATCTCTCTCTTGTTCTTCCTTTATTTTGGGTAATTGAAGATTATTTGGGTTATTTTGGGAGATTGACAACCTCTCAATCTAGGATTCAAGTACTTCTATTATTCTTGCTTTATTATTGGAATCATTAGTAGGTATAATCTCTTAATCCCTTTTTAATTATTGTTAATTACTTTCATTTATTCATCATGTTTCATTATGTTAGTATGATTGACAACCTTTCTAGCATGATCAATATGATGATGAGTGAGTAGTCTCTTAGCTAGGGTTTAATGGGTGATTAGGGGAAACCAACATGGGGAATGATTCATGCTTAAATTAATATGCTTTCATATCTTATTTGCTTGCTTGTTTTGATCTTAATACATGCACATGTTATATTTGATGAAATGCTAAGCCTATGAATCCTTGCATTTACTATCATCTTCTATCCTTTCAACTTGACTTGTAAGACATAACCCAACTCGAGTCTTGTTAGACCATGCATGTGTTGAGTAGGAAAGATTAAGTCGACTTGTAGGTGTTGTACAATCTAATCGATTCGGCTCCGGGACCCAAACTTTCCTAGGATTGTAAGATATAACCCAACTCAATCCATCACAACAATAATTGCTTGCTTATAATTTGAGAACATGTTTGTATGATCATATCCCATGATTCCCCTATGAACCCATGACACCCTAGTGCCTTTAATCAATTGTTTACACCCCTTATTTTATTCATCTTGCTAGTTTATTTTCATTGTTATTTTAGTTTAGTAACCTTCTACATCAACCCAATTTGTGACACCCCTAGACACTACTAGTTACAATAGAATTCTCATTTCAATACCCGTCCCTTGGGATCCGGCCTTTACTTGCCTCTTTACTAATTGTAGAGTTGTTTGTGGAGTATAAATTGTGTTTTGTATCGACCATTGACCAACGACCACATATGCTTAATTGTGAACACGAAATGGCCTCGATCAAAAATGGCGCCGTTGCCGGGGACGGTGTTTAATTGATTTAAGATTTCTTTTATTGTTATTAGTTGTGTCTTTTTCACCTTGGGAAGTAAAACTCCTCAAGGTTTGTTCTAATTGTTTTCGAGTTGTTTGATATTTTGCATGTCTAGAAGGTTACAAAGAGATTTGTTACCTTTTGACCGTGAAATCGAAAGAACCTTGACGAATAATAGGAGACTTGTTAGGAGGAATTTGGGAGGTGTTGGTGAAGTTGTTCAACCCACTAGTGAGTTTGTCAATCCTTTCGCAATAGAAGGAGAAGAGAACCCATTAAACAATACCACACAAAATCCACCTACAATGCCTAAATTCTCGTCACACTCTATACCCACCGAGGAGGATCTACCAAATGGTACTCCTACCCCGCAACATCTCACCGGTAATTTTATTGCCAAGTCCGCCTTCATCCAACTAGTTGAGAGGAGCCAATTCGGGGGAATGCCTAGTGAGGACCCTCATTCTCATATGGAAACCTTTTGCGATTATTGTGAAGCTATCTCTCAAACGGGCGTGACTCAAGACCAAATAAGATGGGTCTTATTTCCTTTTTCGTTAATCGGCACCGCAAAGCAATGGTTGAAGGGCCTTGATAAGGCCACCCTTGGAATAGATTCTTGGAAGAAGCTAGCTCTAGCTTTCTACAAAAAATTCTACCCACCGGAGAAGACTAACATGCTAAGAGCTCAAATTACGGGTTTTAAGCAAAGGGATGAAGAATCTTTGTATGAAGCTTGGGAGCGGTTCAAAGGTATTTGTCGCTCATGTCCTCACCATGGACTTAGCGAATGGTTTTTAGTGCAACAATTTAGGAATGGTTTATATGAAGATTCAAGGAACATTCTCAATATGGGATCAAATGGAATGTTCACCGAAGTTGATGACAATCAAACATGGAACAAGATTGAGGAAATGGCGGTCCATAATTCACAATATAGTAGACCTCGCAAGGCTACTAGAGGAGGAAAGTATGAAGTGGACTCCGTTACTCAATTGGGTGCTCAACTTAGTGCTCACATTGACACAATCAACTTGAAGTTTGAACAAGCTATAGCTAGACTTGAGGAAAACTCAAAAACATCAAAGCATCATGTCAATGCCATGACGGCATCCTCATCAATCCCAAGCGGGATATGTGAGAATTGTGGAACTTTGGGTCATGACTCAAGTGAGTGTAGGGGAACAACCGAACAAGTTAATGCTTTCCAAGCTTACAAAAGTGGTACCCCTTATTCAAATTTTTACAATGAAAACACCAAGTTCCATCCAAATCTCTCATACAAAAGCCAAAATGTTCAAAACCCTCAAACAACATACACTCCACCACCCATGAGAAATCAAAATCAAAGACCCTTTTACAATCAAAACCAAGGTTACCAAAATCAAAATCCATACAATCACCAAAATGACCAAGGTTTTGATGTCCAAAAAGCGGTCCTCCAAATGCAAAAGAATCAACAAGAATTTTTCACTCAAATGCAAAAAGATAGCCAAGCAAAAGACACCACCATCAACAACATTCTAGCTCACACCAAGATGTTGGAAACACAATTGACTCAACTAGCATCTTCAAGCTCACAAAGACAAAAGGGGCAATTACCACCTCAAAGTAATCCCCCTAGACATGAAACGGTTAGTGCCATTCACTTGAGAAGTGGTACAATATATGAAGCCCCAAAGGAGCAAGTTGAGAATGAAGTTGTGAAAGCTAGTGAAAAGGAAGAAATGGTGCAAAGTCCCAAAGAAGGGGAATCATCAAAGGAAGAAAGTTCAAAGAAAAATGAAGACAAAGCCAAAGAAAAGGAGCCCATTGTGATTAGACTTCCTTTTCCAAGTCGTCAAGCCAAGCCCAAATTTGATGATGAACTTGGAAAGTTCATGGAAATTGTGAAGAACTTAGAAGTCTCAATTCCTTTCACGGAATTAATCAATCACGTACCGGCCTATGCAAAGTACATGAAAGATATCCTCACAAAGAAGAAGTCGATCCGGAAACTTGAGACTATCGCCTTTACTAAGGTAAGTAGTGCAATACTTCAAGGGAGTTCACCTCCAAAGTTAAAGGATCCGGGAAGCTTCTCAATACCGTGTACCATTGGCGACACGACGATCAACAAAGCCTTATGTGATCTAGGGGCTAGTGTGAGTGTCATGCCGTACTCGGTGAGTAAAAGGTTGGGAATGGGAGAGCTTAAATGCACCAATATCACTCTTCAAATGGCCGATAGATCGACGAAGACACCATTAGGGATATGGGAAGATGTCCCCGTGCGAATTGGGAAGTTTTTCATCCCGGTAGACTTTGTCATTGTTGATATGGAGGAAGATTCCAACATTCCAATCATCTTAGGAAGACCTTTCCTACACACCGCGGGTGCGGTAATTGATGTGAAACATGGAGAGCTCACTCTAGAAGTGGGAGATGAAAGCATAACTTTTAATCTTGACAAGACCATGAGAGCTCCTCGTTTGCATGAGCCATGTTTCATGATTGATCATTATAGCCGAAAAGATGAAAGGAAGAAATCGGAACTCCAATGGAGGAAGAAAATTGAAGATGCTCCATTCAAAGAGCAAGTGAATTGTGACAAGAAGAGCTTGCAAAGCTCATCAAAATCAACCAAGGAAGAAGGGGATGGCCTCATTGGCCAAGAGAAGAAATTGGGAGAGTTGTCTCCATCTAAGCAAGAGATTTTCAATGATCAACTCAATGAAGTTTGTGGTCTTTGGGACGACGAATTTGAAGGGATCTTTAATCCCTAAATTGGGCATGCCATCGATCATGATCAACAACAAGGGCCACGGTCTATTGAGGACCTCTACCATAACAATGAACAAGCTTTTGATTACTTCTTCAAGGTGTTGAGCAACATCAACAACACCTTGAACATGCCCCCTCGACATCTCATCAAGAATGAGAGTTTGGTGGAGTCCTCCCTAAACCACCACTTGTAAATATTTCTAACTCCCTAACTTACTTTTCAATTTTTGTATTGCATTTTTGTCATTTTTGGATTTTTATTTACTTTGATCAAAATAATTGTCATGTAAGAGAGAAGTGAGGGAGGGACTAATGATTTCAATTGATGTGTAGTGCTTTACCTTAGTGTGGGGATGGCAATTGCCTAGGCTATTCATGCCTTAGTAGTGCCCCCACAATGAAGAACACAAGAAATGAAGAAGAATGGAAGAATGGTAAAGGGAAATGCATTGTGCACGAATGAAGTGAATCCGGGTACAACAGAGAAGAATCCGAGCGGATTCCGGAGAATCCGCCCGTCTGCAAAGAAATCCGAGCGTCCCGTCGAGAAGACGCCCGTCCCGGGCTGAGCTAAAATTGCAAATTTCTTGATCGTTGAAGAATACGAGCGTATTTCGGAAAGACGCCGTCTCACGTAATCCGTCCGTCTTTTATACAAGACGCCCGTCTCGAAGTCAAGAAAACAAAGAAAAATCTCTCGGACTGAAATCCGTCCGTCCCCGCACGTAATCCGCCTGTCCCTCAAAAGAATCCGAGCGGATTCCCCCGAATCCGCCCGTCTCTAGGCGGGATTTTGAAAATTTTGAAGTCGCAGAATCCGCACGGATTGCGCCAATCCGCACGGATTGTCCCCTGCGTTCAAATTGTCGACTTCTTTATAACCCACCCCACCTTCATTCATTCATTCATTCACTCACAAACACTACCCTAAACATCAAAACCCTCATCCTCTCCATCACAAAAACAAAAACCCTCAACAAAATCCACCAAAATCAAATCAAACCATCCTTCAAACAACAAATCAATCACTCCATCTTCAATAACAATCAAAACCAAGAACAAATTCTTCAACCTTTGAATCGATTTTTGATTTCATAAAGGCAAAGCCTTTCACCTTCAAATCGATTTGGGCATTCTACAAATTGAAGATTTTTGATTCTTTTCTTGGTTAGTTCATCAAATGGCAAGGACAAAGGGTGCAACAAAGGCAACAAAGGCACCAAAAGCAAAGGCTCTCTCTCAAAGGCAAAAATCTCTCCAAACAAAGAAAGCTTTGGCAATGGTGGTAGCAACACCAAACTTGGAAGTGCAACAACAACAACAAACTTCTATGGGAGCATCACCTTCTACTCCGGTAATCGATCAACTCTTGCATTATCCGGAGGTAACTTTTATTTCCGATACCCATAGAAAGACATTTGCCAAGTTTGCTATGAAATCAATTCAATCCACCAAATTCATATGTAAAGATGCTTTGGAGAAATTAGGTGTTCTTGAACAAACAAAAGCCTTTTTCAATGCCATGGGTTTGAAGAAATTGTTTGAAACAAAGGAAGTAACATACCCCTCCCTTGTCTTGGAATTCTTAAGTTCTTTAAAAGTGACAAAAGTTGAGAATAGGGAAAATCTTGAGTTTCGTCTAGCTAACACTAGTAGACGCATTCCCTTTTCGGAATTGGGTGAAATTTTGGGTCTTAGCGATGAAGAGAAATATTATAAGCAATATGGGAAGTATGACCCCGAGCCTCTTTGGGAGGCAATCTCCGGGAAGAAATTTGATGATTTTCATGCTTGTCGTGCTCTTTTGGTCCATCATCCGGGCATAAGAGTATGGCACAAAGTTGTGGGAAATACCATAATTGCTAGGAAAGACACCAATCATTTCACAAGACTTGATTTTATTCTCCTTGAATCGGCTTTGAATATTGGAAGAATTCATACCAAGCCTTACAATTCTTTGAGGCTATTGGTTGATAGATGGCTCCATGTAGATAGTGGGAAGAAGGGTACAACCGTTATTGTTAATGGCGGCCTAGTCACGGTCCTAGCCAAGCACTTTGATCCTAATTTCAATAAGGATAGCAAGTACAAGGCTAAGGAAGGTGGCCATCTTATTGATATGTCTATCATGATTAACAAGTTCAAGTGGGTTGCTCACAATCCCCTTGACACCAAGTATGGGTGGCTTACTAGTGAGGCTCGATCATTCACTTTACTCGCGAAGATTTGTCGACTAAGTGTCCACCGGACCAACTATTTACTTCCCCTATCCGAAGAAGCCGAGTACATCATTCAACAACAAAAGGGTGATCATGAAACTCCCTCCTCTTCCATTGTTATACCGCCTTACCCCTTTGTGTATGAAGAGTTCAAACCGCAAGGAGTTGAAATTGGGAAAGACTATGTCACTCTTCTTATGCAAGCCATGCACAAGCAAGCTTATGAAGATCGGAAGAATGCATATTTGGCTCAATATCCTCCCCTCTTACATCTAGCTAGGCAAGGACTCCTTGATCCATCTTGTCCTTTGCCTAGTTGGGCGGATAAAGAAGCCTTGTTTCCGGGTGCATCTAGGGACGTGGTGGAAGACAATGAGGTTGTTGGAAATGGTGAAGAAATTGATGATAATATTGAGGAAGAAGCAAGTGGAGATGAAGAAAGAGATGGTGAAGATGATGATGAGCAAGATGATGGAGAAAGTGATAAAGAAAGTGCCAAGGAAAGTGGCAATGTGACCACTTCTCATGAGGGAAGTGATGATGATGATAGCATGATGGAAGACTAGCCTTGGAGACTCCTACACTCCCATGGTTTGTCTATATCTCTTTGTATTTTATTTCATTTTGATCATTGTTGGTTTAGTCCTAGCAACATCAAAGGACTCACACCTCGGTATCATTGAGGTGTTCTTTATTGTTCCCATTTTTGAAAATCCAAAATGACAATCTAGTTTCATGCATAGCATAGTGTGTGCATGAACTATACCCATGCTTTGACATTAGCAATAGTGTCTTATTTGGTTTGGGGAAGTTAATGCATACACAACGGGAGGTAATCTAAATTATCCTCTCCGTCATAACAAAACAACATGCATCATGTAGTATAGCTTAGTGTAGAATTGCATTTAGTATAGAAATCATGCATCATCTTTGCATAATTTCCATCATTTTGGCCATTGAGGACAATGCCCATATTAGTGTGGTGATGGGAATTCTAACACTTAACTTTTATTCAAAAACCCATAAAAATTGAAAAATTTCAAAAATCATAAAAATTGAAAAAATTGAAAAACCAAAAACAAGTTCATTTCCTTTGTATATATTGTCTTGTATATATTGTGTTTGTTTTATCCTTGTTCACTTTGATTGACTACGCCACATCCGAGACGTGAGGATATTGAAGACCGCATGGTATGATCTTTCCAATCTCCTTTTTCCTCTTTATGCTAATGACTATGTGGCTTTATTTTGATTGATGCGGTAAAACAATGTGAACTTAGGATTGCATTTAGTTTATATGCCATATTAGTTGGTAGAATCATTTGCATTAGGATGTTTATATGTTAGTTGCATCATGGCATGTAGTTTGCATGTTAGAAAAATTTTGCAAAACCGTCTACTTGGGAAGCTTGACAAGTGTATATAGGCCCTAGTAGATGCTTCTTGTTCTTAAGACTTTGCTTGTTAGAATACTTGTAAAACACCCTAGGATGTGTCATGCTAGTATCCTTTGACCCATGGTTTAAGGCCTAGTCAAGAGTACCTTGTGGTGTGATAACTCCTTGGCTACCGTTTATTCCAAGGTGACCCTTGAAACCATACATACTTCTATCATTCATCCATGTTCTACCACATTTTTGTCATCAAAAGGGAATGGGCACAAAAAGAAATCAATTTGAGTTCAATGAAATAAAAAGTGAAAGAAAGTTTGCAAAAAATCAAATGAAAAGAGGAGCAAAAATAGAACTCCTAAAAGCTTCAAATACAAGGCACCCTCGTTACTAATTGGGGTGACTTTGAAAATGTTCAAAAAGAAATGCAAAAAGTTGTCAAGTATTGAAATGCCAAAAATCAAAAGAAATGGCAAGAAAGTGTTCTCAAATGTCAAATGCCAATGAAATTGGGGAAAAAAAAACAATAATGAAAGCAAACTCCCAAAGTGAAACTCAAACATCTATTGATCCCTTTATCCATCATATCCATTTTTGTGCATGGTAGAGAGGGGACGACCCTTCTTCTTGTCTAGGCAAGAGGGGGAATTCCGCGATCCTCCAGTGTTTCTAACACCATAGGGAGTCTACTCTTGACAAAAGCATTTAACGATTGAGGACAAAGGTACCCTAGCTTGACACCTTTTGGAGGTGATTTATTGGTATCCTTCTAGGCTTAGTAGTTTGAACAAATTGCATCGATGAAGGATTGTGTACCCTTGAATTGCTTCCCTTGTAGATAATTTCCGCCACTTAGATGAGGAAAGTGGCTATTCTTTTGTAGATGCATCCATTACTTGATTTTATGTGCTTTAATGTTTGGATGTGTCGCCATTTTGGCAAGACCCACCTTGCCTTGCAAGAAGGCATCCTACCTCATGGTTGTCTTGTTGTGAGTTGAAGGGGCGGAGTGAGACCCGCTAATTGTCTCATATCGGCTATTATTATTAGGTTAGGTTAGTATTGGTCCTAGTCTTTGTCACCTCTTTACTCGGGACGAGCAAAGGTTCGGTTTGGGGATATTTGATGTGACCATAATTGGCGCATATTTAGCCCCCGAATTACCATTGTTTCCATGCTTTTTAGTGCCTATTTGGGTCATTTCTTATCTTTAGTTCTTTGTTTTGCATATTCTTTGAAATTTTGATCCCTTGGTAGGAAAGGAGTAAGAATCTTGCATTTTCATGGCAAAACGAGGCTAAATTGATTGTATTCAATGACCAAGCATCAAGGAGAGACAAGACTAGAAGGCCTTTGTACATATCATAGTAGAAGAGCAATGTTGAGAAAAGGATCCTTGAGTCCCCGAGGAAATCCCCAAGGAATTTATGAAGAAAAGGGAAGAAAAAGAAGAAGAATTGAAGGCGACCAACAATCCGAACGGATTGTACCAAATCCGCCCGTCCGTCCAGCCCAATCCGAGCTTCCCACCTTGAATCCGCTCGGATTCCCCCAAAGACAATCCGAGCGTCCCTCTCTTGAATCCGCTCGGATTCCTCAGCCAAATCCGGCCGTCCCGACTCGATCCGCACGGATTTCAAGATGCAAAGACGTTTTTCATTCTTCAAGCTACGAAAAGAGAAGCCCTTCTCTCAGAAAATACCGGCTTTTCCTTGCTCAACTTAAAAAGTGTAATTACTAGTTTAGCCCTTAGTTAACCCTAATGCATCCTCCCTAATTTTCACTATAAATACCCCATTAGGCTAATTAGAGGAGCATGTTCTTCTTATCAATAATTAGTGTAGTTAATATCAATCAAATCTCTCTTTAATATTGTAATCAAGTATTAATCAAGTTTTAATCCAAGTTTTAGTTCTTTAATCTCTCTCTTGTTCTTCCTTTATTTTGGGTAATTGAAGATTATTTGGGTTATTTTGGGAGATTGACAACCTCTCAATCTAGGATTCAAGTACTTCTATTATTCTTGCTTTATTATTGGAATCATTAGTAGGTATAATCTCTTAATCCCTTTTTAATTATTGTTAATTACTTTCATTTATTCATCATGTTTCATTATGTTAGTATGATTGACAACCTTTCTAGCATGATCAATATGATGATGAGTGAGTAGTCTCTTAGCTAGGGTTTAATGGGTGATTAGGGAAACCAACATGGGGAATGATTCATGCTTAAATTAATATGCTTTCATATCGTATTTGCTTGCTTGTTTTGATCTTAATACATGCACATGTTATATTTGATGAAATGCTAAGCCTATGAATCCTTGCATTTACTATCATCTTCTATCCTTTCAACTTGACTTGTAAGACATAACCCAACTCGAGTCTTGTTAGACCATGCATGTGTTGAGTAGGAAAGATTAAGTCGACTTGTAGGTGTTGTACAATCTAATCGATTCGCTCCGGGACCCAAACTTTCCTAGGATTGTAAGATATAACCCAACTCAATCCATCACAACAATAATTGCTTGCTTATAATTTGAGAACATGTTTGTATGATCATATCCCATGATTCCCCTATGAACCCATGACACCCTAGTGCCTTTAATCAATTGTTTACACCCCTTATTTTATTCATCTTGCTAGTTTATTTTCATTGTTATTTTAGTTTAGTAACCTTCTACATCAACCCAATTTGTGACACCCCTAGACACTACTAGTTACAATAGAATTCTCATTTCAATACCCGTCCCTTGGGATCCGACCTTTACTTGCCTCTTTACTAATTGTAGAGTTGTTTGTGGAGTATAAATTGTGTTTTGTATCGACCATTGACCAACGACCACATATGCTGAATTGTGAACACGAAATGGCCTCGATCACCGGGGCAGAAAAATTTCACTTGCGCAGAATATACGCTCAGCATACATCGGAGCCCATACCACGGCATAGACTACGCTGGGGGCAAATTGATGGGGCATATTCTGCACCCGCTGACCAAGTCAACATATTGAGCAAGGTCAAAGATATCCACAGCAAGTCAACGGCTTAGACAGCCCATTAAGCGACGAGGCCCCATCGGCTGTTAGATGGGTCCCGGCCGGGGCAACCAGCCAGCCGGGGCACACATCCGCGAACTCATATCCAAGACCCCTCGGCGGTGAGTCAACAGGGCCCGCCGGCCTGCCATGGGTCCCTCGGCCGAGGGGTAGATCAGTCTTTCCACCTGCTAGCCACTTGGCCACTTGGGCACTACGTGACAAAAGGTGAAAGTCTATAAATACTCCTCTACTCTCATTGAGTAAAGGATCCACAATTTAACCTAAGAATCACTATTCATCTGGTAATATCTTCCTTATCTCTCTACAATACGTACTTTACCAAGTAACAACAACTTACCTCTCTAAGTTACTGACTTGAGCGTCGGAGTGAGTTCGCTCGGCCCAAAGCCGAGCCCTCAGTTTGCTCATTATTTCAGGAGACCGCAAGGAGGATTCAACCAAAGACGTCATTCTACAAGCACGGGTGGTAACTTATAACTGCTCTGGAATTACACCCGGAACACATATAAATTCTAAATTATTTTCATGATATATAAAGGTTAGGATAAGAAATATCCCTTTTTTGACTGTGCAACTGCACAAAAATGGATTATCAAACAGAGAAGAAGGAATAATGTTGTATACTAGATGTTAAATTTGCATTTTTCTATGATTGAACGACCGTACTTAAGTAACCTGACAAAGCTATCATTTTTCGGTTTTTGTTTCTTTGTTGGACAGAAATCACTGGATGCTTACAATTATTTGTCCGTTGATTCATGAGACCTATTTTTGTGATCCAAATTCTAATTTTATTATCCTAAGTAGCGGAACTAACTCATATCGACATCAGGTCTGGTATAGTAGCCTTAGTACAGGACCATTTTAGTTCGAAGGCTTACATATGATGTTTCTGAATGTCAGACAGATTTTTTGTTCTTTAACTCTGGACTGGTGTCAAAGCAAGGAAGTTGATTCATATAGCCTTTACATGTACTTGTCTCAGCTAGGCATGAAGCCAAAGAGAGGAGAAACCATATGCGTTTGAGGGAGGAACAAGATGCAGCTTATATGGCCGCACTAGAAGCTGACAGGTACTTGACGGTTTTCCCTTCTCGTTCTATAAAGCCTAAGTGAGCTTGGTTGGGTTCCTATATACTACTGTATGAACATATAAGCTAATTTAAGCAGACATTTTGTAGTGGTATTTGTGTATCTATATAAATATTGCCTCATTTTTTGTAGTCTTATTCACTTGTATGTTGAGCATGCCACAGTACAGCATTACAAATGTAACTTTAGAAGTAAACTGTCATAACTCAATGCTGAATTTTCTTGGAGAGAAGTGCAGCAACTGGCCTAAGACTAAAATAGGGCATCATGTTACGTGAAATTTTTTTCCTGCCTGACTTATCCGTTCCTATTTCTTTATTGCACGGGGCAGGGAGAGGCAGAGCCACAGAGGAGAGAAGAGCAGGGGAGGAAGAAGAAGCTCGTGAAAGAGACCATGCCAGAGCATATGTATTTTGACACAGAACCCAAACAGAACCACCTCGGTTAACTTTCAGGTGAGATGCTGAGTCTGTGTGTATGTGTTTGATTACTAAGTGTTGTGAGTGAATGGATAAACAAACATAACGTTTACCGACATTACTTGCTGGGTATCATGCTTTATATTTCTTAAAGTTTCAGGCGGTAGTTCTAACATCGTGTTTACCTCTTCAATTGGAAGGTTATTAACTCCTCCGGAGACCCCTCTTTTTTCATCAGTGGATGATAAGCCAGCCGCTGCCATCGTCCTTATTATTGCGTTCGTTGAACACTGATTAGATGATGGTTGTCATTAATTTGAACTATCGTCTATTAAAATCAATTTAACACGGTTTAATTAATGACATTTTTTGTATTTGATTGGTTTAGAATGTTTTCTATTGTGTTCCATCTGGAAGCTAGTTTTTGTTGTGTATGTCACACAGCTGATGGCTGTTGCATTAGAATGTCTGGCTTAATAAGACTGAAATAGGGCCATCATGTTACATGAAATTGTTTTTCTGCCTGACTTATCCATTCCCATTTCTTTGTTGCTCAGGCGAGGGAGAGGCAGAGGAGAGAAGAATGGGAGAGGATTGAAAGAGAACATGTAGAGGAAGAGAGAAACTGCAAAGAGGAGAAGAAGCTCGGGAAAGAGAAGCACAAGAAGGAAGCTGCTTAGTTGGGAGGTAGAATATTATGAGAACTTGATACCGATGTTGATTTGTAGTGGTAGTTGTATGTTAAACATTGGTATTGTAATTAATTATTATTATCTTAAATGAAGAATTTACATTTATAATAAATCATATTTTTGTAAATAATTTTTTTTTTTAAATTTTAATTGCGAAACGGCTACGGTTGTTAAAAGAGAACCGTAGCCTAAAGTGACTTATGACTACGGTTTAATCTTAATAACCGTAGCCAAAAATCACTTTAGGCTACGGTTGCTATTAATAACCGTAGCCATAAGTCACTTTTGGCTACGGTTCCTAACTGTAGCCATAACTACTTGATCTAAGGCAACGCCCCGATTTACTACGGTCGAGAAACCGTAGCCAAATGTCATTTTTAACCGTAGCCAAAAATCATTTCTGTACTAGTGTATGCAATCATTCTTCACAGAAAATGGCTCAAAATGTCCAACACAGTACAAAAACACAGCCTCTTGTAATAGAAACAAACATAGTCAATCTAAGAAGATAAGCACATTTGTTTGACATTGGCAGAGTAAAGTATCAATACACTGCAACAGACAAACTCCGAGAAGGAACACATCAAGATATAGCGAGTTCATTTAGAGGAAAACCTTTTACAAAGAACTTAGATATGTCAATCCACAGCTGAGGTTCTCTGGAACCAAGAATGTCTACTTCATGAAATTTCCTTAGCTGCTTAGCTATTTCGGCTATGAACTTTCGCTCCCTCATATCTATCACATAGTTTTACCAGAATAAAAAAGATAAAAGTTAGTACACATGAGACTAAATACTGATAAATATGTCCCAAGCCAAAACATTTCAACTGAAAGAGCAACACATTCCAGACCTGCATATTTCCTCCTTGACAATTTGACCTACCACCCAAATTTAAATACTAATTTCACAGCTTTATTCACTTTACCCTAACGTGACAAAGACTTCCGTAAAAGACTCACGTATTCATTGTCAATGTAGCTAAACATATTATCCAAGTAACCTTGAGTAAGAAGTTTTTTTTATCTATGTGAACTTTAAACCGCAGCTACAACATTCAAATCTCATAATTCATATTTGGCATTCATAGTGAGAAAAAATACTGAAAGAAGCAGCTTACTAAACAACAATGCTCCAGCAATCCAACATGTCACCAAGGTTTATGATAAAAGCCCCCTCAAACAGCAGTTACAAGAGAAGGGAGGAAAATGGCAGATAACATAGTAGCCATACTAATAAGCAATCGCAAACTAAACTTAAGATAGAAATACCTCTCCACCATACCACAGAAGTTTGTCCTAATGGCCATGATGTGCAAAATAAGTGACCAAATCCAACCACATGATGAAAGGCTGAAAATCGGAGCCAAATGTATCAGATGGTTAAACAAACTAAACTAATATTGGGTTCATGGGTTATGAGATGTGCAGCAGGTGCTAAGGGTTTTGATCAAACGGAATTTGAGAGCAAATTCTTTAAAGAAAGGGGGTCTGTAACAGGAGTAATCAATTAACTATAAGTTTAATGATCATAGTAAGCATTACAAGTATTCAAGCTCTTGGTTGCACCGAAGTAACAAATGCGTACTCGAAAGAGCATTTTGACAGCAAGTCAAAATAGGAGAGCCTGTTATTGGCATCATATCTTGAGCTACACTCAATAATATTTGGTGATATTTATATGGTTGGAAAGCTTGGAATGTTAGCTAAAACTAAGTGGTGGAATTATGCTTATATCTTATGTGTAGCTTGACTTATGGTTGCTGCAAGCAGACCCTGCAGAAGAATGCTATGACACATATTTCTGACCTGAACTTACTAACGGTTTAATAACTCAAGATCCAAGCCATGTTCTTGCGTGATTCTAGTTGGAGAGGATATACAACTCATCTAGTTTAGAGTTGGTATATGGGTCACCTCATGGTTCATCTTGAGTCAAGAGTTATGCCATCTGAAAACTGCCACCTGCGTGCTGAAATGTACAGCACAAGTTCAGCCTGACCTATCAGTACTAAAATGATCATACCTCTCAAACCGTACAACATATAGGGGTAATTCTTTTTGGAGGTGGTAGCTAACTCAAGTAGCTTTCATTTGGTACCTATAGGGCATTTTCAATCATCGTGAGGAGTAAGTTATGGTGTCTGCAAGAAGGGTCTGATTCAAGAATGCTACTGAACTAGTCTGTTTTGGCACCTGTTTAGAGCAATCATTTATGCCTTCCTAAATGTTTTAAATGGCCTGTTCAGGGATGAATATTGGTCCTCAAATAATCTCAAGTATAAGAGAATCACATGGAAGCCAAGGGAGTCCTTTACAAGTGACAAATGCAGCTTGTTTTTTGAGGGAACACAAGGAAAGCGACATCTTATCCTCACCTTCTCCTTGTCTTCTATTTTTGAGATCTTTGCTGAAGGGGCAGCCATGGGCCACGCCTTAGACAAAGTAGCAACTCGTAATATCAGAATTGTTGATCATATTTACTCTTTAAATTAAACTACTGAAAATACTGGTAAACACACAATTATATGCTCCAAGATGAATTGTAAATAAGGAAATGGAAAGCTACCACATAGGGGACACCATATAATTTGAGCATTTAAGGGGCATGTTACAAAGATAATCCAGCAAGCAAAGCAACCATTGCATAGCAACAGGTTGTCGATGTTATAATATCTTTGTTTTCAGCTGGAACGAAGAAATCACCATATAATAAAGAGGGCTTGTCTAGGGTTGGTTATCCGCCTGGTTTTGTCATAAAAATCCCCAAATATTACATACCCTAACATATTTAATCCTCAATTAGTTTTGATAGCATACGAGATCAGTTTCGCACAATTAGCATTGATTCAGCAAGCCCCAAATGGAAAGATTATCTACATAAGAAATTGCACATTTAGCATTGATTAAATGTCCCCTAACCAAAAGATCAAATCCAATTATAACAATCTAACAATTACCCATACAAATTTGTAAATAAACTACCTGATTCTTACCACATTAGCAGGTAGAAATCAAAATTATACATCTAAACTTATAGAACAAAAAAAGTTCTTGAAAATTAAAAACCCTTACAATCAGGTTGAACTCGAAAAAAAATCAGTTACCGCGCTGTTATAAAAACCCCAACGTCGATGACGTTAATGAAGAAAAACGTGAGATCAGAATCAATAGAGAAGAGTATGTATAAGTATGCGGTAGAATAGAAAAGCAAAAACCTAGATTATAAAACTTACCTGAAGATCCCAAATCAATAGTTGAGAGAATGAGATAAATAGATGGCGAGTCGGCGGCGAGTCATCTGTGGATCGGCGGCGAGTCATCTGTGGGTCGGCAGTGGGGCGGTGGTGGGGTGTGGTGTCGATTGAATGAGGGAATGGAGGAAAGGAATGTGTATTTTTTTCGAAGGAATGAATGGGGAAAGGGATGTGTTGACTTAATATGGGAATGGTATTTGCATCGGCTTTAGGTACAATTGATGCAAAAGCATAATATTAAATAAGTCGGTTTAATAACATAACTGATGTATTTGATCAAATACATCAGTTTTGCTGAGAACTGACGCATTATATACGTCAGTTTCTTCCAAAACCCGACGCAAAAAGATAGACTATAAGGCGAAAATGGATTCCCGCCAAAACTAAGTACTTTTTGCGTCAGTTTTTGTAGAACCGACGTAAATCGACTGACGCAATAAGTGTTTTTTCTACTAGTGTTAGCATGGCTACGGGGGCGAAGGTCTCATCATAATGGAGACCTTGGACTTGGGTAAATCCTTTTGCCACTAGCCTAGCTTTGTAGACATCATCATGTCCTTCTATGCCATTCTTGACTTTGAAAATCCATTTGCATTAAAGAGGTCTTGCCCCTTTAGGCAAATCTACCAAGTTTCAAACTTGGTTTTCATGCATAGAATCCATTTCGGACTTCATGGCTTCAAGCCATAAGGAGGAATTTGGACTAGAGATTGCGGCCTTGTAGGTGGCGGGCTCGTCGCTTTCTAAAAGCAACACATCGAGTGTTCCATCTTCTTCGATAAGTCCCACATATCGATCGGGATGACGAATAACACGGCCCGCTCTTCTAAGTGGAGGAGGGTCAACCGCGTTAGATGACGAAGGAACATCTTCTTGCGTCTCTACTTCGGTTTGTGGCTCTTGAACTTCATCAAGTTCAAAATTTCTCCCACTCTATCTCTTAGAAATAAATTCTCTTTCTAAGAAGACAGCCTCGCAAGACACAAACAATTTGTTTTCTTGAGGTTTGTAGAAGTAATATCCTCGAGAGGTCGAGGGGTAACCTACAAAGATGCATTTTTCGGATCTTGGGGCAAGCTTGTTGTCGGTCTTTGCCTTGACGTAAGCATCACATCCCCAAATCTTCATATAGGATATATTGGGAACCCTTCCCGTCCACATCTCATATGGAGTCTTTTTGGTTGTGTTTGTGCGACTATTGTTTAAAGATCTAATTGCGGTTTGAATCGCAAATCCCCAAAACGAGTTTGGTAGCTCGGTTTGACTCATCATTTATCGAACCACATCAATTAGAGTTCGATTTCTCCTTTCGGCAACACCATTGAGTTGTGGTGTTCCGGGTGGAGAAAGTTGTGATATAACACCACAACCTTTCAAGTGTGAATCGAATTCAAGGCTAAGATATTCTCCACCACGATCGGATCGTAGTGCTTTTATCTTTTTGTTCAATTGGTTCTCTACTTCATTTTGAAATTCCTTGAATTTCTCAAAAGCTTCACTCTTATATTTCATTAAATAGACATGCCCATGTCTACTCAAGTCATCGGTGAAGGTTATGAAGTAGCCATAATTTCCTCGAGCGGTGATACTCATTGGTCCACATACATCGGTGTGTATGAGTCCCAATAGTTCACTAGCTCGTGTCCCTTTACCACTAAAAGGATTTCGAGTCATTTTGCCAAGAAGGCAATATTCGCATGTTCCATATGATTGAAAATCAAATGGTGTAATCACATTAGTCGAAATTAATCTTTTGATGCGATTCTCGTTTATGTGACCTAATCGACAATGCCAAATGAACGATTCATTTGAGTCACTTGATTTGAGTTTCTTTGATTGAATGTTATAGATATCATTAGTCGGATTCGAGGTTTCTAAAATGTAAATGCTATTAATGGAAGAAGCTTGGCCTATAACCAAGTCGTTCCTAGAAATAGTACAACGATTGTTCTTAATGACAAAACAAAAACCGTCCATGTCTAACATAGCGATTGAAATAATGTTTTTAGAGAGTGTAGGCACATAAAAACAATTATGTAAATACAACTCAAACCCATTAGGCAAAGCTAATAAATAAGTTCCCTTGGATTCGGCCGCTACTCGAGCTCCATTTCCAAGGCGTAGATTCACATCTCCTTTGCTAAGCCTCTTCACGTCTCTTAAACCCTATAAATGATTACAAAGGTGAGAACCACAACCGGTATCCAGTACCCATGTCGTAGTGGAAGTATAATTTATATCAATAACATAAATTTTCTTAGGAATTTTACCTTTTGGAACGATGATTCCTTCCCTTATATTTCACAAATATACGGGACAATTCCTAAGCCAATGTCCCATGCCATAGCAATAATGGCACTCATCTTCAACTTGCTTGAAGTTTTTCCCTTTCTTTCCCTTCTTCTTAAACTTTTTTCCCTTGGAAGCAAGAACTTGATTGCTTGAGCTCCCACTAGTTTTTGCATCTTTCTCTTCCAAAGACAAAGATCCTATAGATTTTATGAGGCGGTCTTCCTGAGATCGGCTCACAAGAGATCTAGTAGTAGTAGGTGGTCTAGAAGAAGTGATGAAGTTAAGGTTTCCATCCGAACCTATCCCAAAATGAAGTTCTCTAGTAGTGTCGAAATCATTGTTGGAGCAAACGTCGTCAAAAACATTGTGGCAAGACTCAATAGTTATCGGTGTAGTAGCGTTTGATGGATTCATTGTAATGAACTACAAGTATGGAAGAAAAGGAAATATTAACATTTGTCTTTTTAGTCATACTTGTAAATAAAATTTAAACAAGATATGAGCATTTATATAGTGACCTCTACCCAACTATTATAAATGATTCCAAGATCCAAATTCATATTAACTTGGGCACGGTAGGGCCGATTCATCCCTTATCAATATAACTCGGTGGATTAACGCTTTAATCGATTCTACTTTTAGAACTCTTGGTCGATAAAATTACATTTATTTTTATCTTTAGCCCGGAACACACGCGACTACGGTCACGAATACTTCCGTTGAGCTCAATCCAAATTTCGAATAAATGTGTCCATGATCCAAATCCACATCAACTTGGGCACGGTATAGCCGATTCATCCCTTATCAACATGAATTCGGTGGATAGACATTTATCACCCACTTCCCCTACGTAACAAGGTTTGTACCCCGGTAGGGCCGAGCGCACTCCCTCATGAAATAGGTTTTCATGGTTTCTACTTTTTGGTAAGGCTAAGTCTCAATTGTTTATTTTTAGCGAGAGGTCATGTCAATTTATTATCTATCACGTTTTAAGTGAACTAAAGTGGTGAACTACGATAATTATAATTGACACGGTCGATATACTCGATTAAAATGAGAATGCATGTTTTAGTTATGGCGATTTAGCGATGCATGCAACATATAAATAAAATGCAAAGCATAAATTAAATCCTAGTATGGCCTTCCTAAAATAGTAAATCTAATAAACTATTACAAATTCGGAAACCAATTCCATTGGTCCCTTGAACTTCGGTTTTGGCACGCATCTCGAG
This sequence comes from Silene latifolia, assembly GCF_048544455.1. NCBI lineage: Eukaryota > Viridiplantae > Streptophyta > Magnoliopsida > Caryophyllales > Caryophyllaceae > Silene > Silene latifolia. The sequence continues at coordinate 45,965,826 of NC_133529.1, read as the reverse complement.
GTAACACCGTCTTTAATGGATCGCCTTCTTGAGTGGCACCATCTTCAAGGAACTCCGGAATAAATAAATTACATAACAAATTACATAATTTCCTATTATACATTTGTAATTAAAATAAAATAAATCTATTAAATTACAAAACGGTGATACGAGATCACAATAAATTTCAACCGAATCGATATTCCCATACATTTCAGGTAATACCAATTAAAAAACTAAGGCCATACTAAGTAAAATTACATAATTCAAAAATTACATAAAATAAAATTATGACAATCATAAATAAAATTCAGCATTATAATATGTATGAACATGCCCAATTTTATGCTAAATCGCCTTTAAGGAGCCAATATCGTATATTAATCGGTTTTTACAGATTTGCGTGATTCAACGATTTAAAATCACGATAAATTACATAAAATCATATTTATGCACAAGTTAATTACCCTAACCAACTTAGGACTCAAAATTTGTCTCCACTAACATATTGAAAATAATTAACTTATATTTCTTAAAATTGTTCATAAATGGACTCAAAATTACAATAAAAAGCCATAAACTTCAAATAAATCACAAAAATTTCAAATAAATTCAAAATTCAAAATTTTAAACTCATGAAAATTCTTGAAAAATACCATGACACTCATAATGTTCAAAAACGTAGGTTAAAAATTTCGAAATTTATCGAGAAAAACAATATTGCGGTTTATCGGATTTATAAATTTTATAATCATAAAAATATGAGAAAAGTTATATAAATTTACTTTTCACTTTTAGATCTGAAACATATGATAAAATGCAACATGTGACGTTTTTCCTTAGTCATGAAGTATGTTTTAGCAATTTTCACTAATTAAAGTCACTATTTATGTTATTTTTCATCAAAAATTCATAAATCATGCATAAAGACTTAATTATAGACAATTATTTTACACACATCTTGTAAAATTGCATGTGACAACATACTAAATTTCTATGACCAGATTCGAAATATAACTCATATTAACCTATTTTTCCATTTAAATCCGATTTTATCATGAAAAATCCATATTTCGAGCATAAGAACTCATAAAATTATGAAAATTTACAGGTCATCAAAATATAATATATGTGAAAACATATCCAAAAACCACTGGGAAAAAAAAAGTTTAGCTAATTTTAGTCCAAAAATGACATTTTTATCATAAAATCACATTTTAATGCCATTATTATGTAAAATGAACAATAAAAATCCATAAATTAACCAAAATATCCTAAATATATTTTAGGACCAGAAACTTTAACATGCATAATTAATTTCATGATATATCATAATAAACACAAATTTATAAGTTTTATATGTTAATCGTATAACTCGGAAAAACTATAACCGATTTGCATGCAAACAACCAAAGGCTCATGATACCGCTTGTTAGAAATCTATATCTCATTACTTTACATATTCATATATGTGATGAATTAATTTATTCATAAAATTAAATATTGATCTTATGCATGCAAACATAAATAAAAAAAGAGAAGAAATCGTTTTCCTCACATTAAAAATTCGGATCAAAGGGCACATGTAAGATCTCCTTCTTACTTGTTCTTGAGCTTTTCTTATATGGATGAACAAAGATTCAAAGGTAGAATCTCTCCCAAAGATGAATACCAAAGATAACCCCTTAATAGATTAATATTACTTGATCTAGAATAATAATAATCTTACTAAAATTGACCCAAAATATATATTTTGTACTCTATTATTTCGGTAAATAGAGGAAAGAATTTTGGAGTTTTTATCTCTCTAATTTTTATGAGATGTAGAGAGGAAAAATTATTTCTTACTCTAGAAATAATTGTGTGAAGTATGAATGAAAAATTAGAGAGGAAAAACTCTCTAAATTGGTCTTAGAAAACCGGTGGGAGGATGGATTGGGGAGCCAATGCATGAGCTTAATTCTCTAATCAAGAAATAGGCATGCAAGGCTAGGTGTTAGAAGTGTAATCATGTTGTTTCCACTCAATTAATTAAACATAATTTAAACACCATACTCCCTCCAATTTTTTCGGTCCATATTAGATGAAATGGATTCCATTTTATCTTTGTCAATTTCTCAATTTGTCACATGTCACAAGTCATGTAAAATTGTCATGTATTTTTAACGTATTAAAAATCAACGTATTAATAAAATACGTCATGTACAAAATCGACTTAGTAATTCACAATTACTTGTACCAAAAATACTTTACCAATTATAAATTACAACATCTTGTATTTATAATAAATTATTCATTCAGTTCAATTGTTTCCGTAAACAATAATTTCATCTAAGCAATAAAACAATTCGATTACTTAGACCGTGTCTAATTTAATCAAATTACAACGAGACACGTAAATATTACTCCCAAAATCGTCCGTCAATTTTATGCAATTTAATTGACTCGTATCGTCATACGACCAATTAAATATTCAATTAAGAGTGTTACCCTTTAGGTATGACCTAAGGGGATCAACTGATCACCACCGTCGCACAACAGTAATGTCAAACTCTAGTCAGCCAATCATTACCGATATGTGTGGACCAGTTGACAGTAAAATATTTTACTTCCCACATGTATTCTTAAAACGAGAATTAAACATGTGATCATCATGATCGACAGTTGTGATCGCATTATTGTCGGAGGACACATATTCCAACAGTTTCAAGTTTATAAATTTTTGCTGTAAGGAAATCTGCACGTCCCAGGAATGATCCGAGCGTCGCCTCAGAAATCCGCTCGAGCTGAATCAAATCCGCGCTTCCTGGCACTGGTTTGTTAATTTAGGACGTCCTATAAGACAACCCACGCGAGCCGACGAGAATCCGAGCGTCCCAGGCGTATACTTAAGCAAAACACGGGACAACCCCTTCCTTCCCAATTCATTTCTATCTTTCAAAAACACAAATACATACATTTTCTCCCACTTAAACCCTCAATCAACCCATTCAAAAACACCAATTTCTCAACAAAATTCACCACCATCCAAATAAAACTTGCTCAAAACAAGATTAAATCACTCCTTTAACAACAAAAGACCATCTAAACATCAATTTCCTCACAAATTGAATCAATTTTCTAGGGTTTGGGCAAAAATTCGAAAATCCTAAATTGATTGAGGAATTGATTGAAGTTTGAAGAAGCAACGAACATTCAAGCAAAATCTTGGTTTGTTGATACCAATTTGAGAAGGAGAATAGAATGGCAAGGACCAAAGGCGGAACCAAGGCACCCAAAACAACAAATTTATCAAAGAGACAACAAGGTCTTCTTGCATCTAAGGCTTTAGTAATGACCCAACCAAGGGAGGAAGTTCAAGTGACCGTCAATCCTATTGAGGAAGCTACCACATCTACTCAAGTTGTAGAACAATTGTCAAATTTTCCGGAGGTAACTTTCTTAACCAATGAGCATAGGATTGCATTTTTATCCCTTGCTAAAAAGACTATTGTGGCTACCAAGTTTATTTGTCAAGATGCGTTGATAAAATTGGGTGTGCTTGAGCAAACTAGAGCATTTTTCGAGTTCATGAGGTTGTTAACCCTCTTTGAAATGGATGAATTGACTTACCCTTCATTGACCATGGAGTTCATAAGCTCCTTGAGGGTGTATAAGATAGAGACTCGAAATTATGTTGAGTTCCGTCTTGAGAACAAGAGTAGACAAATGTCTAAAACCGATTTTGGTAAAATGTTTTGTCTATTGCAATATGATCATTTTGTGAAAAAGCCTTTGAAGTATGATGCCGCACCCCTTTGGAAAGCTATTACCGGTCGAAAATTTGATTCTTTCCGGGAGTGCCATACTTTATATGTTCACCATCCGGGCATAAGAGTATGGCACAAGTTTGTGGGCAATACATTGATTGCTATAAAAGGCACGGACCACTTCACCGAACTTGATTTTGTCTACCTTGAGTCCTTCATGAATATCAATGGAAAGTTCACCAAAAAGTACAACATTCTTCAACTACTGCTAGATCGGTGGCTTGAGATTGATAATGGGAAAGATGGGGCGGCCTTCATTGTAAACGGGCGCTTGGTAACGAGGCTAGCTAAGCACTTTAACCTCTGCTTCCTGTTTGCCCATCATAAAGAGCTTCCCGCTGTTTTTCTGTCTGCCTCCCTGGACCGAGGTGTTAGAAGTAGTCGGCTTAGCGGCCGAGTTCTGAGTCACACTGTTGTTTGGGCGCTGATAGGATCCTCCACTGTTGTGGTTGAAGCCGCCATTGTTGTTGTTCTGCCCTCCACGGTTACCCCAAGACCCAGATTGCCTGTTGCTAGAAAAACTCTGGCTCGGAGCCTAAGAGAAGCTCCCCTGATAAGCTCTTGAAAACCCTCCAACTTTGGCACTGGTACAGTCGTGCCTCTTGTGACCCACTCCACCACAGTTGTAGCAAGTAAAGTTGGAGTTGTCACTAACGCTCCGACCACCACCTCTTCCCCATGCTCGAGATCCCCCTGAAAACCCAGATCCTCCAGAAAAAGCCCTAGACTAACCATAGTTGCTCTTCTTGTGGCCCGACTGATTGCCGCTTTCACTCTCTGCTTTTCTATTTTCGGTGGTTCTCTCATTAGCCTCCTTGGCCAAGTCCACTAACCTCTCAGCATGTCCAGCCCATGCATAGACCTCCTTTAGATCTTAAGAACTCCAGATGGTAACCTATTCATGATCTTAGGAGCCAACCCTTTTTCGAAACGAAGAGCTAAACCTCGCTGACCCAGCTGCATATCTTCTGCATAATGAGACAACTCAAGGAACCGCTGATAGTACTCTGTGACAGTCATATCATTAGTCATGGTGAAAGAATCAAACTCAGCTCCCAACTTGTGACGGATGTGCTCCGGCACAAACTGCTCCCTCATAGCACTCTTTAGACCTGCCCACTGTCTAGTAAAGGCTCCTGGTTAAATGGGGGTGTTACAGTTACATTTTTGTGAGTGGGTACCAAAATATGATGGGCTTACATGAGAGTAGTTGTGTAAGTAAATAAACATATGAAAGGTAGAGATACCCCACTTTCTTAATATTTGTGCAAAAAGGTAAATGTAAATAGTTCAATGGAATGGAAGAAGTAGTAAATAATACAAGATTTATACTCAAATAAAAGCAATTTTCGCTACGAATCCAAATATATAAGTTTCGAAATGTTGTGCATTGTACTTTTTGGTTACATTGATTATCAAACAATTCTTTATCTAAAATATAACTGTGATATTAAAAATATTACATTATAATGTTACATCCTTTGTAAAGATTATCCATTATAGGAAATATTATAATATATATTAAAAATTTATTAACTACAACTATAATAATTAAAAGATTATCCACTATATTTTTTCATATCAAAAAATTTATTTAGGATACTTTCCTAATAATTGTTAATAATATAAACTATTAAAAGTTCACTAAGACAATACTTAAGAAACTCAAAAGATTTTGGCTTGATACCTAAGTTTCAAGATGCCTCCTATTTATAATTATAGGATCACCCACCTAATGGTTATCTTTCGATGTGGGACAATTCTACTATTTATACATAATATATTCACCACATCTACATAGTTTTTCAATGTGGGATAAATAACATATTAAGAAGTACACCATCTTTTATCATAATTAAAGTATGAGCAAATAGTAATACTTCCTTCATACCATTGAATTGTTTGCGTTTTCTATTTTAGTCTGTTTCGCTTGATTGTCTACGTTTCTATATATGGATATTTTTTGAGCAATTAAATGACGTGCATGACCTTGTCTACTTTTATACCTTTTGGTGGGTGGGTGCCAAAATATGAGGGGCATACATGAGAGTAGTTGTGTAAGTAAACATATGAAAAATAGATATACCTTACTTTCTTAATATTTGTGCAAAAAGTAAATGTAAACAATTCAATGGAATATGGTAAGAGTAATTAATACAAAATTTATACTCAAATAAAAGTATTTTTCGCTATGAATCAAAATATTTAAGTTTCGAAATGTTTTACAGTATACATTTTGGATAGATTGATAATCAAACGATTCTTTTATGTAAAATATAGTTGTGATATTAAAAATATTACATAGTATCTTTGTCATAATCTTGGAAGATCTTATAATAAACTTTCCTAAAATTAAAAAATATGATGTGGACGCTCTAATATCGCTCGAAAAAAGCCTTTTATATATATATATATATATATATATATAGAGAGAGAGAGAGAGAGAGAGAGATTATCTGTTAGCTGACGTGTTTCTCCCTCTTGGGCTACCCGTCATGGGGGTATATTTTCTTTGTCTTCTGGGTTTGTTTTCAGGTCTTGCACTACTGTTCAAAAGGATTTTATTTTATGTCATGTTTTTATTAGAGACTTTGCAAAAGTTTTATTTCATTTTGTATATTTTATGTTAAGAGACATTTTGTAAGAAGAGACTTTGTATATTAATTAGTGTTTTTTGACAACTACTACATTTGTAATGAAATGTTTTAAGAACTGCTACCTGTAGATACCCAGTATCTGTCGAGTCTCCAACAAACACCCGATGATTATCGGACTACAACATGCTTAGGAATCGCAGCGTTTGATCGATAGTTTTGTACAAATATACGTCGGAAAACTTAAAACGATTTCGAAAATAAAACTTTTCAAAACTTTTCAAAACTACCTGGAGTATTTAATGCATGACGACGGGATCACAATGACACTAACTAGAGTCAAAACCGACACCAGACCAAAAACCGACTTAAAATTCAAATCCGGACTCCAACAACGAGTCAAACCGAGTCCAAAACAAAAAACAAAACATTTCAAAACTTCCATCTTAAGTATTTCCCGGAATGGTTCATGGTCAAGTACAAATCATGTTATCCAAAGCATAGGATAGAACAAATCATGATTCCAATTGCGTGATAGTGACAAGACACCTCGAAGACCCGCAAAATGGCCCGCGCCTCTTTTCAAAACTCCCATGTTAAGTATTTCCCGGAATGCTTCATGGTCAAGTACAAATCATGTCATCCAAAACATAGGATAGAACAAATCATGATTACAATTGCGTGATAGTGACAAGACACCTCGAAGACCCGCAAAATGGCCCGCGCCTCTTCGAGCAGCCCATGGGGCCACGTCGCTCAAAACGCACACAACCACCCATTTTTCTATAAATACCCCTCAAATGCCACCATTTGAAGGTACACGAGTGTCCGTCCCCTCATTTCTCCCTTAAAATTCTAGACTCGACTTCTCAAGTCACAAACCGACACGTGTTTTCTACCTACCGATCGAAAACACAAGCCTTACACATTGTTTGTTACCGTCATCGCGCATTAAATGACTTCACCGGCCATCTTGACCAACTACACCATCACTAAACTTAAGACACTCTTTTTACATTGCTAAAACGGTTTTCAAACCGATTTTTCCGACCAAACAAGTTGATACACTTTCATCGATTTCTCGTCTCAAGCCTAGCATGTAAGTATGAGGGTGTAAAAATCCTCTTCTATCATGTTTTCCATTTGTTTTATGACTTTAACATCCTAAAACATGGATAACATGGTCCAAATATGGGTTAAATGAGCCAAAACCGGATTTTGGCCGGAGATCGAGGATGCTTGTATGGCAGCATGGCTCGCGCCCAAAGCCCCTCTCAGGCCTTAATCCAGCCGTGTTTGGTTTCATCTTCCTCTTTATTTCATTTCCTATTTGTAATCGGTTTTTACCATTTCAAATATTTCAAATCATTTTTATGATAAACTTTTAACTATAAAACATTTTTCACCCTTGGTCCCTAATACCACGACGGTTTAATCTGTGTTTCGGTGATAACATTTGGTTAAAATCATTTTAAAAGGTATATTAAAACCTTTTATTTCATTTCTTTACATTTTCAAAACAAATGCATTAGTCATAAATACAAAATCATCCTTGGTTCTACATACCATGTCAGATTTTAACCCGAGTACGATGATAAACATTGACTAATTACAAACAAATGAACTTAAAACAATTAGTGCATAATCACTTTCAAAACTATTCATGTCAAGCTTGCAAAACCGAACCCGACATCGAATATTGTCAAAATAATGATAATTATTCAAGTCCCGTTCTTCACATCAACACAAAAGCGGTCTAAACGACCTTTTCAAATCAAGACGGGTTCAAACACCCTCTTTTCAAACCATTTTACAAACCTTTTTATTGGTCAGAAGACGTCTCTTCAATCGTCTGTCGACCCGCACCTAAACCGGCCACTCATTTTCCAATTTTTAAATCAGGACAGGCCTGTTTGCATCGCCTAATGGCTCGCACCTATATAGGCTGCCTGATGCAGACCCTGTTTCCTTCTAGCACCCGTCTAGGACGATCCCGACTTCGGTTAACCCGAATACAGGACGGATCAGATGACGAATCTGCTCATTTTACATTGTATTTGCAAAACGCCTTACTAAGACAAATGGATCACGTTATGCACCATAAACCTAATTCGGTAAATGGATGTTTAATTTCTGTCTTGCATGCAAATCAACATTAAAATCCAACTCGACATCAAATACTTCATACTTGGATTAAACAACCGACATTGAAAGCTCCCATGGTAGGTTCAAACTTGTGGATGCACATTGGGTGTCTGATTAAAGGGCTTCCCAATATATACCTTGACCTCTTACTCAAAAACTTTGGATAGTGGATGACTTTATCCAGGGCGTACGCGAGTCATTCTAGAGATAGGATGCTAAAGAGGGGCGATTCCTTATCTTTAGTACCTATGTTAAACACCGCTTTTTGCCTTGTTTGACCTAGGTATAAAGTGGATTCGAACGGGTTCTAAGCATGCCACAAATGCTTGGTGGTGACTCCGAACATCTCTTGCATCGTTTTGAGACCCTTACCGAGACGAAACCGACCGATCTAAAACGATCCGGTAGAAAGCATTTTTACGCCGCCGAGCATGGCTTTCAAAAAGACTGCTGCTATGTCCACAGATCGGCTGGGCGTCGCAGGTGGGCCATGTCCATAGATTGGCGACTCCGCTGGGGAAAACTAGGACACTTGTGTCTTTGTGATCCTTAGATGGTGAGACTCGAACGAGGTCTTGGTTGAAATGCATTAATTGATATTATGGTCATAGTCGGGTTCCTTGTCCGGGCCCACAAGCTAACCCTTTTCGACCAGTTGGCTCGTCTCATCGGCGTGAGTTTTCTCATCCTCGCGTTTCGAATCCCGATTGAGTCAAGCATACCGTTGACGTTACACATTTCTGTTTCGTCAAAGAGCTTTCATCATCTTCGAGCACGAGGCTAGGGCACCCTCCTTACACATTTTGTTTGGATTGGTATCCCTCTCGAAAATCGGGGTTTGATCGCTTGGTGTGTAACCCACCCTTTTAAGCCAAAACCCGTGTCAGCATTATACATAATATAATGAAACTGCGAGTGCTTATGTGTTATGTGATCATAAGTCCTTCCGTATCATTCCAAACGTTCAAATCACCCTTTTGCGTCGTTCTAATGGCCGTTTCAAACCTCGGTCTTTCGCCGACCGTTGCATTTCAAAAAGCACGCCTTTCTAGGCTGTCGTAATGACTATTATCAAACCCGGTTTTCTACAACCATTTTAACACGCCTTTCTAGGCCGTCGTAATGACGATTTTCAAACCCGGTTTTCTGTAACCATTTCAACACGCCTTTCTAGGCCGTCGTAATGACGATTTTCAAACCCGGTTTTCTACAACAATTTCAACACGCCTTTTTAAGCCGTCGTAATGACGATTTTCAAACCTTGTTTTTTACAACCATTTCAAAAACACCTTTTTACGACGTTATAATCGCCGCGTCAAGATACGGATTTTAACCCGTCTTGCGCCGACACAATGGCTCCTTCAAAACTCGAGAAAGGCACACACCCCTTTTCTCAAAACATTTTCAAATCCCGAGGACCGTACACCATCCCCGAGACCTTGTCAAACATTTTAAAACTCGATTTTCAAAACATACAATTTTGAATTTCAAAAATCGTCTTTGGAAACAGTACATTGTTTTCCGAGCCAACTCAAACTCAAACCGTCTTTTGAAAACAAACTTAAGACAACTCTTCAACCGACCGACTTTCGGAGATCCCTATTCTTCGGGAGTCGTCCATAAAGCGACAAATGAATCCTTTTGAAAATCTCAATTTTCGAAATCTTCGGTCCACCATTCCAATTCCACCTCGTGTCTATCGAGTCAAAGCAAGCGTACTTATGGGTCTTTACTTATGAGTCGCCTCACCTCGAGACTCATTCAACGGTGTCACGCAATCATGTTGGACGCGAGTCAAAGTCTGGTCAACACCGTCACATAATAAATCGAGTTAGCACCGAGGTACCACACACGGTTGCCCTCGTCGCGTTGAGTCTGATCTATTTTGCCGTCCTTTGTGTTGTCTGTGTTTAGTCGTTAAACCGTTTCAGATTGAGGTGTAATGTGAGCCATTTTTCTGCCTCAGAGCCATGGCCCCGTCTTCAGCTTCATCCAACAACAACAATGACAACAGAGATGTCACGACTGCTCAGCTAGTCAGCCTACTCACCGCTCTTAAGGTCACCCTCGACCATGTCACGACCCGTATCGACACAATGGAAAGCAAGGAAACCGGAGAACACAACACTCTGCCTTTGACTGAAACTGAGAAAAGGCTCAAGCTTTTGGAAGAACAACTCCTAGCCCGTGGTAACAACATCCACCTTGAGAACAATCGAAGATTCGAACCCGTTGGGGATCAACTACCCGACAACTTTACCTTGACTGATGTACCCAAATTCAAAGGAGTGGAGGACCCACTCAATCACATTCGAGCCTTCAAAGATTACATATCTATCAAGGGGGTCAAACAAGAACTCTTCACCCCGATATTTCCATCATCCCCGAAACCGATTCCCCGCAAATGGTACTATTCCCTCGACCCCAAGAACCTTACCACCTAGGACGAAGTCGGCGTTGAATTTGCTAAACAGTATGCCGACAACGTGGAAATCCAAGCTAACACCCGCACTCTTGAGGTCCTGACTCAGAATGATAAAGAAGGGTTCACATAATTCCTAACCCGTTGGAGGAGGGTAAGCACTAAATTGGTCAGTAAGCCGAGTGAATCAAATCTGGTGGAGAAATTTGTCAACAACCTCCGCTCGGTTTATGCTAACATGCTGAGATATCAAAACATCAAAACGTTCCAGGACCTACAAATCCTCAAGACCCGCATTGAAGACGACCTCTGCAAGGGTGTCTTAGCCAAAACCACTGGTAGAAGCTATCAAGGATCAACATCAACCGGATCTCGCCCCTATGGTCAAACAAATAAAATTGTTGAGGTCAACCTCCTCGAACCAACCACAAAGAAAACTAAGCGCCTCAAAGGGTATTCACAAACTTGGGATCAACCTAGGCGAGTGCCCTAAGGAGACTCATGGACCAAGGGAAACAACAACCGATTGGGCCAACTGCGGACTCCTCCGAGTCTAAGCAAACTCGCTTCTGGAATCCCAATGCCTACCGCCAGTATCACCACTGGGAAAAGGGTCATGACACGGAAGCCTGCTTTAAACTCAAGCACATCATTAAAGACATGATCGAGAAAGGAGAATTACCTATACCTTCACCCACCAAACCAAACAACAAAACAAACCCCTTGGGAATCCATGCCATCTCTAATGACGAGCCGACCTTGGATTGCTCACACCTCATCTTGCCAATTGATGACGAGGTGAATGCCTTGGAAAAGGATACCCCGGACGGGATATTCGTATTCAGCGCCGCGACCATGCTCACCATGTTCTAACAGGTTGAGGAAGCCATAGCCAGTCTCTCGTAGAGGATTACCCGACTTGAGGATGCTTACCACCGGTTGATTTTCAACCCACCAACACCAACACCGCGCCCGAGGGAGGGTCCTCAAAACGCCCAACTACCCTCAACAGAAAGGATTGCATACGTGACCATTCTGGCATGCACCCCCTAATAATCATCCCCACAATAATCAACCCCATAATAATCAACCCCATAAAAATTACCCTCACAAAAAACTTCCCTCACAAAAATTATCCACCGAGGAATACCCCTCCCAGGTACCCTCGAGATCCCGAAATCAACGGTATCTGGAGAGACGATGCAGAGGATGTCTACATGGTTCCGGGAAAGGGCAAACAAGAAAAGAGATCGATCATCTTACCCGGTCCGGACGCCCCTACCAAAACCCGAACAATTCAAAAGTCGTTCCAACAACGAATGATCAGGTTGTCCCAGACAAGGACACCTAACCCAAGGTTCCCGAAAACTCGATTCTTAAACAACTGTAAAAAGCAAAGGCCGATATTTCGATTTGGCAACTGATTGCTACATCCTTTGAGCATCGGCAAGCTTTGCTACAAGCCTTGGGAAAGTTGACAATTCCCTCTACCTTTTCTCCTGAAGAGGTGGTGGCACACATGACAAGGGACGTTCCCGACCTGAGCAACCTGGTCATCTTCTCTGACGAAGATATCCCTCCATTCGGAGCCAACCATAACCTGGCCCTGTACATCATCATACAATGCCTCAAGAAGAATGTACCTATGGTTCAAGTGGATAACGGATCTGCGGTTAATGTCATTGCCCTCAAGACGGCTCACAAACTGGGTATCAAAGAAGCCGATTTGGTCCCAACTAACCAAGGAGTACGCGCCTATGACGGCACTCGTCGTAAGGTTGCGGGACTTGTCACCTTGACCATTGCAACTGGACCCTTGGAAAGACAAGCCAGTTTTCAGGTGGTCGACATCGACGCCTCTTTCAACATGCTTCTGGGGCGCCCATAGATTCACGCTGTCAAGGCCGTTACCTTAAACCTTCATCAGAAAATCAGGGTCCCTTTCAGCGGGAAGACAATCACAATTCCCGCTTCCCCGATCAAGGATATCATGAAGAAGGGAATAGCCTCCCAGGTCATTGAGGAAGACGACAGCGAAATGTGGGAATTCCAAGCTGTGAATGCCCTAACCGATGAATCAGCACCTTTTGATTGTGACCCGTCTCCAACCTCACAGTCAACCGCATTCTGATGCGCCAGGGTTATTTCCCTGGCCTGCCCCTCAATCCGCTGAAGAACCCCTTGCCTCCTATGAAACAAGCCAAGGTACCCAACATCCCCATCGGGCTAGGATATGAGCCTACCGATGAAGACATCCAGGAGATGAACCTCCTAATACGGAAGCGTAAAAAGCACGAAGTCATCCTCCATCCATACCATTTGACTCTCAATGGATACTTCGTCCCCGAGGGAGAATACGAGCTATACAACGGCTTTCCTGAGCCAATCTATGACTCCGTAGCCAAAGTCAAATGCCCGGGCATAGAAGTCTTTCAAGACTGCTACTTCATCCCCGACAACACCAAAGTTGTGCCAACCAAATCTGAGTCGACCCCTTGCCTCGATGGACAAGCCGTCAGTCTCCTCTTCGGAGAGGACAACATCAAGCACCTCGGCTATGAGGACATCGTCAACATTGCTCTAAAAGACAACCAGTTCGATCCCACCGCCTTAATCTCTAATACTCACCCGGAGAAAACTACACAAGGCTGGAGGAAGACTGTCAAGTGGATCGATCGTGAAGGCCGCATTCTCAAGATTACAACTGGAGAAGGCCCTATGTTTAAAGAGGAAAGTGAAGATGAGAAAGAGTCTGAGTCCGAGTCTGAGTCAGAGTCTGTCTTAGCTCCTAGAACTCCTGATGTCCCAGTCAAAGTCCCTTTTCCACTTTTTTATCACAAACTTATGGCTGCTTTAGAGGCCGAGTCAACTAAGGTCATCCCCACTCCCACGGAAGGTAGCAACCTGGAGTTTGTTCCAGGGGCCACCTCTTCTACTGCATCTCCTCTAACTGCCCATGAGATGTATGTCCTATCCGAGCTTTTCGCTCAAGTCGACTTAATGAACGCTAAGTTTCCTTATGACTCGTCTCATTTTAACTACAATGCAATTCTGAACGAATATGAGGAATTCGACTTGAGTGATTACCCACCTCACCTAGCCAAAGAACTTGACAAACGAGAGGATAGGACCCCCGATCATTGAGGAGACTGAACCTATTAACGTAGGAACCGACAACAGACCTCAAGAACTTAGGATAGGGACCACCCTTGACCCCTCGGAAAGACAGCAACTCATCGACCTCTTACACGAGTACAAGGACTGTTGGAATATGTGTCCTCCGACAATAATGCGATCACAACTGTTGATCATGATGATCACATGTTTAAATCTCATTATAAAGAATACAATTGGGAAGTAATATTTCTATCACAATCGGTCCACACATATCGGTAATGATTGGCTGACTAGAGTTTGACATTACTGTCGTGCGACGGTGGTGATCAGTTGATCCCCTTAGGTCATACCTAAAGGGTAACCCACTTAATTGATCATTTAATTGATCGTATGACGATACGGGTTAATTAAATTACTTAAAATTGACGGACGATTTTGGAAGTAATATTTACGTGTCTCATTGTAATTTGTTTAAATAAGATACGGTCTAAGTAATCGAATTGTTTTAATTACTTAGATGAAATTATTGTTTAAGGAAACAATTGCATTTGAATGAATAAATTATTATAAATACAAGATGTTGTGATTTATAATTGGTAAAATATTTTGGTACAAGTAATTATGAATTACTAAGTCGATTTTTGTATATGACGTATTTTTATTAATGCGTTGATTTTTAATATGTTAAAAATACATAAAAATTTTATGTGACATGTGACATATGACAAATTGACAATGTGACAAAGATAAAATGGAGTCCATTTTATCTATGTAAACCGAAATTAAGGGGAGTATTAGGAACATATTGTGTTGATTATGTTAGTGGTAAACATAATCATTTCCTTCTAGACCTAGCCATGCAACCCTAGTGCCTCTTGTGAAGAGCACCTTGCTCATGCATTGGCCCTAAAAACCTCCCCCCTTACCCGGTTTTGACAATAGAAAAGACCATGGGTTTTCTCTATAATTTGCCTAATACACTACTTGATAGTTTAGTGCATTATTCATTCACATACCATCTAAAATATTGAGTTTTAGAGAGATAAAAACTTCTTCCCTCTTCTCCTTCTCTTAACCGGTTTTAAGAGACCAAAATAAATATTTTTGGGTCAATTTTGTTCTAAATTAATATTGTTCTAGTAATAATAATATTAATTTTATTAAGTTGTTATCTTGGGTATAAAACCTTGGGAGGGATCCTCTTCTTGAATCCTTGTTCATCCAATTAAGGAGAGCTCAAGAACAAGAGAGTAGGAAAACACTCTTGTGCCCATATAAACCGAAATCCTCAATGTAAGAATGAAGATTTCTTCCTTATTTTACTTATAGTTTGCATGCATAAGATCACCTTTTAATTTTATGACTAAATTAAAATCATAACATTATGAATATGTTGAGTATAGAGATCTAGATTTCTAACAAGCGGTATCAAGAGCCTTGGTTGTTTGCATGCAAATCGGTTACAGTTTTTCCGCGTTATACGATTAACATATAAAACTTGTAAATTTGTGTTATTATGATATATCACGAAATAACTTTATGCATGTCAAAGTTTCTGGTCCTAAAATGTTTTTAGGATATTTTGGTTAATTTATGGATTTTTATTGTTCATCTTATATAATAATGGCATTAAAAATGTGATTTTATGATTAAAATGTCATTTTCGGACTAAAATTAGCTAAACTTCGAATTTTCCAGTGATTTTTGGATATGTTATCACATGTTTTATTTTGCGATGACCTGTAAATTTTCAGAATTTTTGGAGTTTTTATGCTCGAAATATGGATTTTTCATGTTTAAAATCGGATTTAGAAGAAAAATAGGTTAATATGAGATAAATTTCGAATCTGGTCATAGAAATTTAGTTTGTTGTCACATGCAATTTTACAAGATGTGTGTAAAATAATAGGCTATATTGAAGTCTTTATGCATGATTTATGAATTTTTGATGAAAAATAGCATAAATAGTGACTTAATTAGTGAAAAAATTGCTAAAACATACTCCACGACTAAGGAAAAACGTCACATGTTGCATTTTATTATCTTTTTCAGATCTAAAATTGAAAAGTTGATGAATATATTTTTTCTCATGTTTTTATGATTATTATTGATAAATCCGTTAAACCACAACATAGTTTTTCCGATAATTTTACGAAATTTTAACCTAAGTTTTTTGAACATTATGAGTGTCATGGTATTTTTCCAGAATGTTCATAAGTTTAAATTTCAAATTTTTGAATTTATTTGAAATTTTGTGATTTATTTGAAGTTTATAGCATTTTTATTGTAATTTTGGGTCCATTAATGAACAAATTTTAAGAAATATGAGTTAATTATAGTCAAATAGTTAGTGGAGACTAATTTTGAGTCCTAAGAGGTTAGGGTAATTAACTTGTGCATAAATATGAATTTAGGTAATTTTTGTGATTATAAAACGTTGAATCACGCAAATCCGTAAAAACCGTGTAATATACGATATTGGCTCCTTAAAGGCGATTTAGCATAAAATTGGGCATGTTCATACATATTATAATGCTGCATTTTTATTTATGATTGTCATAATTTTATTTTATGTAATTTTTGAATTATGTATTTTTACTTAGTATGGCCTTAGTTTTTAATTGATATTACCCGAAATGTATGGGAATATCGATTCGGTTGTAATTTATTGTGATCTCGAATCACCGTTTTGTAATTTAATAGATTTATTTTATTTTAATTACAAATGTATAATAGGAAATTATGTAATTTGTTATGTAATTTATTTATCACGGAGTTCCTTGAAGACGGCGTCATTCAAGAAGGCGATACATAAAGACGGTGTTACCTCGAGATGCGTGCCATAACCAAAGTTCAAGGGACCAATGGAGTTGGTTTCCGAATATGTAATAATTAATTAGATTTTCTATTTTAGGAAGGCCATACTAGGATTTAATTTATGCTTTGCATTTTATTTATATGTCGCATGCATCGCTAAATCGCCATAACTAAAACATGCATCATCTTTTAATCGAGTTTATCGACCGTGTCAATTAGAATTATCGTATTTCACAGCTTTAGTTCACTTAAAACGTGATAGATAATAAATTGACATGACCTCTCGCTAAAATAATCAATTGAGACATAGCCTTACCAAAAAGTAGAAACCATGAAAACCTATTTCGTGAGGGAGTGCACACGGCTTTACCGGGGTACAAACCTTGTTACGTAGGGGAAGTGGGTGATAAATGTCTACCCACCGAATTTATAAAGATGATGGTTGTTTTCGGCTTTACCGATGCCCAAGTTGATGTAAGTTTGGATCATGGACACATTTATTCGAAATTTGGGTTGAACTCAACGAAAGTATTCTCGACGGTTGCCGGATGTGTTTCGGGCTAAAGATAAATTTTAATGTAAATTTATCGACCAAGAGTTCTAAAAGTAGAATCTATTAAAAGGTTAATCCACCGAGTTATATTGATAAAGGTTGTTTTTCGGCTTTACCGATGCCTAAATTAATATGAATTTGGGTCTTGGAATCATTTATCAAGTTGGGTAGAGGTCACTAGATAAATGCAATAAAACTTGTTTAAACTTATTTTACGAGTATTATTATATTGAAAACGACATATGTTTTATTCCTTCTATATTTTGTTTTGTAGACCGCTTTTATTTCTCATAACAAATGGCCAATCCAAACACCAACGCCACGCCTCTCACTAATACTTCATGGCTCCGATCCTTCATGGATCGATGTAAACTTGAAAAGAATGGGTCAAATTTCTCCGATTGGGATGCCCAACTCAAATTAGCCACCCAAGGTGACGACAAGCTTCGTTACCTTACCGAGGCCTCTCCACCCGAACCTAACACTAGGTCGACCGCCGCCACTAGGGAAGCATATGAGGCTTACCACAAGGAGTCCGCCGCAATGAAAAATGTGTTGATCTTTGCGATGGAGGCGGATCTCCAAAGGAGAGCCTTTAAAATGGGCACCGCTAATGAAATCTACTCCAAGCTTGTGACAATGTTTTCACAAACTCCGCGGATCGTCCAATATGAGGCGGCCGCGGCATTCTTTGATCTCGACATCAAAGAGGGCCAAAAGGTTAGCCCTCATGTGCTCAAATTAATGGAGCTAGTCGAAACCTTGAAGATTCAAAAGGTTGAAATCCCCAAAGAACTCATTGTAGATTGGATTCTACACTCCTTATCCAAAGTCAAGGCATATGTTCAATTCCAGGTGAATTTTAACATGCAAGACAAGGACGTGTCTCTTGAAGAGTTGCACAAGTTACTTGTGCAAACCGAAAGAGACATGGGGTTAAATGTTAACACACCTAAGGTTGTGCTTAACATTAGCATCAGAAGCAAGGGGAAGTTCAAGAAGAATGGGAAAAAGGGTAAGAGGCAAGCTCCCACTTTCACCAAAGCTAAGACTTATGAAGCTAGCAACTCCAAGATCAAGAAGGGTCCTCTTGATAAATGCCATTATTGTAATGGTGTTGGACATTGGAAAAGAAATTGTTCCAAATACCTTGGTGACATTAAGGCTGGAAAGATCGATCACTCCAGTAGGGCCTCCACCAAGCAAGGACAAGGGAAAAGAAAAGCAAGCTTGAGAAACCATCGAGAAGCTAGGAATAGCTTCCATGAAGCTTGTCTTTTTATTGTCTTATTTTAATTAAGTTTCGGATCTTAGAACCTTTTGATTTCCGTGTTCGACATGGAAATGTATTTTGGATCTTGGTTGTATTTTGGATAATGGTGGCTTGGTTTGCAACCCAAGTCACCCGTTTTATCGTATTTTATCCTTGTTCTAAAATTCGTCTTTACATGCTTGCTCTTAGAAACATATGATTATTCACTTAAAGTGATCTATTAGACAAATATAATGATGCGATTCATTCTATGTCCACAAGATTAAGGCTTGTGTATGATCATTTATAAAGTGATATTGAGTTGATGAACTCTCTTAAAGGAATGTCAATCACCAAGTACGCTTACAAAATCTAAAACAATTAGTCAACCTATGAGATAGTCCTCCTTATACTTCAAAAAAAAAAAAAAAAAATCATTATTTGTGTCTCATATGCTATCTTTGAATCTCTAGTGTATTTATTCTAAAGATAGAGTGGGAGAAAAATGAGGACACAACACCAAGATAAATTTGTGTACTTGTGTAAAAGAGATCTACGCAAGGAAGAATGATTTGAATAGAGGTATACCTATTCATATAGTATACACGAATAGATGAGATCTTTGGTCTCGAATAGATCTACATGACAAAAGAGACCAAGTGAAGTAATCAAAAGAATATGTTCTCAAGATAACTACACGAGGAGACCAAAAGAAAATTTTGGAAGAAAAATGACTAATGTAAAGTCTTAACAAGAAGTTTTGACTAGTTTATGATAAATTTTGACCAATAGTTTCAACCTTGATATTTACTTAAGAGCCTAAATGAATCAAAGTAACATCCTAGAAAATAAACAAGATTTATGACTGGAGGTTGCAAGGATTGATATACCGATATCCTCAATAGCTAAGTTAAGTATTAACCACGCAAATGTCATTACTTAACCTCATTATGAAAATGAAATGGTTAAACCTCCTTCCGAAAAGGGTATTTTGAAGGACGTGTATTAGATATTATTTATATTTAAATAATGACATTGCTACGCATCATTATGATATGAATGAGTTAGAGATTAAAATCTCTTTCCATAAGGTTAAGATGAGACCACTTCAAAATAGGTATTTTGAAAGGATATGATGGGAACATATATGGTTTTATCTCAATAACTTAAACAAAGCAATAAATTTCAATTCTTGAAATGTCTCAATTGAGTAGTCAATTGCGAATCATGTGGAATTTGTTGGAATATGTGTCCTATGACAATAATGTGATCACAACTGTTGATCATGATGATCACATGTTTAAGTCTCATTATAAAGAATACAATTGGGAAGTAATATTTTACTGTCAACTGGTCCACACATATCGGTAATGACTGGCTGACTAGAGTTTGACATTACCTTCGTGCGACGGTGGTGATCAGTTGATCCCCTAGGTCATACCTATAGGGCAACACTCTTAATTGATCATTTAATTGATCGTATAACGTTACGAGTCAATTAAATTATTTAAAATTGACGGAAGATTTTGGAAGTATTATTTACGTATCTCATTGAAATTTGATTAAATGAGATACGGTCTGAGTAACCGAATTGTTTCATTACTCAGATGAAATTATTGTTTAAGGAAACAATTGAAATTGAATGAATTATTATAAATACAAGTTATTGTGATTTATAAATTGGTAAAATATTTTGGTACAAGTAATTATGAATTACTAAGTCGATTTTTGTGTATGACGTATTTTTATTAATACGTTGATTTTTAATATGTTAAAAATACATAACAATTTTATGTGACATGTGACATGCGACATATTGACAAATTGACAAAAATAAAATGGATTCCATTTTACACATATGTACCGAAATTAAGGAGGATTAAGTATAATATTGTGTTTATAATGTGAGTGGTAAACACAATGATTACCTACTAAACTAGCCATGCAACCCTAATGCTCATTGTGAAGAACAACTCAAGTATGCATTGGCTCCCTCTAATCCCCCCTTCCACCCGGTTTTTGAGATGAAAAACCACCTTGGTTTTTCATCTTATTTTTACCTAATATACACTAAAATGTAGTTAGTGTATTATTCATTCTTCATCATCAAAAATAAGAATTTTAGAAAGATAAAAACCTTCCTCTTCCTTCTCTCTAAAACCGGTTTTGAGGAGACCAAAATAAAATATTTTTGGGTCAATTTTTCTACAAAATTAATATTGTACTAGTATTCATAATATTAATTTTATTAAGAGTGTGCTTTGGGTATAAAGCTTTGGGAGAGATCCTACACTTGGATCTTGGTTCTTCCACTAAGGAAAGCACAAGAACAAGAGAGAAAGGAGATCTCTCTTGTGCCCATATAAATCAACATTCCAATGTAAGATAAAGATTTCTTCTTTATTTTGTTTATAAGTTTGCATGCATAAGATCACTTTTAATTTTATGACAAATTAAAATAAAACATATATTGAAATATGTTAAGTATATAGATCTACTTTTCCTTCAATCGGTATCAGAGCCTTGGTTGTTTGCATGCAAATCGGTTATAGTTTTTCCGAGTTATACGATTAACATATAAAACTTGTTTAAATTTGTGTTATTATGATATATCACGAAAATAATTTTTGCATGTTAAAGTTTCTGGTCCTAAAATATTTTTATGATTTTGTGGTTATTTTATGGATTTTTATTGTTCATATTACATCATAATGACATTAAAATATGATTTTATGAGTATAAATGTCATTTTCGGACTAAAATTAGCTAAACTTCGAATTTTCCAGTGATTTTTGGATATGTTATCACATATATTATTTTGAGATGACCTGTAAATTTTCATAATTTTTGGACTTTTTATGCTCGAAAAATGGATTTTTCATTATTAAAATCGGATTTAAGTGAAAAATAGGTTAATATGAGATAAATTTCGAATCTGGCCATACAAATTTAGTATGTTGTCACATGCAATTTTACAAGATGTGTGTAAAATAATAGGCTATATTGAAGTCTTTTTGCATGATTTATGGATTTTTGAAGAAAAATAGCATGAATAGTGACTTTATTAGTGAAATATTAATAAAACATAATCTATGACTAAGGAAAAACATCATATGTTGCATTTTATTATCTTTTTCAGATCTAAAATTGAAAAGTTGATGAATATAATTTTTCACATGTTTTTATGATTATTTTAGTTAAAACCGATAAACCGCAACATTGTTTTTCCGGAAAAATTTCGAAATTTTTAACCTAAGTTTTTTGAACATTATGAGTGTCATGGTATTTTTTCCAGAATGTTCATGAGTTTAAATTTCAAATTTCAAATTTATTTGATTTTTGTGATTTATTTGAAGTTTATAGCTTTTTATTATAATTTTAAGTCCATTAATGAACAATTTTAGAAATATGAGTTAATTATGGTCAAATAATTAGTGAAGACTAAATTTTGAGTCCTAAGAGGTTAGGGTAATTAAATTATGCATAAATATGAATTTATGTAATTTTGTGATTATAAAATGTTGAAATCACGCAAATCCGTAAAAACCGAGTAATATACGATATTGGCTATTTAAAGGCGATTTAGCATAAAATTGGGCATGTTCATACATATTATAATGCTGCATTTTCTTTATGATTGTCATAATTTTATTTTATGTAATTTTTGAATTATGTAATTTTTACTTAGTATGGCCTTAGATTTTAATTGGTATTACCCGAAATGTATGGGAATATCGATTCGGTTGTAATTTATTGTGATCTCGTATCACCGTTTTGTAATTTAATAGATTTATTTTATTTTAGTTAAAAATGTATAATAGGAAATTATGTAATTTGTTATGTAATTTTATTTATTCCGGAGTTCCCAAAGACGGATTTTTTCAAGATGGCGATACATAAAGACGGTGTTACCTCGAGATGCGTGCCACAACCGAAGTTCAAGGGACCAATGGAGTTGGTTTCCGAATATGTAATAGTTAATTAGATTTTCTATTTTAGGACGGCCATACTAGGATTTATTTTTTATGCTTTGCATTTTATTTATATGTCACATGCATCGCTAAATCGCCATAACTAAAACATGCATTGTCATTTTATCGAGTTCATCGACCGTGTCAATTACAATTATCGTAGTTTACCGCTTTAGTTCACTTAAAACGTGATAGATAATAAATTGACATGACCTCTCGCTAAAACAATTAATTGAGACATAGCCTTACCAAATAGTAGAAACCATGAAAACCTATTTCGCGAGGGAGTGCACTCGGCCATCCCGGGGTACAAACCTTGTTACGTAGGGGAAGTGGGTGATGAATGTCTATCCACCGAATTCGTGTTGATGAGTGTTTCATCGGCCATCCCGTGCCCAAATTAATGTGAATTTGGATCATGGACACATTTATTCGAAATTTGGATTGACCTCAACGGAAGTATTCGTGACCGTAGTCGCATGTGTTCCGGGCTATAGATAAACATTAGAGTAATTTTATCGACCAAGAGTTCTAAAAGTAGAATCGATTAAACGTTAATCCACCGAGTTATATTAATAAGGGTTCCATCGGCTATCCCGTGCCTAAATTGATATGAATTTTGGTCTTGGAATCATTTATCTAGTTGGGTAGAGGTCACTAGAAAAATGCATAAAACTTGTTTAAATTATAATTTTTACGAGTATTATTATTAAAACGACATTTGTTTTACTCCTTCTATTTTGTTTTTGTAGACCACTTCTTTTTCTCATAACAAATGGCAACACCAACCCCTAACGCCACGCCTCTCGCTAATTCATTATGGCTCCGATCCTTCATGGATCGATGTAAACTTGAAAAGAATGGGTCAAATTTCTCCGATTGGGATGCCTAACTCAAATTAGCCGCCCAAGGTGACGACAAGCTTCGTTACCTTACCGAGGCCTCTCCACCCGAACCTACTACTAGGTCGACCGTCGCCACTAGGGAAGCATATGAGGCTTACCATAAGGAGTCCGCCGCAATGAAAAATGTCTTGATATTTGCGATGGAGGCGGATCTCCAAAGGAGAGCCTTTAAAATGGGCACCGCTAATGAGATTTACTCCAAGCTTGTGACAATGTTTTCACAAACTCCGCGGATCGTTCAATATGAGGCGGCCGCGGCTTCTTTGATCTCGACTTCAAAGAGGGCCAAAAGGTTAGCCCTCATGTGCTCAAACTTATGGAGCTTGTCGAGACCTTGAAAATTCAAAAGGTTGAAATCCCCAAAGAACTCATTGTAGATAGGATTCTACACTCCTTGTCCAAAGTCAAAGCGTATGTTCAATTCCGGGTGAATTTTAACATGCAAGACAAGGATGTGTCTCTTGAAGAATTGCACAAGTTACTTGTGCAAGCCAAAAGTGACATGGGGTTAAATGTGAACCCACCCAAACATGTGCTTAACATAAGCACTAAGAGTAAGGGGAAGTTCAAGAAGAATGGGAGGAAGGGTAAGAAGCAAACTCCCACATTCACCAAAGCTAAGGCTAATGATGCTAGCACTTCAAAAATCAAGAAGGATCCTCTTGATAAATGCCATTATTGTAATGGTATGGGACATTGGAAAAGAAATTGTTCCAAATACCTTGGTGATATTAAGGCTGGAAAGATCACTCCAGTAGGTAATTGACTATCCCTTCTTTTATGTTTCTAATTCAACTATGGTATTATGATACAAAGTTGTGATAATGTATCTCCCTTTTTATTTTAAATAGGGCCTCCACCAAGCAAAGACAAGGGAAAGGAAAAGCAAGCATGAGAAACCATCAAGAAGCTATGAATAGCTTTCATGAAGCTTCGCTTTTCATTGTCTTATTTTAATTATGTTTTGGATTTTTAGAACCTTTAAGTTTCCGTGTTCGACATGGAAAGGTATTTTGGATAATTGGTTGTATTTTGGATAATGGTGGCTTGGTTTGCAACCCAAGTCACCCGTTTTATCATTTTATCCTTTGTTCTAAAATTCGTATTTAAATGCTTGCTCTTAGAAACATATGATTATTCACTTAAAGAGA
Organism: Silene latifolia; assembly: GCF_048544455.1. Lineage (NCBI taxonomy): Eukaryota > Viridiplantae > Streptophyta > Magnoliopsida > Caryophyllales > Caryophyllaceae > Silene > Silene latifolia. The sequence goes on along the minus strand of NC_133529.1, from coordinate 45,941,111 downwards.
TCTAATAGACAACTAAAATGACGGGATTCATTATATGTCCACATGCTTAAGCCTTGTGTATGATCATTTATAAAGTGATTTTGAGTCTATGAACTCCCTTAAAGGAAGTCAATCACCAAGTACACTAACGAAATCTAAAACTATTAGTCAACCTATGAGATAGTTCTCCTTATACTTCAAATTAATTGTGTGTGTCTCATATACTATCTTTGAATCTCTAGTGTATTTATTCTAAAGATAGAGTGGGAGAAAAATGAGGACACAACTCAAACTCACACCAAGATAAGTTTGTGTACTTGTGTAAATGAGATCTACGCAAGAGAGAATGATTTGAATGAAGGTACATCTATTTATATAGTATACCCTATAGATGAGATCTATGGTCTCAAATAGGTCTACATGACTAATGAGACCAAGTGAAGTAATCGAAAGAATATATTCTTAAGATAACTACGTGAGGACACCAAAAGAAAGTTTTGGATGAAAAATGACTAATGTAAAGTCTTAACAAGAGTTTTGACTAAGTTTAGACTAGTTTATGATAAATTTTGACCAATAGTTTAAACCTTGAGATTTACTTAAGAGCCTAAATGAATCCAAGTAACATCCTAGAAAATAAACAAGATTTATGACTAGAGGTTGCAAGGATTGATATCTTCAATAGCCAAGTTTTAACCACGCAGATGTCATTACTTAACCTCAATATGAAAATGAAATGGTTAAACCACCTTCCGAAAAGAGTATTTCGAACGGCGCGTTTTAGATATTATTTATATTTAAATAATGACATTGCTACACATCATTATGATATGTGTGAGTTAGAGATTAAAATCTCTTTCCATAAAGATAAGATGAGACCACTTCAAAATAGGTATTTTGAAAGGATATGATGGGAACATATATGGTTTTATCTTAGTAACTTGGCAATGCAATTTATATTTCAATTCTTGAAAAGTTTCGATTGAGAAGTCAATTTCGAAACATGTGGAATTGAGTGGGAGCTAGGAAATTATAATGTGAAGACATGGAATTTAGTGGGAGCAATCATCTTGTAAAAGGTTATAACTCATCACTCATTGAAGAATGACGAGCTAATACCTTCCTTCATAGAGGAAGATTTGAGTTTTCAATTCTGGATGAAAATGGACTATGATGAATCCAACTACATCATGAGATGTTGGATAAGTATTATAAGATACACATCGAATCAACAAGATACGTAGGTTATTCATTTAAATGAAAATGGAATTGCCATTAGCAGTCATGGTCATTCCTTGAACCTAAATATAGTTGATAACATGATTAAAAGTTACTAATGTTTCCGCCATTAGAATAATCATGCACATGTCCAATTATGAATCATATGCATAATAGCATGATGAATCATTGGTAAGCCATAGAAGAAACGTCATGAATTCTCAAGAAGAATTTGATGAGCGATTTCGGTGTTTGACAGAATACTCTGTTATGTGTCAAAAGGTTGCACATATTATAGAAAATCCGAACACACATAAGGATTTATGAGAATCCTAAGCCTTTCAAGCTAAAAGGAGAAATAAGAAGTTTGGAAAGATACTTAGTTGAATAAGAAGTTGCTCAAAACTAATCTTTCCTAATATGCTAGGACTTGTGAGAAGTGCTAAGCTAATCATCTTGACAATTGTTGCAAGATTCTACAAAACATTTACCTAGTGCATTGTGTATGGATGGAGCACTTGATCAGTACAAGTTATATCATTCACCACAAATTCGTTTGTTATTAGATAATCGATAAGGAAGTTCTTTCGAGATAAAGAACCGAAACCAAGGTCGGGAACCTTGATGTGTACTTGGTAAGGTTCATGCTATGAGTGATAACATGAAAGTAAAGGACAATACAATTGAGAAGTTTGAACACATGGACACATGACATGTTAAACTTCTGTTGAAATCAACAAGTGTTTACACACTTACGATATGCTTCACAAGGTTGTAATCTTGTATTGACTACCCGAGTGTGATGTCGACATTTGTCGTTTGAGTTATTATTAACTCACCATATACTTTGTTACATCCAAACGGGTTGTGGAGACAATTGAACCCCGTTAAAGTGAACGTGGATTAACATTGTATTTGCCCATATTTACTTACATGAGGTGACGTCTCGAAGTGACTAGAGTGTGATGCGATTGATGGCAAGTTCAAGTGCCATAGAGTCATGTGAGATGACTAGTCGATCACATAGGCAGACTGTTAGGAACATTTTGTCGGGCCTTATGACCGCTTATAGAGTTCGGGCAAATTTATATAGCCTGGTCGTGGCGAGAGCTACTATAGTATTCAAATGAGTCGATTCTTTTGACTAAAGACTATTCGCCTAAGATGGCACAGTTTCAGATTAACTTTGATTTATGTTACTACGACCTTCGTAAATGGGGTCAAATGGGCATATTTTGGGTTATGATGGCTGTGGCTAGTTGAAGGGAATGAGTGCGATAGGAATTGTCCACCCCTAGTCAGGGTTATAACAATATCTCAGGGCCACTCGAGGAGTAATGAACTGGAAATGCGTGGCCACGCTCGGAATGTATCCATGGTGGATAAATCCGGTCAATCAGTTATTCTCCAGATCGAGGAAACCACTCTCGATATGATCACTTGCAAGTACGACCTGAAAGACACCTTGCATTGAGTGGGAGATAGTAATAGGACAAGAGAATTGGTGACGCACACTTGTCGAGGACAAGTGGGAGATTGTTGGAATATGTGTCCTCCGACAATAATGTGATCACAACTGTTGATCATGATGATCACATGTTTAAGTCTCATTATAAAGAATACAATTGGGAAGTAATATTTTACTGTCAACTGGTCCACACATATCGGTAATGATTGGCTGATTAGAGTTTGACATTACTGTCGTGCGACGGTGGTGATCAGTTGATCCCCTAGGTCATACCTATAGGGCAACACTCTTAATTAATCATTTAATTGATCGTATAACGTTACGAGTCAATTAAATTATTTAAAATTGACGGAAGATTTTGGAAGTATTATTTACGTATCTCATTGAAATTTGATTAAATGAGATACGGTCTGAGTAACCGAATTGTTTCATTACTCAGATGAAATTATTGTTTAAAGAAACAATAGAAATTGAATGAATTATTATAAATACAAGTTATTGTGATTTATAAATTGGTAAAATATTTTGGTACAAGTAATTATGAATTACTAAGTCGATTTTTGTGTATGACGTATTTTTATTAATACGTTGATTTTTAATATGTTAAAAATACATAACAATTTTATGTGACATGTGACATGCGACATATTGACAAATTGACAAAAATAAAATGGATTCCATTTTACACATATGTACCGAAATTAAGGAGGATTAAGGATAATATTGTGTTTATAATGTGAGTGGTAAACACAATGATTACCTACTAAACTAGCCATGCAACCCTAATGCTCATTGTGAAGAACAACTCAAGCATGCATTGGCTCCCTCTAATCCCCCCTTCCACCAGGTTTTTGAGATGAAAAACCACCTTGGTTTTTCATCTTATTTTTACCTAATATACACTAAAATGTAGTTAGTGTATTATTCATTCTTCATCATCAAAAATAAGAATTTTAGAAAGATAAAAACCTTCCTCTTCCTTCTCTCTAAAACCGGTTTTGAGGAGACCAAAATAAAATATTTTTGGGTCAATTTTTCTACAAAATTAATATTGTACTAGTATTCATAATATTAATTTTATTAAGAGTGTGCTTTGGGTATAAAGCTTTGGGAGAGATCCTACACTTGGATCTTGGTTCTTCCACTAAGGAAAGCACAAGAACAAGAGAGAAAGGAGATCTCTCTTGTGCCCATATAAATCAACATTCCAATGTAAGATAAAGATTTCTTCTTTATTTTGTTTATAAGTTTGCATGCATAAGATCACTTTTAATTTTATGACAAATTAAAATAAAACATATATTGAAATATGTTAAGTATATAGATCTACTTTTCCTTCAGAATTAAGTGGGAGTTGGAAATTATCATGTGAATACATGGAATTTAGTGGGAGCAATCATCTTGTAAACGTTTACAACTCATTACTCATTGAGAATGACGAGCTAATACCTTCTTTCACAAAGAAGTATTTGAGTTTTCAATTCTGGATGAAAATGGACTATGATGAATCCAATCACATCATGAGATGTTGGATAAGTATTGAGATATACACATCGAATCAACAAGAAACGTAGGTTATTCATGTAAATGAAAATGGAATTGCCATTAGCAGTCATGGTCATTCCTTGAACCTAAGAATAGTTGATGACATGATTAAAGGTTACTAATGTTTCCGCCATTAGAATAATCATGCACATGTCCAAAATAAATCATATGCATAAGAGCATGATGGATCATTGGGAAGCCATAGAAGAAACGTCATGAATTCTCGAGGAGAATCCGATGAGTGATTTCAGTGTTTGACAGAAGACTCTGTTGTGTGTCAAGAGGTTGCACATATTGCAGTTCAAACACATGTAAGGATTTATGAGAATCCTAAGCCTTTCAAGCTAAAAAAAGAAATAAAAGTTTTGGAAAGATACTTAGTTGAATTAGAAGTTACTCAAAACTAATTTTTCCTATTATGCTAGGACTTGTGAGAAGTACTAGGCTAATCATCTTGACAATTGTTGCAAGACTCTACAAAACATATACCTAGTGCATTGTATGTGGGTGGAGTACTTGACCAGTACAAGTTATATCATTCACCACAAATTCGTTCGTTATGTGATAATCGACAAGGAAGTTCTTTCAAGATAAAGAACCGAAACCGAGGTTGGGAACCTAGATGTGTACTTGGTAAGGTTCATGCTATGAGAAGATAACATGAACGTAAAGGAAAATGCGATTATAAAAAGTTTGAACACATGGACACATGGTATGTTAAACTTCTATTGCAATCAACAAGTGTTTACACACTTACGATATGCATCACAAGGTTGTAATATGGTATTGACTACCCGAATGTGATGTCGACATTTGTCGTTTGAGTTATTATTAACTCACCTTATACTTTGTTACATCCAAACGCGTTGTAGAGACAATTGAACCCTGATAAAGTGAACACGGATTAACATTGTATTCGCCCATAGTTACTTATATGAGGTGACGTCTCGAAGTGACTAGAGTGTGATGCGATTGATGGTAAGTTCAAGTGCCATGGAGTCATATAAGAATGACTAGTCGATCACATAGGCAGACTGTTAGGAACACCTTGTCGGGCCTTATGACCGCTTATAGAGTTCTGGCAAATTTATATAGCATGGTCGTGGCGAGAGCTACTATAGTATTCTTATGAGTCGATTCTTTTGACTAAAGACTATTCGCCTAAGATGGCACAGTTATAGATTAACTTTGATTTGTGTTACTACGACCTTCGTAAATGGGGTCAAATGGGCATATTTTGGGTTATGATGGCTGTGGCTATTCGAAGGGAATGAGTGCGATAGGAATTGTCCACCCCTAGTCAGGGTTATAACAATATCTCAGGGCCACTCGAGGAGTAATGAACTGGAAATGCGTGGCCACGCTCGGAAGATATCTATGGTAGATAAATCCGGTCAATCAGTTATTCTCCAGATCGAGGAAACCACTCTCGATATGATCACTTGCAAGTACGACCTGAAAGACACCTTGAATTGAGTGGGAGATAGTAATAGGACAAGAGAATTGGTGACGCACACTTGTCGAGGACAAGTGGGAGATTGTTGGAATATGTGTCCTCCGACAATAATGCGATCACAACTGTTGATCATGATGATCACATGTTTAAATCTCATTTTAAAGAATACAATTGGGAAGTAATATTTTACTGTCAACTGGTCCACACATATCGGTAATGATTGGCTGACTAGAGTTTGACATTACTGCCGTGCGACGGTGGTGATCAGTTGATCCCCTAGGTCATACCTATAGGGCAACACTCTTAATTGATCATTTAATTGATCGTATAACGTTACGAGTCAATTAAATTATTTAAAATTGACGGAAGATTTTGGAAGTATTATTTACGTATCTCATTGAAATTTGATTAAATGAGATACGGTCTAAGTAATCGAATTGTTTTAATTACTTAGATGAAATTATTGTTTAAGGAAACAATTGCATTTGAATGAATAAATTATTATAAATACAAGATGTTGTGATTTATAATTGGTAAAATATTTTGGTACAAGTAATTATGAATTACTAAGTCGATTTTTGTATATAACGTATTTTTATTAATGCGTTGATTTTTAAAATGTTAAAAATACATAACAATTTTATGTGACATGTGACATGTGACATATGACAAATTGACAATTTGACAAAGATAAAATGGAGTCCATTTTATCCATGTAAGCCGAAATTAAGGGGAGTATTAGGAACATATTGTGTTGATTATGTTAGTGGTAAACATAATCATTTCCTTCTAGACCTAGCCATGCAACCCTAGTGCCTCTTGTGAAGAGCACCTTGCTCATGCATTGGCCCTAAAAACCTCCCCCCTTACCCAGTTTTGACAATAGAAAAGACCATGGGTTTTCTCTATAATTTGCCTAATACACTACTTGATAGTTTAGTGCATTATTCATTCACATACCATCTAAAATATTGAGTTTTAGAGAGATAAAAACTTCTTCCCTCTTCTCCTTCTCTTAACCGGTTTTAAGAGACCAAAATAAATATTTTTGGGTAAATTTTGTTCTAAATTAATATTGTTCTAGTAATAATAATATTAATTTTATTAAGTTGTTATCTTGGGTATAAAACCTTGGGAGGGATTCTCTTCTTGAATCCTTGTTCATCCAATTAAGGAGAGCTCAAGAACAAGAGAGTAGGAGAACTCTCTTGTGCCCATATAAACCGAAATCCTCAATGTAAGAATGAAGATTTCTTCCTTATTTTACTTATAGTTTGCATGCATAAGATCACCTTTTAATTTTATGACTAAATTAAAATCATAACATTATGAATATGTTGAGTATAGAGATCTAGATTTCTAGCAAGGACGTATTCGCTTTGTCCAACAAAGACATACCTGGGATAGACAGGGAAATTGCAGAGCACAGAATACCCATTAAACCCGTAGCTAAACCAGTGAAATAAAAGTTGTGCCAAATGCGCCCTGAAAATCAAGGAAGAGGTAGATAAGCAATTCAAAGCCGGGTTCATCAAAGTGTCCAAATACTCTGACTGGGTGGCCAACATAGTTCCTGTTCCCAAGAAAGACGGGAAAATTCGGGTTTGCGTCGACTTCAGGGATCTGAACAAAGCAAGTCCAAAAGACGACTTCCCTCCGCCACATGTTGACATCTTGGTGGACAACACCGCCGAGCATGCCCTATTATCATTCATGGATGGGTATGCTGGGTACAACCAGATCAAAATGGCTGAGGAAGAAATGCACAAAACTGCATTCACCACACAGTGGGGTATGTATTGCTACACGGTCATGCCCTTCGGTATAATCAATGCCGGATCGACTTATCAAAGAACCGCCACCACACTCCTACATGACATGATGCACAAGAAGGTGGAGGTATATGTCGATGACATGATCGTCAAATCCAAGGAGTGAGCCTGCTCACATCTACGCCATCAATAACGACGAGGAAAACCATGTCGAACGTTGGTACCAAGCCATACTCAACTACAAAACCAAAAACGAATTCCTTCCCAACTCTGATACAAGAGGACAAAGAGCCATCCGTTTACTTGCATCACAATTCGTGATAAACCAAGAACAACTATACAAAAGAATACCCCCAAGGTATCCTCCTCCTTTGCATTGACCACCACAAAGCCAAAAAAAATCATGGGAGAGGTCCGCAACGGAGAATATGGCCCTCACATGAGCGCAATGATGTTGACCCGAAAAATCATGCGGTTAGGCTACTACTGGACCACCATGGAAGCCGATTGCCGAAAATATGTCAAACATTGCCATAATAGCCAAATCTTCGCCAATATACAACACATACCACCATCCCTTTTATACACAATGACATCACCCTGGCCTTTCTCGACCTGGGGCATCGACATCATCGGGAAATTCAACCCGGTAGGCACCAAAGGGCATTGCTTCGTCCTCGTCGCCATCGACTACTTCACCAAATGGGTGGAAGCACAGTCCTACGCAGTCTTGATCGTCAAACAAGTGGCCAAGTTCATCCAGGACAACATCATCTGCAGATATGGGGAACCCAATGAAATCATCAGCGACCAAGGCTCTCACTTCCGGGCGGAAACACAAGCCTTGCTGAATAAGTACAAAATCAATCGGCATCGATCATTCCCCTATCGTCCCCAAACCAACGGAGCGGTAGAGGCAGCAAACAAAACTCTTGTCACCATCATCAAGAAGATGCAAGATAATTACCGTGATTGGCCGAGTAAACTCCCATTCGCACTCTGGGGATAGCGAACCTCCATTCGAACACCCACATGAGCCACACCCTTCTACCTAGCATATGGTATGAAGGCGGTTCAACCAGTAGAGTTGGAAGTCCGATATCTACGTATCCTACTGGATAGTCAAGTTCCTGTGGCAGAATGGACACGTCGAAGGTTTGAACAACTCACGCTTCTAGACGAACGGTCACTCAACGCCCTGCACAACATCCAGCTATAAAAACGACGTATACAACAAGCATTCAACAAAAAAGGTCAAACCCAGGAATATTAAAGAAGGCGACTTGGTCCTCAAGTTGGTTCGAGCACAATTACCCGTCGATCCGAGGGGAAAATTCAAACCCAATTGGGCCGGGCGATACCTGGTCATGAAAATACTTTTGGGGGGCGCAGTGAGACTGAGTGACTTAGACGGGGAGGATTTCACAAACCCGACCAACCTAGACCAACTCAAGAAATACTACCCTTAAGACCTAGCAACCAACAAACCTCGCCCTAGTTTTACAACTAGAAACCACCATATCCCTTTCAAGTCAAGTTCCTCAACACTCTCTGATTTGAAATTGCATGTTTCATCGAGTCTAAGTTGCGGCACCTTGCCACGTTTCGAACTTCCTTTGATCTGCCAAAGGCAACATGCATGTGCACTCAAACAAACACCTGAACTACGAGCATGGTTTGATTTCACCTTTTGAGGTGGATACGTAGGCAGTCCTTTCTTACACAAGAAGGATACAACCATAAAACCCAAATAAAACTAACAAAATATTTCGAACTATGATCATGGTTTGATTTCACCTTTTCAGTTGGATACGTAAGCAGTCCTTTCTTACACAAGAAGGATATAACCATCAGCACAATCAAAAAAATATCACCCATATCAACTTCAACAAAAAGAGAAGGGAGAAACATTCCCCTTTTCCACAAAAAAAACAAAAAAGACGCCTTTTCTCCCTTCCCACAAAAATCCCATTTCCCAAGTGCAATGTTTAGGATAATTCAAACCGAATTGCCTTTGCAAAATGAAGGGAAGAAACAAGCGTTCACAATTTCTTTTGACACAAGCAATCCTCTTATTTAATTAATAATGAGAAGGATTACAAATTTGACAACAAATAAAGCTCAGCAAGTCTACAACTTGTCGAAGCTAGAGTGTCGACTAAGACATCTCACATAGTAAAACTAGCACAAAATACACAATACATAGCTAGTACAACATAATAAAAACTCACAACACTAATACAACATAATAATAAAATGGGTAATGGAGGTCTTCATTCTTCCATTCTACCCTTACCCTTTCCCTCGGGGTACATCTTCCCCTTCTTCTTCTTGCTGGCCCGCCTAGCATTAACTTCCTCTTCGGAATGGATCCTCAATAGATCTACAACGGCGACGGCCTCCGGTCTCTTGCATGACCCCATACTCGGTCCAAGTCGAGCCCATACACGACCCACTACCTCATTGAGACCCGAGCTTCTCCTGTTTGGTGGCCTCATTACATCTGGGCTAGCTCCATCAACAAAGTTATTAAATAAGGCACGGTTGGCCTTGCCGACCTCTCTATACTTCAAGTCGACGACCTCGTCCTTACGGGATTTGGACCTCTCCTCCAGGGTTTGAGCTCTTGACCACTTGACATAAGCGGGAGTCACCCATGTCGTGGCAAAGGGGTTTGGTACCTCGCAAATCAGCCGAGTGGCCCACCACCTTTCGAAGACCTCGACGAGCTCGGAGTTCCGGAAAACACTCTCTTGGACGAGAGTATCTTGAGCGGGCACCTTTTGTTGACGCCCCATTTGCCTCATAAGCCTTTCGGGATAGTTGAAGGAGGCAACCTTCAAACCCAACACCATAAAAAAACAAGAACTAGCGGCCGGAGCGGGCAACCCCATGAAGGACCTCAAGTGCCACCATGACACCACCCAACGGATATGAGGACCACCCTCCTCCGCCAATCTCGAGGTCCAATAGGCCTCGGTGGATGCAAAACTATCCGAATACAACTTCTTCCTCATAGTAAGGTGTCGGAAGGAGTACGAAGAAGAATCGGCCTGAGGCTCTACATACCTTAGCCTCTCCAATAGCCACACTTGGAGGATCCTTGGAGATCCGAACGAGGGAGCTTCTCCACAAGAGCCCTTCTTGTCCAAAGCTTGGATGATCTCGCCAAGCACCAACCATGATGGATCCCTACCATGCTCCATTTGCTCAACTATATGCACAAGGGTCATACTACCATAACACTTTAGTCCCTCCTTTTTCAAGGCATCGACAAGGAGGTATGCATGCACTAGGCAAAAGGCAAGCGCCCTTCTCCTAGCCACCTCCGAGACATTGACATCCAACCGATTTGAGAAAATGTTGATAAGAGCCAACATATCCACACCATGAGGAGCAAGGAGAGAGTTCACTTGGCTCGTTGACAAGCCCAACATTGAACGAAACTTCTCTTTGTAACACAACCGAGTCGGAGGAAGCACCGAAGTACAACCCGTCCATCCTCCAATGACGCCCACTTCTTCGGCAAGAGGGCAAATTTCACCTTTCGGGAAAACAAAAACATGATGTTTCGAGTCCCAAAACAGAGAGCATGCTTCAAGGAATGAGGATTGCACCTTAACTTGACGAAGCACCAACAATTAACCAACTCCCATTACAACGAGTTGATATTTCTCGGGAGGCGACAAATCCCGACACCAATGTCGTAATCTATTTTCGAAGGCATCCATGAATAATTTTGTGGAAGAAGAATAAAGGTTTTTGCGGAGATGCTTTTCGTGTTTCGGATGATGAAACAATGAAGCACAAACGTCCCTATTTATACAAAACAATCAGCACCTTTTTCCGAAAAAAGGGGAAGCCCCCTTCCATCGCCAATGGCCTCGCGACTCTTTGGGCTGGTCCTCAGAATCCGCACCTTGATTTGTCCCTATCAAGTTGTGTTTCTTCCTGACACCTAAATCCTCTCGCCATAGGACTCGCGCCTCTTCGGACCTGTCCAGGAATTTTTGTGTTTTCTCACACTCACATTTCCTTGTTTTCGCGTTTTACGAAATCCGACAGGGTTTCCATGACACAGCTTTAAGCATGCGGTTTTTTTCTCTTGTTTTTTTTAGGGGGGAAAGGCTAGTCGCCCCGATCCGCGACGGATCGTTCCTATGTCAGTCAAAAAAAATTCCGAAAATTTTTCGCTTTTTCACATTTTCCACAAATTCGAGAATTGATAACACGGCGTCAATTTTCTTCAAAAATTCAAGCTCTCACAAATTCGAGCCTTGATCTCACAAAAATTAAATCAAATACACTCGCAAAAATCTCTTTTAAAATTCATCCGCGACGGTTTGAGCTTTAGTTTTTCGAGTTACAAATCAATTTTCGGCAAAATTCGGTTCAATTTAATTCAAAACACGAGTTAATTGCTCAAAATTTCAAATCAGTTTCATTTGAAAAATCCAAAAGTTACAACCTGTCGCAGAATTTCCAAATTTTAATTTCCAAATTTTAACTTTGAGTCATCGTGGTTATTTTTTGCTTTCATCAAATGCCTTTGCGTGTTTACGTTTATGCGTGCGTGTTACCTGTTGCTTGTTTTCCACACTAACGATGAAGGAACAAATGCAAAGCGAAGGGGAACTAGCAGCTGACCGTGCTTCTCCGAAACACAACACAAAAAAACCAAACACAAATAAACCACAATCCAAAAACACATGTATACAAACCGCCTCACGCAAAATGTAAAGATGTACAAACAAAAGTCCAAAACACAGACAAACAACTACAACTACTCAACGCCTCCCGGTTGGCCAGTCTCGGTCTCACGAGGAGTCGCGGCCAAGGCAGACACCACCTCCTGCTCATGCCCCCTCTCCGGAGAACTCTCCAACGTCTTGTACTCCATCGTGACGCAAAGCTCCTCCGCCGCAGCCAACTGAGCTCTAAGAGAGGCAATCTCCGCATCTCGGCTCCGCAACCCGTCCTCACGACGCCTCAGCTCCTGGTCCCGACTGATGATCCCCAGCTCCTATGCCTCGATCGTCGACCTCGCTGTGTCCAACTCAGCACGGACCCGAGCAAGCTCCGCCGAATCCGCAGTACCCTGCAAAACACAATACAGGTCGTTAAGATCTAAACGTGAAAGCCAACACAAAAACACACATAAACATCCAACAAAAAGCACTTGCGCAAGCCGAGACTCCCTCGCAGCCAGGTTACCGGCAAGTGCCTTCCACCGGTTAGCCATCCGCCACAAAGCCTGATGATGCGTGTCATTTATATGATGTTTTACACCTTATTTTACACGCATTTCAGAGCTCAAATATGTAGTTTATGCTACTATTTTCCCTATTTCCGTCTACTTTCGTGTTTTTGTAAAATATTGCAGAAATGTGAAGAATCCAGCGGAAATCGAGCCGAATCCGTCCCTAAGTACTTAGAATTGCTTTTGACATGAAGTAGTGACTCGAGAGATGAACTTGGTGCGCATTTAAAGGCCTGAAAGATATTTGTGCGAGAGTTTTAGAAGCGGACTACCAGCTACAATGGTCTATAGACTGACCTACATGGTCTATAGACTGTCAGAATGCTTCTCGACATTGCAGCCTTATTCAGATGGCTATATCTCGAGTTCTAGAGCAGATAATCGAGTGATTCTAATTGGAGGTGAAAGCTTATCCTCTTAGCTTTCCAACGCCGCGTAGAACGCCTGATTTGACCAAGTAACGAAGAAATGGAAGCTGTTTTAAGATCGGTGCGCGCTGCAGGAATTGTCAGAATGCATTACTGTACAGCGCCTGTGGTCGATCGACTGGTCCAAGTGGTCGATCGACCACCCCACGAGCTGACGCGCAAATTAAAAGACGAGGAAGCCCATTGTAATTAGGTTGAAGAATAAGGGTTTTACGTGACATTCCTATATAACGTAACCCCTTCCTTTTCATTAATAATCATTCATTAGCCTAGTTTTATTCATTCACATTAGGGTTGAGACTTATCAGTATCCAGTTTACGGTTTCCTTAAGCATCTTTTAATAAAGTTCTTCTTTGTATCCGGATTCATTCGTTACGCCTCCCTTATTTCTGGTATTTCTTGTTTTGATTTTGTTCTTTCTTTGTAGTTTAGAATTGTTAGTCTAGATTTCCCAAAGCCAATTTCTCGCTTCATGTTAGTTATTTGTTTAGTTAATTTAAGTATGAAATCGATTGCTTTATATGTTAATTTTTCTGTTGTTAGTATTACCAGTATGAGTAGCTAAACACCCCGTGCTAAGATGTAGGGGATCTATGGCGTAGATGGCATTAGAATAGGTGACCCCGAATTAGGGCATGGTCGATCGACTGGCTTAACTAGTCGATCGACTAAGCCGTGTGGTCGGTTGACTGAAGTAGTTGGTCGATCGACCAGACCGTGTTTGATTAGCGTTTGTTTGATTCGTTAAGTGCAATATTTAACAATGAGACCGAGAGGAGACTTGTTAGATGCTTAGTTTTGACCAACCCGTAGATCGAGAGATAGGGAAGGGCATTAATTAATGAATCAAGACGACTAAATTACTGAGATCGAGAGATAATGTAATTTAGGCTTTAGGAATCACTAATCGGGGCGAGAGCTAGCATTAGTGAGACTTAGGGACTGGTAGCATAGGTCGAAAGGAGCTACCAGTTAACTTGGACCGAGAGGACTTGTTTTGCCCATCTTATACGACTGTATTTCAGACTTACCTAGGATTATGTGCCATCGCAGCTATAGTGAACCGACCGTCTTAGCATTTCTTTTATCATTGCTTGCATCCTTCATTACTTTTATTTGCTTATTTAATTTATCTTATTAGACTTAGATTCGTTTCATATCAAAACCCCCTCACTGTTACCGTTAGACTAAAATTGAAAGCAACTATTATCTCGCTACCTCCCTGCGGATCGACCCTGTTACCACTAGCTTCTGTTAGTTTTAATAGGTTTTATAAATATTATTTTTGGTGCACACAACGACAGGCATCAAATTTTGGCGCCGTTGCCGGGGAGGCAGCGCTAGTTTTAGTTGTTTTCAATTTTAGTCTTTCTTTCTTTAGTCTCAGGGAACTTCGGTTCCTTGAGACCGTTCTCATGTTTCATGTTCTAAGTTTTCCACAGGAAGAGGATGGAATCTTTGGTGCTTATTTAGCCAGACTTTGGGAGTTTATTGAGCCCAGACGAGATGCCTTTTCTGATCTCCAAGTATGCTGCACTATTTTCCGGCATATGAATGACCTTACGCGAGCATACCTTGAGTCTATAGGTAAGTGGGATTTCGAAGGAATCCCCGTAATTGAGGTATTAGAATTCTTTAATTGGTTTGCTACTGAATCTCTTAAACCTACTTTTTCTCTTCATGTTGACTCAGATGAGGGGGTGGGTGAGACCTTAGAAACCAATCTAGGAAATACCGACGGAGACGTAGAGGAGACCATTAGCGTGGTTGACAATCCCTTTTTTGAGGATAGTCTAGAACCCCTTTATGATTCTTGCAATGTTAGTGAGGACGATTTGGAGGCTCTCTTTGAGAACCTCCATCTTGACGAGTCTAGCAATGAGGAGAGTGATAGTCTAGAGGTTAAATGGGATACTTATGATAATACCGATGATGAGCCTATTTTAGGAGACCCCATTTGACTTTACTATCCCATGCATTTGGGACGATTATCCACCTTCTCCCTTAGTTGACCAGACTCCTCCACCTCACATTTCATACCCGTCAGAGTATTTTAATTCTACTCGCGTTATTATTGAGTCGAATGCACCTGAGTTCATTAATCCTCCACCTGTGGTTAACTTGAGCTTTTATATTCCGCCCTTAGCTGGAGGGCAGAATAGCTTTGTGGACAATTTTGGGAGCTGTCATAGGAAATTTGTCAGACTTAAACGATTTTACATTTTAATTTCCTATGTTATTACTATCTTATGGTGCTACCAACAGTTTTGTGTAGCACATGCGCAGCTATTTGACAGGTTGCTGCGAGCTTTGAGCTGCTTTGATTGGGCTCAATTACAGTAATTGGCTGACGGAAAGGAGGTCGAGCGGGACCTGTCTGAAACCAGCGCTAGCCGGGAGGCAACCCGGATGTGTTTTGTTTTTGTTTTGAATAAAACTTCATAGTTGTTTAGAAATAAAAACTCTTAGTCGTGTGCTTGGTTTTAAAGACTATAGACTATAATTTTGGGCTGCGCAATTTTTGGGCGCGTTATTATGTGCAATTGCAGGTATAAAGACCACATTAACTCAATTTATTGAGTTATGTCGAAGAACAAAGATCAACTTTATTCGCCATGTATGACAACGTCGATCGATCGCCCATAGTGGTCGATCGACCGCCTTATTCAAAGACAAAAGCTCTTTTTTCAATTCCCATGGTCGATCGACTAGCTATATTGGTCGATCGACCAAGGCCCGATGCTGAGTTGTTCTTTCTCCAATTTTAAATTCTTTGCACGTAATTTCCGCTTCAATTTTGTTTTCTCGGATTACGCGCGGTATTTTGTTTCTTTTCAGGTACCTATGGTAGCACTGCTGGCTACTGAAACCTCCTAGCTCACGCTGGTTTGGGGAGGTTTCCTATTGCTGCGCTTAAAGTCTTGTGAGTTTCCGAGTTTAATTTCATGTCTTATTTAGTTAATTTATCGCAAATTCCCATTTCCCTTTTTATTTCATTACATGATTTTGCACAATGGGGACATTGTGTGATTTGGTTTGGGGAAGGGTTTTGCATTGCATTCACATGTTTTATTGCATTTCTGTTTCACGTTTATTGCATTTCAGTTTGCATTGTTTATTTCATTTCCTATATATATACAGAAAAATTGAAAAAAATTGAAAAATTTCAAAAATTCCAAAAATTTCACGTTTATTTTAGCATATAGGTCGAGTCGGAACGGTAGTATTTCAATGATGACATTGCATTTTCAGCTGTTTATTGCCTAAGCCTTGCTAATTGACATGTTATTAGTAGAATCATATATGCATAGTCTACGAGTTTTCGTTAATTTACTCGCTGAATCTTGAGACTTGACTTAGATTTATGGCAAGCTACATCATATTCTGAGATTTAGAGCTTATAACTGGTGTCATCTATGACCAATTTATTTAGGATGTGAGTAGTTACTCCTTATGAGACATGTTACATAAATTTGCATAAATATGAACTTAATCTGCTTAGTACCTGTATGCATTCGGTTTGTGTTTTGTTGACACATGTGGAAGAGGTTTCCCTTTGTCCATTCTTACCCATAAACCCCTCATAGCCAAATTTAGCCTTTTGTCCCTTAACTACATCCTATATTTAGCCTGTCTTTGTCAAGCTAGTGGTCATAGTTTTTTGGGAATGTGTTTATTGCGGTTTGGTTATATTACTCTTTATTGAGATGTTGGTGAAATGGTGGAAGGAAAGGAAATAGAAAGGTTTGAAAAGAAAGATAAAAAATTAAAAGAAGAAAAAAATGATTCAAAAAAAAATAAAAGAGAAGAAAAAGGAAAAAAAACAGAACAGCTTCGACAAAGGAGCAAAATCCGGTCGGTCGACTGAACTCATTGGTCGATCGACTGAAGCCCGAGAAAAGAACAAAATCACATGGTTTGAATCTTTATGAGTTGGTGATTTTGTACTCCCATGTATTATTTCTAATTGTTGGGGAGTTGACTTGTTGTTGGGTTGTGAGTTTAGTGCTAGTTATAGCACCGTTTCATCGATTTAATTTTGAGTAAGGAAGTGGATGTTGTTATAATTTTGTTTAGTTGTTGCTAGCTTGGCTAATACTCCTCATATCCAAATTTATCTTAGCCCCTTCTTACCCATTACCTCACATATCCATATTTACCTCGGCATGTGTCATGGTCATTTGATTGGTTGGAATGCATATGTATGGTTGTAGAGATTATTTTCATATTAGATTGCAGGCATGTTCTTATAGGTCGTAGTTAGGTGAGAGTCATTACAAAATTACTTCTTTCTATCTTCACATATACTCACCCGTATTTATTATGTGATATGAGCGACCCGTGAGAGTCCATAATGATAAGTCTCTATAGTTGACGGTTCAACAATTTTTGACGACATAACTCGTTTGCATGATTTTTGTTGCTAATTGATTGTTGATTTTTAGCATTAAACTGGCTTAGGCTTTACAGTTGCATTTCGCTCTGAGATTGAACTCGTTCCATTAGATTTTAGGATCGAGTCTAGTTCTTGCTTGGGGACAAGCAAGGGTTTGGTTTGGGGAAGTTTGATGCGTGTCATTTATATGATGTTTTACACCTTATTTTACACGCATTTCAGAGCTCAAATATGTAGTTTATGCTACTATTTTCCCTATTTCCGTCTACTTTCGTGCTTTTGTATAATATTGCAGAAATGTGAAGAATCCAGCGGAAATCGAGCCGAATCCGTCCCTAAGTACTTAGCATTGCTTTTGACATGAAGAAGTGACTCGAGAGATTAACTTGGTGCGCATTTCAAGGCCTGAAAGATATTTGTGCGAGAGTTTTAGAAGCGGACTACCAGCTACAGTGGTCTATAGACTGACCTACATGGTTTATAGACTGTCAGAATGCTTCTCGACATTGCAGCCTTATTCAGATGGCTATATCTCGAGTGCTAGAGCAGATAATCGAGTGATTCTAATTGGAGGTGAAAGCTTATCCTCTTAGCTTTCCAACGCCGCGTAGAACGCCTGATTTGAACAAGTAACGAAGAAATGGCAGCTGTTTTAAGATCGGTGCGCGCTGCAGGAATTGTCAGAATGCATTACTGTACAACGCCTGTGGTCGATCGACTGGTCCAAGTGGTCGATCGACCACCCCACGAGCTGACGCGCAAATTAAAAGACGAGGAAGCCCATTGTAATTAGGTTGAGGAATAAGGGTTTTACGTGACATTCCTATATAACGTAACCCCTTCCTTTTCATTAATAATCATTCATTAGCTTAGTTTTATTCATTCACATTAGGGTTGAGACTTATCAGTATCCAGTTTACGGTTTCCTTAAGCATCTTTTAATAAAGTTCTTCTTGGCATCCGGATTCATTCGTTCCACCTCCCTTATTTCTGGTATTTCTTGTTTTGATTTTGTTCTTTCTTTGTAGTTTAGAATTGTTAGTCTAGATTTCCCAAAGCCAATTTCTCGCTTCATGTTAGTTATTTGTTTAGTTAATTTAAGTATGAAATCGATTGCTTTATATGTTAATTTTTCTGTTGTTAGTATTAACAGTATGAGTAGCTAAACACCCCGTGCTAAGATGTAGGGGATCTCGGGCGTAGATGGCATTAGAATAGGTGACCCCGAATTAGGGCATGGTCGATCGACTGGCTTAACTAGTCTTTCGACTAAGCCGTGTGGTCGGTTGACTGAAGTAGTTGGTCGATCGACCAGACCGTGTTTGATTAGCGTTTGTTTGATTCGTTAAGTGCAATATTTAACAATGAGACCGAGAGGAGACTTGTTAGATGCTTAGTTTTGACCAACCCGTAGATCGAGAGATGGGGAAGGGCATTAATTAATGAATCAAGACGATTAAATTACTGAGATCGAGAGATAATGTAATTTAGGCTTTAGGAATCACTATTCGGGGCGAGAGCTAGCATTAGTGAGACTTAGGGACTGGTAGCATAGGCCGAAAGGAGCTACCAGTTAACTTGGACCGAGAGGACTTGTTTTGCCCATCTTATACGACTGTATTTCGGACTTACCTAGGATTATGTGCCATCGCAGCTATAGTGAACCGACCGTCTTAGCATTTCTTTTATCATTGCTTGCATCCTTCATTAATTTTATTTGCTTATTTAATTTATGTTATTAGACTTAGATTCATTTCATATCAAAACCCCCTCACTGTTACCGTTAGACTAAAATTGAAAGCAACTATTATCTCCCTACCTCCCTGCGGATCGACCTTGTTACCACTAGCTTCTGTTATATTTAATAGGTTTTAAAAATGTTATTTTTGGTGCACACAATGACAGGCATCACCTGATGACTAGCGGTCGACACCTACAGCCGGAAAAGCCCTTCAACACAACAAAAATGCGATGCAAAATACAAATAAGGAGGGGTATTCAAATCAGAAAGTCACCCTCAGAACTGTCAAACTCCACTCCATGCCAGCGTCGGTCTCCTCAGCGGCCGCAGGTTCTGGCAGGCGCAGCTGTAGCTCCTCACCACTCGGCCCCTGAAAGGTGGTTCGTGTCGGGAAAACTGGGGGCTGCATCCTCATCAACGCGTCGACACCCTACAATGTGGATCCGCATCGAAGGTAACAAATCCTTCTATTAAAACGAGGCAACGAAAACAAATAACAGACGAAAACATACCTCAATCGAGTACCAGGCAAGCCTCGACAAGCGGAAGGTGTCGTAGTCAGCCTCCCGTAACAACAGCTCCTCACCTCTGTGACCGTGATGGTGCTCCTCAACCTCATCAGGTGTCGACTCCTGGAATAACACCCTAGGCGGATCGACTGGCACCACAAAGGTCTCACTAAAACACTGACGAGCTAGACGCTCGCCCAGGTACCAAACCGGCTCGATCGCCATCTCGAGGTACAAACGCTGGGAACTGCGAGGTCGCAGACGCTCTCGAACAGCGGCCGACACGCCTGTGTAGTGCTCCCAAGGCCACCCGACAAACTGCACTCAAGTCAAAGCTAATCAACTAACTGGGGGCTTTCTAGGCTACCTAGTCATCCTATCTCTATCCAAAATAAAAGAGGTAAGAAACAACGACTTACGTCACCAACTTCTTCCGAGCCACCGTCCGACCCACAAAAATGCTCGTACCTCCAAGATGAGGCCGAGACCAACCAAAGCAGGAGAACTCCCATCCCCCATAACCTCCGGACGAACCGCAACGTGCAGGTTACGGGTGAAACTCGCCAAAGTTGGCGTCACCCAGTCAAACTGACCCAAGGCGTTCAAGTTAGCAAGCAAAGGAAGTACCTTGGTTGACAAGCGCTCACCCTTCTCCCCAAAGTACGTGGTACCCAAGAAGTACCACTACCCCAACCGCGCCTCCTGCGCGTCAGCCTCAGCCTCAGCCTTCGGACTCGCTAACGGCGCCGGAACAAAGCCCGCCACTCTCCCCCTGAAGTGATCCCTCACATACGAGTTCGCAATCAGGAAATGAGTTATGTCAGACGGCGCGGGCAAAACTTAGCCGATAAAACCTGTAACCACGGCAGAAGACACTCTCTACGGCGTCCCCGGGAACTCAACAGGCGTCTCGCCACAGGGAAGGCCCGATATCATGGCAAAGTCCTCCAAGGTAACACCAACCTCCCCAAACTCTATGTGGAACGACGACGTCATGTCCCAGTAACGGTCCAACATGGCGCGGATCAGACACATGTTCGTTCTAATCGAAGCCCTGTGACTGTCACGCCATGCAGCCACCAACGGCCCCATAGCCGACCTCTCTATCAACGCCCTCGTACCGGCCCAGAGAACGTCGTAGAAACCCAGACAAGTCGAGAAGCCTGAGAAAGTCCTCATGGTAGCAATCTTCTGAAATTGGGAAACAAACAGCATTAGAATACCTATACAGGTCTAAAAACAACAAAAAATAGCAAAAGCTCGACAAAGCAGTAAACTCAGCAAGCCCTCGTGTGCACGGTAGGAGATGTGAGTATCTAGCCGCATCAACAGCTGGCTACCGCCAAAACCCTCAGCCCAAGTAGGCGCCGCCCGCAGGTTCAACCCCTGCGGAGCTGTAACCCGTCTAGCATCCCAGCCGGCGACGTAAGCGTCATCCGCCTCAGTCTCCGCTCTCCGTCTCTTGTACCCGCGAGACTCCACGCGATGAGGAGGAGGCCTCTCGACGACCCTAACGACGTTTTGGAGCTCCCGTCTAGTGGGCCGAGGACCCCTCCTCTTAGTGGTACTAACCCTCCGCCCAGAAGTACCGGCCTCAGACCCTGTCTGAGCCCTCCAAACACTAGCAGCCTCAACGACAGGCTCCTCTCAAGCCCTCGTGGTTCCCTCAGCACCAAAGGCCACAACAACGGGCTCCTCACGGGCCTCAGTGGCTCCCTCGGCTCTAACGGCCTCCTCTTCGGAAGCGTCCTCTACCACCGTCTCGGTCGCACTCGCCGGAGTACTAACCGGCCCAGTCCCAAACAAGACCTCTAAAGTCTCAGCAACGGACCCAGTAAGCCTAGAACACTCCCCTGAAATCAGGATAAAACAAAAACGTCAGCCGAAATTTCGGCATTACGACGGCACAAAATGGACAAATCCAAAAAAAAAAAAAAACTGCAAACGCAAAACAAAAACAAGGGCAAGCCCGCCCAAACCCAACCAACAAAAACACTTCACAAAAATTGCACAAAAAAAAACGACTCGCCCTTCTTTTCCAAAACCGCCAAACACCTCAAGGCCCACATTAGGCCCGCAATACAACAACAAAAATTCCCGACACAACTGGGTATTTGCCATAGCTCAAAAAGGCAATTTTAAGCCAATTCGGACGCAAACAGGTCAAAAATTCAAAATACGACCACGCCAAAGCAACGTGATTTAACCACGTCTCAAAGTGACCTAAACTACCGTTAAGGTCCATTTCAAGAAAAACTGACTCAATTTGAGCTCAAACAGACGCTTATTTCATCTGACATAAGACCGTTGCAAAAGGCAAAAACTCAAAATTTCAATATGGCAAAAATAGTCTTCCCCGACTACAATGCAACCTAGTGGGGCACACAATTCAAGCAACCAAATATGGCATTGTGGAATAAGAAGGTTTTCCGTCTCACTCACGTTTTTTGAGCCTAGGGGCGGGAACGGGGACCAAAATGCAAACTAAAAGCACCCCTATACTCCTAAACAGGTTTCTAACCTAATGCAATCATCAATTTCACTCGAAAGCGGGCTAAACAAAAACGCCCAATTCAATTTTCGAAAATTTAGGGTTTCACCCTAATTCAATTACCAAAAAGACAAACAAATTCAAATGGATTCAAGAGGATTTACATACCTTGAGATGACATGATAATAAGGGCACGAACCAAACAAGAAACAAGGTCGAAAATGGCACATTTTTTCGGGTTTTTGTGTTTATGTCGAAGAAGATGATGAGAATGGGAAGCTTCCCGTTCTCGCATCTTTTTACAGAAAAAAGGAAGCTCCCTTCCTACGCAAATATGCTCGCGCCTCATTGAGGTGTCCCCTACGTATTCAGCGGAATTTTGGGCTTTGGCCCAATTCCGCACACAAATTTACAAAAATTCAAACGACAGCATTAAAAACCGTCATTTTGCAAATACAAAAACAAATAGTGAAATAGTGAAATTCACTATTTTTACAAAATTTCAACGACGACATTAAAAACCGTCATTTTTAAAACAAAAACAAAACAGTGAAATTCAAATTCACTAATTTTCACAAATTTCAACGACGGCATTAAAAATCGTCATTTTTCAAATACAAAAACTAATAGTGAAATTCAAATTCACTATTTTCACAAAATTTCAACGACACCATTAAAAACCGTCATTTTTCAAATACAAGAACAACGTAGTGAGGTTCAAATTCACTATTTTCACAAATTTCAAAGACGGCATTAAAAACCGTGATTTTTCAAATACAAAAACAAATAGTGAGATTCAAATTCACTATTTTCACGAAATTTCAACGACGGCATTAAAAACCGTCATTTTTCAAATACAAAAGAAAAACAGTGAGATTAAAATTCAATATTTTCACAAATTTCCAACAAACGGCAATAAAAACCGTTACCTCTCTTCGAGATTCAAAATCACCGCCAACCACGGGAGCCAGGCTCACATGCCTATCCCTTTCCGATATCACGAACATCCAATATAAACACCGAAATTCCCCAACAGGATATCAGAAGCTTCCCCGCGGAGCCCGCTAAACTCAAACGACCTCTCCAAATAGACCCATCCAACGCAGCTATTTCCCACTATCAATCACATTCAACATGGCTGGCGAGCCTCACAACGCAAATTCAACATGGCTGGCGAGCCTCAAAACGCAACACATTCAACATGGCTGGCGAGCCACACAACGCACATTTGACATGGCTGGCGAGCCTCACAACGCACATTCAACATGGCTGGCGAGCCTCAAAACGCAACACATTCGATATGGCTGGCGAGCCTCACAACGCACATTTGATATGGCTGGCGAGCCTCACAACGCACATTCAACATGGCTGGGGAGCCTCACAACGCACATTCAACATGGCTGGGGAGCCTCACAATGCACTTTCAACATGGCTGGCGAGCCTCAAAACGCAACACATTTGATATGGCTGGCGAGCCTCAAAACGCACATTCGACATGGCTTGCGAGCCTTACAACGCATACTTAACGCGGCTGGCGAGCCCCTTCATATCCGCAACGCGGCTGGCGAGCCCCTTCATATCCGCAACGCGGCTGGAAAGCCCCTTTATATCCGCAAGTGGCTGGCAAGCCCCTTCATATCCGCAACACAGCTGGCGAGCCTTTGTCCGCAAATAAGAAACAATTCAAGGACATATCCTGAAGAAGCCTCAGGCATGACTCCTTCTTATGGCTGGCGAGTCTTTGTATGTAGTCTAACGGACTTTAATCGACCCGCACAGACATTCAACATACTCTAAACTATTCTCGAATACAGGTCCTTGACTCGTATCCCCGAGTCGCCTTGGCGTCGTTGTTCCCGATGACAGGTCCTTGGCCGAATCCTTTCGAGCCGCCTCGACGTCGCCTCGGTCTCCGGGTTGTAATCTTTGATTGACCTGGGGGCTATACTTTGACTTTCTTCCTGTCTAAGCTTTAGTCAAAGTGGGGGCTTTGTAGATACCCAGTATCTGTCGAGTCTCCAACAAACACCCTATGATTATCGGACTACAACATGGTTAGGAATCGCAGCGTTTGATCGACTGTTTTGTATAACTATACGTCGAAAAACTTAAAACGATTTCCAAAAAAACCATTTCAAAAGTTTTCAAAAGTACCTGGAGTGTTTAATGCATGACGACGGGGTCACAATGACACTAACTAGAGTCAAGACCAACATCGGGCCAAAAACCGAATCAAAATTTAAATCCCGACTCAAACAACGAGTCAAACCGAGTCAAACACAAAAAATAAAACTTTTCAAAACCTCCATGTTAAGTATTTCCCGGAATGCTTCATGGTCAAGTACAAATTATGTCATCCAAAACATAGGATAGAACAAATCATGGTTACATTTGCGTGATAGTGACAAGACACCTCGAAGACCTGCGCCTCTCCGAGCAGCCCATGCGGCCACGTCGCTCAAAACGTACACAATCACCCATTTTTCAATAAATACCCCTCAAATGCCACCATTTGAAGGTACACCAGTGTCCGCCCTCTCATTTCTCCCTTAAAATTCTAGACTCGACTTCTCAAGTCACAAACCGACACGTGTTTTCGACCTACCGATCGAAAACACAAGCCTTACACATTGTTTGGTACCGTCATCGTGCATTAAATCACTTGACCGACCATCTCGACCAACTACACCATCACTAAACTTAAAACACTCTTTTTACATTGCTAAAACGGTTTTCAAACCGAGGGTTTTCCGACCAAACAAGTTGATACACTTTCGTCGATTTCTCGTCTCAAGCCTAGCATGTAAGTATGAGGGTGTAAAAATCCTCTTCTATCATGTTTTCCATTTGTTTTATGACTATAACATGATAAAACATGCATAACATGGTCCAAATATGGGTGAAATGAGCCAAAACCGGATTTTGGCCGGAGGCAGGGGCTGCTTGTATAGCAGCATGGCTCGCGCCTAAAGCCGTTCTCAGGCCTTAATCCAACCGTGTTTGGTTTCATCTTCCTCTTTATTTCATTTCCGATTTGTAATCAGTTTTTACCATTTCAAATATTTCAAATTAGTTTTATGATAAACTTTTAACCATAAAACATTTTTCACCCTTGGTCCCTAATACCAAGACGGTTTAATCCATGTTTCGGTGATAACATTTTGTTAAAATCATTTTAAAAGGTATTTTAAAACCATTTATTTCATTTCTTTACATTTTCAAAACAAATGCATTAGTCATAAATACAAAATCATCCTTGGTTCTACATACCATGTCGGATTTTAACCAGAGTCCGATGATAAACATTGACTAAGTACAAACAAATGAACTTAAAACAAATAGTTCATTATCATTTTCAAAACTATTCATGTGAAGCTTGCAAAACCGAACCCGACATCGAATATTGTCAAAATAATGATAATTATTCAAGTCCCGTTCTTCACATCAACACAAAAGCGGTCTAAACGACCTTTTCAAATCAAGACGGGTTCAAACACCCTCTTTTCAAACCATTTTACAAACCTTTTTAATGGTCAGAAGACGTCTCTTCAATCGTCTGTCAACCCGCGCCTAAACAGGCCACTCATTTTCCAATTTTCAAATCAGGACAGGCCTGTTTGCATCGCCTGATGGCTCGCGCCTATATAGGCTGCCTGATGCAGACCCTGTTTCCTTCCAGCACCCGTCTAGGACGATCCCGACTTCGGTTAACCCGAATACAGGACGGATCAGATGACGAATCTGCCCATTTTACATTGTATTTGAAAAACGCCTTACTAAGACAAATGGATCACGTTATGCACAATAAACCTAATTCGGTAAATGGATGTTTAATTTCCGTCTTGCATGCAAATCAACATTAAAATCCAACTCGACATCAAATACTTGATACTTGGATTAATCAACCGACATAGAAAGCTCACATGTTAGGTTCAAACTTGTGGATGCGCATTAATGCATTTACCCGTTTTATCAACTTTTGCATTTAACCAACCAAGATCGATCAGTAGAGGCCACTACCGCGGGCGGGATTGGGTGTCCGATTAAAGAGCTTCCCAATACGTACCTTCACCTCTTACTCAGAAACTTTGGATAGTGGACGACCTTATCCAGGGCGTACGAGAGTCATTCTAGAGATAAGATGCTAAAGAGGGATGATTCCTTATCTTTAGTACCTATGTCAAACACCGCTTTTTGCCTTGGTTGACCTAGGTATAAAGTGGATTCGAATGGGTTCCAAGCTTCCCACAAATGCATGGTGGCGACTCAGAACAACTCTTGCATCATTTCGAGACCCTTGCCGAGACGAAACCGAGCGATCTAAAATGATCCGGTCGAAAGCATTTTTACGCCGCCGAGCGTGGCTTTTAAAAAGACCGCTGCTATGTCCACAGATCGGCTGGGCGTCGCAGGTGGGCCATACTCACACTACCACCTTAATTTTTGTTTAAAAACTACTACTACATTGTTTGGTTCAATTTTAAAACACTACCAAATCTCATCCTTACCCTACAAAACTCAATCTCAGCCTTTAGATTGAATTTTCATCTTAAGTTCTAAATTGAATATCTATTTTACCTTTTCCACCCTTAGATACAGACACTTCCAATCACTTACCTATCTTCTTCTTCTCTTCAATCACATCTATAATCCATTATTATACTCATTCTATCTTTTTTTTTTCTTTTTTTTTTGTTTATTGAATTTTGGAGAAAATTTAATTGACCGAGTTTTCTATGAGGTTAGTCTTCTTATTTTTGTTTCACTTCCTTCAGCAATTATTTGTTTGTTTTTCAATTTAGGGTTTATGAATCTAGCCACCATCTAGCCCTTCACGGCTGTGTAAACTAGAGGCACATCACCCACCGCCTTCGGATGCAAGGAGGGTAGGTAAGAAAACAACCAAGTCTGCAACACAAAAACGCAGCAACGACAAAACAACCAATATTCAAAAACAGCGAAACACAACACAAAAGAAAACAAAATAAAAAACAACAACCAGAAACAACGCTCGTACCTCCAAGATGAGGCCGGGACCAACCAAAGCAGAAGAACTCCTATCCTCCATCATCTCCGGATGAATGGCGGCGTGGAATTAGCGAGTAAACCGGGCCAAATCATGCGTCACCCAGTCGTACTGACCTAGGGCGTCCAAGTCAGCAAGCAAAGGAAACACCTTGGTCGATAAGCGCTCGCCCTTGTGACCAAAGTACGTGGTACCCAAAAAGTACCACAACCACAACCGCGCCTGCTACCCATCAGCCTTGGCCCCAGGGCTCGCCAACGGCTCCGGAACAAAGCCAGTCACCCTCACCTTGAAGTGGTCCCTCACGTAAGAGTTCGCCATCAAGAAAGGGGTGATGTCGGTCAGTGCAGGCAAAACATTGCCAATCAACCTTATGATCACAGAAGAGGACACTCTCTCCAGCGTCTGCGTAAAATGAACCGGCGTCTCGCCACAATTAAGACCCCATACCATAGCAAAATCCTCTAAGGTGATACCGATCTCCCCAAACTTCATGTGAAACGACGACATCGTGTCCCAGTAGCGGTCTAACATGGCGCGGATCAAACACAGGTTCGACCTAATCAAAGCCCCGTGAATCTCGCGCCAAACAGCAACCAGCGGGCCCATGGCCGACCTCTCTATCAACAACCTCGAACCTACTCGCGGGACGTCGTAGAAACCCATGCAAGTCGAGAAGCCTGAGAATGTCCTCATGGTAGCAATGTCCTGAAACTGAAATCAAACGGGGTCATAACACCTATTCAGTTCTGAAACGGCAAAATAACAAAAGCTCAACAAAATAGCAAACCCACCAGGCCCTCGTGTGCACGATAGGAGATGTGAGTGTCAAGCCGTAATAAAACATGGCTGCCGTCAAAACCCGCAACCCAAGAAGGCGCCGTCAACAAGTTCCGCCCGCTTGGAGCCTGAACCCGTCTAGCCTCTTATTCACGGAAGAAAGCATCGCCCGCTTCTGTCTCCGCTCTTCGCACCGCGAGACTGTACGGGACGACGGGGACCCCTCTCAACAACTCGCACGACTCCCTCGAGCTCCTGCCTAGAAACCCGAGGACCTCTCCTCCTGGTAATGTGACCCTCCTCCCAGAAGTGCCAGCCGTGGACTCCGCCTGAGTCCCTCCAGCACCAACAACCACACTAGGTACCTCCCAAGCCTCTACGACCCCCTCAGCTCTAGCAGCCTCAGTGACAGGCTCCTCCTCAGAAGCATCCTCTACCTCAACCTCTAGCACACCACCCGAGGTACTGACCGGTCTGGACCTAGCTAGAGACTCCAAGGCCCTTGAGACATCCTCCTTCAAGGCCTCGGCCTCGGACCCAGCAGGCCTAGCAACCCCCGAACACCCACCTGAAACCAAAACGAAAACAACGTCAGCCGAAATTTCGGCATTACGATGGCACTAAATAGACAAAATCCCAAAAACAAAAATCACCTGCAAATGCGAAACAAAAGCAAACGACAGGAAGGGCAAACCCGCCCAATCCCATCCAGCAAAAAATATCACAAAAAAAAACGACTCGCCCTTCTTTTCAAGCAAAAGACGAGTCAAAACAACAAAAAAAACAACAGTAAAAATAACCCAGCAGCCTCGGGCCTACACAAGGTCTGCAAAAAAACATACGCAACAAAAATTCCCCACACAACTGGGCTTTTAGAGAGCTCAAAAAAGGCAATTTTACGCGAAATTGAGCGCAAACGGGTCGAAAATTCAAATTACGGCCACAACAATGCAACATGACGCGATCACGCCTCAAGACGACCTCAACTACCGTTAAGGTCTATTCAAAGCAATATGGCTCAGTTCGAGCACGAGCACAAACAGGCACTTATTTCCTCAGCATAAGACCGTCTGACAAGGGCAAAATATGGAATCTCCCCCCTAGCACCTAACGAAGTTTTAACATAGCAAAGACGGCGTTTCTCGACTACAATGCAGGGGCACACAACTCAAGCAAACAAGCACGACATTGCGAAATGAGACGGTCTCTTGTCTCATTCGCGTTTTTCCCGCTTAGGGAACGACAACAGGGACCAAAATGCAAACTAAAAGCACCCGTATACTCCTACGCAGGTTTCTAAACTAATACAAAAATCAATTCCACTCGAAAATGGGCAATGTAATCCCCTATAAAATCTAGTGCAAAACAGTGGCGGAAACACTGTCGAATGGGATTAAATACACAAATATAAAAATTCTAATTGTCATAAATTGAGAATGTATAAAATTCTCAAGGATAAAAAAAAAATCAAATGGTCAAGTCTAAACAATTGCCACTTTTATAAAAAGGGCGAAAATAAAATTCCTCAAAAGTGTTAAAACTAAAACCATAAAAGAAAGCAGAAAACAGAGTAAGATCTGCAAACTACTCGCTAGCTCACACAGAAATCCTCAGCAAAGCTAATACCTGTCATGTTATAAACATAACAGCCACAATCAGTGGGGAGTAACTCGGCGTTCTCCAAGCCATATCACATGATATAAATGTCACAGAAGCAATAATATATAAAAAATAGATTAAAATATCGAAAACATATGTAACAAAAATAAATTATCAAACTCACGCTTAAAATAAACGTGTTGCATGCTTAAAAGCAAAATTCCTCAAATGACAGAATGTAAATAATTTAGTTCAGGCTAGATTTTCACTTTAGCTATACTCCTTGACACCGCAGCATCTTACACTAGTTTCGGGAACCCAGTGTCACGCAAAGGTGACCAACTCCAGGTTCGCTCACTAGACAACAAGCTATAATAGGACACGTCTTACCACGCAGTGCGAAGTCCTAGTCTAAGTACATGTACATGACTCTACGGCAATTTGTACCGCCCGCAGGATACCCAATCATATAGCTGTATAAGAACCCGTATGTCTTAGTTTATTATTCTTTTCCCTTACTTTAATTATTCCAAACTTAAAAATATCCCAAATATTATATCTTATTTGAAATACATTACTTCAAAAGTTTGTAAGTGAAATACACTTTTATTTCTTCAAAATAGAAAGCTTAAACTTTACTTTCCAAAGTGTAAAATTATTTCAAGGTTAAAAATTAAATTGAAGCTACTGTACTAAAGCTTAGAATAAGCTAAAAAATTTAATGTACTTAGTAAGATATATATTATTGGGCCTTAATGAGACAAACTTTTAAAAACAGATTTTTAACGCTAGACAACAGTGCTATAAAATTCATAATTAAATGCATAAAAATCAAAATGACGCAAGACTAATTTTCCTGCTTTCCAGTAGGTCTTAGCTACAACTTTTATTTTTTTGTCAACTTCAGAAAACGAAAGAATCAGGGGTCGAAAAATTTATTTATAAAAGCTGTCCGAAAATGACACCGGAAATGTTTCAGTTCATAAATCAATTTTTAGAAGTCATACTCAGGTAAAGTAAAATTTTAAGACTAACTAGACACCTCAAAGTTTATGTACGAAAAAGATTAGCCACTGTAGAAGTAGTTAAAGTTATATTAAAAATCATTCTTTTGACTAGTGATAGATTTTTAGTGTACAGGCGATCTGTTCACAAACAATTTATTCTGAGAAAACTATACATCAAAAATCAGTGAAATTTTACATAGGTAATCTATACTTAAAATAAACAGGAGTCACTATTTTAAATTTTATGGTTTGAGCAACTTAAATAGACGAAATATATTTTACAAACAACCTAACAGAATTGACAGATTTCATAACGGTTTTCACAAAAACTTGTAAAATGCCTATAAAATCGAAAACAATGTTTCACAACCTAAAATTTTACACACACCTAAATTTACAGTGTTTCGGCCACATATTAAGTTTTTGAGAATTAACATTAAGATTTGGTATTTTAAATCGAATTAAAATAGTTCAGCATTACTAATATCACATAAACCGTATAAACATTATAAAATACAAAATAAATACTAAAATCCGAAAGAAATACCACAAAAATTAATGGTAGTATAAAATCAAATATGAACTCCAGAAATAAAATTTTCTCTAGAAAAATAAAAATAAAAAATCGAATTAAAAAGTCTAATACCCAAAACAACGATTAAAGCATAAAAATGATTATATCACCCAAACGAATTCCTATTTGACAAAATAAAATATATATGACCAAAAATTACATAAGAACATCATAAAACCAGATTCACATAATTTTGAAAATTATATAAATATGTAAATCCTCATAAAAACATCCTAGTACATGCAACTACAACATAAATATCGCGTAATACCGAGTAACGTCGAAGTTACCTTATTCATCAAGCTCCGAGTCTATAAAATATTCTTTGGCGTAGGGATCATCTTGATAGCCTACAAAAACACAATATACATATCTGTAAAACATATGAATTATTAATCTAAATCAATAACTAAAATAGGAATTATAAGAGTAATAATTTACCCTTAAAATAAGATGATTAAAGGAGGAATTAGATCAATAAATGAGGAAGAAATTTGGTGTTTGGCTGATGAATGCCACGCTCAACACAAGGAATAAAGGTAGAGTTTGTTTTCTTATTTTGCAATTAATAAATGACCTAATGAATGTAGTCATGAAGGAGGAGAGTGTTTAAGATAAAAGAATAAGGAGTCGTTTGGTTCATGAAGGCATTAGATTTTCCTAGGAAATGCTAATTCATAGGAATTAAGTTCCTACATTGAATTCATGTGATTTGAGAAAACTTGTTTGGTTATC
The DNA here is from genome assembly GCF_048544455.1 of Silene latifolia. Lineage (NCBI taxonomy): Eukaryota > Viridiplantae > Streptophyta > Magnoliopsida > Caryophyllales > Caryophyllaceae > Silene > Silene latifolia. The sequence goes on along the minus strand of NC_133529.1, from coordinate 45,909,126 downwards.
AATGTAGGAATCTAATTCCACCGGAACTTTCAATTACCTAGGGGGGGCTAGGTAAGCCAATTCCCCCATTATGTAGGCATTGGAAGTTCCTAGGAAGTTAGAATTCCTCCATTTTACAAAAAATATGTCAACCAAACAAGTCTTGATTTTTCAATTCATGGGATTTCCCAATGCCTACATTTTATCGAGGCAACCAAACGACTCCTAAGAATAAATGAGCATAAAATCTCCTTAAAATCCTCACAAAACAACCTGCTAAAAAGAGTTAGTCAACCAAAAATATCTTCTTATAAATGTTGTAAAATAATTATAAGTAGGATAAAAAAATAATATCTTAAAGGCTTAAAATAAAATAAATAAAACAAGTTTAATAAATAACTTGTCAAAAGCCATAACACACGGTCCAAATAATATTTGGAGCTTACGTTGAATTTCAATTTAGCTTATAAAAATGTCATTTAGATATAAAGTCGGTCCAAGATGAAATAGGACTAAATATGACTTAAAACGAAATTAATCAACTATTTAAACAAAAACCGATAAATTAAGAATTAAAACTAAATCTCATAAATAAAAATAAAATAAATGAGATTAGAAAATAGCGGGTGTTACAACCTCCCTCACTAAGAAAAAGTTTCGTCCCTGAAACTTAAAAGTTAGAAAACAAAGTTTAATTAACGAGGACTTTTAAATCACTTCAAAATTATTGTTGAGGTCAAACAATTTTTAAACCAGTTCAAAATCGAACTATTAGAAATTACTTGTCTCTTCTCATGGAATGAGAGAATACCTGTCGCGAACAAGAATCCTGTCATCCAAGATAAAGGCAAGTTAACATTTGAAAAAATCAAATCTCAAACCAGACGTTAGTAAGTACCGAACTGGTTATTAGACGTCCTTAATGACAAGTCCAAGCATCCAACCAATGTTGAAATCCAAAACAAGATGCGTAAATTTTACTTAAAACCTTTGGAGAAATCGAATTTGTAAATACAACATTACTTCTGAATGTTTTTCAAGGCATCCAAATATTTGAAACAGTTCTGGAATACTTCAAACGAGTTTTAAGCAAATTTGGGACAAAATCAAATTTAAATACTAACCAAGAGTAAATCAAAAGTGAATCTTAAAGCTTTGAAATCATAATTCAAAATGTTAAAATTTCATAAATAATCAAAATTTTGCAGCAGTCAAAACTCTTGTATAAAATGGAAATATCCGAGGAAAAAGGTCAACGGTAAATCAAAACAAAAGTTATGAAACTAAAGCAAGGGAGAGAAAGTTGATAACAGCTGGAGCAATCAGATGCTCGTGAGAAGGAGAGGGAAAGAAAGATTTAAGAGTCATATATAACTCTCTCAAGGATTATGAAAGGGGATAATCATCTCGAGATTCTTGGTACAAATCTTCTATGAAACTCCAGCTTTCCTATTTCCATTGAAACCAACACCAAGCTTAGTAACACCAGGCAACTAAGTTGTTAAGTTCAAAGTTGCCAAACTTCCTAGTCTATATCTCCAAGATTATCAAGAGGTACAACATTCATCCAAAACCTTACATACTTGCGCAACCTCTCAGAATAGCATGGTAAGAATCCATCAAGTAGTCCCAAACTCCACCCTTACTGTGACACCTCCATATACCAGGGAGCCTTAACAAGACCTTCCCTAGCATATAAGGGCATCACCATCTCGGTTGCCTGAGGACAGTAATAATCAAATGTCGATAGAAGAAATATTAAGTCATTTTACAGTAATTAAAAACTAAGATAAACAAAAGGTACAACTCGAACTACTACTAACTATGTGAATTACACTTCTGTCATGACTCATGAAGACTCGTCCCGCCAAGACTCCAGCTATCATCCAAGATATCACCTGCTAAGACTGACTGCTCACCATAAGGGATCACGGCAGTCACAACAGAAATAGATAAGAAGACAAACCACACAAAGGTCAGTAACTGAATGAACACACCAACCATTGACACTACAATACAAACACAATAGCACACACGCAAGCCACATCTCCTCCAGCCAAACACCGTCACCGACTGTCCACTGGACCAGCCCTGCCAGTGGGGGACCGCAACCGTTCCCACCTAAGCCCCGCTCATCATACCGAGCGATAACCCTGTCCCATTAATGTGCACATCCCCTCTCGTGGCGGGTTCCACGGAGGGCGAAACTAGGGCGTGAAGCCACTCCCGCAAGTGACCCCACTCAGCCGAGGACGCACCTCGAGAACTAGAGACACACAACCACAAACAGCCGTACCACTATAACGATAATCAGTACAACACAACACCAACCAATTACCACAACCAATCAGCCATAACGACACAACAATCAACTAAGTCACATTAAAAGACACTCTAACAACCAACAGTACTGAGTAGGCGAACCTACATTTAGCGCACCGCAGCGATTCCACCTCCAACCACAAGATGTCAAACAACCACGCAACACACCTATACAAACAGTACAACCATCTATCACAAGCACTACAACCCTAACTGAAAACAACAACGACAATGATGATGACGATGATATACCTACGCATAACTATCCGGCGTCAAGACCGCTACCCGACTCAAGCAACTTATCCCTATGGCATAAGTATCCTCAAGGACCTCAAAGGAAGGAACTATGGTGAAGGGAAGAAGAAGAGGCGACATCTAGGTTTAGAGGAAAGAGACGGAAATGATTTGCGGTTATGCGAAACACGATATATAACTCCTCGCTGTAGTCACGCTACTCGATCGAGTAACTAACTTACTCGATCGAGTGGCTCTACTCGATCGAGCCCCCCAACTACTCGATCGAGTAGCCCCGACTAGATCGAGTACCACTCACCCAAAACTTACCACTTCACAAGTCATCGCTCGTAAGGTTTCCAAAGGTCAAGACATGCCACTAAGGTCAGTCAACCTCAGTCAACGGGTCCCTAAAAGGACGGGTATTACAGTCTTCCCCCCTTAAAAGAACTTCGTCCCCAAAGTTCGACTCATCCTCTCCCGAACGTCACGATAAAGAAACCAAGGTTGACACCACCGTTTACCCGACACAGGTCAACATAACTGTTTAGAAATACTATCCTACTACATATGTCCGTCAAACATCATCATCATCATCCACCTTAGCATACAACACACACACGATCCTCAACGAATCACTAACTTCCTTTTTGAGTTACTGAACGCATACGAACCATAAGGACGACCAACTCGACTATCAGTTATACTACTACATCATATTATTCAAACATGCACCAACACGATCACGAGACTATACTTTCATTCATCACCGGCCAACAACTACCACTTACAAAACACACAACACAACGGTCTTATCACAGATTCACAACAACACATGTTCCTGATTTAGACCACATATGTTTCATTATACTCAATTACTTTAACCGCAAAATACCATTCTGCTAATAACATTTAATTCTCAAGTCATCATAACGAATAACTACTGAAATAAAGTATACAACTTGCTATTTCATTCAACAATTATAAATTCTTACCCAATTGTACCATAACCACTTATGAAGCTATCCCAACAATCATATAAAACTATTCAAACAATCATCCACGTACTTTAAAATACCACAAAAATATTGCAAAATTGTTATAATTACATCAATTTTCTTTTGCGACATTACTCTTCCCCTCTTAAAAGGAACTTCGTCCCCGAAGTTCACCGTCAAGCAACTTCCCTGTCCCTCAAACCGATATAGATTGTTAGAAATCATTATCTCATTATTTAACATATTCATATATGTGAGAAATTATTTAGTCATAAAATAATTACAAATCTTATGCATGCAAACTTAAATTAAAAAGAGAAGAAATCATCAACCCTTACTATGATAATTTCGGTTTTATGGGCACCAACAAGATCTCCTTCTTGTTAGATCTTGAGCTTTCCAATAATGGATGAACAAGATTCAAGTTTAGAATCTCTCCCAAAAGCATATACCCAAGGAAACCTCTTAATAACTAATATTATTTTGTACTAGAAATAATATAAGTCTTACTATAAAATTGACACAAAAATTATAATTTTTGCTCTTGAAAAATCGGTTCAAGAGGGAGTATTGTGAAGTTTATTTCTCTAGAATTTTCATAAGATGTAGAGAGAATAATAGTAATTTCTTACACTAGAAATTTTATGATAAGAGTGAATGAATAATTATAGAGGAAACACTCTCAATTTCCCTTGGTAAAACCGGTTGGAGGGAGTAGTGTGCCTAATGCATGGGCTAGTTTTTCTACCCAAGAAATGATAGGTATGTAAGGCTAAGACTATAGGTAATTATTGTGTTTTCCACTCAAAAATAATTAACACAATATCAACCATAAGCCCCTTCATTTTCGGCACATATAAAAAGGGAGTTCAATTTTATTTTTGTCATTTGTCAATTGTAACATATGTGACATGTTACTTGACATATAAAATTGTAATGTATTTTTAACATATTAAAAATCAACATACTCATAAAATATGTCATATACAAAATCGACTAGTAATTCGTAATTACTTGTACCAAAATGGTTTATCAATTATAAATCACAACATCTTGTATTTATAATAAATCATTCATTCAATCTCAATTCAATATCAATTGTTTCGTAAACAATAATTTTATCCAAGTAATAAAACAATTCGATTACTTAGACCGTGTCTCATTTAATCAAATTACAATAAGATACATTAACTTTACTCACAAAATCATCCGTCAATTTTAAGCAATTTAATTAACTCGTATCGGCATACGATTAATTAAATAATCAATTAAGAGTATTTCCCTATAGGTATGACCTAAGGGGATCAATCGATCACCACCGCCGCACGACGTAATGTCAAACTCTAGTCAGCCAATCATTACCGATATGTGTGGACCAGTTGACTGTAAAATATTACATCCCACATGTATTGTTAAAATGAGATTTAAACATGTGATCATCATGATCAACAGTTGTGATTGCATAATTGTCGGAGGACACATATTCCAACAATCTCCCACTTGTCCTCGACAAGTGTGCGTCACCAATTCTCTTGTCCTATTACTATCTCTCACTCAATGCAAGGTGTCTTTCGGGTCGTACTTGCAAGTGATCATATCTAGAGTGGTTTCCTCGATCTGGAGAATAACTGATTGACCGGAATTATCTACCATAGATACCTTCCGAGCGTGGCCACGCATTTCCAGTTCATTACTCCTCGAGTGGCCCTGAGATATTGTTTTAACCCTGACAAGGGGGTAGACAATTCCTATCGCACTTATTCCCTTCGACTAGCCACAACCATCATAACCCAAAATATGCCCATTTGACCCCATTTACGAAGGTCGTAGTAACATAAATCAAAGTTAATCTGAAACTGTGCCACCTTGGGCGAACAGTCTTTAGTCAAAAGAATCGACTCATTAGAATACTATAGTAGCTCTCGCCACGACCAGGCTATATAAATTTTCCAGAACTCTATAAGCGGTCATAAGGCCCGACAAAGTGTTCCTAACAGTCTGCCTATGTGATCGACTAGTCATCTCACATGACTGCATGGCACTGAACTTGCCATCAATCGCATCATACTCTAGTCACTTCGAGACGTCACCTCATACAAGTGACTATGGGCGAATACAATGTTAATCCGAGTTCACTTTAACGGGGTTCAATTGTCTCTACAACCCGTTTGGATGTAACAAGGTATAAAAGGAGTTTTTTTTAGATTTAAAAACTCGAACGACAAATGTGATTATCACATATGAAGAGTCACTACCTGATTACTACTTCATATTTTTATAATCCATTTTCATCTTATATGTAGTTGTTCATCTCAATGCAATTGAAATGACATATGATATGACTTATCATGTTAAGCCTATGAGAAGGCTTTGGTTAGTAGGTTTTATCAACTTCTTGTACCTAACTCAACCTTACTACATACTCGTTTTCCTTTGTAACGTATACATTTGCATTACAAAACTTTCTGAGTACATGTCTAGATCCAATCTAGACATAGGCCATCTAGCCTTAGAATGCTCCCACTTGTTTTCACAAAGTGCGGGACTCATCCTTCTTGCACATCTCATGATTGCAAGTGTACTCAATTTCCGTTGTAAATATCTCTCATTGTTCTTAATTGCCTAGAACGATTCTAGCAAATCTATTTCTTAAATAACATAGCCACAATGGTTCCTAAACCATCCTAATGTGTTTTGATTATGGTTTTGTCAGAAACCATGCGCAATCTCAATTGTCAATTGTCATTTGTGTAACACCCTTACACAAAATTGCATCAAAAACACTTTGCTTTACATCCTTAATGCTTCTGCAAGCACTTAAGGGTAATCCTTATGGCTTACTTGGTAACTATTACTTAAATTCGATTTGAAACAATTCATCATACTCAAAGTATATGAAGTGTTATACATCATTACTTATTTAATTGATCCGGCAGCGGAAGCAAATGGAATCAATCAAATATGTTCAACTCGATTGAACTAGTCATGAATCTTATCAACATAAGACTCCTTATTTGATGCTAATATCATTTGGATTTATCTACATAAATCTGGATATTAAAGATGTATTATATTACTCCAAAGTCTTAAATCATTCGCAATGATCAATATGTCATCCACATATAAGACTACTAAAATTTCCGTAACTCCCACTAAACTTCATGTATAAACACAACTTCTTGACTTATCGGGAAAATTTTTATACCATGATCAAATCATTGATTCCAACTCATTGATGTCCTACTTAAGACCCTCTCTTAAGTTTCACATTATCTTAGGATGGAAAGAATCTACAAAACTCAAGATATGTATTGAATACATTCCTTCTAATTGAAGAAGTGGGTTTTAGATTCACTAGCTATATGTATATCATCATAATGAAACACAATCCCTAAGAAGATCCAAATAGACTTAAGCATTTCAACTAGTGCAAAACCCTTTGCCACCAATCAAGTTTTGATATCTAACAATTCACTTGGAATTTATTTCGGATTTTCATGGCTCTAAGCCTTGTATTGAGTTGTGACTTAAACACTCTCATGTAAGTCATTTATTCATTACTTTCAAGAAGTAACTTGAATCAAACAATTTCTTTGTAAGTTGCAAGCTCTTTACTTTCTAAAAGTAACACTAATTCATCATCTTCAACAAGTGATGACTTTAACCTCCTAGGTTTTGAAGAAACAACGTCTTACACAAAACGTCTCATGTAGCCAAGAAAGACCAGTTTCTTGCGACATAACATTCTTTGTGGCTCTTGAATAATTTTCTCCCACTCTGTCTTCTGGAAATAAACTTGTATTCTAGGAAGACAGCTTTACGAGCCACAAACCCGTTGTACTCGTGATTATAATAAGGGAAAATGAGCATTTGTTTCTTGTGTAAACTTACAAATATGGTACCCTACCATTTCATATCTCATATGATCCGTTTTAGATTTAGTGGAAAAATAATTTAGACAAAATGATAAAATCCCCAAAGGATCAAGTAACTCAAAGTAACTTGATTGAAGTCCAAACCATATCGAATAGCGTTTGAATTCTTTATCCAACCACACATTATCCCATAATGTATGCTAAGAGAGATTTACATGTGATACTATATCACATTTCCTTTGGCTTGTATCAAAGTCTTCACTTTGATAATCCCATCACAACTAAATCGTGATTCTTTGAACTCTTTGAACTTCTTCAAAAATTTCTCTATTTACCTTATTAAGTGAACACATTAGTGTCAACTTAAATCGTTGGTAAAAGAAAACAATCAACCTATTTTGGATCAATGATTTACAACCTCGATCTCCTATTCAACCAAAAGGCATGAGATATCTTGCTTTGAATACAAGATACGCATATACCATAAGATTAACAATCTAATGGTTTCAAGAGTACTCGATAACTCTTTGCGTTCATCATTCCATAGTATAAGGTTTAATCTTGGGTTACCAATTTGAGTCTTGCATCATCTTCATGATATATCATTCTAGTTTGGTTTAGAATATAATCACCTTGATAATGGGCTATCCATACATCAAATCATGGTGTATAGGGTCACAAAAGTGAAACCTCTTTTGTATCTTAACAAGTTTATATTCTTATTTAGAGTTTATGCACTTAATAGTCACAATTAAGTACAACTCTAAACCCAAAAACTAGATTGAGTACACAATGACTCTATCTCTCAACATCATTGTTGCTAGTCGTCATATTCTAATCATCTTATGTATCAAATATAATGATGAAAACCTCCACTGGTTTCTAATATTGACGAAGTAGTACTAGCAAAATTTATGTCAATCAAATAAACATTTAAAGAAGAAGGTCTCATTAGATGTCCCACAACTAACTTGTTGATTCTTCAATAGTTTGGGGTAGTTTCCTTTCTAGCATCCAACAATTAAGACAATGGTAACTTTATCAGTCGGGATTGATAGGTTTAGTATCGTTATTCTCAATAACTTTACTTTTAACATTACCTTGTATCAATTCCATTCTAATTTTACTTCTTTAAAACCTTATCCTTTTCTTAACGGTTTAAGAGAATGCTCCCACTCATTTCAATGAGTCTTTGCTTAGAGAAGCAAAATTGAATTTCATGAAGACTACTCTTCATTCGTTCGTTTAGTCTTAAAACTTTCATTGAAGTGGTTGCGGTATTTTGGTCAATTTTGATTTCCAACAAATCTAGTTACCAAAATGATTTAACGTTTCAAAGTACTTAACTCAATTAAGCATATGAGAAACAATTCATTGTAAGTAGATATGTTAGTCAAGAATCAAAAAAACCCTTTTGATCACGAATAACTTTTATCTATACTCTTCACAATAGATCCTTACAATGGATAATACGAGGTTTTTAGAAGAAAAATTCAAATTTTGTCTTTAGTTACGATGTTTTAATGCAGATTTGAATCAAAAATCGAAATGATATTGTATATGAATTGTGGTAAAGAAATAGAACAATATGATTACGGAATAGTGGAAAACTTAACATTTATCGTTTTATTAATACTTGTAAATAACAAGTAAAGCATTTACATAGTGACCTCTACCCAACTATGATAAATGATTCCAAGATCCAAATTCATATTAACTTGGGCACGGTGTGGCCGATGAATCCCTTATCAATATAACTCGGTGGATTAACTCTTTAATCGATTCTACTTTTAGAACTCTTGGTCGATAAAATTACATTAACATTTATCTTTAGCCCGGAACACATGCAACTACGGTCACAAATACTTCCGTTGAGCTCAATCCAAATTTCGAATAAATGTGTCCATGATCCAAACCCACATTAACTTGGGCACGGTGTAGCCGATAAATCCCTCATCACATGAATTCGGTGGATAGACATTTATCACCCACTTCCCCTACGTAACAAGGTTTGTACCCCGGTGTGGCCGAGTGCACTCCCTCACGAAATAGGTTTTCATGGTTTCTACTTTTGGGTAAGGCTAAGTCTCAATTGTTTATTTTAGCGAGAGGTCATGTCAATTTATTATCTGTCACGCTTTAAGTGAACTAAAGCGGTGAACTACGATAATTGTAATTGACTCGGTCGATAAACTCGATTTAAAATGATAATGCATGTTTTAGTTATGGCGATTTAGCGATGCATGCAACATATAAATAAAATGCAAAGCATAAAAATAAAATCCTAGTATGGCCTTCCTAGAATAGTAAATCTAATAAACTATTACAAATTCGGAAACCAACTCTTTTGGTCCCTTAAACTTCGGTCTTGGCACACATTTCAAGGCAACACTTTCTTTAATGGATCGCCTTCTCGAGTGGCACCGTCTTCAAGGAACTCCGGAATAAATAAATTACATAATAAATTACATAATTTCCTATTATACATTTGTAATTAAAAATAAAAATAAATCTAGTAAATTACAAAACGGTGATACGAGATCACAATAAATTACAACCGAATCGATATTCCCATACATTTCGGGTAATACCAATTAAAACTAAGGCCATACTAAGTAAAATTACATAATTCAAAAATTACATAAAATTAAAATATGACAATCATAAATAAAATGCATCATTATATTATGTATGAACATGCCCAATTTAAGCTAAATCGCCTTTAAGGAGCCAATATCGTATATTAATCGGTTTTTACGGATTTGCGTGATTCAACCTTTTAAAATCACAATAATTACATAAATTCATATTTATGTACAAGTTAATTACCCTAACCAACTTAGGACTAAAAATTAGTCTCCACTAACATATTGACAAAAACTAACTTATATTTCTTAATATTTGTCATAAATGGACTCAAAATACAAAATTTTGCCATAAACTTCAAATTAAATCATAAAAATTCAAATAATTTCAAAATTTGAAATTTAAACTCATGAACATTCTGGAAAAATACCACGACACTCATAATGCTGAAAAACATAGGTTAAAAATTTCGAAAATTTATCGAGAAAAACAATGTTGCGGTTTATCGGATTTATCAATTATTACCATAAAAATATGAGAAAAATTATTTTTTATTAACTTTTCACTTTTAGATCTGAAATATATGATAAAATGCAACATGTGACGTTTTTCCATAGTCATGAAGTATGTTTTAGCATTTTTTACTAATTAAAGTCACTATTTATGTGATTTTTCATCAAAAATTCATAAATCATGCATAAAGACTTAATTATAACCAAATATTTTACACACATCTTGTAAAATTGCATGTGACAACATACTAAATTGCCATGACCAGATTCGAAATATAACTCATATTAACCTATTTTCCCATTTAAATACGATTTTAACTTGAAAAATCCATATTTCGAGCATAACAACTCATTTAATTATGAACATTTACAGGCTATCAGTAGATAATATATGTGAAAACATATCCAAAAACCACTGGAAAAATCGAAGTTTAGCTATTTTTAGTACAAAAATGACATTTTTATCATAAAAATCACATTTTAATGCCATTATAATATAAAATGAACAATAAAATCCATAAATGAACCAAAATATCCTAAATACATTTTAGGACCAGAAACATTAACATGCAAATAAATTTCGTGATATTTCATAATAAACACAAATTTATAAGTTTTGTTTGTTAATCGTATAACTCGGAAAAACAATAACCAATTTGCATGCAAACAACCTAAGGCTCTGATACCACTTGTTAGAAATCATTATCTCATTATTTAACATATTCATATATGTGAGAAATTATTTAGTCATAAAATAATTACAAATCTTATGCATGCAAACTTAAATTAAAAAGAGAAGAAATCATCAACCCTTACTATGATAATTTCGGTTTTATGGGCACCAACAAGACCTCCTTCTTGTTAGTTCTTGAGCTTTCAAATAATGGATGAACAAGATTCAATTTTAGAATCTCTCCCAAAAGCATATACCCAAGGAAACCTCTTAATAACTAATATTATTTTGTACTAGAAATAATATAAGTCTTACTATAAAATTGACACAAAAATTATAATTTTTGCTCTTGAAAAATCGGTTCAAGAGGGAGTATTGTGAAGTTTATTTCTCTAGAATTTTCATAAGATGTAGAGAGAATAATAGTAATTTCTTACACTAGAAATTTTATGATAAGAGTGAATGAATAATTATAGAGGAAACACTCTCAATTTCCCTTGGTAAAACCGGTTGGAGGGAGTAGTGTGCCCAATGCATGGGCTAGTTTTTCTACCCAATAAATGATAGGTATGTAAGGCTAAGACTATAGGTAATTATTGTGTTTTCCACTCAAAAATAATTAACACAATATCAACCATAAGCCCCTTCATTTTCGGCACATATAAAATGGGAGGTCCATTTTATTTTTGTCATTTGTCAATTGTAACATATGTGACATGTTACTTGACATATGAAATTGTAATATATTTTTAACATATTAAAAATCAACATACTCATAAAATATGTCATATACAAAATCGACTAGTAATTCGTAATTACTTGTACCAAAATGGTTTATCAATTATAAATCACAACATCTTGTTTTTTATAATAAATCATTCATTCAATCTCAATTCAATATCAATTGTTTCGTAAACAATAATTTTATCCAAGTAATAAAACAATTCGATTACTTAGACCGTGTCTCATTTAATCAAATTACAATAAGATACGTTAACTTTACTCACAAAATCATCCGTCAATTTTAAGCAATTTAATTAACTCGTATCGGCATACGATTAATTAAATAATCAATTAAGAGCATTTCCCTATAGGTATGACCTAAGGGGATCAACTGATCACCACCGTCCGCACGACGTGAAATGTCAAACTCTAGTCAGCCAATCATTACCGATATGTGTGGACCAGTTGACTGTAAAATATTACATCCCACATGTATTCTTAAAATGAGATTTAAACATGTGATCATCATGATCAACAGTTGTGATTGCATAATTGTCGGAGGACACGTATTCCAACAAAAACCACCGAAATTACGTAGCACACCGCAAGATCTATTATTACAACTTAACAGCAAGGTCCCAATTACTTGTTATACGATCATACTGGACATGCGACAACATCACAACGTAGTATTCCATTTATCCCGTTCGACTTAATCTAGGCTACAAAGTAATACAAATACCACCAAAAATTGTACAATTTGACCAAGATGCACATTCGACTCATGACGGCAACGATACTTTCTTGACATTACACAAACATGACCCACATGATACATACGTATGTGAAATTATGTCAACTTGAACAACACCACCGCACCTTATATTACTTACCTCAATGTGAATTATCGTTCCGACTAATATACATGGCATAGAAAATTATACTCATAAGACGACCACACACAATTACAAAATCAACGGTGAAGCTAAACAATGTTACGAAACACCCACAATAATGATTAACATAATAACATTCAAAGATATGATGATTCAAACAAATCTCAACTCGAAAAGTTCCTGTAATAGTGACACTCGATCGAGTTGGTCAGGCACTCGATCGAGCTGGCCTTACTCGATCGAGCTCATCAGCTACTCGATCGAGTAAGCCGGGGTTAGACTACTCCTTCTAAGGTCATACCTGCAGCTACTCGATCGAGTGAGGGGCACTCGACCGAGTTGCCACAGGTCCAAAAGTCCTCTAAATGCCAAGTTAAACCAAACGAACATAGACATATGAGTTGGGATGCTCTCCCGACCCTAAAATCCTGCATAACATGTCTAAAACTACACAAGTACGGCCTTATGGCCAACCATACAAACCAAAGATCTATAAAAGTACCAACCGAAAACCAAAGTAATATCCACTACAACCATGAAACAAAGAAGAAAGAAAATGGAGTATATCACTCCTCCTGCTGCTCCTCCACGACCTCATCGTCACCGCCATCACCAGACGTGCCTGCTCCCGCCGCGTCATGACCCGCATCACCACAAACACCAGCATGTGCTCCAATACGCCAAGGGGCCAAACAACCATAGGGGTACGATTGAGGCTCTCCCCAAGTGGACCTATCCACACCATAAGAATGGAAGACCCCACCGTCGTCCCCGACACCTCTCCACCACACCGGCTGAGCTCCCGTGGTCCCAATACCCTGTACATAAGCCATCTCGTGCAGGTTCCGGAGTGTCAAGGTAGACGACACTCTCTCTGTAAGCTCACTCACGCGCATATCAGGGCTATAGAAAGAAGGGTAACCATGAAACTGGTACTATGACGGCACTGGCTACTCCGGCTGCGCTGGCTAAGTCTCAGCCACCCTCTTCCTCACTCGGCGTGGCCCCTTCTCCACTCTAGGCCGGTCCTCCTCAGCTCTCACATTCTCCCCCTTCCTCGGCTCGGGCATCACCTGTAGGATCTCTGGGTCAATGAGGTACGTCTGCCCCACAGGACGCTCCTCCTCCTCATCCTCGTCAGAATCGACAGACACCACTGCCGCTGGTAAAGGCTCTGTAGCGGGAAGGTGCTCAGGAGCTGGTATCCGCCTTCAACTCATACCCCACACTCTCCATGCCAAACTACCATCCCCCAAGGTTCTCAACCATTTCTGGTCGAGGAAATAGTCTCGGTCCAAGATGAGTACCCTGGTGGTCAAGGGAGTGTAGGCCGAGGAGGCCTCAAAGGTGGTCAGCCTCTCTGTCAACCGAGTGGCAATGGCCTCATAACTCAGAAAGTGGGTGTCGGAAGAAGCCATCAGGGCTAGACTGGCACACACTATAGCAGGGGCACTAAAGGTCACTCTCTGAGACCGGGTGGGGTTAAGGTACGCCATCAGCAGCATCAACTCGTGTGAGTTTAACTTACTCACATCCTTCCTCTCATAAGGCAGACAAGTCAAGGCACGAAGAAAAATCGTCAAAGTGACATGTTGAACATCGTTGATCAACATGTTACTCGAAGTAGGAGCTGATTTACCCGTAAGACAAGGCATGAGGCTACTAACCCCACACTCAGACGGTATATCCCTGAGAGCTCCCTTGGCGGGTTTAGCAAGGCCAAGGTGAGTAGCAAACATATCTATGGTAAGAAGAAAACTTGTGTTCATAAGGCGGAACTCCACAGTTTGTTCCACCGCATCGTAGTTAAACGAACTCATAAACTCAAGGGCCAAGAAGGCATAAGAGTGCTTACAGAGGTGATATAACCCAGTCATCCCCAAAGTCTCAAAGATGTGCCTGACATCGGTCTCAATCCCTAAGTAAGTCAGAAGGGTTGTGTCTATACAACGGGTAGGTCTCATCTTTCGGTTCTGCAAGGCCACAAAATTACCCCTTTGGGTAAAGTCCACAAAGACTACTGACGGGTACTCCGGTACCACTGGGACCGTAGGTCCACTCCCCTCTCCTACCCCGGGCTCAGAAGCCCTTCCCCTTTTGATCTGACGGGTTCCCACGGTCGGTCTCGGCATCTGTTTCAACATATGACTTAAATATACAAACCACATATACTTGAAAAACATGTAAAACATTCATGTATAATCATAGAAAGGAGCAACTAAGTACACACTTTCACCAACAATCCAAAAGTATAAGTTTAACTCTCAATTCTAATCATCAGACGGTCTCTACAACTGTAAAGATTTTGACATTTATGGTACCAATTATCATCATCACTATCACTTCTGAAAATCATACTTTCAAAATAACTTCATAAACAACCAAATTTCACAACAATACAAAACGAATTTCAGTTTGGGGCACTTTTAAGACGGAGTTTTAAGGCAAATTTTTGAGGGAAAATCATCAAAATCGACTCTAAACATGATATGTATAACATATATTACCCAATTTTCAGCCTTTTACATACAAAAGATAACCAAAATTCAATTCAAAATCGCAAACCCTAGAAATTTCGAGTCACATAGATCCCTCATTTGATTCGATTTTTGCATTGTTAACAACAATAAAAGATAAGTTGAAGCAATTAGATCATATTACAACAATCATAAGCAAGAGTTAGCCCACATAGATCGAATTTCCAGCAATTTCCAACACCCTACATGCTTCTAATTAATTAAAAACATCGAAATAGGATAGACATTCATACCTTGATTGATAAACAAGCAAAAAGAACGAATTAGGCAAAGAAATCACCAAGTTTTAAGCACAAAATCAACAAGAACAAGGATACTTTGAGAGAGAAGTATAGAATTAGGGTTTGCGGAATGGAAGAAAGAATAAGAAGGAAAGGATTAGAAAAGGGTATATGACCCCGTGTTTCAGCGGCACTGTAGCAGCTTACTCGATCGAGTAAGTATGTTACTCCATCGAGTGGCCTCCACTCGATCGATTTGGAGCTACTCGGTCGAGTTTTCGCAGGAAATTCCAACTTTCTCGACATAATAGGTTCCTAACTAGATCGAATGAGGTCTACTCGGTCTAGTAGGCACTCGTACTCGGTCAAGTAAGGCTAGGTATATGATCGGAAATATAAGATTAACTAAAGATTCCTGCAAAACAGCAACGCGTGTCAATTCCAAAATGAATTCGGAAATCGTCACAGGTTATTATACTCGTTCACGATGAATTGCTATCACACAAATACAACGTATCAATCTGACAAACCTATCACTTTGTGCAACCCGTTTAACTTCATTCTATGACAACATTACGCAACCAACTGACTGTACTATTAGCTTTCTCATGTATACATTCAATACGCTTCTTTCACTTATGATCATACAATTGTGACTGCAACAAAATAACTTCTATTAATGTCACTCTAAACATATGCCTAGCATGTACCATTCTTTATCATTCAAGCGTACTAACAGTTTAACCATGTCATAACAATTATCAAGCAGCTTACTCAACTTAATTACCCCACATTGCGGAAGCATTCAACCATTCATCTATCACATCCTCCAAGTACTACTTGGACAGCTGCTACGACTCATTCAAAACTTACTAATTACCATCATTACCACATACCATACTCACAATTTCTGCCATATCAAGTGCTAATACCAATCATTTGGAACAAACATTACCAACACTACACCATACACACTGTCGCGTATTACCAACATAGCACCACTTTCATTACTACTCAGCTATAGATTCTCACAGTTCTAATCACAATTTTACACACTAGCATCCATAAAGACTCCACCAGAAACGTTCCTAACATCACTATTATACACACTAGGCACATAATTCCCGACTCGATATTCCCATAACCGGTGACTGGCTTAAGCATAATGGGGCCATGATTTTGAAATAAGGGCGCCTACTCACCCAAAATCTAGCATCAGCTGGGGCTCCCAATAGACATACACGAGGTTCATTTTATTAGACTCACTACGTTCATTAGGCTCATTTGTTACAGGTTCCAAAATCGTCGCTCTGATACCACTTTGTGACACCCCCATATACCAGGGAGCCTTAACAAGACCTTCCCTAGCATATAAGGGCATCACCATCTCGGTTGCCCGAGGATAGTAATAATCAAATGTCGATAGAAGAACGATTAAGTTATTTTACAGTGATTACAAAATAAGATAAACAAAAGGTATAACTCGAACTACTACCAACTATGTGAATTACACTTCTGTCATGACTCATGAAGACTCATCCCGCCAAGACTCCAGCTATCATCCAAGATATCACCTGCTAAGACTGACTGCTCACCATAAGGGATCACGGCAGACACAACAAAAATAGACAAGAAGACAAACCACACAAGGTCAGTAACTGAATGAACACACCAACCATTGAAACTACAATACAAACACAACAGCACACACACAAGCCACATCTCCTCCAGCCAAACACCATCACCGACTGTCCACTGAACCAGCCCTGCCAGTGGGGGACCGCAGCCGTTCCCACCTAAGCCCCGCTCATCATACCGAGCGATAACCCTGTCCCATTAATGTTCACATTCCCTCCCGTGGCGGGTTCCACGGAGGGCGAAACTAGGGCGTGAAGCCACTCCCGCAAGTGACCCCACTCAGCCGAGGACGCACCTCGAGAACCAGAGACACACAACCACAAACAGCTGTACCACTACAACGATAATCAGTACAACACAACACCAGCCAATTACCACAACCAATCAGCCATAACGACACAACAATCAACTAAGTCACATTAAAAGACACCTTAACAACCAACAGTACTGAGTAGGCGAACCTACATTTAGTGTACCGCAGCGATTCCACCTCTGACCACAAGATGTCAAACAACCACGCAACACACCTATACAAACAGTACAACCATCTATCACAACCACTATAAAACTAACTGAAAAAAACAACGACATTGTTGATGACGATGACATACCTACGCATAGCTATCCGGCGTCAAGACCGCTACCGACTCAAGCAACTTATCCCCATGGCATAAGCATCCTCAAGGACCTCAAAGGAACGAACTATGGTGAAGGGAAGAAGAAGTGGCGACATCTAGGTTTAGAGGAAAGAGGCGAAAATGATTTGCGGTTATGCGATTCACGATATATAACTCCTCGCTATAAACACGCTACTCGATCGAGTAACTAACTTACTCGATCGAGTGGCCTCTACTCGATCGAGCCCCCCAGCGACTCGATCGAGTAGCCCCGACTAGATCGAGTACCACTCACCCAAAGCTTACCACTTCACAAGTCATCGCTCGTAAGGTTTCCAAAGGTCAAGACATGCAACTAAGGTCGGTCAACGTCAGTCAACGGGTCCCTAAAAGGACAGGTATTACACTTACTAACCAAAATTCCATAGGTTATCAAAACAGGACTAATCCAGTTAACTCATCAAGTTCGCACTCGAGATATAATCTAACTCAGAATAACTTAATAGACATAACACACTCAAACGATTCTACTATTCCGAAATCACTACCAAAGCAACAAGGATACTAAACTTATAAGGTTTCTTGAGTTATGGAACACCAAACCAAAATCCGCCATCTAACAACGCACCGCTCAATTGAACACACTAATTTGTTACTATTATCCATAGAGTAACATCCAAAGGTGAAATCTTAGAAGTCCATAGAATGAATATAAAGGTCCCTCAGCAGTCCATTAAATTCCCAATCATAACACTGCAACAACTAGTTGGTTAAGAACTCAACCAAGCAACAATTTTGATCTTATAAGGTCATCAAACAACAATTTCCTTTAAGGTAATTCGGACCAAAATAATCCTCAGAGAGATACATGTACTAAGGTTAAGACATTAAGATATGATAGGTATACATAATTCCCAACTTCAGGTTCATAAATCTTCAAATCAATATAATCAATCCAAATTGCAGTTGGGCTAAGACACTCCTTATTCTCAAGGTTAACACTAAATAACCCAAATAAAGTTAAGTCATACCTCCAAAAGTTCATAGGTTACGACCTGTCATCAGAACTCAACGATCTAAGTCCATAAGAATAGAAACTGAGATTAATCTAGGTCAATCGATAATGATACATGGTTATTATAAAAGTCTCAATCACTTCTAATGTCGAGAATGTGCAAGTTATCTATAATCCAAAGCCAACTGATAAGCTAAGCTAGACTCCTAACTCCATAATCCACTACTCACCATTCAAGTTAATTCTCAAGAAATAAAAACTCTTACAAGATAGATGATACCTGTCGAAGTGAGTACCAAAAATAATATTTATAAATTCCAAACTACAACTAGCAAGTGGTAGTAAGGGTCGATCCGCAGGGAGGTAGGGAGTTCTTATTGTCTTATTTCAGTCTATGAGTTTCTGGAGGGGGTTTTGGAGTGGATTATATCTAAGTCTAAATGCATAAATAAAAGGCAAGTAATAAAAAGAGATGTAAACAATAATAAAAAGAATGCTAAGACGGTCGGTTCACTGTAGCTACGACGATGGGTTCCTAAGTAAGTCTGAATAATCACGATAGGTGGGAAAATAAGAAGTCCTCTCGGTCCATTCTTAACTAGTAGCGCCTCTCAGCCTATGCTATTGGTCCCTAGGTCTCACTAATACTAGCTCTCGCCCTGAAAAATGATTCCTAATGCCTAAACTTTACCTATCTTTCGATCTTAGTAAAATTTAGTCGTTTCAATTTAGTCAATTTCCCTTCCCTATCTCTCGATCTTCTGGGTCGGTCAATTCCTAAGTAATTAACAAGTCTCCTCTCGGTCTCGTTGTCAAATATTGCAATTAAAGCATTAAAACGAAAGCTAAACTATCGCGCGTCAGTCGATCGACCCGACTAAGTTGGTCGATCAACTAACTAACAGTCGATCGACTGACTAATCCAGTCGATCGACCAAAGGCCGACTTCAGGTCTACTAATCTACATCGTCTTCGCCGCAGGTCCCCTCATATCTTAGCACGGGGTAATTAGCTACGCATATTAATTCTAACTACGACTAATAAAGCGATAAAAACGAATAGCGAAGGCATAACTAAACTACTTGAATTATAAATTGCAACAATTGAGTTAAAGGTTTGGATCTAAACTAACAATCTAACTACTGAATGAATTGAAATAATACTGAAATAAAGAGCAGAAATACCGAATAAAAGAAAGGTAGGAAGAATCCGATTGAAAAAGGAGAACTTTATTGAAAACTAAACTAATTATAATTGAATCTAAAACGGTAAAATCAAATCAGTAGATGGGATTACCCCCTACTGAATGCCTCCTAAAAACTGATGTTCGAGGTCCTATTTATAGAGATGTCACGCAAAAACCTAAAAACTAATTACAATTGGGCTTCTAATTCTCGTTCTTAATTTGCGTCAGAGTCGAGGGGTGGTCGATCGACCAATTAGACCAGTCGATCGACTGGCTCTTTCTGAACAGTAACTTCTGTATGTCGTGCTCTGGTCGATCGACCATGTAGGTCAGTCGATCGACCAAGGGTGCTGTACAGAATTGCATTCTGACGATTCCTGCAGCGCGCACCGATCTTAAAACAGCTGCCATTTCTTCGTTACTTGGTCAAATCAGGCGTTCTACGCGGCGTTGAAAGCTAAGAGGATAAGCTTTCACTCCAATTGGAATCACTCAATTATCAGCTCTAGAATTCGAGATATTGCCATCTGAAGCAGGCTGCAATATCTCGAAGTGCATCTTTGCTTGTTAAACTCGTACGCACCCATGCTTTTGCTATCTTTAGGCCTTGAAACGCGCACCAAGCTCATTCCTCGAGTCAATACTTCACGTCAAATGTAATGTAGGATACTCGGGGACGGATTTAGCTCAATTTCCGCTGGATTCTTCACATTTCTGCAATAATGTACAAAAATACGAAAGTAGACGGAATTGGGGAGAATAGTAGCTTAAACTACATAAATGAGCTCTGAAATGCGTGTAAAATGGGATGTAAAACATCATATAAAAGACACGCATCAAACTTCCCCAAACCAAACCCTTGCTTGTCCCCAAGCAAGAACTAAACTCGATCTAATGACCTAATGGAACGAGTTCAATCTCAGAGCGAATTGCAACATGAATAGCCTAAACCAATTTAATGCACAACCAACAATCAATTAGTAATGTGAATCATGCAAACGAATTATGAAGCCGTTAAAAACTGCTGAACCGTCAACCATAGAGACTTATTAAATAGGACTCTCACGGGTCGCTCAATCACTCAAATAAGCACAGGTGAATATATAAGAGGATAGAAAGAATTCATTTTTGTAAAGACTCTCACCTAACTGCGACCTATAAGAACATGCCTGCAATAAAATATGAAAATGATCTCTACAACCGTACATATGCATTCCAACCAAACAGATGACCATGACACATGCCGAGGTAAATATGGATATGTGAGGTATGAGTAAGAAGAGGCAAAGATAATTATTGGAGTGTGGAGGTACAGGTGATCAAGCTATTACCAAACGGAACCATATCGCAACATCCAACTTCTTGCTCATATTCAATCGAAACGGTGCTATAGCAAGCACAAAACTCACAATCTCCAATATAATTAATCAATAAACTCCCCATAAGATATAAATGCAACGTGGGAGCAAAAATCGCCATAAGATAAAGGATTGAATTATGCGAATTGATTTTCTTTTCTTCTCGGAACTCCGGTCGTTCGACCATCCTAAACAGTACAGAACCTCTTTTTTTCTTTCTTTTTCGAATCATTTTTCATCTTTTTTTTTTCGTTTCTTTTCTTTCTCTTTCTTTCTTTTTCCTCCTTCATTTGTCTTCTTTATTTTTTTCTTCCCAACATTATCTCAAATGAGCATATGCCACCAAAAACAAAGTAACAATCCCGAGAACTAAACTACTAGCTTGGCAAGGGCAGGCTAAATGTAGGATGTAGTAAATAGGACAAAAAAAGATATTTTTGGCAGTGTGGAGCTTATGGGTAAAATGGGAACAGGAAACCTCTTCCACATGTGTCAACAAACCACAGACCGAATGCATACAGGTATTAAGCAGATTAAGTTCATATTTATGCATATTGATATAACATGTCTCATAAGGAGTAACTACTCACATCCTAAATGAACTGGTCATGAATGTCACCAGTTATAAGCTCTAAACCTCAGAAAATATAAGTAGTTTGCCAAAAATCTAAGTCAAGTCTCAAGTCCAGCAAATAATTTAACGAAAACTCGTAGACTATGCGAATGATTCTACTAATAACATGTCAATTAGCAAGGCTTAGGCATAAAACAGCTGAAAATGCAATGTCATCAGGGAAATACTGCCGTTCCGACTCAACCTATATGCTAAAACAAACATGAAATTTTTTGAATTTTTGAAATTTTTTCAATTTTTTTTTTTGAATTTTCTGTATATATGAGGGAAAATAAATAACAATGCAAGACAAAATTGTAAACGTGAATGCAAGCAAATGAAATGCAACGCAAAACCCTTCCCCAAACCAAATCACACAATGTCCCCATTGTGCAAAATCATGTAATGAAATAAACAAAGGAAATGGGATTTTGCGTAAAATAAATAAATAAGACATGAAATAAGGACTCGGAAACTCACAAGACTTTAAGCGCAGCAAAAGGAAACTTCCCCAAACCAGCGTGAGCTAGGAGGTTTCAGTAGCTAGCAGTGCTACCAATAAGTACCTGAAAAGACAAACAAAAGTACCGTGCGTAAAACGAGAAAACAATTTTGGGACGGTAAAATTATGTGCAAAGCTAAGAAAATGGAGGATATCAGAAATAAATCACCGAATATAGTGGAGAGAAAACTCCCTCAATTCCGCAAAACGACCCAACACAGCAGGGGAAAGGTCGTGAAACAGGTACAACAGCGTTGGGCGGTCGATCGACCACAACACCCAGTCGATCGACCAGGGTGAACAGGAACAGAAGCTCCTAGAAATCGCAGCTCAGTCGATCGACCATACGGACTACCGATCGATCGGGATAGTCTTTGAATTTTCGATTTCTTCGAATTAGCTCAATAACTTGAGCTAATATGGTCTATATAGCTGTAAAAGCACATAATAACGCGCCCAAAATTGCGCAAAACCCAAATATAAAATCTAAAGTGTTTAAAAACCAAGCACACGACTAAGAGTTTTTATTTCTAAACAACTATGAAGTTTTATTCAAAACAAAAACAAAACACATCCGGGTTGCCTCCCGGCTAGCGCTGGTTTCAGACAGGTCCCGCTCGACCACTTTTTCTTCAGCAACTTACTCTAATGGAGCCCAATCAAAACAACTCAAGGCTCTCAGCAACCTATCATACATCTGCGCATGTGCTACACAAAACTGTAAGTAGCACCATAAGATAGAAATAACATAGGAAATCAAAATGTAAAATCGTTTAAGTCTGACAAATTTCCTATGGCAGCTCCTAAAATCAGCCACAAAATAATTCTGCCCTCCAGCTAAGGGCGGAATATAAAAGCTCAAGTTAACCACAGGTGGAGAATTAACGAACTCAGGTGCATACGACTCAATAATAACGCGAGTAGAATTAAGATGCTCGGACGGGTATGAACTGTGAGGTGGAGAAGTCTGGTCATCTAAAGGAGAAGGTGGATAATCATCCCAAATGCAAGGGGTGGTAAAGTCAAATGGGTCAATCGGGTCCTCTATAATAGGTTCATCTATAATATCGTCATACACATCCCAATTAACCTCAAGACTGTCAAAATTTTCCTCCTCTCTCTCCTTATCGCTAGACTCGTCAAGTTGGAGATTCTCAAAGAGATCCTCCAAATCGAACTCACTATCAGTGCAAGAATCATAAAGGGGTTCTAAACTGTCCTCATAAAAAGGATTGTCAACCACGCTAATGGTCTCCTCTATGTCTCCGTCAGCATTTCCTAGATCGGTTTCTAAGGTCTCACCCACCCCCTCATCTGAGTCAACATGAAGAGAAAAAGTAGGTTTAAGAGATTCAGTAGCAAACCAATTAAAGAATTCTAATACCTCAATTACGGGGATTCCTTCGAAATCCCACTTACCTATAGACTCGAGGTATGCTCGCGTAGGGTCATTCATATGCCGGAAAAATGGTGCGAAGATATTTGGATATCGGAAAAGGCATCTCGTCTGGGCTCAATAAACTCCCAAAGTCTGGCTAAATAAGCACCAAAGATTTCGTTCTCTTCCTGCGGAAAACTCAGAAGGAACGACATGAGAACGGTCTCAAGGAACCGAAGTTCCCTGAGACTAAAGAAAGAAAGACTAAAATTAAAAACAACTAAAACTAGCGCTGCCTTCCCGGCAACGGCGCCAAAATTTGATACCTGTCGAAGTGAGTACCAAAAATAATATTTATAAATTCCAAACTACAACTAGCAAGTGGTAGTAAGGGTCGATCCGCAGGGAGGTAGGGAGTTCTAATTGTCTTATTTCAGTCTATGAGTTTCTGGAGGGGGTTTTGGAGTGGATTATATCTAAGTCTAAATGCATAAATAAAAGGCAAGTAATAAAAAGAGATGTAAACAATAATAAAAAGAATGCTAAGACGGTCGGTTCACTGCAGCTACGACGATGGGTTCCTAAGTAAGTCTGAATAATCACGATAGGTGGGAAAATAAGAAGTCCTCTCGGTCCATTCTTAACTAGTAGCGCCTCTCAGCCTATGCTATTGGTCCCTAGGTCTCACTAATACTAGCTCTCGCCCTGAAAAATGATTCCTAATGCCTAAACTTTACCTATCTTTCGATCTTAGTAAAATTTAGTCGTTTCAATTTAGTCAATTTCCCTTCCCTATCTCTCGATCTTCTGGGTCGGTCAATTCCTAAGTAATTAACAAGTCTCCTCTCGGTCTCGTTGTCAAATATTGCAATTAAAGCATTAAAACGAAAGCTAAACTATCGCGCGTCAGTCGATCGACCAGCTAAGCTAGTCGATCAACTAACAGGTCCAGTCGATCGACTGACTAATCCAGTCGATCGACCAAAGGCCGACTTCAGGTCTACTAATCTACATCGTCTTCGCCGCAGGTCCCCTCACATCTTAGCACGGGGTAATTAGCTACGCATATTAATTCTAACTACGACTAATAAAGCGATAAAAACGAATAGCGAAGGCATAACTAAACTACTTGAATTATAAATTGCAACAATTGAGTTAAAGGTTTGGATCTAAACTAACAATCTAACTACTTAATGAATTGAAATAATACTGAAATAAAGAGCAGAAATACCGAATAAAAGAAAGGTAGGAAGAATCCGATTGCAAAAGGAGAACTTTATTGAAAACTAAACTAATTATAATTGAATCTAAAACGGTAAAATCAAATCAGTAGATGGGATTAACCCCTACTGAATGCCTCCTAAAAACTGATGTTCGAGGTCCTATTTATAGAGATGTCACGCAAAAACCTAAAAACTAATTACAATTGGGCTTCTAATTCTCGTTCTTAATTTGCGTCAGAGTCGAGGGGTGGTCGATCGACCACTTTGACCAGTCGATCGACTGGCTCTTTCTGAACAGTAACTTCTGTATGTCGTGCTCTGGTCGATCGACCATGTAGGTCAGTCGATCGACCAAGGGTGCTGTACAGAATTGCATTCTGACGATTCCTGCAGCGCGCACCGATCTTAAAACAGCTGCCATTTCTTCGTTACATGGTCAAATCAGGCGTTCTACGCGGCGTTGGAAAGCTAAGAGGATAAGCTTTCACCGCCAATTGGAATCATGCAATTATCAGCTCTAGAATTCGAGATATTGCCATCTGAAGCAGGCTGCAATATCTCGAAGTGCATCTTTGCTTGTTAAACTCGTACGCACCCATGCTTTTGCTATCTTTAGGCCTTGAAACGCGCACCAAGCTCATTCCTAGAGTCAATACTTCACGTTAAATGCAATGCATAATACTCGGGGACGGATTTAGCTCAATTTCCGCTGGATTCTTCACATTTATGCAATAATGTACAAAAATACGAAAGTAGACGGAATTGGGGAGAATAGTAGCTTAAACTATATAAATGAGCTCTGAAATGC
The DNA here is from genome assembly GCF_048544455.1 of Silene latifolia. Taxonomy (NCBI): domain Eukaryota; kingdom Viridiplantae; phylum Streptophyta; class Magnoliopsida; order Caryophyllales; family Caryophyllaceae; genus Silene; species Silene latifolia. Next base: position 45,883,232 of record NC_133529.1, on the reverse strand, counting down.
GTGTAAAATGGGATGTAAAACATCATATAAAAGACACGCATCAATAGACATTAAGGGTAAAACTCACTATCCTCAACCATAAGTAACAATGCATCACTAAACCTCAAACGCACTTGACTTCCATCACAGTTCACAAGGAAATGGTTACTCTAACCAATGAATCTCAAGAGAATAGATAACAAGGTAGAGGAATCACAAACAAAGATTCACTCCCAAGAATATGAGACAAAGAAACGATAATTCTCTCCTCATAACAAGAGAGAGGAGTTTTAAAGAAGTTTAGGAGTAACAAAAGCTGTAGAAGTGGTGAAATGACGGGTCCTCGACCACCAGAAGAATTTAAGGTATTCCAAAAAGTGGGTAATAGACTACCAGGACACCACTGAATCAGAACTTCAAGGCATGACCGGAAGAATAAAATGAAGAATGGGAAATAAGAAAGAAAAAAAGAAAAGAAGGATCTCTTAGCAGCAGCAGCAACAGGAGCATCGTCATCTTCCTCTTAAATCCGTTCTAAGGACTTCTCAACCCAAACAACATCTCAGTAGCAAGGTGAACCAGTTGATGAATCGTGTCTGCATGATGTGACTCCTATTTAAGCACATTTGGTCCCCTAACTAGCCTAGTTCCTATGCTTTTTAGTATGTATTAGGGTCATTTCTTGTCTTTAGCCTCCTGCTATGCATGTTCTATGAGGCTTGGTGTCCTTTGTAGGAGAAGAGCGTTAACTTGACTAGATGGAGTGAAGCGGAGCTAAATTGATAACATATAACGACCAAAGCACCAAAGAGGAGACTAACACTAAAGGCCTAAGCTAATAAATCAAGTAAAAAAAGGGCGAAGATGAAGACCCCCAGGACCCCTCAACGATCCCTACGGATCTTGAGGCAGTCAGAGAAGAAGAAACCATGCTGGCTCAAGATCCGGGCGTCTTAAGCCCAATCCGGGCGTCTCAGCGACCAATCCGAGCGTCCCGAGTATAGAAAGAGCGTCTCTCCCTTCACAAGACGTGGGGCTCCTCCTGAGACTTGCAAGGCTCTATTCTCCTTCTAAAAGGGTCTAATCGTCATTTAAGCCCTTAGTTAACCTAATCCTTGTATTACTATAAATACCTCTTTTGTAATAACTAAAGGATTAAGTCCTCTTAGATTAGATAAGCCCTCTTCGTGGAGGCAAAGCTCTCATTAAGAGTAGATTAGAATAGATTAATCATTCCACAAATTGCACTTTAATCTTTCCTTAATCATTGTTTAAGATTTCTTATTGGGTAATTGAAGAGTATTGGGTTATTATTGGAGAATTGACAACTCTTCATCAATCAATCAAGTTCTCTTCTATTATTCTTTGCTTTCCATTTGTTTATCTTAATATTGGTATAATCTCTTTACTCGTTACTCTTTATTGCTTATCTCTTCACTCTTTCATCATGTATATGCTTGTTAAGATGATTGACACCATTGATAACATGTCTTCCATGATAATGAGTGAGTAGTCTCCTAGCTATGGATTAGTGGGGGATTAGGGAAGTTAATCATGGGGTAAATTTATGCTTAATGAGTTCATATGAATGCTTGCTTATTGTTTTCCAACTTATGCACATATCATGTTTGATGAAATGCTTGATTGACAACCTAGCATGTTTTTCTTATCCTTTCAACAAGACTTGTAAGACATAAACCAACTCAAGGCTTGTTAGACCATGCATATAGTTGATTAGGAAGAATTAAGTTGACTTGTAGGTGTTTTATAGTCATGACCAACTCGGCTCCGGGACCCAAACCTTCCTAGGACTCATTTATGTTATCTCACCATGAATAGGGAAAACCAAAGTCGACTTGTAGGTGTTGTACAGTCATGACCGACTCTCCTCCGGGACCTAAGTTTCCCCTAAGAATTGTAAGAGGTACACTAACTTGATTCCAAAAATAATAATTGCTTGCATCTATGAGACTCATTTATGCTACCTTACCATGATTCCCCTATGATCCCATGACACCCTAGAATTGTTAATCATTTGTTTACCCTTCCATTTCTATTTACTTGTCTTGTTATTTGATTGTTTACATTTCCTTGTTGTAGCTTAGAACACAACTTCAACCTAAACCAACTGTGACACTAGCATAAATTGAGATAGATTGACTTAGAACCCAAAGGACACCGTCCCATGGATCGACCTCGACTTAACCACTATATAGTTGTTTGTTGAGATTATAAATGTGTTTGATTGAGCGTACGATGACAATGCTACATCAAAATGGCACCGTTGCCCGGGACGGTGTTTTGTGATTAAGTTCTTGTTTGTTTGTCTATTTTGATTGTGCTTTAACCTTGAGGAACTTGTTCCTCAAGATCGTTCTTACTGTTTTTGTGTTGTTTCCTTGGTTGTAGTTGTTTCCTTGTCTTAGCTATGATGGATCAAGACTTGACATAAGGAGTATGTGGTGGATCTTTTGAGTATGACTATGGATATGGGGAGTTTGAGGAGCAAGTCAACACAAACCTACCTTACAACTCATACAATGAAAATCCTAACTACTACCCCAAATTTTCCCACCAAAATCCCCACATCCAATATCCACAACAACCATCCACCCAAGACTCAATTTACAACCAATTCCAAATGCCAAAATATGTCACTTTCACACCCACACACAACAAGAATGTTAGGTTCATATACCTATTATTAGACTTTTCTAATGGTGAACAAATTAACATTTTAATATGAGTTCAAAAGATCTAGTGTATGCATAACTAAATTATATATAAAATGAGAAAACAATGGTTCTTACATTGTTGTTGGTTCGAAAATTAGGGCACAAATAAGGACACCTTCCTTATTTGTTCTTGAGCTTTATAATAATGGATTATCCTCCAACCTCAAGTGTAGAGATGCTCCTTAACAATTGCACCCAAGACTATATCCCTTAAAACTAATATATGAATTAACTAGATTTAAATATTAGTATACTTAAATAATTCTAATAATATTTATATTACTACACTAGTAATATTAACTTGTAATATTAGAATATGGATGAACAATTTAATATATTCTAAAAACTAGTTTTAGAGAGAAGTGGGAGAATATTATTAGAATGATGTGAATTGCATGGAAGGAAAAATAGAGAACAAATTCTCTATAATAGAAGGGGGAGCCGGTTTTGGAGAGGTAAAGAAGGCCAATGCATGGCCTTCACCTTTTTCTTTTTCTCTTCTCTAAACATTAGTTGTGTAAGGCTATGATTTTAGGTTAATCATGTTTCATTTTAATATAAAATAAAACATTCATTATCCCTAAATCCCTCCATTATTTCGGTCCATGTATAAAATGGACTTCCATTTTATTTTGTCAAATTGTCATTTGTCACACAATATGTCACATGTAGCATGTAACATGTTTTTAATTAATTTAATGCATATTTATCAAATAAATATCATTATATACATTAATTAATTTACATATAACAAATTGTCTAGTAATTCTTGATCACATAAATAAAATGGGTCATATAATTATAGTTCACAACATTTTGCAATTATAATCAATCAATCATTCTTAATTTAATTGTTTCAAAAAAAATAATGAATTTTAGTAATAAAATCTTTTAATTACTAAAATAAATTTTATTTAATCAAATTACAATAAGATATAAATATTCTCACTCACAAAATGAATTGTTCAATTTAAGGAATTTTTTTTGCAAAAGATTATCATTTCATTTCCTTAAAGAAAAGAAATTACAAGTTTTTGCAGAAATATCACACTAACGAACAGCTCAAGCCTAAGACCCAAGGAAACCATGCTCTAACAATGAGCACTAACTATGAGCAAACTAAGAGCAAAGCCTATCAACAAAAGCATAAAATCGAGGATTCATACACAATCTCACAGCAACAATGTACTTAACACTAGTGACCATTGTCTGAACAGTACACTCCTGATGCTTGAAGATTCGCCCATTCCTCTCCATCCAAATGCCATAAATGGCCGTAGCAAGAGTCGTTCTAAACTAGGCTGCAGCCCAACCAACCTGGGAACTAGAAGCATAACTCCATTGCATTCTCTCAATCAAATCAGAGCTTCTGACTGACAAATGCTGCCACTGGTGCAAAGCTGTCCAGACTGCCTGAGAAAAGGAGCATCTGAAAAACAAATGCTGGTGAGTTTCCAAAGCTTGCTTACAAAGACTACATCTATTCACAAAATGGAAGCCCCTAAGCTGCATGTTATCCACAGTTGCCAACTTTCCTTGAGCAGCAAGGATGGATGTAACTCTATGTCTAGGAACAATGCTCTGATGAAAAAGGACTGAATACCAATCCTCCTGATGTTGTGCATCAAGCAAATACTCATAAATTTGACTTGTAAGAAGTTTACCACCTTTAACCCAAGAGTCAAACAGACCCATGGCTACCTGGCTAGAACCTGCTTTAGTAAGAAAAACATCCCTAGCAGCCAAAATTCCCTTGAAACTAGAAGAAAACTGATATTTGGAAGCAAGGGGACCAACTGGAATTAGTTTTCAAGACATACTCTTTATTCCATTTTACCCACAGACTAGTAGGACCATTAGAGAGCTTCCAGATCCATTGAAGCAATAAGGCAATATTCCAAGTTTGCACATTCTTGATGTTAAATCCTCCTCTATTCCAAGCAGCACAAATATGATTCCAGCTTTTGAACTGCATCTTTGTCTCCCCATCCTTAATGCCCCAGAAAAAATTCCTACTTAAATGATTAATCTGCTTAAGCACAGTTTGAGGAAGCGGAACACTTGAACACCAAAAGTTCTCTAGACCAAAAATGACAAAGATAAAGCAAAGAGCCTTACCAAAGATAAGTAAGAGACTTGACTGACCAATGCTGCAACTTAGTCTGAATCTTTATGATCAAAGAATCATACATACTCACAGAGTATCTAGAAGAACTAAGAGGCAAACCCAAATAACGAAAAGGAAAGCCTCCTTCAGAAAAACCAGTAGCATTCAGAATAGCTTCTGTAACCTCCTGAGCAACTCCCCCAAAATATATATTAGTTTTCTCCACATTAGCAATGAGACCAGAGACAGAAGCAAAGGTAGTCAAAGCTTGCTGAACAGCTAGCACATAAGGCATATCCCCACGAAAAACACCATTAAATCATCAGCAAAAATAAGATGAGTCAAGCTCAACCTACTACATTTAGGATGGAAAGAAACCAAAGGTTGTTGGCAAAGAACTCTTAGAGATCTGGACAAGATCTCCATGCTAAGAACAAAAATATATGGAGAGAGAGGATCCCCTTGTCTGATTCCACCCTTACCAGAGAAAAAGCCAAAAAGACCCCCATTAAGCTTCAAAGAATACCAGGTCCCAGTGATACAACCAGGGATCCATTTAATGAACTTCTGAGGAAACCCAAACTCCTTTAACATGTCTACAACAAAGCTCCATTGCAAAGAATCAAACGCTTTCTTAATGTCTACTTTAATAAGACACCTTGGAGAAATGGATCTCATATTGTAGCCTTTAACCAAAGCTTGGGAAAGAAAGATATTATCATGTATACTCCTCCCTTTAACAAAAGATGCCTGTTCTTCCCCTACAATTAAAGGAAGCACCCTCTGAAGCCTATTAGCTAGAACCTTACTAACAGCTTTATAAAAGACTGTGCAACAGGATATAGGTCTGAAGTCCATCACTGTACTAGGAATGTCTTTTTTAGGAATAAGAGAAATGATGGTCTAATTAGCTTGCTTAGCCATTTTGCCAGTCCTAAAGAAACTCTGAACAGCCCTACAAAGATCACCACCAACTATACTCCAAGCTGACTTAAAGAATCCAGCTGAGAAGCCATCAACACCATGACTACTATTAGAATCCATACTAAACACAGCATCTCTGATTTCCTCTATGGAAACAGCCTGAATTAGACCTACAGTATCTTCCTCAGAGATCTTAGGACCACTAGGAATAAGAACAGTATCTAAACCAGCAACATATTTAGCCTCCCCCAATAAGCTCTGATAGTAACCTTGGAAAGCAACCCCCACATTATCAAGTCCTTGCTGCATAACTCCTGTATGATCACAAATTGCACCAAGAACTTGGTGGTGCTGACGTTCAGAGATCTTGTCAAAAAAATATTTAGAGCCACTATCAGAAAGCTGAATATTCTTAAGTTTGGCTCTCTGTTGAAAATATTTAATTCATCAGTCTTAAATTTAGTAAATTCCTTCAGCCATTTCTGCTCTTCCTGAATCAAGTCAGCAGAAAAAGGATCAGACTGAAGATTTTGTTGACAGTAAAGAAGTTGGGCTTTAGCTTCCTTTACCCTGATAGAAACATTACTAAAAGCTTTATTATGCAGCTTGGAAAGAGCATGCTTGACAAACTTAAGCTTCTTAAACAAACAAAACATAGGACTGCCAGCAATAGGGGAGAACCAAGCATTTTGAACAGTGGTCAAAAAGTCAGGGTGCTCCACCCAGCTATTCAGGAAACTAAATCTCTTTAAAATCTTCTTATCCTCAGAGATAAAGACCAAGATAGGGGAATGATCAGATATACCAGCCTCATGGAAGATAGCATGAGAACCAAGAAAGGAAGAAATCCAAGAAGCATTGACAAGCACCCTGTCAAGCTTAGACCAAACCCTAGCCCCAGGCTCCTGCTTATTAGTCCAGGTCATGTCACATCCAGAGCTACTAATATCATCCAAGTGACAGTAAAAAACACAAGAATTAAACTCAAGCATCTCATGTAAAAGGGGAGGATTAGAGCTAAGCTTCTCCTCAGGGCACCTAACAACATTAAAATCAGCTAACACCATCCAAGGATTAGGAGAAGCCACTGAACGAAGAGAGTCCCATAAATCTTCTCTCTGAGCAGCATCATTACTACCATAGACAAAACTAAGACTGATATCAGTGTTAGTCTCAAAATGGCGAACCAAACAACTAATAACTTGAGCCTCCATCTGAGTAATACTAATGGAAACAGTTCGATGATTAAACAGCACCCAAATTCTCCCATTGTAGTGTTTGTCATAGTTACAGATACTTTGCCAATTACCAAAATATTTCTCAAGAATATACTTTGCCTTCTGTTGGGTTGCTTAACCCTCGTTTCCAACAGAGCTATCAAATCCAATTTATTCTCATATATATAGTTCATTACCTCACTATGCTTAATAGGGTTATTAAAACCCCTAACATTCCAGGCAGCAACTTTCATTAGGCTTTATCTGGAGGAACAACAACTTCCTGAGTAGCCCCTAAGGAAACCTCTGAAGATTCTGAGTGCTTTTCAGCAGTTATGCCAACAGGATCAGAAGAGGGCTCTAGAGATCTCTGGCCAACTGAGCCTACATTCTCTAAAGCAACTCCTGACTGTGCTGGATTAACCACTGAGGTACCACCTAGTTCATCAACCTGAATCACCATAGTTTCCTCAACCAGTAAGTCCTGCTCAGCAAGAAGGGAGAACTGATTGGGGGAGTAAGGAATAGAGTTAGTTTCCATATCACCATCAGAATGAGAAGAAACCCTAACCGGATTTACCACAGAAACACTAGAGCATCTTGAGTGCTTTACAGAACCCCCCTTTGACAGCTTACCACTAGAGGGTGAGGATCTCTAACCTTGCTTAGAGCCTGAGTCTACTTTCCTCACCTTAGATGGAGAAACTATCAAGGGGACCTCTGAGGTACCACCTAGCTCTTGACCACTAGTTCCAATAGCCTGTGTAGGGGAAAGAGTATTCTCTAATCCAGACCCTGTAGGAGTACAAATTTCACTCTCAACAACAGGCTGCTCCTTAGTAACCTTAGCTTTCTCCCTTTTACAAGAATCTAAAGTATGACCCAACTTACCACACCCTTTTAAAAAGTAAGGATACCATTCATAGACAACCTTCTGGGTAACCTGCCCTAAGTAAGGGATGTTAGGAACCACTTGGTCAGGTAGACTCTTAGAGACATCAATTTCAATCAAGACCCTAGAAAAGAAGAGCTTGGCCTTAGTAGTAGGTGTGACCCTAGCAAAAGTAAGGACTTTATTAACTTGTATCGATATACAATTAATCAACTTATCTATTAAGGGAATTGTCCTATAGGTGTGACGTTAAGGGATCAACTGATTACCACCGTCAAACGACAGTAATGTCAAACTCTAGTTAGCCAATCAATACTGATTAATGTTGATCAGTTGACTATGTAAATGAATCATCCCTTACGTATTCCTAATTTGAGATTTAAACATGTGATCGCACTATTGTTGAGGACACATACTCCAACAAAGAAGATGACCTAAACTTTGACATTCAAAATGTGGTTCTCCAAATGATGGGAGATCAACAAAATTTCTTCAAGCAAGTGCTAGAGGAGAGCCAACATAGGGACAATGTTCTTCAAAGCATTACTACCTATGGTGAGGAGTTGGCAATTCGAATTGCCCAAATGAAGGCGACCCAAGCAACCACTCCTCACCAATCTTGAGCATTGACTGTGAATGTGAATTTGAGGTAATGACCTTTCATGAAGAACATGTGAAGTGGGAAGAGCCAATCTCCTTGAGCTCTTGTGAGTATGAAAGTGTCGTATTTGATGAAGAAGACATGAGGTTGAGTAAGCTAAATACTCTTTACCTTTGTGAGTATGAGGGTGTGACTTTTGAGGTGAACATTTAGATGGTGGAGGAAGAGTTATTGAGGAGAAGTAAAGCCCCTATTTATGATTCATATGGAGAAAGCGATGATGACGCATCTATGGAAGAAGATGATGAGGGAAAGATGGACTTAAATGATGAATGGAGTTATGGGATTAGCTTGCTTGAGGAACCCATCCTTGAGAAGTTTGAAGATTACTTCGATGAAGAGGAGGAATGCCTCTTCCTTATTGAACATAAGAACCTTCTCACACCCACTATGGAGCTCATGATAGTTGGAGATGACGTTGTGGACCTTCTCATGAAAGTCAAATCGTCATACAAGAATTACTTGGTGGAGAAGCTCAAAGACAAATCTAAGAGGGAGCTCACTTATGAAAACTTGGTGATACAGTCGTTTAGTACAAAAAATAATTACCTAGGACAACTAACAGAAGTTAGCGAAAGTAGGGTCGGTCTCCACAGGGAGGCTATTGTATCTATCTACTAATTAAGTCTGTCTAGTAACAAATGGGGGGTTTCAGATGATTTCTAAACTAATGAAGGTTTAAGGCAAGAGAAATAAGAGAAAAGAGCAGTAAAGACAGCGACAAGCGAAATATGTAATCAAATAGAGAGAAATATGCTAGGAATTCGGTTCACCATGGCAGTTTACTAACTCAGTCATAAATGGTTCAGACAGTAAACTGCGAGAAGGGCAAGGGAAAGGTCCTTTCGGTCCGCTATCCTCCCTAAAAAACAACTAACTTAACTTCCGTCCTCATTAGGGTAGTCTACTGTTCATAACAAGTCTGTTCATTCCAATCTTCCGATATAGGATTGAATTTAACCAGATTAATGGGTTTAGAAGCGTGCACTCAACTAAACGATTACAGTTATTTTGTTATAAAACAGTTCTCACAATTTATTATCTGATCTATTCACCACATCGTCAACTCACTACCATGGCTCCCCTAATCCTAACATAAGGGAAATAAGCTACTCATACTACTGATGTAATTAACAACGATAACAATAAATAAACCAAAGGAAGACATTATAAATGAATAATGACGAAGCATAAAATAATTAAGATAATAATTAAACAGAGATTTAGAGGCAAGGATTAAGAGCGAAACAAAGAATTAAACTAAGATTAAAGAGTAGAGAAAGATTACAAAGTTTAGATCCGGAGTTAAGAGGCAAAGCAAGCAAGATAAAAAGTTCCAGCAGTGATTAAGAGAAAATGAGTAATTAAGCGTAGTGTAATGTGTGTTTATTAAAATAATCTCGTCTTCCTTAAATAGGGAAGAGATTATTGACTAAAATAAACCTAAGCACGGAAAAAAAATTCCGAGCAAATAAGTAAATCACTTGAACGAGGCATTTCATTCCTATAGATCGAGTGATTATTCAGCAAAACCCTTCGATCGAACAAAATAGCTTTCGATCGAGAACTTCCAAAACAGCCCTCTTCGATCGAGCTCAGCAGGATCTCGATCGAACTCCTTGCTCTGCCAAAACCACTCGATCGACCACAATAGCTCTCGATCGAGTAACTTTCCACTGAAAATAGCTTGAACACGCTTGGTCAGCTTCTAAGGATCTCCTTCACGCTTCCCTAGGTACGACATTCCGTTCTAAACCTTCATCTCCTTAAAATGCATGCTAGGAGGAACGAATAAGGTACGATTCCACCACTTTAAGGTCCGTTCCTGCAAATGAGATGAAACAAACCAAAGTAGCCAATTCGGGGCATTTTGCAATACAAAACTGTAGAAATGTCATAGAAATGCGTGCAATAAGAGGCTAAAAAGATTATATAAATTGCACGTATCAAATCTCCCCAAATCAAACCTTTACTCGTCCTCGAGTAAACTAAATGCAAACTAATGGAATGGATAAGAAAACTCAGAGCTAGCTATAACTTGTCTACTTAAACCGTTTAATGCAATCAAAACTAACAATTACAGCTACATCAGTCAAGCGCAAACGAGTTGTATGATGTCTATAAATAAACTGAACTGTCGACCTTGCAAGACCTTTAAAAACGGACTCTCACGGGTCACTCTTATCTCATGAAGCAAAGGGTAAGTATAAATGTGTAAGAGAAGAAGAGAAATCAGTCACTCACCCAAACTACGACCCACATAAACATGCTTGCAACAAAAATGATAGACGATTCTAATCACCATACATACATTCCAACCAAACAATGTCTGTCACAGCTGAGGGCTTGCAAAAGTTATAGAAAAGTGAGGGTACGGGTAAGAAAAGGCAAAACAGTTATGGATAAAGTGGAGGTAGAGCATCAAGCTAGCACCTAAACAAGACCATACTAAGCAAATCCGGTTCTCAGCCGATTATGAAGTCAAACACAAGTGCCCTTCTTTGGCACAAAACTCACTAACCAAAAACAACAACTCCTCAAATGATATAAATAATACATAGGGGTAAGACCGTCACAAACTTCCCTTTTTTACACGGTCTATTCTTTTTCTTTTCTTTTTTTTCTTTTTTTTTTCATGCTTTTCGCATTTTCCCGTGTTGGAGTTAGTGTCCTCCACAATAGTGCGTTAACATAATAAATCTCATTAATGGAATATTATCAGATATTTAATTATTTGATCCTCGTCAGTTGATTAACGTAAATCGATAACTGTTGGCTGACTAGATTTTGACGTTATTGTCGTGAGACGGCGGTGATCAACTGACCCCTTTCGGTCACACCTAAAGGAACGAACCCCAATAGACAACTAATTAATTGTATGAGATACAATTTATTTAGTCCCTTGATTTGTAGACTAAAAGGTTAGTCGATTATTTTTAGAGAGATTTCGAGTTGCGATCTCGAGGCACGGCAGTTATTATTTAATTATGTGATAATTGAATAATAAATTTTGGGAGACGGGTTTTAGTTAATTAATTGTTAATTCACTAAAATTATACTAATTGATTAATGTGATTAATATTAGTACGTATATAATATGTGTAGTGGTACACGTATATTTACGGAGTGATTTGGACGAATTAATTATGGAAGTATTTAAACATGAAACGATGTTTAAAATAAAATTACACGTATTTGTGCGACAAATATAAGAACCAACATGGACCCGTAAATGGGCAAGTGGACCGTGTAAAATAGAGTAGTGGATGATTAGGAACATAATCATTTCACCTTACATTATATACTACCATAAGTTATCTTATATAGATTTTGCATGTGATGCAAGATTAAAAAATATAAGACAAATTGAACACTCCACTTCACCTACCCTCCCACCGGTTTTTCCCCCATATACACTCAAGATGTTTGCTCATTTTTATATACAACAACACTTGAACATCTTTGCATGTGTATCTTTTTCTCTCTAAAAATAATAGAGCATTCTCTTACTAAGATTGTTAGTATACAAAAAATAATATTTACTAAGAGAGTTAGTAATATTAAAATATTATCAAGGGTATAATTTTAACAAGTTTCCAGTTAAATACTTGTTAGTTTTTTGGGTTAAGTTCTTGGGTGCATCTTGAAGGAGATCTTCTCTTTGAAGATTTGTTAGTAGGATCATCCATTTGTTATAAGCTCAAGAACAAACTAGTAAGGTGATCTAGTTTGTGCCCATTTTACCATAAAATCAATGTAAGGAAATTGTTTTTCCTTAAACTTTCATTGTTATGCTTTTATATTTGCATGCATGTTACATAGATCACTTAAATGATAAATTATGAGATAATTTAATTTTTATTAGAGAGTCTAATATGGATCTATGATCTTTCAAGTGGTATCAGAGCTTAGGCTTGTAATTTGCATGTTGATTTTAAGCATTTTAATGAATTATGAGATAATTTATAAAAACTCAAAAATTGTGTTAGAAGAGGTTTTAGCACGAAATTTTTGGGGCATGCATACCTACTGATCTTAAAAGGTTTGTGGTTAAGTTTGGTGATTTTTGAAGTTATTTTGCTATTTTTAATGATTTTTGGTAGAAAACCGAGTCAAAATGCCGTATTTTAGTTAAAAAATTGACTAAAAATAGTTAAAAGTTGATTCGGTGCATGGATTTTTTATGGTATTTCATGCATGTTTTATACTGATTTCATGCAAAAGGTTGAAGGTTGGTTCGAAATTTTTGCATTTTTATTGATTTTATGAGATAAAAGTCGATAAAAGTGAAATTAATTAATCATAATTTCGAAACAATTGATTCTGCCCATAATAAATTAATGTACATTTAAAAATATTATTTAAATGGTAAAAGTGAATTTTAATTTGTATTTTCACCTTGTTTTGATGTTTATTGGTTTTAGTGGTTAAAAACCGATAAATATCGATCTTTTTCTTCATAAAATTTATCCGGAATTTTTGGACAATTTTTTTAACATTTTGGTGTTCTTGGGAGTGTTCCAGAATACTAAAAATTTTTGTTTCAATTTTTAGGTAATTTTTCAATTATTTTGGATTTTTACTTAAATATTATGATTTTACCGATTAAATTAGCAAAATATCACCAAATCAAACTAATTATTTATCATAAAATTAGTGAGGACTAATTTTGAGGTTCAAAACAGTTTGGACAATTAGTTTGGACTTAAATGAGATTTAAGAGTTGATTATTGATTTTTACATGTTAAAAATCGATTAAATCCACAAAAACCGAGATGGATACCAACGATTGATAGATAGGGCGATTTTGGCATGATTTTACAGCATTTTAAGCATATTTATTTAAGTTGAATGAATGATTGTCATTTATTTAAAGTATTTATCTTGTTGTACCTAGTATGGCCTAGTTTAATTTTAATCGTTATTACCCGAAATGAATGGGAATATCGATTTGTTTGTAATTAAATACGATCTCGTATCGTCGGTTTGTAATTAATTAATAGTTTTATTTATTTTATTAATTAATGTATAATAGGAATAGCTATGTAATTCAATTGTAATAGTTATTCTTACCGGCGTTTCCAAAATACGGATTACATCGAGACGGAGTCTATTTTTGAAAGGTGTTCCAAATCCCACAAGAAGCCACTTTTGGAATGAAGAGGCAAGGGACCAAGGAGTTGGTTTCCGAAATGTAATAGACTAGTTTTTATTAACTAGGTGGCCATACTAGGATTTATTAATATGCTTACTTGTTTGCTTGTTTTATTTTCGTGCATGCCAAAATCGCCATTCACATGCATTTTATTTTCGCGGTTGTCAATTCACGTCATTTACATTCACCGAATTAATTCACTTGTAAGGAATTTATGACTAAATTGACAAGATCTCTCACATAACTAAAATTGAGATTAGCCTTATCAATTAGTAACACCTATGAATCTCTTGTTCATTAGAGCCACGCTCGCCCAAGCGGGGTGTTCTCTTTTTACCTTGGGTAAGTAAGGTGGTTGACGTGGGCGTGTCGTTGTACACCCAATCAAAACACATTTATAATACTCAACAAAGAACTAGTTCGTGGTAAGTCGAGGTCGATCCATGGGATGGTGTGCTTTGGGTTCTAAGTCTATCTATCTCAATTTATGCTAGTGTCACAATCGATGGGGTTTGTAGTTGTGTTCTAGACTAATAAAAACAATAGAGTAAAACAAGCAATGAAAGGAAGGATGTAAACAAATGATTAAAAGTACTACGATGTCATGGGTTCATAGGGGATTCATGGTGTTGATCATACAAACATGTTTACGAAGTTGCAAGCAATTAATGTTATGGAGGAACCGAGTTGGTTTATGTCTTACGGTTCATAGGAAGAGTTGGGTCCCGGAGCCGAATCGATTAGATTGTACAACACCTACAAGTCGACTTACTTTCCACCTAATCAACTTCTATGCATGGTCTTACAAGACTCGAGTTGGTTTATATCTTACAAGTCAAGTTAAGTAGATAAGCGATGGTTGTAAATGCAAGGATTCATAGGCTTGGCATTTCATCAAACATAACATGTGCATAAAGTTGACATCACAACAAGCAAGCAATTTAATTATGAAAACATATTAGATTAAGCATGAATCAATCCCATGTTGGTTTCCCCTAATTACTTACTAATCCTAGCTAAAGAAACTACTCACTCATTACATGGGAAACATGTCATTAATGGTGTCAATCATCACAACAAGTATAAACATGATAATAGAATGAACAAATGAACAATAAAGATTAAAGAGTAAAGGAATTATACCGAACTTGAGATGATCGAAATAATAAAGCAAAGAATAATAGAAGAAACTTGATTGATTGATGAAGGGTTGTCAATCCTCCAATAATAACCCAATAATCTTCAATTACCCAATAATAAACTTGAATAATAAACTTGAACAATAATTAAGGAGAGATTAATGTGAGATTTGTGGAAAGATTAAAGAGTAATCTATTCTAATCTACTCCTAATCTAATCTAAAGAGAACTTGATTTAATCTAAGGAAACTTGATTATAGTCTAATAAAACTTGATGGTTTGATTATTACAAATGGGGTATATATAGTGGGGATTAGGTGTAAGAATTAGGGTTAACTAAGGGCTTAAATGACGATTAAGTCCCTACTTAAGGAAACGCCCGTCTTTTTGGAAGGATGGGCATCTTTCTTGAAGCTTGAAGAAACGAAATTGGTCTGCCTGGGAATCCGGGCGTCTTCAGCACGGGACGGGCGGATTCTGTGGTCTCTGCCCGGGCGTCTTGTGGAGAAGACGGGCGTCTTTGGGAAGACGGGCGGATTGTCCTCGGGACGCTCGGATTCTGGGCTGTGTATTTATCTTTTTCTTCTGTCTAGAAATCCGAGCGTCTTGAGGGGAAGACGGGCGTCTTGTTGGGAAGGCGGGCGTCTTCAGTCTCGGGACGCGCGGATTGGCGAACAGTTTCTTTGTTTGAGCTCGGATTGTAAAACGGACGTCATCTTCTCATCCGGACTCCTATTGGAGTGATTCAAAAGCCTAGATCACTTTTTTTTTCGATGCCGTTCCATCTAGCATATTTTCAGAGCCAAAGGAGCAACCTTTGGTTCGGTTTTCGAGCGATTTCTTCTTGTAATGCCTTCCCTCTCGTCATTCTTACTTTTAACCCTTTGATCCTTCTATATACACTTTATTCCTACATCTTTGGTCATCATTCTTGCCTCCTCTTCATACTAGTCCATCTAATATCATCAATAAGCTTTCAAATATGCACGAAAGACGGGAATTTCCGCCTTATTATCTCCTTTTCTACAAAACATATGAAATGCGATAGAAAAGCAAATAGGAATGTTTTGACGGATAAAATGGCCATAGAATGTTATAATAGTATGCAAAATAGGCTAAATTAGGGGACCAAATGTGCGCAAATAATGATCACATCAAATATCCCCAAACCGAACCTTTACTCGTCCTGAGTAAAGAGGTGACAAAAACTAGACCTTTATTTAAACTATCCTACTAATATAACCGATGTGAGACAATTAGCGGGTCTCACTCCGCCCCTTCAACTCACAACAAGACAACCATGAGGTAGGATGCCTTCTTGCAAGGCAAGGTGGGGCTTGCCAAAATGGCGATACATCCAAGCATTAAAGCACACAAAATCAAGTAATGGATGCATCTACAAAAGAATAGCCACTTTCCTCATCTAAGTGGCGGAAATTATCTACAAGGGAAGTAATTCAAGGGTACATACTCCTTCATAGATGCAATTTCTTCAAACTACTAAGCCTAGAAGGATACCAATAAATCACCTCCAAGTTGTGTCAAGCTAGGGTACCTTTGTCCTCAATCGTTAAATGCTTTTGTCAAGAGTAGACTCCCTATGGTGTTAGAAACACTGGGGGATCGCGGAATTCCCCCTCTTGCCTAGACAAGAAGAAGGGTCGTCCCCTCTCTACCATGCACAAAAATGGATACGATGGATAAAGGGATCGATCGTATTTGAGTTTCATTTGGGAGTTTGCTTTGTTGTTGTTTTTCCCCCCAATTTGTGTGGCATTTGACATTTGAGAACATTTTCTTTTTGCCATTTCTTATGATTTTTGGCATTTCAATACTTGACAACTTTCAACTTTTCTTTGCATTTCTTTTGAAAATTTTCAAAGTCACCCCATATGTAGTGAGGGTGCCTTATATTTGAAGCTTTAGGAGTTCTATTTTTGCTCCTCTTTTCATTTGATGCATTTTTGCAAACTTTCTTTCACTTTTCATTTCATTGAACTCAAATCAATTTCTTTTTGTGCCCATTCCCTTTGATGACAAAAATGTGGTAGAACATGGATGATGGATGCATGGTTTCAAGGGTCACCTTGGAATAAACGGTAGCCAAGGAGTTATCACACCACAAGGTACTCTTGACTAGGCCTTAAACCATGGGTCAAAGGATACTAGCATGACACATCCTAGGGTGTTTTACAAGTATTCTAACAAGCAAAGTCTTAAAAAGAAAAAGCATCTACTAGGGCCTATATACACTTGTCAAGCTTCCCAAGTAGATGGTTTCACAAAATTTTTCAAACATGCAAACTACATGCCATGATGCAACTAACATATATACATCCTAATGCATATGATTCTACCAACTAATATGCCAAATAATCTAAATGCAAGTCCTAAATTCACATTGTTTATACCGCATCAATCAAAATAAAGCCACATAGTCATTAACATAAAGAGGAAAAAGGAGATTGGAAAGATCATACCATGCGGTATTCAATATCCTCATATCTCGGATGTGGCATAGTCGATCAATGTGAAAAAGGATAAACAAACAAGCAAACAAGTATATACAATATATACAATTATACACTAAAAAGGAATGAACATGTTTTTGGATTTTTAAATTTTTCAAATTTTTATGGGTTTTGTTTTTATGAAATTAAAAGACATATTTTTGGGATTGTTTTTTCGAAATTTTTCAATTTTTATGCATTTTTGGAATATAAATTCCCATCCCCCACTTTATTTTGGACATTATCCTCAATGTACATGTAGGAGTAGGAATGAAAAAGAAAAACATGTTTTTGGATTTTTAATTTTTTTGAAATAAAGTACAAATGCGATGATATGATATGAATGAATGCATGCTCTAACTAAATGCAATTCTATATGACATATATAATAAATGAATGCAATCTACATTACACTAAATGATGCATGATTTCTAGTTGACTATGGTCACCCATGGTCAAACCTCCCCAAACCGATTTAAACACTATTTATAGTGTTGAAATGAATAGGTTTGGCCATTAGTAACTATGCATGAATTCTAATCTATATGCAACTATCTACATGAATTATGTGAGATATATTACAATGCAACTATACTAAATGAACTAGCTAATGCAAATGAAATATGATACAAATGCATGCAAAAGCTACACTAAATGCAATGTATATACAAAAGAGAGAGGGCGAGAGGGGTATCATACAAATGGAGGTGGTGAGGTAGGCCTCTTTCACTCGTCATCCTCCTCATCTTGGTAGCCATATTGGTGAGAGCTCCCGGCTTGGTCATACCCTCCTTTTTGGCCCCAATACCCTCCTTGGTCGAACTCTCCTCCTTGACCCGAGTACCCTCCACCTTGGCTAGAATGCTCTCCGTCGCCGCGATCCCAAGCTTGGTTCCCTTTATTAGGGAACAAGTGTTGTGGTTGTGCCCATGTGGGCAAAGGGCCATTAGGGTCAACATACCCTTGTTGAGCCATGTTATAGTATTGGGGATAGAGGGCCAAGTAGTTGTCGACCCTCCCTTCATGTACCCCGAGGTCCACTCTATTCATGAGTGCCATCAAATCATTAGGTTCAAATTTGGTATGAGGGATAAGGTATGGTGGGATAGGCACATAGGAAGGTGGGCGAATAGGCCTTGCCGGTACCCCACGAGGTACTTGTTATTGGCGGGGTGGCTCTTCCCTTTGAGGGGGATTGTCGAGAATTTGGATATCAAGGAGGTAGCTTGGTGGAGGCGAATATGGGCTCAATCATGGGTCAATGCCCGGTATCTTCCAACCCTCAAGGATGATTGAGGTGCATCCTTTGGTATACCATTCTACACTCCCTTCTTGAGTGTAGTTGCACCACCGGTGATGGTTGAAGACGGTGTGCTCATCAATCAAAGTCCTCCCCTCAAGAGGAGTATAGGTCCTACGGGCATTGAACCCGGGGCAAAGGTAGTTGGCCAAAATAGTAATTAGACCTCCCATCACGAAGGTCTTGAGTTGGGTGGTCCCTTGAGCAAAATCGTGAAACCTAGTAAGTATCTCAAGGGGTGTGTTGAAGTTATAGCGCCTCGTCCCTCGAACATTCAAATAGGACTCAAGAAAAGTTAAATCAATGAGAATACACCTATCTTGTTCGTACCTCCCATTGATGGTACCGGCCACAAAGCGCTCGGTGATTCGAATCACCGGATGTTGGATGGCGAAGGTATATCATTGCTTTAGACCGGTAAAATTCCTCCCGGAAATAGCCCTCCAAAGATGGTCCACATCCAAATTATCGGGTTTTTCGGTATAGTTGGTGGGCACTTCAAGACCGAAAACGTAGGCAAATTGATCAAGTGAAAGACTATGGTCTAGGTTGCACAACCTAAACTCCATGCCCACAGTCGTTCGGGTATTCGTTACAATGCGAAGGCTACTCAAAAACTCAAGAGTGAGACTAAGGTACGTCTCCTCATGGGCATGGAAAAGCTTTCCAATCCCTAGGCCATCAAAGAACATCTCGGTGGGGTACCTTATCCTAAGGATTTCCAATACCCTAGTATCTATGAATTGAGTGGGTTCATAGTTCTTACCTAGCAATTTGACAAAGTTCTTGCGGTGGTCATCGGATTCAAAAAGCACCTCTTGGAAGTACTCAAGTTGTTCAATTCTTCCCCTCATTATGGTACGGAAGTTCCTTGGTGGCATTACTTCTCGCGGAGTTGAGGAGGATGATCCCTTGCGCTTCCTTCCGGTGGATTCAACCAACTTCTTGGCCTTGCCCTTGAGGTTCATCATCTTGAAGTTGAGGAAATGGGGGTTTTGTTGGCTTTTGATGTGAGGGGAGTGTTTTTGAGGATGGAGATGAGTGTTTTAGGGTTTGATAAGGTGAAGAAATGAGGGAGAAAGGGGGTGATTTTGTAGAAGAAGAGGGGAATCCGGGCGGATAAGGGTGGGACCTGTCCGGTTTATCCGAGAAAAAGGGGCCAATCCGAGCGACTTCGCTTCGGGACGGGCGTCTTCTCATAAAAGGAGACGGACGTCTTCGTAAAAATCCGGGCGGATTCTGATGCAGGGATTCTGCTAAGTTGGGAGCAGGAAGAAGACGGGCGTCTTCTGAGTTGGGACGGGCGTCTTGTCAGAAATCCGCTCGGATTTCCTGGCAGCGTCAAAAATTTGTTTCAGATGTTATTCAGGACGGGCGGCCCGTGAAGAATACGAGCGTCTTTTCTCAGGACGGGCGTCTTGTGCTGAATCCGCCCGTTTTCTGAGACAGCGTCAACCAGTTTTTTGACGAGGGCCCTGGACGGGCGTCCAGGCCTCGGGACGGGCGTCTTCAGCTCCTTTTCTCCTTTTTCTTTCTTTTCCTTGCAATATCATACCCTTTCACCGATTTGCTATTCCTCCTTATCTTTTTCTGAAATTTGCTCATTAAAAATGTAAGATGACTCTCCCTCTCACCACTCTCATGCAAGAAATTAAATGCAAGTGTAATAATGTACAATATTATAAAAAGTAAAGGGTCCAAGAAATATCTTACAAATGGTGGTTTAAGATAGGACTCCACCAAATTAGTTCAAGTTGTAGAAATTCTTATCCATAGAGCTCAAGGCTCTTAGTAAGAGATCAAAAGCTTGTGAACAAGCTCCAAATAAGCACAAGTATGGTTTGCTTAACTTCAAGACGAAGCTTGGCCAAAGGAATTTGTCATTCATTGTTGTTTTCTTCCTCTTCTTGGCACTTGGATATTCACGATGCTTCAAACCAATTAGCCCATGATTCCTTTCATCACTAGGTATGAAGTATGGTTTATTTTCGTCCGGAGACTTCCACTTACCACCTTCTTCTTCAATCTTGATGATGATGATAGCATTTTGATTTTTCAATCCTTCCAAGGTGGAAGGAGAATTTTCATGGCATTGATGATCGAGTTCCTTAGAAGTTGTCATTGTGGGTGCCAAATCTCCACAAGTGGCTTCACGAGCAATTTTCTCTTTAAACTTTTTCACCAAGTAGCTCTTGTACGATACTTTGGCCTTTTGAAGAAGGTCTACCATATCCTCTTCAACGATCATTGGCTCCATGATAGGTGTCAAGTGGTCTTCATGAGGAACAAGGGAAGGAAGTTCTTCATCATGATAGGGTATCTCAAATGTCTCAAGGATAGGCTCCTCAAGCAAGGTGATATTATGAGTCCATCCGTTAGGCTCATCATCATTGTTGCTTTATTCATATGAATCATAAATGGGGGCTTCATTTAACTCTTTCTCCAATGTCTCAACATTCACTTCAAAGGACCACCCTCATACTCACAAAGGCTAAGAGTACTTGGCTTACTCAACCTCATGTCTTCCTCATCGAACACAACACTTTCATAGTCACAAGAGCTCAAGGAAATTGGCTCTTCCCATTTCTCATTTTCCATATCAAAAGTTACTACTTCAAATTCGCATTCATGCTCAATGTCCAAGGGATGGTGAGGAGTGGTTGCTTGGGATTCCTTCAATTGGTCAATTTGAATCTCCAATTCCTCACCTTGGGAAAAATGCCTTGAAGAACATTATCCCTCTTTTGGCTTTCCTCTAGCATTTGTTTGAAGAAGTTTTGTTGATCTCCCATCATTTGGAGAATCACATTTTGAATGGGTTCATTTCCTTGTTGTGGGTAAGTGTGAAAGTGGTTGTATTGTGGCAATTGAAACTCATTATGAAGTGGATATTGGGTGGGTGGTTGTTGTGGATATTGGATGTGGTGATTTTGGTTGGAAAAGTTGGGGTAGTAGTTAGGATTTTCTTTGTATGAGTTGTAAGGTAGGTTTGTGTTGACTTGCTCCTCAAACTCCCCATACCCATAATCATACTCAAAAGATCCACCACATACTCCATATGTAAAGTCTTGTGTCATTATCACAAAGACAAGGAAACAACTACAAGCATGGAAACTACACAAAAATGGTAAGAACAATCCTTGAGGAACAAGTTCCTCAAGGTCAAAGCAAAATCAAAATAGACAAACAAGTAAGAACTTAATCACATAGCACCATCCCCGGCAACGGCGCCATTTTTGACGTGGGCGTGTCGTTGTACACCCAATCAAAACACATTTATAATACTCAACAAACAACTAGTTAGTGGTAAGTCGAGGTCGATCCATGGGACGGTGTGCTTTGGGTTCTAAGTCTATCTATCTCAATTTATGCTAGTGTCACAATTGATGGGGTTTGTAGTTGTGTTCTAGACTAATAAAAGCAATAGAGTAAAACAAGCAATGAAAGGAAGGATGTAAACAAATGATTAAAAGTACTAGGATGTCATGGGTTCATAGGGGATTCATGGTGTTGATCATACAAACATGTTTACGAAGTTGCAAGCAATTAATGTTGTGGAGGAACCGAGTTGGTTTATGTCTTACGGTTCATAGGAAGAGTTGGGTCCCGGAGCCGAATCGATTAGATTGTACAACAGCTACAAGTCGACTTACTTTCCTCCTAATCAACTTCTATGCATGGTCTAACAATACTCGAGTTGGTTTATATCTTACAAGTCAAGTTGAGTAGATAAGGGATGGTTGTAAATGCAAGGATTCATAGGCTTGGCATTTCATCAAACATAACATGTGCATAAAGTTGACATCACAACAAGCAAGCAATTTAATTATGAAAACATATTAGATTAAGCATGAATCAATCACATGTTGGTTTCCCCTAATTACCCACTAATCCTAGCTAAAGAAACTACTCACTCATTATCATGGGAAACATGTCATTAATGGTGTCAATAATCACAACAAGTATAAACATGATAATAGAATGAAGAAATGAACAATAAAGATTAAAGAGTAAAGGAATTATACCGAACTTGAGATGATCCAAATAATAAAGCAAAGAATAATAGAAGAAACTTGATTGATTGATGAAGGGTTGTCAATCCTCCAATAATAACCCAATAATCTTCAATTACCCAATAATAAACTTGAATAATAAACTTGAACAATAATTAAGGAGAGATTAATGTGTAATTTGTGGAAAGATTAGAGAGTAATTTATTCTAATCTACTCCTTATCTAATCTAAAGAAGGATTTTTCTAGCCAAGAGAGCCCCCCTTTGATTATTACAAAATGGGGTATTTATAGTAGGGATTCATTAGGTTAACTAAGGTTAAATTAGTAATTACACTTTTTAGTTTAGAGCAGGGAAACGCCGGTATTTTCCAAAGGAAGGGCATCTTTCACGCAGGCTTGAAGAAGACGAAATTGTGCTGGGCTGGAATCCGTGCGTCTTAGGAGGAAGACGGGCGGATTGTTGAGGTGGTGCCCGGGCGTCTTTGGGAGAAGACGGCCGGATTGTGAGGTGGAGGACGGGCGTCTTCCAGTCAATCCGCACGGATTGCTCCTCAGCTTTGTTTCTTCTCCTTTTCTTCCCTTTTCTTCATAAAATCCTTGGGGATTTCCTCGAGGATGCAAGGATCTTTCCTCAACATTGCCCAACTACTATAATATGTACAAAGGCCTTCTAATCTTGTCTCTCCTTGATGCTTGGTCATTGAATTCAATCAATTTGGTCTCGTTTTGCCATGAAAATGCAAGATTCTTACTCATTTCCTATGGAGGGATCAAAATCTCAAAGAATATGCAAAACAAAGAACTAATGGCAATAAATGACCCAAATATGCACTAAAAAGCATGGGAACAAGGCTAATTCGGGGGGTAAATATGCGCTAATTATGGTCACATCAAATATCCCCAAACCGAACCTTTGCTCGTCCCGAGTAAAGAGGTGAGAAAGACTAGGACCATTATTTAAACTAACCTAATAACATAGCCGATATGAGACAATTAGCGGGTCTCACTCCGCCCCTTCAACTCACAACAAGACAACCATGAGGTAGGATGCCTTCTAGCAAGGCAAGGTGGGTCTTGCCAAAATGGCGACACATCCAAACATTAAGCACACAAAATCAAATAATGGATGCATCTACAAAAGGAATAGCCACTTCCTCATCAAGTGGCGGAGGCACTAAAGAGGAACAAATTTAAGAGCATATAGTCCTTCACAAATACTAGTTCAACAAATTACTAAGGCTAAGAGGATGGCACTAAATCACCTCCAAATGGTGTTAAACTAGACTACTTTCGTCCTCAATTTCCAAATGCTTTCGTCAAGAGCGATCGGATGGTGGTGGAATGATGATCCCTATGACGCTAGTAGCATATGACATGACAAGTCTCGAATTCTCTACAAAAGTAAAGGTCATGGATCGTCCCAAGCTCGACAAAGTGGCTTGACAAAAAGGCTTTTTGGGAATGAAATGCTCAAATCGTTGAAAACATGGGTGGATATGACTAGTATTCAAAAATTGACCTCTTTTAACTTTCACATTTCAAAAATTTAAGATGGGGTTTGTCCTTTCCGGGCTAGTGTCCTTTGCTTTCGCCAATCGCTTATTAGGCAACCGGTTAACCTCTAGACAATAGCTTTTCGGGGTGATAGTCACTCTGTCTCTGGGCGGTCGAATTCACAACCGTGTGGGGGCCCAATTCAATGGATCCCTCTCCAAAGCACATCGAAGTGGTGCGCCTCCATCAAAACGATTAAAATTTCTCAACATTTCATAACACTTGAGGTTTCCTTAGCAATAAATTCCCTCCACATAACAAAATCTTCGAAATGAGCACTTCCAGCTTATTGATAGAAAGTATTTTTGGGTTGCCTTACCACAAGGTCAATCAAGGTCACCTAGACAAGTTAACCAAGTCCACATCGCATCACGGGGTTGGAATAGGTGACTCACATGCAAACCCTTGACTAGGCCTTGGGTCATGGGTCAAAAGACACTAGTATGACACAATCTAGGGTGTTTTACAACCATTCTAGTAGGCAAAGTCTTAAGTTGAAAAAGTATTTGTAATGGCTTAGTTGCTCTTGTCAAAGTTCCCAATTAGGCAATTTTCAAAACATTTTATCTAAATGCAACTATATGCCATGATGCAACTATTATATATACAACCTAATGCATATGCTTCTACCAACTAATATGCCAAATAATCTAAATGCAATCCAAAATTCACATTGTTTATACCGCATCAATCAAAATAAAGCCACATAGTCATTAACATAAAGAGGAAAAAGGAGATTGGAAAGATCATACCATGCGGTCTTCAATATCCTCATGTCTCGGATATGGCGTAGTCGATCAATGTGAAAAAGGATACACAAACAAACAAACAAGTATATACAATATATATAATTCTAAATATAAAGGAAATGAACTTATTTTTGGATTTTCAATTTTTTAAATTTTTATGGTTTTTATTTTTATGAAATTAAAGAACATATTTTTGGGATTTTTCGAAATTTTTCAATTTTTATCATTTTTGGAATATAAATTCCCATCCCCCACTTTATTTTGGACATTGTCCTCAATGTTCATGTAGGAGTAGGAATGAAAAGGAAATACATGTTTTTGAATTTTTTATTTTATGGAAATAAAGTACAAATGCAATGATATGGTATGAATGAATGCATGCTCTAACTAAATGCAATTCTATATGACATATATAACAAATGAATGCAATTTAAATTATACTATATGATGCATGATTTCTAGTAAACTATGGTCACCCATGATCAAACCTCCCCAAACCGATTTAAACACTATTTCTAGTGTAGAAATGAATAGGTTTGGCCATTAGTAACTATGTATGAATTCTAGTCTATATGCAACTAACTACATGAATCATGTGAGATATATTACAATGCAAACTATACTATATGAACTAACTAATGCAAATGAAATATGAAATATAATACAAATGCATGCGGAAACTATACTAAGTGCAATGTATATACAAAAGAGAGAGAGAGAGATGGGTATCATACAAATGGAGGTGGTGAGGTAGGCCTCTTTCACTCGTCATCCTCATCTTGATCATAGCCATAACGATGAGAACTCCCGGCTTGGTCATACCCGCTTGCTTGGCCCCAATACCCTCCTTGGTCAAATTCTCCCCCGTGACCCAAGTACCCTCCACCTTGGCTAGAATGCCCTCCGCCTTCGCGATCCCAAGCTTGGTTCCCTTGATTAGGGAACAAGTGCTCCGGTTGTGCCCAAGAGGGCTTAGGACCATTGGGGTCAACATACCCTTGTTGAGCCATGTTATAGTATTGGGGGTAAAGGGCCAAGTAGTTGTCGACCCTCCCTTCATGTACCCCGAGGTCCACTCTATTCATGAGTGCCATCAAATCATTAATACCCGGGGTATTGGGGATTGCTCGTCTAAATTCGGTATATGGGGTAGGGTATGGTGGGATAGGTACATAGGAGGGTGGGCGAATAGGCCTTCCCGGTGCTCCACGAGGTATTTGGCGGGGCGGCTCTTCCCTTTGAGGGGGATTGTCAAGAATTTGGATATCAAGGAGGTAGCTTGGTGGAGGCGAATATGGGCTCAATCTTGGGTCAATGCCCGGTATCTTCCAACCTTCAAGGATCATTGGAGTGCATCCTTTGGTGTACCACTCTACACTCCCGTCTTGAGTGTAGTTACACCACCGGTGATGGTTGAAGATGGTGTGCTCATCAATCAAAGTCCTCCCCTCAAGAGGAGTATAGGTCCCTTGGGAATTGAACCCGGGACAAAGGTTGTTGGCCAAAATAGTAATTAGACCTCCCATTACGAAGGTCTTGAGTTGGGTGGTCCCTTGAGCGAAATCATTGAACCTAGTAAGTATCTCAAGTGGCGTATTGAAGTTATAACGCCTCATCCCTCGAACATTCAAATAGGACTCAAGAAAAGTTAAATCAATGAGAGTACACCTATCTTGTTCGTACCTCCCATTGATGGTACCGGCCACAAAGCGCTCGGTGAATTGAATCACCGGATGTTGGATGGCGAAGGTATAGCATTGCTTTGGATGGATAAAATCCCTCCCGGAGATAGCCTTCCAAAGATGGCCCACACCGAAATCATCGGGTTTTTCGGTAAAGTTGGCGGGCACTTCAAGACCGAAAATGTAGGCGAATTCGTCAAGTGTAAGATGATGATCTAGGTTGCACAACCTAAACTCCATGCCCACATTCGTGCGGGTATTCGTTACAATGCGAAGGCTACTCAAGAATTCAAGGGTGAGACTAAGGTACGTCGCCTCATGGGCATGGAAAAGTTTCCCAATGCCAAGACCATCAAAGAACATCTCGGTAGGGTACCTTATCTTAAGGATTTCCAACACCCTAGTATCTACGAATTGAGTGGGTTCATAGTTCTTACCTAGTAATTTGACAAAGTTCTTGCGGTGGTCATCGGATTCAAAAAGCACCTCTTGGAAGTAGTCAAGTTGTTCAATTCCTCCCCTCATTATGGGGCGGAAGTTCCTTGGTAGCGCTACCTCCCGCGGAATTGAAGAGGATGATCCCTTGCGTTTCTTTCCGGTGGATTCAACCAACTTCTTAGCCTTGCCTTTGAGGTTCATCAATGGTGCCATTTTGATGGGGGGGGGGGGGGGGGGGGAGTGTTGTTGAGGGAGAGGGGTGATTTTGAGGATGGAGATGAGTGTTTTAGGGTTTGATAAGGTGAAGAAATGAGGGAGAAAGGGGGTGATTATATAGAAGAAAGGGGGAATCCGAGCGGATAAGGGTGGGCCCTGTCGGGTTTATCCGAGAAAAGAGGGACAATCCGGGCTGATTCTCTTCGGGACGGGCGTCTTTTAGTAATGGGAGACGGGCGTCTTGGTTTGAATCCGGGCGGATTCTAATGCAGGGATTTTTCTCAGTTGAGAGCAGGAAAAAGACGGGCGTCTTGGGATTTGGGACGGACGTCTTGGTCGGGACGGGAGTCTTGGATTAAATCCGCCCGTCTTCTGGTGCAGCGCAAGATTTTGTTTTAGATGACATACGGGACGGGCGTCCCGTGAATAATACGGACGGCTTTTCCGAGGACGGGGGTCTTGGCTTGAATCCGCCCGTCTTCTGCTACAGCGCCAACCATTCTTCTGACGTGGGTCCTGGACGGGCGTCTTCCTCTAAATCCGGGCGTCTTCAGCTCCTTTTCTTCCTTTTCTTTCTTTTTTCGTGCAAAACATACCCTTTCACCGATTTGCTATTCCTCCTTATCTTTTTCTGAAATTTGCTCATTAAACATGTAAGATGACTCTCTCTCTCACCACTTCCATGCAAGAAATTAAATGCAAATGCAATAATGTACAATATTATACAAAGTAAAAGGGTCCAAGAAATATCTTACAAATGGTGGTTTGAGATAGGACTCCACCAAACTAGTTCAAATTGTAGGAATTCTTATCCATAGAGCTCAAGGCTCTTAATAAGAGATCAAAAGCTTGTGAACAAGCTCCAAATAAGCATAAATATGGGTTGCTCAACTTGAATATAAAATTTGGCCAAGGAAGCTTGTAGAACGTTCTTTCCCTTGCTTTGTCCTTAGCATTAGAGCTTTCCCGATGCTTCAATCCAATAAGCCCATGATTCTCGTCAACACTAGGCATGGAGTGTGGTTCATTTTCATCCGGAGACTTCAACTCACCACCTTCTTCTTCAATTTTTGTGGTGATGATAGCATTTTGGTTTTTAAATCCTTCCAAGGTGGAAGGAGAATTGTCATGGCTTTGATGATCGAGTTCCTTAGAAGTTGACATTGTGGATGCCAAATTCCCACAAGTAGCTTCACGAGCAATTTTCTCTTTGAGCTTTTTCACCAAGTAGCTCTTGTATGAAATTTTGGCCTTTTGGAGAAGGTCTACCATATCCTCTTCAATGATCAATGGCTCCATAGTAGGTGTCAAGTGGTCTTCATGAGGGATAAGGGAAAGACGTTCTTCTTCATGATAGGGTATCTCAAATATCTCAAGGATAGGCTCCTCAAGCAAGATGATATTATGAGTCCACCCGTTAGGCTCATCATCATTGTTGCTATCTTTATACGAATCATAGATGGGGGCTTCAATTAACTCTTTATCCAACATCTCAATGTTCACATCAAATGACACACCCTCATACTCACAAAGGTTAAGAGTACTTGGCCTACTCAACCTCATGTCTTCCTCATCGAACACAACACTTTCATAGTCACAAGAGCTCAAGGAGGTTGGTACTTCCCATTTCTCATTTCTCATATCAAAAGTTACTACTTCAAATTCGCATTTGTGCTCAATGTCCAAAGGGTGGTGAGGAGTGATTGCTTGGGCTTCTTTCAATTGGGCAATTTGAATCTCCAATTCCTCACCTTGGGCAACAATGCCTTGGAGAACGTTATCCCTCTTTTGGCTCTCCTCTATCATTTGTTTGAAGAAGTTTTGTTGATCTCCCATCATTTGGAGAATCACGTTTTGAATGGGCTCATTTTCTTGTTGTGGGTAAGTGTGAAAGTGGTTGTATTGTGGCAATTGAAACTCATTATGAAGTGGGTATTGGGTGGGTGGTTGTTGTGGATATTGGATGTGAGTGTTTTGGTTGGAAAATTTGGGGTAGTAGTTAGGATTTTCATTGTACGAATAATAAGGTAGGTTTGTGTTGACTTGCTCCTCAAACTCCCCATACCCATAGTCATACTCAAAGAATCTACCACATACTCCATAAGTAAAGTCTTGAGCCATCATAGCTAAGACAAGGAAACAACTACAAGCGTGGAAACTACACAAAAACGGTAAGAACAATCCTTGAGGAACAAGTTCCTCAAGGTTAATGCACAATCAAAATAGACAAACAAGTAAGAACTTAATCACATAGCACCATCCCCGGCAACGGCGCCATTTTTGACGTGGGGCGTGTCGTTGTACACCCAATCAAACACATTTATAATACTCAACAAACAACTAGTTAGCGGTAAGTCGAGGTCGATCCATGGGACGGTGTGCTTTGGGTTCTAAGTCTATCTATCTCAATTTGTGCTAGTGTCACAATTGACGGGGTTTGTAGTTGTGTTCTAAACTAATGCAAGCGATAAAGTAAAGCAAACAATGAAATAAAGGATGTAAACAAATGATTAAAAGTGCTAGGATATCATGGGGTTATAGGGGATTCATGGGAGTTGACCATACAAACATGTTTACTAAGTTGGGTCCCGGAGCCGAATCGATTAGATTGTACAACACCTACAAGTCGACTTAATTTCCTCCTATTCAACTTCTATGCATGGTCTAACAAGACTCGAGTTGGTTTATATCTTACAAGTCAAGTTGAGTAGATAAGAGATGGTTGTAAAAGCAAGGATTCATAGGCTTAGCATTTCATCAAACATGACATGTGCATAAAGTTGACATCACAACAAGCAAGCAATTTAATTATGAAAACATATTAGATTAAGCATGAATCAATCCCATGTTGGTTTTCCGTAATTACCCACTAATCCTAGCTAAAGACTACTCACTCATTATCATGAGTAACATGTCATTAATGGTGTCAATCATCACAACAAGTATAAACATGATAATAGAATGAAGAAATGAACAATAAAGATTAAAGAGTAAAAGGATTATACCAAACTTGAGATGATCCAAATAATAAAGCAAAGAATAATATAAGAAACTTGATTGATTGATGAAGGGTTGTCAATCCTCCAATAATAACCCAATAATCTTCAATTACCCAATAATAAACTTGAATAATAAACTTGAACAATAATTAAGGAGAGATTAATGTGTAATTTGTGGAAAGATTAGAGAGTAATCTATTCTAATCTACTCCTAATCTAATCTAAAGAAGGATTTTTCTAGCCAAGAGAGTCCCCCTTTGATTATTACAAAATGGGGTATTTATAGTAGGGATTCATTAGGTTAACTAAGGCTAAATTAGTAATTAAACTTTTTAGTTTAGAGAAGGGAAACGCCGGTATATTCCGAAGGAAGGGCATCTTTCACGGAGGCTTGAAGAAGACGAAATTGTGCTGGGCTGGAATCCGTGCGACTTAGGAGGAAGACGGGCGGATTGTTGAGGTGGTGCCCGGGCGTCTTTGGGAGAAGACGGCCGGATTGTGAGGTGGAGGACGGGCGTCTTCCAGTCAATCCGCACGTATTGCTCCTCAGCTTTGTTTTTCCTCCTTTTCTTCCCTTTTCTTCATAAAATCCTTGGGGATTTCCTCGGGGATGCAAGGATCTTTCCTCAACATTGCCCAACTACTATAATATGTACAAAGGCCTTCTAATCTTGTCTCTCCTTGATGCTTGGTCATTGAATTCAATCAATTTGGTCTCGTTTTGCCATGAAAATGCAAGATTCTTACTCCTTTCCTATGGAGGGATCAAAATCTCAAAGAATATGCAAAACAAAGAACTAAAGGCAATAAATGACCCAAATATGCACTAAAAAGCATGGGAACAAGGCTAATTCGGGGGCTAAATATGCGCTAATTATGGTTACATCAACCGTCATCTACCAAACCTGTTCAAAGCTAACCTGCAGATACAAGCAACGCAACCCAGCAGCAAAGGCACTCAAGCCATCTTATATACAACAAAAAAGGGAAATGTACAACAAACTTGGGGCTCGAGCCCCAAGCAAAGTCCAAAATGTTCAAAATGAAGGTCCAAAATGTACAGATGTGCAAGATACAAACAACAACAAAACAAAACTACTGCCGGTCGCCCTCTAACTCCGCAACTCTTGCCACGAGAGCAGCAACCTCGCCATCGCGGACCTCGAGCTCCCTCAACAAGTGAGCTGTCTCCTCCCGAGACTGAGCCAACTCTCGCTCCAGCTCACGGTCCCCCCTGCAAAATTGGCTCATGTCAATCGTTTCAAGCAATTACAAGAGAAGTTGGAAAATCAAAGTTCAAAAATGAAATAGACACAAGGTTCATACCTGACGACCTCGACCGCCGACAAGTGCCTCGACGGCAGTAGCTCGCAGCCGGTTGGCCATCCTCCATAACGCCACAAACCGAGACGGCGCAACCTGCATTTTCAAAAAGAAGTTCTCAATAATTGAACAAAGTTCAACCAAATGTGTTCTTACACAAAAATCATGCAAATTGGAGGCTCACCCTCCGAATAAGATGCTGCCAATCATCCAGGCCAGCATCCGTCACAGCCACGTCAAAGTCACGCAGCTCGGAGATCGTCGTCCTCCCGGTCGTGTCAGTGTACTCAAGGGTCTCGGGGTACTCTGGGGGCTCGATGCCCGCCGCCTCAACCTCCTGCAAAGTCAAATGTTTCTCATTAATCGATGATCTTTCATCATATTTTCAAAATCAAGAGTAAAGGAGAGTAAAGATGCTCACCACAACCGGCCAGTACGCCAACCTCCCGTAAAGGAACGCCGAGTAGTCCTCACCAGGAAGAAGGAGGGCGTCACCACCAATGCCAGCCAAGTCAGCCTCTCTCTCAGCCTCAGAAGGCTCCCTGAACATCGTCCTTGGAGGATCGACGGGAACTGTCAACACATCCCGAGAGCACTGACGAGCCAAGCGCTCGCCCAAGTACCATACAGGACCCATCGACGTCCTCAACAGCAGCCGGCTCGAGCTCCTAGGTCGAAGGACCTTAGCCACAAAAGGAGGCGCTCCAGCGTACTCCGCCCAAGGCCTTGGCACCCACTGGGACAAGACAAACAAGGAATAATTCTTATGATCGATTAAAAGCAATGTAGAAGCAAAATGAATATAAGTGAGATGCTCACGCAGTCCAGCTGAAGAGCGTTTACGTCCCGCCGGTAAACACCGTGAGAGGAACACTTGCTTCTCGTCCTGCACATCACCCAATCCCTCACCACGGGATAGGCCTTCTCCTGCGGCTCCGTCCTCTTGGGCGAGAGGCTCGGAAAGTAGGAGTACGCCCACGCCTGTAAAGCGAGATAGTCAATGACGAACTTTCGTAATTTGATAAGGAAAAGAATTGATTTTAGACTAAATGACGGTTCATACCTCCAGCAGTAGTCCAGGGCCGACAGCACCAGGAGAAGTCCCCTTCTCCATCAACTCCGGACGAACCATGGCCCTTATAAAGCGGATGAGGACCGCAAAACCAGCAGTGACCCAGTCCCAACGCCCTAGGGAGCTCAGGTCAGAACGGAAGGGAAGAAGCTTCGTCGACAGCCTCTCTCCCTTGTCTCCGAGGTAGATCGAAGACAGAAACCACCAAAGCCACAAACGAGCCCTCTGCTCAGCTGTACAGGGAGGAGGAGCCGTCTCTCTCCCGTCAATCGTCACCAGCGCCGGGGTCTTCCCCGCAAAGTAGTCTCGGACATAGGAACTAGGCACCAAACCGAGCACCGAACGACCTTCGGCGACAAGTTCCGACCCATCAACCTCCTAGCCTCGGCCGAGTCCACCCTCATGGCGTCTCCGCCACTCCACGCCTCAAACCCACACCGGACCCGTAAATCATGCCGTAGTCCTCCAACGTGACTCCCACCTCACCAAAAGGCATGTGAAACGTGGAAGTCGTGTCCCAGAATCGGTCCAAGAAAGCGCGGACCAGGCTAAGGTTAGCCCGCAGCTTCCTCTTCGCGATATCCCTCCAAACCTGCACTAAGGCACCAAACGCTCCACGCTCGATCATGGCGCGCTCCTCCGCCGACAGCCTCTCGTAGCACTCCATCGCCGTCGTGTAACCCGAGAATGACCTGATGTTCCCGGCCTCCTATCGTGATTTGAAATAAAAGCTATCTTTAGTTTTGAGTGAAAGTTGGAAAGGATATGAGCAAACAAATGAAAGAAGATGAGTGATGAGTAATGAATTCAAGATTACCAAGCTCTTCACCGTCCTGTAGGACAGGTGACCCTCCGTAGCCCAAAGCAAGTGCTCGCTTGTCCCGTGTCTCGGCCACGCAGTGCGCCCCTCAGCTGACGACCTCCTCGTCCAACGTTGGCCCGCCTCGAGGCCTCCTCCTCCTCAACAGCCTCCTCCTCGTAGACCTCGTCCCCAGCAGCCATCACCGCAGCGGTGAAAGCCTCCTCCAAAGCCTCCTCGATAACACGAGAAGGGTCAACAGCAGTGTCTATCTCCATGGGAGCTCTCCCAGAAGTAGAAGCCTCATCACCTGCAACGTTAAAGTAAATTTAGACCGCGTCACGTGACGACGAGCCTTAGTTAAGGGATTTTCGAGCCTTTGGAAGCCCTGAAATCGCTCTTTTCTCGCCATCTTTGGCCATATTCTCACAAACCCGATCACTCATGTGGTAATTAGGGTCAAGTCGAGCCTAAGTTGAAGCCTAGTTCCAGGTTCGAGTCGAAATTTCGGCAGCATTTCGTTATAACGGCGATTATGACCTAGAAAAGTGTCCTGAAAAAGCCGTCACAAACTAAAATTCTGAGATGGTAGGAAGTTTACCCATCATCCTAAGGCTATTTTCGAAGCAATTTACGGTCTAGCTGTGAAACCGTCTCAATTCACTCAAATGCTCAAAACTTGACGAAAATTCGAAACAAATACATGGTTGTGTTCCTTATATTACCAATTATCCGTTTCTAATTGATGAGAGTGTCGTCGGGGCTCTTAATCAAACACATTTATAATACTCAACAAACAACTAGTTAGTGGTAAGTCGAGGTCGATCCATGGGACGGTGTGCTTTGGGTTCTAAGTCTATCTATCTCAATTTATGCTAGTGTCACAATTTGGTTAGGTTTGTAGTTGTGTCTAAACTAATGCAAGCAATATAATAAAACAAACAATAAAAGGAAGGATGTAAACAAATGGTTAAAAGTGCTAGGATATCATGGGGGCATAGGGGATTCATGGTGTTGATCATACAAACATGTTCACAAGGTTGCAAGCAATTAATGTTGTGGAGGAACCGAGTTGGGTTATGTCTTACGGTTCTTAGGAAGAGTTGGGTCCCGGAGCCGAATCGGTTAGATTGTACAACACCTACAAGTCGACTTACTTTCCTCCTATTCAACTTCTATGCATGGTCTAACAAGACTCGAGTTGGTTTATGTCTTACAAGTCAAGTTAAGTAGATAAGAGATGGTAAAAATGCAACGATTCATAGGCTTAGCATTTCATCAAACATAACATGTGCATAAAGTTGACATCACAACAAGCAAGCAATTTAATCATGTGAACATATTAGATTAAGCATGAATCAATCCCATGTTGGTTTCCCCTAATTACCCACTAATCCTAGCAAGAGACTACTCACTCATTATCATGGGAAACATGTCATTAATGGTGTCAATCATCACAACAAGTATAAACATGATAATAGAATGAAGAAATGAACAATAAAGATTAAAGAGTAAAGGAATTATACCAACTTAAGATGATCCAAATAATAATGCAAAGAATAATAGAAGAACTTGATGATTGATGGAAGGTTGTCAATCTCCCAATAATAACCCAATAATCTTCAATTACCCAATAATAAACTTGAATAATAAACTTGAACAATAATTAAAGAGAGATTAATGTGTAATTTGTGGAAAGATTAAAGAGTAATCTATTCTAATCTACTCCTAATCTAATCTAAAGAAGGATTTTCTACTCTAAAAACTTGTGTCAAAGGATTATTACAAATGGGGTATTTATAGTGGAAATTAGGTGGATGCATTAGGGTTAACTAAGGGCTAAACTAGTAATTACACTTTTGAGTTTAGAGCAAGGAGGAGCCGGTATTTTTCGGAGGAAGGGAGTCTTTCACGGAGCTTGAAGAACACGAAAACCGCTGGGCTGGAATCCGGGCGGATTAAGGTCGGGACGGGCGGATTCTAACGATGGAATCCGGGCGGATTATGGAGAATCCGGGTGGATTTAGGTAGGGGAATCCGGGCGGATTGTAGGGAATCCGGGCGGATTCTCTTCCAAAAATTTCTTGTTTTTCCCAAATGAAGACGGGCGGATTGGGGACAATCCGGGCGGATTGTAGCAAGGGAATCCGAGCGGATTTGGAGCAAGACGCTCGGATTGTAGCAAGGGAGGAATCCGAGCGGATTTGGAGCAATCCGAGCGGATTTGGGACAATCCGAGCGTCTTCAGCGCGGGACGCGCGGATTCCTGTACAGCTTCTTTGTTTGAGCTCGGATTGTAAAACGGACGTCATTTTCTCATCCGGACTCCTATTGGAGTGATTCAAAAGCCTAGATCGCTTGTTTTTTCGACGCTGTTCCATCTAACATACTTTCAGAGCCAAAGGAGCAACCCTTGGTTCAGTTTTCGAGCGATTTCTTCTTGTAATGCCTTCCCTCTCGTCATTCTTACTTTTAACACTTTGATCCTTCTACATACACTTTATTCCTACATCTTTGGTCATCATTCTTGACTCCTCTTCATACTAGTCCATCTAATATCATCAATAAGCTTCCAAATATGCACGAAAGACGGGAATTTCCGCCTTATTATCTCCTTTTCTACAAAACATATGA
Source organism: Silene latifolia (assembly GCF_048544455.1). Lineage (NCBI taxonomy): Eukaryota > Viridiplantae > Streptophyta > Magnoliopsida > Caryophyllales > Caryophyllaceae > Silene > Silene latifolia. The sequence continues at coordinate 45,847,133 of NC_133529.1, read as the reverse complement.
AATGCGATAGAAAAGCAAATAGGAAGGTTTTGACGGATAAAATGGCCATGAAATGCTATAATAGTATGCAAAATAGGCTCAATTAGGGGACTAAATGTGCGCAAATAATGTTCACATCACTAATACCAATTTTACAAGGCAAATCCATTTGGGGAAAAAGCCCCAAATTTTCGAATTAATTGGGTTGAAAACCCTAATTTTTTCGATCCAAATTAAGCAAGATATAGAAGATTGATGCAAGAATGATACACATACCTCGATTAGTCATGATGAATGCAAGCTTTTGGATCAAATTTTTGCCGAAATGGTTAAGATTTGAGAGAAAAATTGTTAATTTGTGTTTCGAACAAATGAACTAAAACCCTCTGTTTATCGCGTTTTTACGCAGAAAAGACACACTCAGGAATAGACGCAGCAGGCGCTGCGCCTCTTCCTAGAAACGCAGCTCTTGCTGCGCCTCTTCCTGGCGTTCCCTCCATACGAGTTTTCAAAAATTCGTTATGAGTTCGTTATTTGTGGGCCCATCTTTGGTGCGCCTATTCCTCAATGCCATTTTATCTTTTTTTGGTCCGTTTGACGATTATCTTTCGTTCAGACCTACATTTCTAAGCCAACAGCATACTATTATACGTTATTTATCGCTTGCAAGACTTTGCTTGTCACAACGAGCAAGTATTCCCCGACAGGTGTTTCGACACGCCTTTATTCTGTTTCCCCAGCGAGAGTAAGCGGATAGACTTTCCCTCTCGAGACATGGAGATTAGTTCCCGATTAAGTTCCCCAACGAGAGTTCACGACCGACAGTCACTTCCTCTCGAGACATGGAGATCAACGTCGACCCCGAATTCTTCCGAAGTTTGTTTGAAGCTGAATACAAGCAGATTTCTCCCAGCAGTTCCAGACTGTGTCCTGCTGTCTTTCCTCAAAATCATCGTTTCCTCATATCATTCAGATACCCCTTTTCAGGATAAACCCTAATACCTTCAGACACCAAGTTATCTTCAGACCAAAGAGTTTTGCCGAAGCGTCTTCAGTCCCGTTTCGCCCAGAAGTCGCAGGTATGGCCTCTTCTTATGGCTGGCGAGCCTCCTTACGTAGTCTAATAGACTTTAAACGACCCTCCCCGGAAGTCGACAGACTCTAAAATGTTCCCGACGATAGGTCCTTGGCTGAGACCCCTTGAGCCGCCTCGCGCCGCCATAGTCGTCAGGTTGTAATCTTCGATTGACCTGATGGCTATACTTTGACTTTCGCCTTGTCCAAGCCTCAGTCAAAGTGGGGCTCAGAGATACCTCATTTCGCACCTCTCGCAAACCACCTGGTGATGATTGGGCCGCATGTTTGGTACGCGGAACGATTTGTGACAGTTCGTAAGTTTATCGTCAAGTGATTGCTCAAACACTGATGTCTACCTCTTAGTTGTCATCTACGTGCCGATACGGTCGTTTTGACAGTAATTAGAGTACATTTGGAGTCCGGGCCTAAAACCGTCTTCATTTTCTGATAACCGTTAAATCCCGAGTCAGAATGTTCTGGAATGTTCCGGATATTTCTATTCCATATTTTATAAATATTTCACAATCTTTATTCTTTGGTAAACAATTTCCCGTAATATTCATACAAAATATTAAGGAAAACAAAATTAATCCGTTATTCCATAACTTAAACACGGAAATCTTTCTTCCGCAGGAGGAAACCACTTGGGAATGACGCGGCGAAAGCCGCGCCTCTTCCAAGAGACGCGATGATGGCTGCGCGCCTCTTCCCAGGTCCTTTTCTGCGTATTTTTTCGTATCTTTTTCATATCTTTCCGAGATTCACTTCCAAAGTCTCTCCGAAAACCCTATTCCTTCACGTGATTAGTATAAATAGGAGCCTTCGCTCCTCATATTTCTCACGCGAGTGTCCGCCCTTCTCTTCTCCCTTTGTATTCTAGACCTTTGTTCTTACTTTTTGGCGTCTACGTGCTTGAACATTCGACCACGTAAGCTCGGATCCTTCTGAGTAGCAGTCTCGTTTGCATGACCGACCAATTTGACCAACTCCACAATCAATCAACTTAATTAATTTAATCGTTTTCCTTTTACGAGGGCACTTTCGTCTACATTCGAGTCGAGCTAATCGATAACTTAGTTCATCTCGTTTCGTCAAACATGTAAGTCTTAGGGTGTAAATATCTTTTTTATTATTGTTATTTATCTTTTTGTATCATTAATCTTTTTGTATCATTAATGTAAAGTTTATGTCTAAAACACCTCTTAAAACCGATTTCTAAAACCTCGTTTAAACCCTTTTTACGGATTTCCAGAAGACAAACCGTCGAGAAAGGACGGAGCAACTGCTGCGCCTCTTCGAAGGAGCGCAGTGCCTGCTGCGCCTCTTCGTGAGGCTGCCGCAGATCCTGCTTCCTTTCTTCTTCCTTCGTCCTCTGTAATTCGTTGTTGATTTATTTGTTTTCGTTTGTTAATTCTTTGATACAATAGCATAATAATTTCACATGTATATTCATCATCATTAACACGTTTAATTCATCATTAAAATTCGGCTTAAATCCCTTATAATCCAATATTTGCGGGTTTTTGTCATTAAAGTCAAAATCCGGGTTGTAGAGATTCGATTCGTTCATATCGGGTTTCTAGAATTCGATCTTTGATATATTTTCATCTTTCTTTTGTCATATTCGTCATTAATTCGTCATTAATTCATCATGTTTAGCCTATTTTCATCCGTCTCATCCATGTTTCGTTGCTTTTATGACTCATTCATATGTAATTAATCCATTAAATCACTTCCATCCGAGTTGAATATCGTAATTAATCCTTAAATTCACCAATTAACATTAACGATTTGCAGTTCCGGCTTCACAGCCAGAACTCACCCTTGGAACAGACGCAGCAACTGATGCGCCTCTTCTAATGGGCACAGTCCTGCTGCGCCTGTTCCAGGTTGATTTCTGTCTCTGAACTCCCGTTGGTGCTTGACCTAGTTTAATTAGCTTACGTATAACTAACTATTAATCGTATTATCACCTACTGATCTGTTCGTTAATCCTTTCTTATATTCTTTCTCTTCTAAAATTATCCGTTTTAAAGGTATTTTCGACATAAATCACTAAACCCAATGTAATTATTGTAATTTTCTTTATTGTAATTTTATTTATTGTATTTATCATATTTCTTGTATCATTTGTATGTCTTCACATGTAATTGAACACTAAATCCTACTTTGACATTAATTGCATGATTAAATTACGTATTAACCGACTTAGCTAATTTTCACATTCTAGGATTAAAACTTGGATGTTGCATTGCATGCATATAATCGACGATATATCGAGTATAGATTATGTCCCTAATCATTAGTAGAGGCCGCTATCGAGGCGGGCGGGATTAGGTGTTCGATCAAAAGAGCTTCCTAATACGTACCCTCACCCCTTACTCCAGATCTATGTGAACATCCGTGTTCATTGGCATCCACGAGAGTCATTATAGACATAGAATGCTAAGGGTAACGAGTTCTTGGTGTTCATGTCTCTACTTTGTGGCTTGACATGGCACGAGGTATTCGAACGGTTCCAATTTCCCATAAAAATTGGTGGCGACTCCACAAAATAAAAACGCTTGTTCTCTCTCCCAAGCGCCCCCGTGGGCCCATTGTCCACAATAACTTAATAAGGTGAGTCAAAAGGAGGACTTCTACTTACCACATGTCGACATCTTGATGGACAATACCGCTAAACACGCCCTTTTATCGTTCAAGGACGGGTACGCCAGATACAACCAAATAAAAATGGCTGAGTAGGACATGCACGAGACTACATTCATTACCCAGTGGGGGACATACCGCTACACAGTCATGCCCTTCGGTCTAATCACCGCTGGAGCAAGCTATCGAAGAACCGCCACCCCTTTCCTTCACGGCATGATGCCTAAGGAAATGGAGGTATACGTCGACCACATGATCGTTAAATCAAAAGAAAGATACAGCCACATCGACCCCCTTCGAAAATTCTTCGCCCGTCTTCGGATATACTACATGAGACTAAATCCTTAGAAGTGTGCGATCAGGGTCACCTCCGAAAAACTGCTGGGACATGTCATCATCAAAAGGGGCATAGAAATTGATCCAACCAAAATCAAATATCTTCAAAAAATGCCTTGGCCTAAGAGCGAGAAGGAGATTCGGGGATTTATTGGCCAAGCTCACCATGATTTGCGAACCTATCTTCAAAAAGCTCCACATCACCGATCACACCGATTGGGACGAGGATTGCCAAAAGGCCTTCGACAGGATAAAGGAAATCCTAACCAAACCTCATGTCCATATGCTGCCACAGCATGGAACACCCCTATCCCTTTACCTAATCGTCACCAATAGGACCATGGGAGCAATGCTAGCACAAACAGTCAACAGCAAACAACGAGCCATCTACTGCATCACCAAAAAGTTCATCCACTATGAGACCAAAGACACCTGTTTTAACAAGATTTCACATGGAGATAAAGTCTTGCCATGGATTTAATTGCAGGGCAATCTAACTCAAATATTATGCCTGACTAGTATGATGAATAACTTAAAACAATGAATAATAAAGTGGAGGACAGAGATATGTACGTGGAAAATCTTGGGAATAAGGGAAAAAACCAAGGGCACCAAGCCGGGAGGGATTGTTACTATCTTTTAGTGAATTCTGACATGGAATGGGTATGTCAGGCTAGAGGTAGACTATAAATGTTTGCTAAACATGCTTAAGGAAATTACAATTATAAAATAAGAGTAAGGTTGAGTGAGTGACAGATTATGCTCCTTCCTTCTTCTGCTTTTCTATTTATATCTTTCAAATAACGGCTCTTTCATGTTTGTTTTGGATGTTCCTAGGTAATAGGCCTCGTGCCTATTTACCCGGAGGTGGTTGTTTGACTCTATAATCCGTCTGCCACCATCTTTGCTCAGTCAGCTGCTCCATATTCTTCGTATATTTTGTTTAATAGGTCTTCCATAAAAGTAGGAACCGTTTTTCTAGGTTTCAGTTGTGCTTTAGTTGTTGCCTGACTTGACCTAGTAATACCCACAATACGACCTGACCTGTCTTTTACTCCTATCTAGTACCTACCTGGGCATAGTATGCTTTGTATTGGATTACTTCCGTTCAGGCTAGGCTTGGTGTTTCTTTGCCTGACTATTGTCTGGTCAGGCAGGATTATTCTTGGCCCAACAACACCCAATTGGAGAATACATGCCTCACTTTGGTATGGTCGAAGCGACGACACCACATGCTCATCTACACGGTTCACATCTACTCTAAGATGGACTTCATCAAGTAAATCTTCGAAAAGCCCGTATTGAACGGAAAACTATCCAGATGGACGCTCATGCTATCTGAGTTGGACCTCAAATTTGTACCCCTCAAGATCATCAAGGGAAGGGTCGTCGCCGATTTCCTAGCAGAAAACTCCGTCAACGAGCATCCAATGACCGACACTTGGTCAGTCTCTGAAGAAGACATCCTTTGTGACAACACTGACGCATAAGACCTATACTTCGATGATGCATCAAACCTGAGAGGCTTAGGATTAGGAATCCTTATGATATCACCCGAAGGAGGACACGTTCCGAACTCAATCAAGCTAGACTTCGCTGTCACCAACAATGCTGCCGAACGAAGCATGCCTTATCGCCCGACAGGCAGCCATAACACTTGGCATTAAAAGATTAAGGGTCCACGGTGATTCCTCGCTTATCATAAATCAAGTGTCCGGAACATGTGAAATCTGAAGCGACAGCATAGCGCCATACCAAGCAAAAATTAATCAAGAATCCGAATTCTTTGACCAAATTGACTACTTCCATCTGCCTAGAGAAGAAAACCAATTTGTCGATGCCCTAGCAAAACATGCCTCGCTCATTAACGTACCTACCGACATGACATAAAAAATTGCCCCTTATCTCCTTATTCTTATTAGATCTGGCCCGGAATGAGGAGATAAAAAATCGGGCCAGGCAAAAAATAAAAGAATTTTTACCGGAAAAGAATTTGAGTCCCTTTCAACTTCCTAACGGCTACTGACCATAAATGAGGTAGGTTCATCAAACCCTAGGAGAGTCATAATTAGACTCATCCACTTGTATTATTCGTTGGGATTTTTTGCGGCTATAAAATGATTTGAGTCGTCATTTGATTCCATATCTCCATATCTCCATTCTTCAATTCTTCAAACTTTCTTTCTTTCTTCTCTAATTTCTTTGTGAGACAAATTTCCTTTTTCAATAATCTCCATACTCCAATCACGAAAAAATGGCCGGTGGAAGAATGTAGATACCTCATTTCTGCACCTCCCGCCAACCACGCAGTGATAATTGGGCAACATGTTTGATACGCGTAACGATTTTATGACAATTCGTAAGTTCATCGACAAGTGATAGCTCAAACACTCGAGTCAACCTCATGGTCATCATCCACGCACCGATACAGTCATTTTGACTGTAATTAGAGTTCATTTGGAGTCCGGGTAAAAAACCGCTTCATTTTCTATAAACCGTTTAAAATGCCGAGTCGGAATATTCCAGAAAGTTCTAGAATTCTCTGGATAGTTATTCCTAATTTAATTTAATATCTTTAAAGAATTATGTTCCGTATATTGTGTTTCTCGTAATAAGGAAGTGTATAACTACCGAAATTGCATAAAAAAACGCGGAAATCTTTCTTGCAGAGGAGGAAACCTCCGGGGACATGACGCAGCAGGTGCTGCGCCTCTTCCAAGAGTCACAGTGGCTACTGCCCCTCTTCCCCAGCCCTCTTTTCATGCTTTACAGAATCTTTCCGTGATTTGTTTACGTATCCGTGCCATACCTAAACTCCTTCGTGTGTTTAGTATAAATATGGACCTTCGGCTTCAATATTTGGTACGGTAATGTCCGCCGTTCTCTTCTCCCTTTGCATTCTAGACCACGCTCTTTGCTTTCTACACCTACGTGCTTGATCAATCGACCACGTAAGCTAAGATCATTCTGAGTCCCAGTCACGTTACATAGACCGACCAATGTGACCAACTCCACCTAATCAATTTAATCAATCTTTTAAATCCTTTAACAAGGGCACTTTCATATTCGCATATTCGAGTCCAGCGATCACTAAATGATAACTTAGTCAATCTCGTTTCGTCAAACATGTATGTCTGAGGGTGTAAAATTCTATTTTATTATTGTACTTTTATTTTGTATCATTAATGTAGATCTATATCAGAAGCACGCTCAAAACCGTCTCTAAAAACCATCTTTTGAAACCGTTTTTTTACAAAACAGCGGAGATCTGACGTCTAGAAGAAACGCAGCAGCAGCTGCGCCTCTTCGAAGAGTCGCAGTACATGTTGCGCTTCTTTCTGAGGCTGCTCCTGCTCTTCTTCTTCTTCCTCGATCTTCCGCAACTTTCTGTTTTTCTTATTTTCTTCCGTTTTGTTTTACTCATATCAATACATAATTATGTCAAATTAATTCTTTTCAAATCATAATATTTAATCCCGACTTAAATCCCTTATAATCAATATTTGCGGGTTTTCGTAATCTTCTTCAAACCCGGGTTTTGGAGGTTCGATTTGTTCATATCAAGTCTCCTGAATTCGTCTGTGATACATGTTTTGATTCTGTTTTCGTCGTTAATTCTTAATCCTTTGTTTCCATCATTAACTTCGAGTTTTTATATAAACTCGTTTTCGAGATCGTATCAATACTAATCATGTAAATCGTTGTAAACTCTCACCTTTAATTCGTCTTATGACGGTCTCAGTATGCATATCTCCTAAATCACCTCTACTCGAGTCGAATATCAATAATCGACTTTAAATTCACCAACGAACATTAACAATCTGGGGTTCTGACTTCACAGCCAGAGTCCAACTGGAGAACAGACGCAGGAGGTCTTGCGCCTCTTCCAGAGGAAGCAGCAGATGATGCGCCTGTTCTGGGTTGGCCTCTGTCCCTGAACTCTTTCTCACTTTGACGTAGTTCCTAATTACGTAATTAATAGACTATTAATCGTATTATCGCTGCTAATCTGTCGTATCTTCATGCTTTTAATTTTTATTTTTATTTTTTTTTATTTTCTTTTCATCTTCAAAATCCTATTTTGAGCGTGCTTTTGACGTAGATCAAATAATAATTTGTAATTATTTTAATTTACATTATTTTAATTAATTTTATTTATTATGTATGATTTATTTACTTGGCTTTCACATGTAATTTAATCTAACATCAACTTTGATTACATTGAGTGCTAAATTTCGTGTTCACCGACTTAGTTTAATTCACATGCTAGGATAAAATCTGTGTTTGTTGCATTGCATGCATTTAATCGACGACATATCAAATATGAATAACTTCCCTAATCATTAGTAGAGGCCGCTATCGAGGCGGACGGGATTAGGTGTTCGATTAAAGAGCTTCCTAATACGTACCCTCACCCCTTACTCCAGATCTCTGTGAACATCCGTGTTCATTGGCATCCACGAGAGTCATTCTAGACATAGACTACAGTTGTCTAGGATAAACATTTCAAAATACGCAGATAATGCTGAGATTCAAGTCAATATGCGCACTCTAGAGGTTCATACCCAAAATGAGAAAGAAGGATTCACCGACTTCCTAAGTAGGTGGAGAAAGACTAGCACACAACTTGTCGAACGCCCAAACGAGGCTACTCTTGTTGAAAAATTCGTGGACAACTTAAGTCCAATCCATGCAAACCACCTAAGATACCAAAACATAAAGTCTTTCAAATACTTAAATGTATTAGGTACAAGAATTGAAGACGACATCCGTAAAGGACTCTTGTCCAAAACGGTAGGTCGCGAATATCAAGGCGCAAAGAGTCGTTCTTATGGCTCTACTAGCAAGACCGACGAGGTCAACCTTGTCGAATCATATACCAAGAAGAATAACCCACAGAGGAAGTTCACCAACGTTGGTGACTCATACTCCAAAGCTCTGAAAGGATTGATGAAACAGGGTAAGCTCAAACCCATAGGACCTACGCCTAACCCAAATAAGATGTCTAAGTTCTGGGATAAGAATGCCTACTGCAAGTACCATAGAGGAAAAGGGCATGATACAGAGAAATGTTTCAAACTAAAACATGCCATTCAAGATATGATTGAGGATGGGCGTCTACCTATACCTCCCGTAAGTAAGCCAAACAATACTCAGAATCCTCTTGAAATTCCGATGATCACAGATGAGGAAACCACATTGGATTGCGCACATCTTATCTCCCCAAGCGAGGAGGAGATCAACGGAGTTACGGAGGATGACGATGAAGATGATTACCTCATAGAACACCCTCTAGTCAAGGCTAGTGAAGATTAAGATGCGAACCATCTTACTCGCTCGAGAAGTCCATATCAAAATGTTACTCAAATATATGGTCCAGTTACTACAAATACCAATGTCATCACACCAAACGATGGCGAAGATACCTCTCCTGGCCATTTATTGAAACAACTTCAAAAGACAAAGGCTGATCTTTCAGTCTGGCAACTAGTTGCAAGTTCATTTCCTCATCGCCAAGCCTTACTGCAAGCATTGGCTAAATTGAACGTGGCATATAACTCTACACCTGACGACGTCGTCAACCTAGTCTTTCAAGACTCAGTCAAACTAAGTAACCCAGTTACTTTCCCAGATGAGGACTTGCCTCCTTTTTGCGTCACCCATAACCTTGCTCTCTACATCACAGTCACATGCTTGAAAAAAAACGTACCAATGACTTTGGTGGATGATGGCACTGCAATCAACGTCATACCACTGAAAACAGCATACAAGTTGGGCATGAAAGAATCAGACTGGACTCCTACCAACCAAGGCGTCCGCGCATACGATGGAACGCCACGTAAAGTAATAGGGCTAGTTAATATTTCTGTCGCCACAGGGCCAATTGAGCGAAAGGTTAATTTCCAGATAGTGGACATAGAGGCATCATTCAATATACTTTAAGGTGGGCCCTGGATTCATGCTTCTAAAGCAGTAACATCCACCTTACTCCAGAAACTCAAGATCCCTCTAGATGGCAAGGTAGTAACGATCACTTCGTCACCCATCAAGGCCGTAATAGAGAAAATGTCAAGCAACCAAGTAATTGCAGACCCAATATATGAGCTTGGATGATTTCAAATCATAAACCTTATAGAGAGCGAGCTGGCTCCCTTATACTTTAATGCATACTCCAACTTAGTGGTCAACCATATACTCAAATCCCAGGGATACTTCCAAGGAATGCCGTTAAACCCCATCAGGAAGAATACCTTTGGACCTTTTAAGGAAGGAGTGTCCCAAAAATAAATAAATAGATTGCCTCCCCGGCAACGGCGCCAAATTTTGATACTGTCGTTTTGTACCAAAAATAAATACCTAAGTTACTACTAACAGAAGTCAGCGGTAAGTAGGGTCGATCTCCACAGGGAGGCTAAGTTGCTATCTATCTGTTTAATTCGGTCTGTTAGGGTGTCACAGAAATGGGGGTTTTGATTGTGTTGACTAGACTAATGAGGCTAAAGAAGAGGAAAATAAAAGGAAGGAATTAATCAGATAAGGAGAAACAGCTAAGACAGACGGTTCACCATAATCATTCAGTCAAGTAATCTAGGTCTCAGGTCAATGCAATACGGTCTAAGGGGTAGCGAACGTCACCTTTCGGTCCTTAATTCACCCTAAAGTGTAAACAGCTTAACTTTCTCCCTCACTGCAATACTCTATTGTTCGCTACTAGTCTCGCCTTTTCCAACCTTTCGGTCCAGGTCAAGGATCACTAAGAATTAAAGGTCTAATTGCGTCGACTCAACTAGGCAGTTACAATTATCTGTAGCATTTAACCAACAAAGACTATACTAGCATTAACCCAATAAATCGATTACTATTCCCTCATGATTATGGAACCCCTATACTCTTAGCATAAGGGAATTACCTACTCATTATGAAATAAACAAGAACAAGAATTAAAAGAGAAATAAACATTAAATTAAGAGAGAAAAGGGAAGAAATGTTACTGAAATAATGATCCGGAAATAAAGAAGAAAAGTAACAGTACATCGAACCGTAACCGAGTAAGTGAAAGAGAGAAAACGAGAGGAGAAGCCCCCCTAATACTCACGTCCTAACTCCTATTTATAAGAAAATAGGAGTATAGTTAAACCTAATGACGGAAATTAAATAAAAAGCCCAGCCCATAGCAAAATCCACTCGATCGAGTGATTTAGAACCACTCGATCGAGCAACTCAAGCTTAAACCACTCGATCGAGTGAAATAACCACTCGATCGAGTAACTCAATAGGTGCAACTAGTCGATCGAGTAGAAAAAGGACTCGATCGAGCAAAATTCTACTCGATCGAGTACTTTCCGGCAATGACATTTCTGCTTTGCGCACTGAACTTCAAACGGCTGCCATTTCTTCGTTACTTGGTCAAACAGGGTGATTCCGGTGGCATTGGAAATCTAAAAGGACAAACTTTCATCTCCATTTGGTATCACCTGAATATCTATTGTAGAACCCGAGATATGGCTCTCCAAAGTAGGCACTAGCAATTTGAAGTTCTTCCTTTGCTCGCCTAGCTATCTTTCTTCTTTGCGCATCTCAAAATAGCTTCATTTCCGCTCTAAATTCACTCTTCCTCCAAATGCATGCTAAACGGACGGTAAAAGGCTTGATTTCACTACTTTCTGGTCCATTCCTGCAATTAAGACAAAATACACCAAAGTAGCATATTCGGGGCATTTCGTAGCATAAAACCATGATAAAAGCATAGAAATACGTGCATAAAATAGGCTAATAAGACTATATAAAATGCACGTATCAAATCTCCCCAAACCAAACCTTTACTCGTCATCGAGTAAACTAAATGCAAACTAATGGAACGGAAAAGATAACTCAGAGCTAGCTACAAATGCCCACTTAAACCAATTTAATGCAAGCAACTAACACTTATAGCAAACAGTCAAATGCAAACGAGTTGTAAGATGTTTATAATAAAGCTGAACCGTCGACCTTGCAAGACCTTTAATAATGGACTCTCACGGGTCACTCTTCTCTCATGAAGCAAAGGGTGAACATGTATATGTAAGAGAAAAAGAAAAATAGTCGCTCACCTAGACTACGACCCACATAAACATCCATGCAACTAATATGATAGACAATTCTAGCTACCATACACACATTCCAACCAAACAAGGTCTGTCACAAATAGAGGGCTTACAAAAATATGGTAAAGTGAGGCAATGGGTAAGAAAAGGCAAAACATTTATGGGAATGTGGAGGTATAGGCGGCCAAGCTAGTACCTAAACAAAACCATATGACAATCATCCGATTCCAACTCAATTATTGATTAAGCACAATGCCCTTCATTTGGCATAAAATCTCACTAAACCAAACTAGAAACACTCCTCAAATGATATAAGATAGAACATAGGAGTCAAACCGTCTCAAACAAAATCTTTTTTTTTTTCTTTTCTATTTTTTTTTCGGTTCCTTTTTTCTTCTTTTTCTTTTTCATTTTCATTTTCATTTTTTCATTTTTTTTTTCAACTTCTTTTTTTTTTCTTTTTTCTTTTTTCTTTTTCACGTCATTTTCTCATCATCCTCCTTTCCTTCATAAAATACCAACTCCGAATCAACAGAATATGCGCCAAAATTTGATACAAGAGACAGTATACCGCAGAACAATCTAAACTAGCTTGACAAGGCAGGCTAAATCTGGATGTAGTTAAGGGTCAACAGGCAAATTTGGCTAATGTGGAGTTTATTGGTAAAAATGAAAGAAAGGGAAAATGTAAGCACCTCCTTGCATGTGACACCAACCACTAACCCGAATGTATGAAGGCAAAGAGCAATTGAATTTCATATACGTGCAAATTAATGATACATGCTATACAAGGAGTAACTACTCACAATCCTACATGAAACTGGTCATAAATGACACCAGTTTATAAGGCTCTAATTCCTTAGAATTTATAAGTAGGTTGCCAAAATTTCAGGTCAAGTCTATTCGTTCAGCTAAATTTAAACATTAACTCGTAGATATGCAATAAGACAAGGCTAAAAGATAAAAGTTCAATGCAAGGCTTAAGCAAAAAGACAATTGCAGTGCATTTTCATCATGGAAATCTACCGTTCCGACTCAACCTATATGCAAAAATAAACGTGAAATTTTTTGAATTTTTGAAAATTTGTCAATTTTTATGGAATTTTTAAATTTTTAACAAAAATAAACAACAATGCAAACATAAATTAAACGTGATAACTGAAATGCAATGAAAACAAAATGCAGACACAGATATGGATGCATAACCTCCCCAAACCAAACCGTACAATGCCCCCATTGTACCAAAACATGGAAAGGAAATGCAAACTGAAGGAGAGAGAGAGTAAAAGCGGAAAAACTCACAAAATGCGCGAATAAAGGGACCTCCCCAAACCGACCATGAACATGGGAGGTTGCTAAAGGCCCGGAAAACCGTCTCAGTAAGCTAATCCAAGTCAAAAACACTCGATGGCGGTTGAACGATGAGTCGATCGAGTGAAATGGGCATTCAAAACGCTCGATCGAATGGTGTTGTGGTCGATCGAGCGTTCTCCTTTGCGGTAGTCGATCGAGTAAATATTTCACTCGATCGAGTGAATTCATCGACAAAAGTGCTCAATCGAGTAGAAAAACTACTCGATCGAGTACTTCTCAGCGTGTTACCCGCAAAACGCAATAAAAACAAATTGTAAACTAACTAGACAAGCAAACTGATAAAGTCTATGGTATAAAAACCATTTATTACAACTGAAATTAAATAAAAAGCGAAATAAAATCTCCGGGTTGCCTCCCGGGTAGCGCTAGCTTCAGTCAGGTCCCAGCTCGACCTCCTTTTTCTTCGAGCCTCTATAATCGCCTACAATCAAAACATTTCTCAAAGCGCGCACATTAGATCGTACATCTGCGCATGTGCTACACAAAACAGTAAGTAGCACCAGAGTGGAATACAAAAATAAGAAATAAGATTAAACAACCGTTTAAGTCTAACAAATTTCCGTGAGCTCCTAAATTTATCCACAAAATAAAGGAGCGCGGGAGAAATAGACGATATATTAGGGTCCCGATTCAGATTAGCAATTTTGAGATGACATGTACGGTGAAAATTCGTCAAATTATACATCCACATGGGAGGGGGTATATCATTATAAGAATTAGCACGAGTCAAACGAGGTAGCATACTTCATCCGTGCTAGGAGCATAAAATTACCGCTAATTTCCTCAGGTAGGGTGCTCTCAACATCGGAATCACTGACAGAGGAATTTATTACCTCATCCGTGCTAGGAGCATATACCGACTCAGCTATCCTTCCGTCGCCCTCAGTGGAATTCGTCCCGTAAATCTCAGCCTCAAGTGCATCTAACTCGGCTTTGAATAAGGGGGATTTACCGTAACCATTGTCATCGTCAAAATCGTCATCTAAATCAAACACACATGACGAATCATAGCTCCTAATGGCCAACTCAGTCGATCGAGCAAAATAATCACTCGATCGACCAACTTCCTCCTGAATTCCACTCGATCGAGTGGAATTATCACTCGATCGAGCACCTTCTCCTGGCAAATCACTCGATCGACCTATATTAGTCACTCGATCGAGTGATTCCTCCTGTACAGGGCTGAAATCTTCGCGTGAGGCATTGAAATAAGATAGAAACTCGTCATCCGAGTCATAGAGGTCATCCTCAGCATTGGGTAACATGGTTTCCTCAGGGGAAAGACCGCTCTCAAAGGTATACCTCTTCTTCTTGCATCTCACCGCTAACCGAGCAACTACGGACTCGAGCTCATCAACTCGCGAGTAAAATTGTCTATCATAATCTTGCTGAGCTTGCAATTGAGATGCAAGTGTCTCCAATAAAGATTTCAGCTCCGCAATTTCTTCTTCTTGTATATCGGGAGGATCTTGTTGTGGTGGCCATTGATAGGGTGGATGTGGCGGCACAACTACAGTTGCTTCACTAACTTGACTACGCTGCCTGAACGCGTAAACTTCGTCATTCTCTCGCCAAACAAAGAATCGCATTATGCCCAAAGCAAGACCACATCTCCCGCAAGAAATCACCTGCTTGTTCCATATAATGGGACATAGGTGACGGGTCAAAGGTACTCAAGCCTTTCCTTTGACGATCTTTCACCTAGAACTGTCTAGGTAGTACACATAAGGCCTATCAAAACAAGATCTACTAAATAAAAGATTAGAACGGCCTCAAGGAAAAATCCCCCGAGGCTAGAAACAGAATAAAATTAAACAAATAAATAAATAGATTGCCTCCTCCAACGGCGCCAAATTTTGATATCTTGTCGTTTTGTACCAAAAATAAATACCTAAGTTACTACTAACGAAGTCGGTAAGTAGGGTCGATCTCCACAGGGAGGCTAAGTTGCTATCTATCTGTTTAATTCGGTCTGTTAGGGTGTCACAGAAATGGGGGTTTTGATTGTGTTGACTAGACTAATGAGGCTAAAGAAGAGGAAAATAAAAGGAAGGAATTAATCAGATAAGGAGAAACAGCTAAGACAGACGGTTCACCATAATCATTCAGTCAAGTAATCTAGGTTTCAGGTCAATGCAATACGGTCTAAGTGGTAGCGAACGTCACCTTTCGGTCCTTAATTCACCCTAAAGTGTAAACAGCTTAACTTTCGCCCTCACTGCAATACTCTATTGTTCGCTACTAGTCTCGCCTTTTCCAACCTTTCGGTCCAGGTCAAGGATCACTAAGAATTAAAGGTCTAATTGCGTCGACTCAACTAGGCAGTTACAATTATCTGTAGCATTTAACCAACAAAGACTATACTAGCATTAACCCAATAAATCGATTACTATTCCCTCATGATTATGGATCCCCTATAGTCTTAGCATAAGGGAATTACCTACTCATTATGAAATAAACAAGAACAAGAATTAAAAGAGAAATAAACATTAAATTAAGAGAGAAAAGGGAAGAAATGTTACTGAAATAATGATCCGGAAATAAAGAACAAAAGTAACAGTACATCGAACCGTAACCGAGTAAGTGAAAGAGAGAAAACGAGAGGAGAAGCCCCCCTAATACTCACGTCCTAACTCCTATTTATAAGAAATTAGGAGTATAGTTAAACCTAATGACGGAAATTAAATAAAAAGCCCAGCCCATAGCAAAATCCACTCGATCGAGTGATTTAGAACCACTTGATCGAGCAACTCAAGCTTAAACCACTCGATCGAGTGAAATAACCACTCGATCGAGTAACTCAATAGGTGCAACTAGTCGATCGAGTAGAAAAAGGACTCGATCGAGCAAAATTCTACTCGATCGAGTACTTTCCAGCGACAGTTTCCTGCTTTGCGCACTGAACTTCAAACGGCTGCCATTTCTTCGTTACTTGGTCAAACAGGGTGATTCCGGTGGCATTGGAAATCTAAAAGGACAAACTTTCATCTCCATTTGGTATCACCTGAATATCTATTGTAGAACCCGAGATATGGCTCTCCAAAGTAGGCACTAGCAATTTGAAGTTCTTCCTTTGCTCGCCTAGCTATCTTTCTTCTTTGCGCATCTCAAAATAGCTTCATTTCCGCTCTAAATTCACTCTTCCTCCAAATGCATGCTAAACGGACGGTAAAAGGCTTGATTTCACTACTTTCTGGTCCATTCTTGCAATTAAGACAAAATACACCAAAGTAGCATATTCGGGGCATTTCGTAGCATAAAACCACGATAAAAGCATAGAAATACGTGCATAAAATAGGCTAATAAGACTATATAAAATGCACGTATCAAGATGTTCAAAAGAGAACCCAACGACGATGAATTCGAGACAGAGTCGGAATCAGAGTCGGTGTCGGAACCTAAGTCTAGAGAAGTCATTAGAGAGTCTCCTCCCGTCGTCACCCCCACCCCTATATTTCTCCTAGTATAGCATCACCTAGTAATGGTAGCTTGGGGAATGTCCCAGCGACTATCCCTTTACCGCCACTGACTACCGCGCATATGACTTCTTTGTTTCAGCTATTTTCAAATTTTAATATGAATAAATCTGATTCTGCCTACTCCTTGTGTTTTTCTGAATGCAACTCTATTTATGATGATAATGAGGATGATCCTGACCCAGACTCAATAGAATTACCTCCCTATATGATCAAAGAAATACTAAGAGAGGGGGAATGGGTAACAGTTCTAGAAAACACCGAACCTATCAACGTGGGAACGGAATTTGAACCCCCAGAACTTAGGATAGGGACGACCCTAGAACCAACTGAAAGGGCCAATTTCATCGACATCCTACACGAGTTCAAAGACGTCTTCGCTTGGGCTTACAAGGACATGCAAGGGATCGACAAGGATATTGCAGAACATCGAATTCCAATCAAACCAGGTTTCAAACATGTAAAACAGAAGCTCTTAAGATCAAAGAAGAAGTCGATAAACAATTCAAAGCTGGATTCATCAAAGTTTCCGAGTATTCAGACTGCTGGCTAATATAGTCCTCGTACCCAAAAAGGATGGGCGAATTCGGGTTTGTGTTGATTTCCGTGACTTGAACAAAGCCAGTCCTAAAGACGATTTCCCTTTACCACAAATCGACATATTGGTAGACAATACAACAGATCATTCTTTGTTATCCTTCATCGACGGGTATGCAGGGTATAATCAAATCAAAATGGCCGTAGAAGATATGCTTAAAACAGCCTTCGTCACTCAGTGGGGTACTTACTGTTATACGTTTATGCCATTTGGGCTAATCAACGCTGGGCTACATACCAACGCACTACGACCACGTTGCTACATGATATGATAAATAAAGAAGTAGAAGTGTACGTGGATGATATGATTGTCAAATTCAAAGATAGGAAGGGGCACATCGATAACCTTCGAAAATTCTTCCTCAGATTGCACAAATACAACATGAGGCTCAATCCTAAAAAATGTGCATTCAGAGTAACATCAGACAAGCTTCTGGGATACGTCGTCAGCCAGAGGGGAATAGAAATTGATCCATCCAAGATTAAGGCCTTAATTGAAATGCCGCAACTCAGACAGAATAGGAGGTTAGAGGATTCCTGGGAAAGTTGCAATACATAAGTCGATTCATATCGAACCTCACTATGATCTGCGAACCTATCTTCAAAAAGCTCAAGAAAACGGACCATACCATATGGGACGAAGACTGTCAAAAGGCATTTGACAAGATAAAGGAGATACTGGCTAAGCCACCCTTGCTAATGCCTCCCCAACGAGATCAACCTCTTGGTTTATATCTCACAGTCGCCGAAACAGCCATGGGGGCTATGCTTGCATAGACTGTTGGAAAGGAAGAAAGAGTTATCTACTACCTTAGTAAGAAGTTCTTAGAATACGAGTGTAAGTACACACCTCTCGAGAAGACATGCCTCGCTCTTGTGTTGGCAACAAAGAGGCTAAGCCATTACATGCTTAACTACTCAGTCAAGGTATATTCTAAAATGGATCCCGTCAAATACCTCTTTGAGAAACCCGTTCTCAACGGACGCTTAGCGAGATGGACCTTAATGCTCTTAGAGTTCGATCTAAAATACGTACCTTTGAAAGTCATAAAGGGTCGTGTCGTGGCTGAATTCTTCGCAGAGAATCCTATCAACGACATGCAAGCAATAGACACATGGCCTTTTCCAGATGAGGATATTCAGCAAACCAGTATGGATTCTTGGGATCTTTACTTTGATGGGGAATATAATTTGAGATGATTCGGAATAGGAGTGTTGCTTATTTCTCCTGAAGGCGAGCATACACCACTTTCTGTCAAACTCGACTTCGAGGTGACAAATAATGTAGCAGAATATGAAGCTTGCCTCATTGGTCTACAAGTAGCAGTAAGCTTAGGTATCAAGCATCTTCGAGTCCACGGCGACTCATCCTTGATCATCAACCAAATTACTGGATCTTGGAAAATCCGAAGTGAAAGTCTAGCACTCTATCAGGCTAGGATAGATCAAGTCGCTCAATTCTTCGATCAGGTTACTTATCTACACCTACCTCGCGAAAAAAAATCAGTTTGCAGACGCTCTTGCGAAACTCGCATCCTTGATTAATATGCCAAACGACATGGTTGAAATGCCTTCATGCATCGAACGGCGGTCAGATCCAGCCTATGTACACCACCTTACAAATGAAGAGGAAAACCCAGAGGAGCCTTGGTTCCAAGCTATTCTCAACTTCAAACTAAATGGTACATACCCACCAGATATGGATAAGAGGGGACAACGCGCCATACGCCTACTTGCCTCTCAATACCTCCTCAGGCAGGGAGAATTGTACAAAAGAACACTTCTTGGTGTTGTCTTGCTTTGCCTTGATCGTTCACAGGCACGAAAAGTGATGGAATAAGTTCACGATAGAGAATTCGGTCCTCACATGAGTGGACTTGTGATAGCTAAGAAAATTACACATCTAGGATATTACTGGACGATGATGGAGTCAGATTGCATCAAATATGTTAGACATTGTCACAATTGCCAAATATTTGAGAATGTACAACATGTTCCTCCTTTGATGTTATATACCATGACATCCCCTTGGCCATTTTCTGCTTGGCGAATTGTAGATACCTCATTTCTACACCTTCCCCCAACTACCCAGTGATGATTGGGCTGCATGTTTGGTACACGGAACGATTTATGACAGTCCGTAAGTTTATCGTCAGGTGATAGCTCAAACACTCGTGTCTACCCCTTGGTCGTCATCTACGCACCGATACGGTCGTTTTGACAGTAATTAGAGTTCATTTGGATTCCGGGTCAAAAACCGCTTCTTTTTCTAAGAAACCGTTTAAAATGCCGAGTCAGAATGTTCTAGAATATTCCAGATATTTATTCCATAATTAAATTTTATATATTTTGGTAAAATATCATCCATATATCATATTTTACTGAATAAGGAAGTAGAGATCTACCGCAATTCCATAAAAGAAATGCGGAAATCTTTCTTCCGGAGGAGGAAACCTATGGGGAAATGACGCAGCAGGTGATGCGCCTCTTGGAAGGACCGCAACAGCTGCTGCGCCTCTTCCTCGGCCTGTTTTGGCCGTTTACGGAATATTTCCGTGATTTATTTCCAAAGTTTGTGTCATTCCAAAACTCTTCACATTTTTTGGTATAAATAGAGAACTTCGGTCTCCATATTTTTCAGGCGAGTGTCTGCTCTTCTCTTCCCTCTTTGCATTCTAGACCTTGCTCTAAGCTTTTGACGCCTACGTGCTTGATCAATCGACCGTGTAAGCTCAGATCATTCTGAGTACTAGTCACGTTGCATGACCGACCAATTTGACCACTATACATCAATCAATTAATCTAAAATCCTCCAACAAGGGCACTTTCTACATACATTCGAGTCGAGCAATCACTAACGTTAACTTAGTCACTCTAGCTTCGTCAAACATGTAAGTCTAAGGGTGTAAATCCCATTTTTTTAATGTGTTTTATTTTTGTATCAATTAATGTAAGGTTTACGTCAAAAGTATATTTAAAACCGACTTTAAAAACCCTTTTAAAAACCCTGCTCTTCTTCTTCTTCCTCGGGCTTTTGTTGTTTCGTTCCTTTTGTCTTTCTTTCTTTCATTCTTTAGTATATAAACCATGTTTTATTAACTCCTTTTCAATTATAATGTTTTATTTCGAGTTAAATCCCTTATAATTCGATATTTGCGGGTTTTCGTCATTAAATCAAACCCGGATGGTAGAAACTCGATTTGTCCATATCAAGTTTCTGGAATTCGTCTTTTGTACATAATTTCCATAGTTTGCTTTATTTGATTTCAGTTTATCAAATTCTTTTCAAAGTTCGTTCCTTTTGTATTTCTGACATCGTAAATAAATGCAATTTGTTCTAATTCGTTTTAATCCGTGTTTATCGTATTTATGACGGCTCCATATGTAATTAACTTGCTAAATCACTTCCACTCGAGTCTAATGTCAATAATTAATCATAAACGTGCCAACGAACGTTAGGAGACCGCGGTTCTGACTTTAAAGACAGAGCTCAATTCAAGAACAGACGCAGGAATAGCTGCGCCTCTTCCAACGGACGCATCAGATGTTGCACCTGTTCTGAGATGATTTCTGTCCTCGAACTTCTTTTCTCGCTTTGACATAGCCTTTAATTACATGTTTAAATTAACTAATAATCGTAATATCACCCTTAATCAGACCTATTTTATTACTTTAATTTCTAATCTTTTTTTTCCTTTTTTTTATCTTCAAAATTCCGTTTTAGGTGTACTTTTGACGTAAATCAATTAAACCATTCTAATTCATTGTAATTTTATTTATCATATTATAGTTCCGTATTTATTGTTTATGTATGATTTATTTACTTGTCTTTCATATGTAATTCAATCTAACATCAAATTCGACCACATTAGTTGCCAATTATTTGTCCACCGACATAGTTTAATTCACATGCTAGGATTAATCTGTGGATGTTGCATCACATGCACATAATCGACGACATATCAAATATAAACGATTTCCCTAATCATTAGTAGAGGCCACTATCGAGGTGGGCGGGAATAGGTGTTCAGTAAAAGGACTTCCTAATACGTACCCCCACCCCTTACTCCAGATCTCTGTGAACATCCGTGTTCATTCGCATCCACGAGAGTCATTCTAGACATAGAATGCTAAGGGTAACGAGTTCTTAGTGTTCATGTGTCACTACTTTGTGTCTTGACATGACACGAGGTATTCGAACCGTTCCAATTTCCCATAAAAATTGGCGGCGACTCCACAAATGCAGGCTTATTCAACCTTTCACCGGTTTCAATGCCTCACAAATCGGTAACGGCCCATGACATGCTTTGGCTATCCAAGGTTCCGTGGGAGAAGTGTCCCCGCCTCAAACACACAACGCGCGGGTCCGCGCGACGCGGGTGGCCTATGTCCACAGTTTGGCAACTCTGTTGGGGATGATACACTTACGTGTTACCCAGGGTGAAACTTGAACGAGGTTAGGGAATAGTTTATACGAGACAGTTGTCGGTTTTTATTACTCGACCTTCTTATGTAGTTTTATTCGGCCTTCCTAGGTTCAACCCAACCCATTCGACCAATCGTCTCGTCTGGACGGTCCAAATTCTTATCTGGGCCTAAGAATAGATAGCGATTGACGTTAACTATACCGTGGTATATACTCCTGTTTGTATCAAGTGCTTTCACTACTCGAGGAAATGGACTAGGAACTGACCTTACTCTTGTTTGGCACGGACCTCTCCACAGACCAGGGTTTGATTGCTTGGTATGGCAACCCACCTTTTAAGCCAAAACCCTTTAAATGCACTCAACATACCGTTATAATGCCCGTATGAATGTTTGTATCGTATACGTGATCACCATTATGTAAACAAAACCATGACGAAATTCTGTAAAATAAAATCCTTTTCAAAATGTAAATACTTTCAAAAGTGGCCTAAAATAGCGCAAAATGAGTCAAAACTCTGTCCAAATGTCCAGTGAAAATGCGGGCCTCAAAACCCATTTCAAAACCTCACTTCAAGTCAGCACTTCTACAACTACACTACAGTTGCCTAGGATGAACATTTCAAAATTTGTCATTTTCAAACCTCACTTGACACAGTGGCACACGCCCACTTCACGAGTCAAGTCTCTTTTTGAGTAAGTGTGCTAAAATGGTCGATCGTGTTTTGATTCGTCATCGGTCTCTTTTTCCCAGTTTCCAAGATGCCTGGAACTAGTCATGCAAGCGTTAATGGTCAACCCGATCAACCCGGAAATGGTAATGATCTAATCCTAGCTGCGCTCATCCATCTCCAAACAAGCTAAGACCAAGCTTATGCTCGCCTCAATGCTATTGAAGGCCGGATTGTCGCAGAAAAAACTAGACTTCCTCCTGCAGAGAACGATATTCCCGACATATGCTCGCCTCAATGCTATTGAAGGCCGGATTGTCGCATGCATTCGATTCGTTAAATACAACAGTAAAACAATTAAAACGAATATAAAACCCCACGAGGTCAGTCGATCGACCAAGAATGTCAGTCGATCGACTGACACGCGAATCAGGCCGTGTTCATTCTATTGCCGCCTATGCTACAATTCGCCTACATCCTAGCATAATTGACTTAGCTACTCATGCTAAGGGTAAAAACAATAATATTAACGATGAAACTAACTACTGAATTCATGCTTGAAACGATAAAGTAGACAATTAACATAAACAATAAATTGGTTGCGGGAATCTAGCTAGCAATTCTATACTAATGACGAAATAAAGATGAACTGAAATTAGGGCAGATGAATACCGAATTTAGCAGAAGGAACGATTGAGAATAAGAACCAAAAATCCAATGCTTATCAATAATCCAAACCCTAATTCTAAAACTAAATATTATTGTGTAAAACTTGAGTAAAAATCGAGAGATGCTTAAACTGATGTTCTATGTTACGTTATATAGCAAACATACGTAACAATTATTATCAAAACCTAGAACTAAATGGGCTTATGCTTCCTCGGTCTTTTAATTCTCGTCTGGAATAGCAGTTCAGTCGATCGACTGATCATAGTGGTCGATCGACTAGGATGCAGCCTACAGTAGCTTCTGGATCCCGTAAGTTGGTTGATCGACTAATGTTAACCGTCGATCGACTACTTTAGCTGCTACTTGACTTCATATTTCTCGTGGACTTATCTTTTGGGCCTTGAAATGCGCACCAATCTCGTTCCTCGGGTGAATACTTCACGTTATATGCAATGCAGGATACTCGGGGACGGATTTAGCTCGATTTCCGCTGGATTCTTCACATTTCTGCAATAATGTACAAAAATACGGAAGTAGACGGAAATAGGGAGAAATGTAGCATAAACTACATGAATGAGCTCTGAAATGCGTGTAAAATGGGATGTAAAACATCATATAAAAGACACGCATCAAACTTCCCCAAACCAAACCCTTGCTTGTCCCCAAGCAAGAACTAGACTCGATCTAATTACCTAATGGAACGAGTTCAAACTCAGAGCGAAATGCAACATGTAAAGCCTAAACCAATTTAATGCATTAACCAACAATCAATTAGCAAATGAATCATGCAAACGAGTTATGGGGTCGTTAGAAATATTGCTGAACCGTTAACTGTAGAGACTTGTCAAATTGGACTCGCACGGGTCGCTCGTATCACTCAATAAGCACAGGTGAAAAATTTAAGATGGAAAGAAGTAAATATGTAATGACTCTCACCTAACTACGACCTATAAGAACATGCCTGCAATATAATATGAAAACAATCTCTACAACCGTACATACGCATTCTAACCAACAAGAGACCATGACACATGCCGAGGTAAATATGTGGATATGTGAGGTATGGGCAAGAAGAGGCAAAACATTTATGGAAAAGTGGAGGTACAGGTGATCAAGCTAGTACCGAAACGGAACCATATGGCAACATCCAACTTCTTGCTCAAAAATAAATGGCACGGTGCTATGGCAAGCACAAATCTCGCAATCTCCAGGTATAAAAGTAATCAACTAACTCCCCATAAAATAAGAATAAAACATGGGAGCAAAAATCGCCATAAGATAAAGGATTGAATTATGCGAATTGATTCTTTTTCTCTGACTCAAGTCGATCGACCAGAAATGGCAGTCGATCGACTGCTTTGAACAGTACAGAACTCTTTTTTCCTTTTCTTCGAATCATTTTTTTCACTTCTTTTCTTTTCTTTTCAACTTTTGTTTCTTCCCTTCCTTTCTTTTCATTTTCCCAACAATCATCTCAATTGAGCATTTACTACCAAAAACGTAGTAACAATCCCAAAAACATGGACTACTAGCTTGACAAAGGACAGGCTAAATGTAGGATGTAGTAATGGGACAAAAAGGCTATTTTTGGCAGTGTGGGCTTCATGGGCAAAATGAATAAAGGGAAACCTCTACCACATGTGTCAACTAACCACAAACCGAATGCATACAGGTATTAAGTAGATCAAGTTCATATTTATGCACATTTATGAAACATGTCTCATAAGGAGTAACTACTCACATTCCTAGATGAACTGGTCATGAATGTCACCAGTTATAGGCTCTAAATCTCAGAAAAATGATGTAGCTTGCCAATTTTCAAAGTCAAGTCTCAAGTTCAGCAAATAATTAACGAAAACTCGTAGGTATGCATTTATATGATTCTACTAATAACATGTTAATCAAGCAAGGCTTAGGCAAAACAGGTGCAAAATGCAATGTCATCATTGAAATACTACCGTCCCGACTCGACCTATATGCTAAAATAAACGTGCATTTTATTGAAATTTTTGAAATTTTTCATTTCAATTTTTTTGGATTTTTCTGTATATATAAAGAAATAAACAATGCAAAACAAAATGTAAACGTGAATGCAAGAAAATGATATGCGACGCAAAACCCTTCCCCAAACCAAATCGCACAATGTCCCCATTGTGCAAAATCATGTAATGAAGAAAAGAGAAACGGGAATTTGCGAGCAAATAAGTAAATAAGACATGAAGTGAAAGTCGGGAACTCACAAGACTTTAAGCGCAGCAAAGGAAACCTCCCCAAACCAGCATGAGCTAGGAGGTTTCAGTAGCCAGCAGTGCTACTAATAAGTACCTGAGAGACAAATAAAAACCACGCATAAAATCGAGAAGACAATTTTGAAGCGGTAAATACGTTCACAAATGATAAAATTTAGAAGAAATAATTAATTAGACGGAAAATAAAGTGGAGTAGAGAACTCCCTTAAGTCCGCATATCGACCAAACACAACAGGGGAGAGGTCGTGAACAGGTACAGTAGCGTCCTTGGTCGATCGACTAAGGATGGCAGTCGATCGACCAATGTGTCAGGAACAGTAGCTCCTGGAAAGTGCAACTCAGTCGATCGACCAATATGGCCAGTCGATCGACTGAAAATACTGCTGTACTCCTTATTTCTTCGTATATGCTCAATGATTTGAGCTAACAAGCTCTAAAAACTTGCAATTGCACAGTAATACGCGCCCAAAATTGCGCAAAACCCAAAATAGAGTCTAAAGTACTTAAAAATCCTAAGCAAACAAAATAAAATGCGAAGTTTCGCGCACACAAAAGCAATAAAAATTGTCTAACAAAAGTAAATAAAATGAAGTTTATAAAGAGCTCGATCAACTAATAGTTGATCAAGAATGGCCACGGTATGGCCCACTTCGTCGGCTTCTGGCTACTAGAGGTAGCCTCAACGGTGCTTATTTGATCAGTTACACCACCCTTAGCTTCCACGTCCGCTGAACTCAATGGGTCAACACTCTCATCATCTCCCTAGTCAATGATCTCTTCAGACTTGTGAGAATCCAAATCGGACTTCCTTGCCTTGACTGGCTCGTCATCAACTACCTCATCAATTCCATAGCTCAGGCAACCAAGACCTCCTCTTTCAATGATCGGCTTCTTTACAGTTGGAGCAACTTGCAGCACTTCCTTCCCCAAACCAGCTCCTGCAATGTCTAAAACAATAGATTCTTCCTCCTTTTTGCTCCCAGTCTGGGGCAGAGGGGTTAACACAGAAGTAGTAATAGAGACAGGCAATTCAGGAAGCACAAAGTACGATTTCTTTTCAGAAACCGTATTACAAGTTACAGGCCACATGGGGTCCTTTTTCTTAGCAGGTTGGGCAAAAACAATGGAGTGCTTTCCCACTTTGAAAGTCAAGGTTCCTAGACCGACATCTATGACTGCACCAGCAGTGTGCAGAAATGGCCTACCCAAAATAATGGGTATATGAGCATCCTTAGGCATATCAAGGACCACAAAGTCTACAGGGAAGAAAAACTTCCCTATTTGGACAGGGATGTCCTCTAAGACTCCTACGGGTTGGACCGCAGAGCGATCGGCCATCTGCACGGTCATGTCCATCACTTTGCAAACCTAGTCGCTTTAAGCTTCCTAGCTAGACTCAAAGGCATGACGCTTATACTAGCTCCTAAGTCACATAATGCCTTCTCAATAGAGAAGGTACCTATATTGCAAGGAACAAAAAAGCTACCCGGGTCCTCTAGCTTATGGGGTGCAGTGTGAGACAAATAAGAGCATGACTCTTTGGTTAGTGCGACAGTATGCACATTTTCAAGTGACTTTTTCTTAGACAGGAGTTGTTTCATAAATTTAGTGTATGCAGGCACTTGATTGACCAACTCAAGGAAAGGTACTTGTACATTCAAACTACGGATAACCTTTTCAAATTTATTGAAAGATACCTGTTCCTTTGTCGGCACTAGTCTCTCCGGATATGGGGCTGTAAGAAGTACCTTAGCCCTCTCCTCTAAATCGCGCGTGCCGGTATCCGTGGACTTAGGTTGAAAGTCCACCACCTTCTCCTTATTGAAGCTCGAACCCTCCTCAGACCGTCTCAAATGTGAGCCATTAACCGTCATCGGATCGAACTTCGGAGCCGGGACTGACCCATCAGCACTCGGGTCTTTCCCCAATATTTTCGGAACTGTCGAACCCCGAAACAATTGGTCCCATAGATTATCGGGCATTGAAGGACGAAATTTCTCACTATCAGCAGTGATCTCGGTCGATCGACCACTATCCTCAGTCGATCGACCGAGGTGTACAGTTCCAGAAGCTCCTGTAACCCGCGTATCAGTCGATCGACCGGGTATATCAGTCGATCGACTGATATACCTGGTAGACGCCTTTTTCTTTGAATTATTCATTACAGCTTTCTTTTGGCTCGGATCTGCCTCATTCTTTTCAACAGCGTCCTCGACCATGCCAGGCCCCTCAAGGGTGGACCCACTCCTCAAAGTGATGGCATTTAAGGTCTCCTTTTGGTCAGTTTGAGTCGGTAAGTGTCCCGGAGCTCGAGTGTTACTTTTGCTAGCCAATTGAGCAATTTGGCTTTCTAGCAACTTCATCCCGGCCTCTCTAGCTTGGGACTCCTTTAGCAACAAGTTCTTAAGCTCGAAAAATTCAGAATTCTGCGATTGTTGTTGCTGCGGCACATAAGGAGGTTTCTGATATTGTTGTTGCTTTTGATGAGGAGGTACATAAGGTTGCTGCTGCGGCGGAGGTTGAGTTGGATTCAGGACATTTTGGCTCCTCCAACTCAAGTTTGGATGGGTATTCGGCTCATAGTAGGTGTTTGTCTGCCTATAATGTTGAAAGGCAGCACAAGACTCGAAAGGACTAGGGCAATTTTCTGAAACATGCCCCTCAGCTCCACACCTTCTACGGACGAAAGGACCGTCTGACACAACATTTACTTGGTAAATACCCCCCTTTGAAGCTCCTCCTAGTTCATACTTGTCAAATCTCGCATGAAAGAGCTTCAAGCGCAAAGAACAGAGGAAGATTCAGCTCTCCTCTGGTTCCCTCCGAATTCCCATACTCAGCCTTGTGGGTGGCTAGATCGTCAATGATCTTCCACCCCTTGGTTTCTCCCAAGTTCTCAGCAAATCGGCCATTGGCTGCAGCATCCAAAATAGCCCTCTGATCGTCGTACAGCCCATTATAGAAATGATTGCACAAGCTCCATTTTTCGAAACCATGGTGCGGTATGGTTGATCGGGTCCATTTCGTGTTCACAATTAAGTATATGTGGTCGTTGGTCAATGGTCGATACAAAACACAATTTATACTTCACAAACAACTCTACAATTAGTAAAGAGGCAAGTAAAGGTCGGATCCCAAGGGACGGGTATTGAAATGAAAATTCTATTGTAACTAGTAGTGTCTAGGGGTGTCACAAATTGAGTTGGTGTAGAAGGTTACTAAACTAGAATAACAATGAAAATAAACAAGCAAGATGAATAAAAAGGGGTGTAAACAATTGATTAAAAGCACTAGGGTGTCATGGGGTCATAGGGGAATCATGGGATATGATCATACAAACATGTTCTCAAATTATAAGCAAGCAATTATTGTTGTGATGGATTGAGTTGGGTTATATCTTACAATCCTAGGAAAGTTTGGGTCCCGGAGCCGAATCGATTAGATTGTACAACACCTACAAGTCGACTTAATCTTTCCTACTCAAGACATGCATGGTCTAACAAGACTCGAGTTGGGTTATGTCTTACAAGTCTCATTGAAAAGATAGAAGATGATAGTAAATGCAAGGATTCATAGGCTTAGCATTTCATCAAATATAACATGTGCATGAGTTGAGATCAAAACAAGCAAGCAAATAAGATATGAAAGCATATTGATTTAAGCATGAATCATCCCCATAATGGTTTCCCCTAATCACCCATTAAACCCTAGCTAAGAGACTACTCACTCATTATCATGTTGATCATGCTAGCAAGGTTGTCAATCATACCAACAATATGAAACATGATGAATAAATGAAAGTAATTAACAATAATTAAAAAGGGATTAAGAGATTATACCTACTAATGATTCCAATAATAAAGCAAGAATAATAGAAGTACTTGAATCCTAGATTGAGAGGTTGTCAATCTCCCAATAATAACCCAAATAATCTTCTATTACCCAAAATAAAGGAAGAACAAGAGAGAGATTAAAGAACTAAAACTTGGATTAAAACTTGATTAATACTTGATTACAATATTGAAGAGAGATTTGATTGATATTAACTACACTAATTATTGATAAGAAGAACATGCTCCTCTAATTAGACTAATGGGGTATTTATAGTGAAAATTAGGGAGGATGCATTAGGGTTAACTAAGGGCTAAACTAGTAATTACCCTTTTTAAGTTGAGCAAGCAGGACCCGGTATTTTCTGAGAGAAGGGCTTCGCTTTTCGTAGCTTGAAGAATGAAATCCGTCTTTGCATCTTTTGAAATCCGTGCGGATTAGAGTCGGGACGGCCGGATTTGGGCTGGGCAATCCGAGCGGATTCGGGAGAGGGACGCTCGGATTGTTGAGGGGAATCGAGCGGATTCCAAGGAGGGACGCTTTCGATTGTTGAGGCTGGACGGACGGATTGTCTGCAATCCGTTCGGATTGTTGGTCAGCGTCAATTCTTCTTCTTTTCTTCCCTTTTCTTCATAAATTCCTTGGGGATTTCCTTGGGGACGCAAGGATCCTTTCTCAACATTGCTCTTCTACTATGATATGTACAAAGGCCTTCTAGTCTTGTCTCTTCTTGATGCTTGGTCATTGAATACAATCAATTTAGCCTCGTTTTGCCATGAAAATGCAAGATTCTTACTCCTTTCCTACCAAGGGATCAAAATCTCAAAGAATATGCAAAACAAAGAACTAAAGATAAGAAATGACCCAAATAGGCACTAAAAAGCATGGAAGCAATGGTAATTCGGGGGCTAAATATGCGTCAATTATGGTCACATCAATGGTTCGCACCAACTTCTTAAAACGGACCCATGCTTCGTGGAAATTTTCGTCCGACCCTTGTTTAAAGCTCGTGATTTGAGCTCTAATAGCAATCGTCTTTGAAGCAGGAAAGTACTTCTTGTAGAATGCCAATGCCAAGGAATTCCAGTCGGTGATCCCATGAACGGTTCGGTCCAAATCTCTATACCACTCTCTTGCAGCATCACGAAGGGAGAAGATGAACATGGTCTCCTTGATCTGGTCTTGGGTCACGCCGGCTGGTGGGGGAATGGAACAGCAGTAGTCAATAAATGTCTCCATATGCTTAGCTGCATCTTCATTTGCAGCTCCCCCGAACTGGTTTCTCTCAACCATACTAATGTATGAAGGCTTTGGTTCGAACTTCCTGACATCTCCTGCTAATTCGAACCCCTTATATAAATTTGCAGCTGTCGGCTCAGAATAACTAGCTATACTCGCTTCCTCAGCCATGACTGGAATTTCTGGAGAAGTGACTGTCTCAGCTGAAGAGGTGGAAACGGGTGAAGAATGTGGATCTTCCTCGAACAGCTCGTTCTCGTAATAGCTTGACAGAGTACTCAGCTCTTCCTCTGTCGGTAATATCCTTTGTGATCGTCTCAACTCGCGCAAAGATTTCTCAATCTCAGGATCGAATGGTACTAGTTCACCACCCTGTGACCTGCGCATAAGAGGAAACTACAGAAAGAATATAAGAAAAGTTTAAGGAACGGATGTTCCTTAAACTAAGAAAGACTAAATTAAAACAACTAAAAATTAGAACTATTGCCTCCCCGGCAACGGCGCCAAAATTTGATACCCGTCGTTGTGAGTACCAAAAATAATATTTAAATTTTCCTATTATAACTAACCTAGGCTAGTGGTAACAGGGTCGAACCACAAGGAGGCAGACGTAATTTCTAGCTGTCTAAAAATAGTCTAAAGTAACGATTCTGGGGGTTGATTTGAATTGGTCTAAGACTAAGAATAAGTAAAGACAATAAACTAAAAAGACGGATTAAACAGATAAAGAAGGGGTACTAGGATGGTCGGTTCATTATAGCTTCGGCGGCAGCATACTAAACAGGTCTAAATCAAAACACATGAGGCGGGAAATGAAGAGGTCCTCTCGGTCCACTCTTAACAAATAGCATCTTTCGATCTCGCTATAGGTCCCTAATATCACTAATACTGACTCTCGTCCTGAAAAGTGACTAACGGTCTAAACTATACCTATCTTTCGATCTCAGCACAGTTTAGTCATCTTAATTGGTGATCAAATAACTTCCCCTATCTTTCGATCTAATGGGTCAGTCATAAATTAGGTATCTAACTGGTCGCATGCATTCGATTCGTTAAATACAACATTAAAACAATTAAAACGAATATAAAACCCCACGAGGTCAGTCGATCGACCAAGAATGTCAGTCGATCGACTGACACGCGAATCAGGCCGTGTTCATTCTATTGCCGCCTATGCTACAATTCGCCTACATCCTAGCACAATTGACTTAGCTACTCATGCTAAGGGTAAAAACAATAATATTAACGATGAAACTAACTACTGAATTCATGCTTGAAACGATAAAGTAGACAATTAACATAAACAATAAATTGGTTGCGGGAATCTAGCTAGCAATTCTATACTAATGACGAAATAAAGATGAACTAAAATTAGGCGATGAATACCGAATTTAGCAGAAGGAACGATTGAGAATAAGAACCAAAAATCCAATGCTTATCAATAATCCAAACCCTAATTCTAAAACTAAATATTATTGTGTAAAACTTGAGTAAAAATCAAGAGATGCTTAAACTGATGTTCTATGTTACGTTATATAGCAAACATACGTAACAATTATTATCAAAACCTAGAACTAAATGGGCTTATGCTTCCTCGGTCTTTTAATTCTCGTCTGGAATAGCAGTTCAGTCGATCGACTGATCATAGTGGTCGATCGACTAGGATGCAGCCTACAGTAGCTTCTGGATCCCATAAGTTAATCGATCGACTAATGTTACCCGTCGATCGACTACTTTAGCTGCTACATGACTTCATATTTCTCGTGGACTTGTCTTTTGGGCCTTGAAATGCGCACCAAGCTCGTTCCTCGGGTGAATACTTCACGTCATATGCAATGCAGGATACTCGGGGACGGATTTAGCTCGATTTCCGCTGGATTCTTCACATTTCTGCAATAATGTACAAAAATACGGAAGTAGACGGAAATAGGGAGAAATGTAGCATAAACTACATGAATGAGCTCTGAAATGCGTGTAAAATTGGATGTAAAACATCATATAAAAGACACGCATCACTTGTGTTGGTCATCCAGGTGTATCGGGATTTGGATGAATCCCGAGTACCCGTCAAGGTAACAATAGAATTTGTTAGAGGCTAACCTCTCAGGCATTTGGTCAATGAATGGTAGGAGGAAATGATCCTTTCTTGTTGCGGAATTCATTTTACGATAATCGATACACATACGCCAACCGGTGATCTTCCTTATGAGTATTAGCTTGTTATAATCATTTGTCACCACCGTGGTACCTCCTTTCTTAGGTACCACTTGAACGGGGCTAACCCACAAGGAATCCGATATAGGATAAACAATTCCCGCATTAAGTAATTTCATAACCTCCGTTTTTACAACTTCTTGCATGTGGGGGTTTAGTCTCCTTTGGCCTTGGATGGTAGGCCTATGATCTTCTTGTAGATGAATTCTATGCATGTAAAAAGTTGGGGCTTATCCCCTTAAGATCATCTAGACTATAGCCTATAGCCTTTTCACGTTGTTTTAACACATCAAGCAAACTTTCCAATTGATTCTCATCATGTTTTTCATTAACAATCACGGGTTTGGTTTTAGACTCATCAAGGTAAGCATACTTCAAATTTGGGGGAAGGGGTTTTAGAGTTGGGGTTTGTACCTCACTTTCTACCATTGAAGGCTCACTAGGTACATCTTCCACCTCCATTACACATTCCATCCTCATGGCATATTCGATTTGTTCCTCAAAATCTTTATACCCATTGTAGTCAAATTCCTCGACATACTCATCTTGCTCCTCGACTTGCATGGTATGATCCTCGGTTGCTTGTGGGGGTTTAGTGGATTGTGATGCTTCCTTGAGAATGTTATCTATCAATATGGATTGGTCATGGGTGAGCTCTTTGTAAGCTAGAGCGGCTTCAAGGAGGTCTACTTCCAATGCCCAATGCTTATTTTTGGCCTCACTTGCTTTTAAGGCTTCCAATGCTTGCAAAGGGTCTTTGATGAGAGTAGTACTCACATGATCCTCTACACAACAATCTATAAGATCCATCTTGCAAAGTAAACTAAGAGAAAATGGTGAGAAGTACCTTGAGGAAGTGTTCTCCCTCAAGGTAAAGAAAGACACAACTAAAAACAATTAATGAAAATCAAATCAATTGAGCACCGTCCCCGGCAACGACGCCATTTTTCGCTCAGTTCAAACTCGTCGTTAAAGCTACCAACCAAAACAATATTTATAACTTCACAAACTACTCTTAGTAAAGAGGTAAGTAAAGGTCAGATCCCAAGGGACGGGTATTGATGTAGGATTTTCAATTGCAAGTATCTATGTCTTAGGGTGTCACAAATTCGGTTAAAATGAGGTGTAATCTAAACTAATCAACAAGATGAATGTAAATTAATGAAAAGAAGGTAAAGCAATTAAAGGGGTTTGTAAACAATTGATTAAAAGCCCTAGGGTGTCATGGGTTCATAAGGGATTCTTGGGAATAGATCATACAAACATGTTCTCAATTAAAAGGAATCACTTATTGTTGTGATGGGATCGAGTTAGTGTATATCTTACAATCCCTAGGAAGATTTAGGTCCCGGAGCCGAGTCGTCTAGACTGTACAACACCTACAAGTTGACTTAGTCTCCTCCTATTCAACTCTATGCATGGTCTAATGAGGCTCGAGTTGGTTTATGTCTTACAAGCCTCATTGAAAAGATAAGGGATGGTCAAAAAATGCAAGGTTTCATAGTCTAGCATTTAATCCTAACATGTGCATATGTTGAAATCACAACAAGCAAGCAATTTAATTATGAAAACATATTAGATTAAGCATAGATCAATCCCATGTTTGTTTCCCCTAATTCCCCATTAACCCTAGCTAAAGAACTACTCACTCATGATCAAGTTTATCATGCTAATAAGGTTGTGAATCATACTAACAAAGCAAAATGTGATGAATAAATGATGTGTGATTAACAATAATTTAAAAAGGAATTATACCTATGGAGATGATCCAAATAATAAAGCAAAGAATAATAGAAGTACTTGATGATTGATGAAAGGTTGTCAATCCTCCAATAAACCCAAATAATCTTCTAAATACCCAACTAAACTAAGAACAATTGAGAAATTAAGGAAAGATTAAGATGTGATTAATATTTAGAAATGTATTACAACTAAATTAAGAGAGGATTTAGATGATTATTAAGAGATGATTGTTCTAATATTAAAGCTTGATTAAGATGAGATGATGATCTAGGTAGTACAAATGGGTATTTATACTAAAATTAAGTACAAGGATTAGGGTTACTAAGGGCTTAAATGACTATTAAGACCCTAAGAAAACTTAACAATATTGCTCATCCCGAGGGACATACGCGGATCGTCTTGCAACTCCCACTAGGATCCGCTCGTCCTCATCTGAAGCACGGCCTGTCCTATAAGAAGATCCGCTCAGATCACCATGGAGACGCTCATCCTGTGGCTTTTCAATCAGCTCGTCCTGTGTTAAGGACGCTCGGATCCTGGCACTTTGATACGCTCGTCCTGTGCTCAGGTAGCTCGGATCCTGGCACAGGGTTCTCCTCTTGTTTGGCTCCTTAGCAATTCGCGGGGATCGTGTTGGGGATGCAAGGATCTTTTCATCATTGCCCATTTCACTTCATTTATTTGCTTTGGTCTCTAGTGTCGGTCTTCTCCTCGATGCTTGGTCATTAGATGCGATCCATTTAGCTCCATTTCGCTCCATAAATGCAAGGTTAGCGATCCTCTCCTACCAAGGACACAAAACCTCAAAGAATATGAAAAATGGGAAGCTAAAGATAAGAAATGACCCTAATATATGCTAGAAAGCATGGAAATGAGGCTAATTCGGGGACTAAATGTGCTCAAATATGAATCACATCATAGATCTGTCATAAATACTTATCTGCTGCATTCAGACGTTATGCTTGAGCATACGTTTTTTGGGAATTGTGGTATAGGGTGTGATTTAGATTGCGAATCACCTGATCCTGATGCAGTTGTAGTGTCTGCGTTTTTGTGTGAGTACAAGGAGCTTTTTGCTCCTATTTTAAGGCGGAGGAAGAATGTACTTGATTACTGTTTTTTGCACGATCATGACTTGCGGATTGGTTAAACATTATATGTTTTTTCTTGCCTTTTTTTTGTTATTATATCCATTTTTTAAAAGCTTATTGTTGTTTGTGTTTTTGTTTAACTATATAATTTGTTTCAATGTGGCAGGGAGGATTTGGACGTGTTTTCATTTCACAATATGTTTACTCGAGATGACATTATTTCATTGCCTTCTAAGACTATGATCACATCGAACGTGATTGACTGCTAGTCATTTTTACTTAATTACATGTTGGTCAAGGCTGGGAAAGGGTTATCCCCCACAAGAAGTTTTTTCTGTAGAAGTCATTCGGTATGTGCAATTTGTTATATATTTCTGTATCAGTTATTTCAAAATAGTTATAACAGTTATTCTATTGTAGTGACTTGGTTATTGTAAAGCATGTTAACTGTTATTTTATACAACTAAACAAGTTTTCCTATTTTTCAGACTTTTGTTATTTTATTATTTTATTTTTGTTATTTCAATAAATTAGTGTTGTTATTGTATTATAATGAAGTTGTTATTGTGTTTTTAATTTTTCTGATGTATTATTTTAAATTTTATAGCGGTTATTGTATAGTATAATGATAGTTATTGTAATGCAGAATAGTTGTTATTGTATTCAGTTAACCAAGTTTTGCAATTGTGATACTTCATTTCTCTTATAGTGTGGTAATACTTTTCACATGCTTCTTTGTTTAAGCTTATCAAAGCTGCTGATGATGAGAAAGATTTATACAGAAAGGAAATTTTTAATGCTTGGGACACCATCATTGAGAACAACCAAGGTTCCCTTGACATTGGGGCCGATTTGGTAATTTTCCAATCCTTTCTCTCCTTTTTTTTCTTTTGTAGATCAGCTTCATCGTTGAGAATAACCAAGGTTCATAGGCTTTTTTTGAAATTTAGTATGAACGCCTGTTTTATCACGTCAGGTTTTTATTCCTGTTCATTTTGGAGATCATTTTTTCTATGTTGTTGTTAATTTTGTGGGAAAGACTGTGGACTATCTTGGAAATCGTGTATATGATGATTTTGAAGATAGTATTTGGGTGTCGGCTACCAACTCTATTATACGTACCTTATTCTACGTTTTTTTCTTCATCTACTTTTTTTAGATATGTTTTTTGTTCATGAAGGATGAATTTTGATTTAAAAATTTAACCAGGTTGAAATATTTGGTAGTTTTCTTGTCGAGAAAGGTTTTGAAAGGGGCAGCGAGGTCTGCAATTTCAAACTTGCAGATTTGGCTTTTGGGTGGAAATCGGAAGGTTCTCAGAACTTGGATTGTGGTGTTTTTGTCATGATTCATATGATGTTTTATGTTGGGAAGTTGTTCACATCGAAGTTGCATGATCTATTGAAAAGGATAATTTATAGAGCTGAGATAGCTGCCATCTAGACTTTAGCCGATATCAACCAAGAGAGGAAAAAGTTGTTGGCTTTAGTTGATGCATTTACAATGGTAAAGGCACATTTACTGCCTGTTTTGGTTGATAAGCGTGAGCTAGCTGAGTTGGAAGCTATAAGGTCTGAAGTAGAGGCTTTGGAGGCTGCTAGGGTTATGGCAGAGAAACTGGATGATGGTGTAAGTACTCCGGTGCCTGGGAAAAAGATGATGCCCGATACCTATGACCGCTGGGATGATTAAATCAGCCCGAGGTAGTTTTAGGAGACCGAACTCTGATGGTCTTGGCTGCTCAATAAACTATGGCAAGGCAGATACAACTCTTGTTGTTGTGTCCAAATTTATGAGGGCTAACAGCAGATATACACGTGCTATGCCAAGCAAGAATAAACAAGTTGTTGATTATTGTTTCTTGGATGATTACTGTAACACCCCCATTTATTTAGAAGCCTTTATCAAGACATTCCCAATAAATAGGACTGTTACCATCTCGGTTGCCCGAGGTAAATGATACAAATTAAAACAACCCAAAGTACAATAACTTTAACTGAAATAATGGTTTTATTACATTGCAAACCAATTTAAATTTAAACCTTAACATTACAATTTACTACGCAGCTGAAATTACATAAATAAAGTTGTATAAGTTAACTAAGTGATCTAGACAGCAACTATGGTCCAAGTCGAGCTCACGTCCCAATGCTCCCAAGACAGCTAATCTTTAGTACCTGTCAAATTTGCTCCCCATTATGGTTCTTTACAAGTGTTCACAAATACATAGTCAATCACGAGGTTGAGTAGGAATAACCAACAATATTAAATATACAAACTTAACAGATGTAAATGCGTGGAATAAATACCACCACCAATTCTCCTTCATATTCACCCTAGTCGTCCCGGTCCCTGATCGAGGCTCCCACACACCATCGTCCCGCCAACTCTTGGCCCGGGGATAAACACAAATGTCTCCCAGTCCGAGACTGAGGATACCTTAAAACTTATTGTCGTCCCAGTACGAGACTGAGGATATCCAATAAAATAATATGACAACACAAATATTCCCATTCAATAATAAAGAACCACAATAGTCCAACAGTAATAATAATCTACGCGTCCATTAATCCGTTCAATTCCACAAAAGAAAACGAGTTGAGTAGTTATCCTACGTGGCAAGCAAATACTCCAATTACGCACTGCAATTATGCAATCCAATCAACAAATAAAGTTCCTCAATAAAACCGTCACCTAATACAAATAATAATTCACAATTACTAACTAAACTAATTATAAACTAGTAATATTAATTATATTATTACGTAACTTAATAATTATAAACCCATCTTAAATAAACCAAACCGATGAATAAAGCCGTCTTCAAAACCCGTCTAACAATAAAATAATGCTTGGAAGTCATCACGTGTAATACCACATCAAACACCTCTCTTCAACCATGTACCAAACCCAAACCCGACAACCACCATGACCAGTCACCCATACCACCGAGAGACTCCATTGCCGGCTGCCCAGCCACGGCCCAAACACCACTCCTCGCCACCACATGTGGTCACCAACCTACGCCCTAACATAATACCACAACATACAAACCCGGCGCAACCTATATAAACTCACGGTTAACCCACTATTCACGACCACCACCACCACAACAGACTACCAACGACCTCCACCGTGTCCTACAACAACCCACGATAAAACCACACTACCCCCAACCGTGCCCTATACCCGACACCAGCATAACTCCCCTGTTTCGCATTTCTGGCCAAACCCACTACCAAAAGTCACACCTTTTGCCACCCTAACACCACCACGCTGCCGAACCAATCACCTGTAGTCCACCCTACCAAACCCAGGTCAAGGCGAGGTGCAACGACGGTACAAAATCCGTCTTATATTCATGGTAAAACATGACAACAATCCCTAACCCCTTTCGAAATTTCGGCCAACACTACGCAAACAACCACCTACAACCACCCAAAAACACCCAGCACCGACAATCTATCTCCCCGAGTTCCACCAACCCAGACCCAAGTCCGTTCGAGTCAATTCAAAGAGGTTAATCCGTGTTTTATGCGAAATCGTCAACCATATAACCACCCACCAAAACCCCTTCGAACACCCCCTTCCCCGCCGGTCTAAGGTGGTCCACGTGGGTCAGGTAAGGTCTCTGGTGGCCACAATCACAACGATGGTCACGGCTTGTCCTATAGTGGTCTAGTTTACGAGTTATAGCATAGCAAAGAGTATACATGAGACGGTCTTACCTCGAGTTAATTAGCAATGTTAGTCTTGTGAATATCCAATGTCGATCCCAATTCTCTCCCCTTTGTGAATTCTTCAGATTTATTATCAATATATAAACTAGGTTAGAGACCATTAACCTTTATTTATTGGCTAGGTTAAGGACATGTATTTCCTAATTAGGAAAGTTACTAATAAACAATATGTATTCTATTATTAATATTAATATTAATATTATTACTATTATTACTATTATTATTATTATTATTATTATTATTATTATTATTGTTGTTATTATTATTGTTGTTATTATTATTATTATTAGTTTTTTTTTTATTTTTTTTTTATAAAGGATGCGCGCAGCTTTCATTAAAAGAAAAACAAAAGTTTACATGAAATTGGTGGGGAGCCGAGAAACAAGCTGGGCTCCCACACCCTTAGCAACAGCAAAGCTAAGTCTAGTAAAAATGTAAGCGGCCACCCGAGCCCCCGCATCCTGAGATACCGAGAATTTATGGATCCGCTTGAGCAAGGCAACTGCATCCGAACCCAACTCCCCAAGTGATGAGAAAGAGAATGGAAGGAAACCATAACCCGCTGCCGCACACAAATCCCCATACTTAGCACACTTCCGCTGAGCAGCATCAGCAACCTCCCGGCCAGCCACAAAATTCGTCATCCCAGTCTGAGTCAACGGAGAAGACCCGATCAAGTCAACGCACACATCACGCCCCCTGTCCCAAGAATAAAGCAGCAAATCCGCAGGACGAAGAGAACCCCCATGCCCGTCAACTAAACCAACATCAACCTCCTTTCCCGCAGAAATACCAGATCTATAGCAGATGTCGAAAAGAGTGTCACGGACGAGATTATGCCGATGTTTAACGCCCACAGTACCAGTACAAGAAACAGCGTGGTCCCCAAAAACATCATCAGTAAAATCCCGAGAGCAAGCTGGACAGGGCCGAGAGACCGTGAATAACGGAACACCCAGACGATCCCCAAGCACACTACGGTACGTCCTCCCGTTCATAGTCTGACCCAACCCCGAGATAGGAACCGCACGCAACCAATCAGAGGAGTGGGAACCCTGCTGAGACTGCCACAAAGCAAGTTGGCGAGGTGTCAAAGAGAAAACAGACTCGAGGCAAAGAAAAACCGTCGCGAAATAAATGTCTCCAATTTCTTCATAAGTTTGGGGGCGCAATTTCACTAGGGTTACCTAAGATACTGCACAGTCCTGTAGTCGCAGTAAAACCTCGCGCGACATCATCAAAAGCAGGGCCGCGGCTACAATACCGTAGGGTCCGAGGAGCTTAGCCTCGCAAATCGCCAGACTGCAAACGGGACGCAATAAAAGCATAATGTAAAACATCCCCCGCCGCATAGACACCAAGACCACCAAGATGAAAAGGGAAAGTAGCAAGGCGCCACTGCCAATCCCCAAAACCCGGGACAGATGCGGTGACGATACGTTCCAAGCTGGAACGAAGAGCAGCATCAAAAGGAAGATGGACGGACCCAAAAACACTAGGGGAGGAAGTACGAAGGGAGAAATAGAGCTTAGAAATACCAGTAAAAGCTCGAAGTAGAAGCAACTCACACTGCGGGTCCTCAATCCTTGCAACCAAGTCCATTAGCTCAATGGTCTTAGTTACTCTCCTCGCCACAACCTCACCGCTAAACCCGGGCAAGTCATCGACAGTCCACCCAAAACTGTAACACCTCTCGCGGGCCGAGCAATGGAGGGGGGGAAAACCCCAGGGAGCCGACTCTGAGGATCCTCAACAGGCCAATAGACCTTCGTCTTGGAGACATTATGGTGTAGTCCAAAACGGGGGCCATCCGCCATAATCAAATCCAAGACCTTCCCCACCTCCAAAGTATCCCCCACAATGGTGCCATCATCCAAGTACCATGCCTGCATAGAGAGGTCAAAAGTGTCCCGGATTTTGCATACTAAGGGATGCAAAACCAAAGCGAAAAGCAACGGACCCAAAGGATCACCCCGCTGGACTCCCGACAAGACCACAAGCAATGCTCCCCATAAAAAAGACGGCAGGGCGTAATAACAAAACTCCACCCAACGGGAGAGAACCGGGCAACGCGTCGGCGACTTCCCGAAGCATGGTCGTACGATCAACAAGGTTGAAAGCATTCGAAATCAACCAAGAACATGGAAAGTCCCACCTCGACTCCCGAGCCTCAATGAGCCGGTTGAAGGCATGCAAGATAGCCTCTCCTCCACCGGACACACCCACCCCAAACTCGTAAACCGTAAAAAATAAGACGACAAAGAAGGACCCACCATAAAAGCACCCACCTTAGAGACAAGCCGTCTCCCCGACAAAGGCCAACAAAGAATAGGACGGAACCCACCCCCTGGTTTAACAAGCGGCGTGAGAGGGGGGCGCAATGTACTCTCCCAAAGCAAGAGGGCCCCGACCCTCAAGAAATAGATTAACCACCCTAGTAATAGAAGTGATCAACTCATCGAAATATCCACAAGCAGCCGCCACTCAAACAATCCATAAGGTGTCAAGGCACGAAAACCATCCCTCCCACAAGACTTACCACGAGGGAAGCTCCGAATCATATCCAAAACCACTGACTCAGAGGCAACCAGAGGATGATGATCCCCAGACAAAGGAGGCAAAGAAGGAGGTGGGGCGACAGGATGCTTCTCACGCAAGGCCACAAGAGTGGCATTGAAGTAGGGGGCGACCCCAGATGAAGAAAGCACCCGAACAGCAGCAGTATAGTGACTATCCAAAATCTTCCGCCGACATTGACGGAGGTTATGCTCACCCAAATCCAGGTCCTCCTCCACAGTAAACAAAGAAGGACCCTCATCAAAACACTCCCGCAACAAATGCAAACCCCCCCCCCCCCCCCCCGGTACCCCCCAAGCAAGGATAGCCCTAGCAATACTCTCCTCCTGACGCTGGCGTCGAATAGCCGTCCTACACTCAACATTACTCCGAGAAGCGAAAGGCTTAAGGCATACACGGTAAAACAAGTAACCGAACCCAGCAGAGAGATCACTAGGGGAATCACCACATCATCCGAGCTCCTTTCAAAGCCCGAGCAAACCCAAGACGGCACTTACGAGGAATAAATTTTACGGTGCGGAGGCCCAAAGACAATAAACGATCAAGGGAAGATATAGACCACTGAACAAGCTCAACACCATCATCAGAAGAAACCGAAGTAGAGGGAGCCAAAGGTC
The DNA here is from genome assembly GCF_048544455.1 of Silene latifolia. Lineage (NCBI taxonomy): Eukaryota > Viridiplantae > Streptophyta > Magnoliopsida > Caryophyllales > Caryophyllaceae > Silene > Silene latifolia. The sequence continues at coordinate 45,804,495 of NC_133529.1, read as the reverse complement.
TTGGAATACCATAAATATGAAAACTGTAGAGGCCATCAACACGCTCCGGAGACAACACAATATCACCCCGACTATGTCGACATCTAGAACGAGTGGTACGGGTCATAAAACACACCCCCACACAACCAGAGCCCCATCCGTCTCAAAACACTCTCGGTATTGGAATAAACAGTCAAACTATCAGTAAGAGTTTGACGCGTAAGTTTCATCGCACCATGAAGGCAATGTCGGTCTTGAAAATGTTTCTGCCAAGCTGCCTTAGTAAGGCCCTTACCAAAACCATCCTGACAAGCATGAAGACTCGAAAAAGGACAATGGTACCGCACAAGCTCGGGCATGAAGGAAGCCCTCCTCACCTGCACAGTAAACAACCCACAGCCGTGACAAGACAGTACAGGCAGCAAGTGCTAGTAGTCGACCGTAGCTCCGGCAAAGACGGCCACACAAAAAACCCCAACCACACTACACACACGACAAACCCGAAACACACAAGCCACAACCCAAGCGATGGCAATGTACTGCCACTGAAACCACCACGGACAGCCACCAGGTCAGTAGTTAACACCAACCAAAGAAAAGGCAATGAACAAAGAATACACCGGCAGTTGTAGAAAAACAAAAGGAAAAATTTGAAATAAAAGAAAGAAGAAAAACTAAGCAAACCGCAGGGCACGTGCAAGAATGACACAGGGGGTAGTTACTAGCCGGCCAATATCCTCCCTCCGACGTGATCGAGGGACCATTACCACCCCGAAACCGAAAGCAAAACCCGAAACCCGCAAAAGATCGCATTTACCAAGAAGAACAACAACACCGAGAAAGCCACGGAGAAGAGGTTGTTGGACGGAAATAACGACGAAGGCGTACGGAGCAAAGGACAACAAATGCCGGCGCACGAACCCTAAAATCAAAAGACGCCCTAAAAGAAGAAAGAATCGATGCCCTAACTGATAAAAGAAGAAGAACAGCGAAACTCAAAAGACGATCCAAGGACGCCGGCGTCGTGAGGATGCCGACGGTGAAAGGTGGCCGGCGGCGACGTGAGGTGGCCGTCTAACCTGACGAAATGCAGTGATCGTTCAAAATCGCAGCAAGAATCGCCCTCCCTGTCTTTCTCTCTCTCTTTTTTTTTTTTTTTATTATTATTATTATTATTATTATTATTATTATTATTATTATTATTATTATTATTATTATTATTATTATTATTATTATTATTATTATTATTATTATTATTATTATTATTATTATTATTATTATTATTATTATTATTATTATTATTATTATTATTATTATTATTATTATTATTATTATTATTATTATTATTATTATTATTACTACTACTATAGCTATAATTATTATATTACTACTCGAAAATCCGAGTACGTATCCCTAGGTCCACATGGCCCATAACACCTTTCCGACTTAAATTCTTATTTTATTATATTATTATTTCGTCTTATTCGCAATTATTAATTATAAACGTTATAACTAATCATTAAAATGCCCAACTCGTAATTATAAATACCATCAAAATTTGGGGCATTACAGTCTTCCCCCCTTAAAATGAACTTTGTCCCGAAGTTCACCCAAACTGCCCAAAAGACATCATTCAAGTCAAAAGAAATACTAACATTATTAATTAAAGATAACCAAACTTATTAATCACACAAATAAAACTTAGGAGTATCACAATTACAATCTTGCAAATGAGTATGTTCTTTTCTCCAAACTCAATGAGAAACAAGTTGTTGATAATTTTAATACTGTGTTGCAGTTATTGTATTATACAAATTCAATTAGTCTATCTTTTTTTACAAATTCAGTTGCTGTAACATTACAACTCGATTATTGTATTACATTACCCTAGTTATTGCATTATGAAAACTCAGTTATTGTATCTAGTAGTGACTTATTTTATATTTTTTTACAAATGAAAACTCAGTTATTTTTTTTATATTACTAAGCTTTTTTTACTCCTTTGCAGTGAACTTTTGTTTTCTGCGGGGAATGCTATCTTGGATAGGTTTGATATTCTTTCTACGAAGCTTGAAAATTACACTGAGTTGTGCATAATAGCCGCCTGGTCAGTTGTCTTGAATTTCATGGAGGTTAAAGAGAAAGAAGCGCCAATGATGATGTTCCTTCGGACACAACATATGGTATTATCTGTTTTTCATCGTGTAGTTATTATAGAATGTTTTATCATTGATCTTCAACTTTCTTCACTTTGATGGTATTTATAGGAAATCTTAGAAGACATACTAGACCAAGGAGGGGATATTGATGCCTCATCTGACAGCCAGAAAGACAAGGTTGTGCGGTTTTCGAACTATTTTTTAAGTGAAAACGCTGTAAACTCCGAGATCGATGTGCACCTTGTCTTCATCCCGTTGTCCTTAGATAAGCACTACTCTTGGGTTTGTGTGAACTTTATGAACAAGACGGTTGATGTGTTGGACCATACGTTGCATGAAGATTGGGAAAAATCTGATTTTTACAGACTTGCAAAGGTTGCAGTACGTTTTTCTAAATCTTAACTATATATAATTGATCAGTCATTATATTTTCAAAACAGAATTATTGTATTGTTGAAACACAGTTATTGTATTATTTTAAACCAGTTATTGTATACTCGTGTTTTCTAATCCCTTTTTTGTTTGTACATGCTGTAGGTTGATTGTTTTTCTGAATTTTAGGATACAAAGAAAACAACAAAAGAAGGAGTTCTCATTAACACATTTACATTCGTGAATGTTGATTTTGAATGGAAATCGAATGTCAAGATGATAAGGAATCGGGATTTTCTACCATGTTTCACATGCTCACATATGAAGGGAAGCACGAGAAGGGATTGTATTTAGTTAAGAAGAAAGTTTAGAGGATTCCTATATGGATTGAGATGGTGGCTATTTTGTTGATGTCGGATGTCAACGAGTCAAGAGCGTCTCGTTTGGAGCAAGTGGAAATTTTGAGGGAGAGCATATTGGAAGTAGAGAAAGATCTTTTAAAATACAGAAGAGCGGGAACGAAAAGGTTTAAAACAACAGCCGTTAAAGGTTCTTCTCAGCGAAAAGCATAAAAGAGCAACAATTGTAGATGGATTTGTCGGATAATAATGTTAGATAGCTGTTATTGATTGATTAAACAATTTTTCAGATAGCTGTTTTTGTAATGCCTATCAGCTGTTATTGTAATAGTTCCAGACAATTATTCAAATTATTAAATTACCAAAATGCAATTATTTTAAAGCTCTCACGCAGTTGATTATTGTGAAGCTCTCACGCAGTTATTCATTATCAAAATGCAGTTATTTTAAATTAGTTAACTCAAATAGCAAAAGTTTAAGACAAGCACACGTTTATCGCCAAACTTTTCAGATAGTTATTCACTTATAATTGTAAAGCATAACACTGATTATTGTAAAAGATTCTGAGATGTAATAAGCTTGTGTCGCGTCACAAATGAGATTTTGCCATATACCAAATACCCACAAACTAGAAGCTACATAATTCAAGCTAAAACTCATCAAATTAATATATAATAATACTATAAATCAATAAGAATAAACCATAAGATCAAGGTGGTCCGGTTCAAACTCGTCGTCAAAAGCTACAAACCAAAACAATATTTATAACTTTACAAACTACTCTTAGTAAAGAGGCAAGTAAAGGTCGGATCCCAAGGGACGGGTATTGATGTAGGATTCTCAATTGCAAATGGTTGTGTCTTAGGGTGTCACAATTTGGGTTGAGGTAGGAGATACACTAAACTAATTAACAAGATAAAAGTAAAGTAATAAAAACAAACAAGGTAATTAAAAGAAGATGTAAACAATTGATTAAAAGCATTAGGGTGTCATGGGTTCATAGGGGATTCAGGGGAATTGATCATACAAACATGTTCTCAATTATATGCAAGCACTTATTGTTATGATGGGATCGAGTTGGTGTATAAGCTTACAATCCCTAAGAAGGTTTGGGTCCCGGAGCCGAATCGATTAGATTGTTCAACACCTACAAGTCGACTTAATCCTTCCTATTCAACTATATGCATGGTCTAATGAGGCTTAAGTTGGTTTATATGCTTACATGCCTCATTGAAAAGATAGGTGATGGATCAAAAAATGCAAGGATTCATAGGCTCATATTTCATCAAACATAAGATGTGCATAAGTTGAAATCACAACAAGCAAGCAAATAAATTATGAAAACATATTAGATTAAGCATGAATCATTCCCCATGTTTGTTTCCCCTAATTCCCCATTAACCCTAGCTAGGAGACTACTCACTCATTATCATGGTCCACATGCTAATAAGATTGTCAATCAAACTAACAAAGCTAAACATGATGAATAAATGAAAGTAATTAACAATAATTAAACAAGGGTAAAAGGAATTATACCTATGAAGATGATTCCAAATAATAATGCAAAGAATAATAGAAGTACTTGATGATTGATGGAAGGTTGTCAATCTCCCAAATAAACCCAAATAATCTTCTAACTACCCAAAATAAATAAAGAACAATAGAGAAATTAAGGAAAGATTAAGATGTGATTAATATTGATAAATTGTATTACAACTAAATTAAGACTAATTTTATTAGATTAAGAATGGATTAAGAGAGTACTAAGAGAGCATGCTAATATAGGTAGTACAATGGGGTATTTATACTAAAGATTAGGTACAAAGATTAGGGTTACTAAGGGCTTAAATGACTATTAAGACCCTAAGAAAAGTTGAGAAAATGCTCCTCTCGAAGGAAATGAGCATATTCCCGTGCTAGTCTTGCCACGATCCGTGCGTCTTGAGGTAAGGCACGGGCTCTCTGACTTAGGATCCGCTCGGATCTGGGGGAAGACGCGCGGATCATCATGCTTCAAGCCGCTCGTCTTGGCCACAAGACGCCCGGATCATGCTGCTGGGAGACGCCCGGATCGTGCTCGATCCGCTCGGATTTCTGGGCAGACAGCTTCTCTTCTTTTCCTCCTTAACAATCCGCAAGGATCATCTCGGGGATGCAAGGATCCTTTCATCATTGCCCATTTCACTTTCTTATCTACTTAGGCCTCTAGTATTGGTCTTCTCTTTGATGCTTGGTCATTAGATGCGATCCATTTAGCTCCATTTCGCCATGTAAATGCAAGATTAGCCATCCTTTCCTACCAAGGAGACAAAACCTTAAAGAATATGCAAAACGGGAAACTAAAGATAGTAAATGACCCAATTATGCACTATAAAGCATTGGAACGAGGTTAATTCGGGGACTAAATGTGCTCAAATATGAGTCACATCAAACATCCCCAAACTGAACCTTTACTCAACCCGAGTAAAGAGGTGACTAAAACTAGGACCTTTATTTAAACTAACCTACTAATATAGCCGATATGAGACAATTAGCGGGTCTCACTCCGCCCCTTCAACTCACAACAAGACAACCATGAGGTAGGATGCCTTCTTGTAAGGCAAGGCGGGGCTTGCCAAAATGGCGATACATCCAAGCATTAAGCACACAAAAGCAAGTAATGGATGCATCTACAAAAATGAATAGCTACTTTCCTCGTCTAAGTGGCGGAAATTATCTACAAGGGAAACAATCTAAGGGTACACACTCCATTATAGATACGGTTTCTTCAAGCTACTAAGCCGAGGATACCAATAAATAACCTCCAAGTTGTGTCAAGCTAGGGTACCTTTGTCCTCAATCGTTAAATGCTTTTGTCAAGAGTAGACTCCTTATGGTGTTAGAAACACTAGAGGATCGCGGAATTCCCCTTCTTGCCTAGACAAGAAGAAGGGTCGTCCCTTCTCCACCATGCATAAAAGTGGGTTCAATGGATAAAGGGATCAATATGTTTTTTAGTTTTATATGGGAGTTTGCTTTTGTTGTTGTTTATCCCCCCAATTTCTTGTGGCATTTGATATTTTGAGATCAATTTCTTTTTGCTATTTCTTGGATGTTTGGCATTTCAATACTTGACAATTTCAACTTTTTTCATTTTCTTTGGAATATTTTCAAAGTCACCCCAATTGGTAACGAGGGTTCCTTTTATTTGAAGCATAGGAGTTCGTATTTTTGTACTCCTCTTTTCTTTGATGCAAATTGCAAACTTTTTCATTTCTTTTTATTGCTTGAACTCAAATTTGAACAATTTTTGTGCCCATTCCCTTTTGTTGACAAAATGTGGTAGAATGTGGAAGATGGTTGCATGGCTTCAAAGGTCACCTTGGAATAAACGGTAGCCAAGGAGTTATCACACCACAAGGTACTCTTGACTAGGTCTTAATCCATGGGTCAAAGGATACTAGCATGACACATCCTAGGGTGTTTTAGAAACATTCTAGTGAGCAAAGTCTCAAGGAGAAAAAGTATCTACAAGGGCCTTATATACACTTGTCAAGTTTCCCAAATAGATGTTTTCACAAAATTTTTCTAAAATGCAACTATATGCCATGATGCAACTAACATTTATACAACCTAATGCATATTCTTCTACCAACTAGTATGCCATATAAGCTAAATGCAATTCCTACAATCACATTGTTTCATACCGCATCAATCAAAATAAAGCCACATAGTCATTAACATAAAGTGGAAAAAGGGGATTGGAAAGATCATACCATGCGGTCTTCATAATTCTCATGTCTCGGATGTGGCGTAGTCAATCAATGTAAAAAAGGATAAACAAACAAACAAACAAATATTTACAAAACATATAATTCTACACCATAAAGGAATGAACATGTTTTTGGTTTTTGGAATTTTTAAATTTTTATGGGTTTTTGTTTATGAAATAAAAGGACATGTTTTTGTATTTTTCAAAAATTTTCAATTTTTATCATTTTTGTTTTAAAAGTCAAGTTAGAATTTCCCATCCCCACACTAGTATGGGCATTGTCCTCAATGACCAATACGATAGGAAATTATGCAAGCTAATATGAGAATGCATGATTTCTACACTAAATGCAAACTACATGACATATACACAAGTGATGCATTCTATACTACACTATATGATGAATGAATTTATTGGTTGGAGAGCATAATTTGAATTGACTCCCAATGCTTGTGCTTAAACTTCCCCAAACCAAGTAAGACACTATTGCTAGTGTAAAAATGGGGGAGTTCATGCACAAAAATGCAATGCATGAAACTAATTTGTCATTATGGATTTTCAAAGTGGAAACAATATAAGACACCTCAATGGAACCGAGGTGGGAGTCCTCTAAGTGTTGCTAGGACTCAAAACCAATGACCGAGATTTAAAAATTAGAAATAAGAGATATAAACAAAGATAGAGGAGGTGTAGGAAACTCACAATGGATTGTGGTATCCTCCAAAAGCTTGTCAAACCTCAATTGTCGCTCATTGCGACATCCTCATGACTATCATCGTCATCATCATCTTCCTCATTATTATCATTATCATCTACCTCCATGGACCCTGAGGCTTCACTGTCATCTTCATCACTTGAGCTTTCCATTTCTTCCTCTTCTTCCTCATGGAAGAGTAGCTACATTCCCCGCTCTCAACAACAATCTCCTTCCCCTTAGCAACTTCACCATCCAAGTTGGCATCTCTAGGAGCATTCGGGAAGAATACCTCCCTATCCGCCCAACTAGGCAAATGACATGTAGGATCAAAGAGTCCTTGCCTAGCTAGATGAAGGAGGGGCGGATATTGAGCTCGGTAGGCATTGACTCGGTCTTCATAAGCTTGCTTATGCATATGTTGCAATAATTGAGTCAAGTAGTCTTTGGATACCTCAACATTTGTGCCACTTGGTGTGAATTCTTGATATTTAATTGGATAAGGTGGAGTCACAATAGAGGAGGAGGAGGGCTTGGCATTCGATTCCCTATGTTGTCTCATGATCATCTCGGCTTCATCGGAGAAGGGAAGTAGGTAGCTTGGACTTCGGACATTGATGCGACAAATCTTGCTTGGCAAGATGAAGGACTTAGCTTCTTTAGTGAGCCACTCAAATTTGTTGTCAAGATTATCATTCTTGAGCCAATGGAACTTGTTGATCATAGTGGCTAAATCAAGAAGGTTGCCACCTCTAACCGGTTTATATGTCTTGTCTTTGTTAAAATACGGGTTGAAGTGTTTGGCTAACCATGTTACTAAGCCTCAATTAACAATAAAAGCCGCCCCATCTTTCCCACGGTCAATTTCAAGCCACCGATCAATTAGGAGTTGAAGTATGTTGTATTCCTTGGTGAACTTTTTGTTGACATTCATGGTGGATTCTAGGTAGACAAAGTCAAGCTCGGTGAAATGATTGGTGCCCTTTCTCGCAATTAAAGTGTTGCCCACAACCTTATGCCACACTCTTATGCCCGGATGGTGGACATAAAGAACATGACACTCAAGGAAGGACTCAAATTTTCTCCCGGTGATTGCTTTCCATAGAGGTGCGGGATCATATTTCAAGGGCTTTTTCTCATAATGAGAATGTTCTTCAAGACCAAACACTTTGCCAAACTCACTTATCGACATTCGTCTATCCACATTTTCAAGGCGGAATTCAATATTTTTCCGAGTCTCTACCTTAGTCACCTTTAAAGAGCTTATTAATTCCATGGTAAGGGAGGGGTAGGTTAATTCTTGCATGTCAAAGAGTGTTTTCAACTTCATAGACTCGAAACAATTCTTGGTCCTCTCAAGAACACCCAACTTATCTAAGGCATCATGGCATATGAATTTGGTAGGCAAAATAGTTTTTCTAGGAAGGGATACACATGCTTTCCTATGAGAATCGTTTATGAAAGTTACCTCCGGATAATCTTATAATTGTTCAATGACCGGAGTAGGAGTAGCTTCCACCATAGGAGTAGCGATTTCTTCACTTTCCACCCTTTCTTGATGCACTACCATAGCCTTTGAGGCTAAAAGAGCTTGTTGCCTTTTGGAAAGATTGGAGGTTGTGGGTGCCTTGCTTCCACCTTTAGTTCTTGCCATGTCTTCTCCTTTTCAAGATTGTATCAACAAAACAAAGCTTTGCTTGAATGCTTCTAGTCTCCTCAAGCTCCAATTAATCCTAATCGATTTTGGAGTTTTCGAATTTGCCTTGAAACCCTAGAAAATCGATTCAATTTTTGAGGATTTTGATGTTTGGTTGGTGTTTTGTTGATGAAGGAGTAATTTGATTATGATTTTAGGAAGTTTGGGTTTGATTTTGGTGAATTTGGTTGAGGATTTTGAGTTTTGTTGATGAGGGGATTGAGGGTTTTGAAGGAGAAAGGGTGTGTGTTTGTGTTTGAATAAGATAGAAATGATTTGGGGAAGGAGGGTTAATCCCGTGTTATAGCGTTCAGCAGCACGAGACTGGCGGATTTCTTTGAAGACGCTCGGATTCTTAAACAGCGAGCTCAGGAATTTCTAACCCGTGCTGAGACGCGCGGATTCTTCAGGAGACGGACGGATTTCTGCAGGGGACGAGTGGATTCACATGGGGATGCTCGAATTTATAGAAAGTGTGGACTCTAAGTTTTTGCACAGGCCAAGACGCGCAGATTGCTCCTGAGACGAGCAGATTCAGACTAAGACGTGCGTCTTGTTTGTAATCTGCCCAGATTCTTAAACAACCTCAATTTTTTCAATATCAGCACACCCAAGACGAGCGTCTTAGAGCCAGCACGCTCAGATTTCTCCCAAGATGAGCGGGTTCTCTCTGGGGACGCTCAGATCTCTTCCTGTACCCACGAGTTCAGGTCCACCCGTGAAGATCTTAATTTCCCATATCATTCTTTCTTCATTCCTTTGTTCATCATTGTGGGTGCACTACGAAGGCCCGGTTAGCCTAGGAAACTGCTATCCCCACACTAAAGCAAACACTACACATCAAAAAACATTAGAATCCCTCCCTCACTTTCTCTCATAATGAAAATCTTGATCAAAGTATGAAATTGAAAATCCAAAATTGACAAAAAATGCAATATAAGAAGTAAAATGCTAGTTAAGGGTTAGAATATTTACAAATGGTGGTTTTGGGAGGACTCCACCAAACTCTCACTCTTGAATGAAATGTCAAGGGGGCATAGCCAAGATGTTGTTGATGTTTCCCAACACCTTGTAGAAGTAGTCGAAGGCTTGTTCATTGTCATTGTAAAGATCTTCAATAGACCTTTGCACATTGTCTTCTTCATGGTGGTAACTCGAGTCAAGATGGTCACCAAAGCCTTGGTCTAAGGTCATAGCATTGCCAATGTAGGGATTGACCAATCCTTCAAATTCGCCATCCCATAGACCACATACTTCACTAGCTTGCTCCCCAATGGTATCATGAGTTGATGGAAACAACTCCTCTTTCTTGTTGTCATGGCCAATGACGCCTTCTTCTTCTCTTGTCATGATTGGTGGTGAGCTATTCAAGCTCTCATTGTTGTTGAAATTTCCTTGCTCTCAGGATAGAGCATCTTGAGGATTATCCACTTTCTTGTTCCATATGGGTGGTGATTCTTTACCCACAGCTTGATCTTTGCATTGAGATGCTAACTTCTTCCTATCACTTTCTCGGCTATAGTGATCAATCTTGAAACATGGCTCATGTAATCGGGAGCTCTCATTGTCTTGTCAAGATTAAAAGTGATTGTTTTATCTCCTACTTCAAGTGTGAGCTCTCCATGTTTCACATCAATTACCGCTCCCGCAGTATGCAAGAAAGGTCTTCCTAAAATGATAGGAATCATTACTACAAATGAGCATTTGGGACACGGCTAAATTTGTGGCGCAAGTGCTAAATTTCCGTGGCTAAATCATTTTGCCACGGGAATACCTTCCGTGAAGCAAGTGGTCGTGACAAAGAGATAGCCACGGGAAAAACAAGAACGTGGCTGTTATTGAATTTTTGGCCACGGATTCTCTCGTGGCTAATAACTCCCGTGGCCAAAAAAATTTCCCGTGGCCAAAAAATAATTCCCGTGGCAAACAATATATATATGAAAATTAAATAAACAAAACGTAAAATAATTTGTTTTTTTTTTTCACAATGGATATTTTATCATATATGGAACCGTGACAATCTAGGTACTTGTTTCGCTAGTTAACTCGATCCATTTGAACGTTAACATGTTTTCACCAGTCGTGCAACCGTGCACATCGGAGAGACTTCCCAGGAGGTCACCCATCCCAACACTACTCTCATCTGAGCACGCTTAACCATGGAGTTCTTTTGATGTGTTACCGAAATTGAAAGTTAACTTTGTTGATATAATTAGCACTTTGAATCCTTTAAAGTTTTTTTTATCTTTCAAGATTTACCTTTAATACTATTTAATTACAAAAATGTTACATGATTTACAAACTTTTGCGAAAAAATAAACATTATTTTGGCCAAAACAATCAAATTTTCGATGTTAACCTCCCGACTATAATTTTGACGTAATTTTTTTTTTTTGCTGAAGTCAGCAAAACCATTTTCTCCAAAAAGTAACCTTAATCCTTTTTTCCTAACATTTTTTTATTTCTTTAGTTTATCAACATTCTTATTTTTATTTCTCGTGTACTCATTTTTTTTTTGTATATTTTTCTATGCAAATTCTATAGTATGACCGTCGTACTTGCGATATGAAAAATGTGACCATTGTTTTGTAAAATAATGACCACTTTTCATAACTAATGGTCTTTTTTTTCCCCAATGTGGTCTTATTAACCAAAAAGTAGTCACTTTTTACCCAAAAAACGCGAAAAAGACTGTCGTACAACAAAATCGTTTACTTTCTTAAACTGATTTCTCTTTGTTATGATTTATCGTTTCTTTTCTCAAAAATTTCACATGATTTGCACTTGTGACTTTAAATTATTATAATTTCTATATTTTCCCTATTATGCGCTCATTTTCAATGAAAAAAATTCACTATATTGAATTTATATATTGATAATTTTTCCAATATGTTTTTTTGTTAATTGATTTGTGGGAGATCATTTTTTTTTACTTCCATTTTTTAGCACAGTTATTTTATTTAACCAATTTTTGTTTTTTTTTTCACTCCTAAAAAAATTTACCCAAATTTATTTTCTCAACAAGTTAAAGATTATATCAAATTCAAATTTTTCTATAAATATCTTACAAATAAAGTTGTAAATCTATTTTTCAATGAAACAGTTTGACAATATATTAATTTTAGATTTCTCTAAGATATATGGAAAATAACTTATTTATTTAAATTGATATGCTATCTCTTTAAATGTGATACAATCATTTACGATTGTTATTAAAGATTATATAGTTTTAATTTAAAAATTAAAGAAATTAAAAGAAATTTTTGACTTTATTAAACAAAATTATATATTAAAATAAATTTCTTAAATTATCAATCTTTTTTAAAATCTACAAAACATAATTGTGTTTTGTAAAAAAAAAAACAATCAAAAAATTTAGACGATATACTTTTCTTTGCTTACATATAAGTTTATAAAATTTTAAAATTTCTTATTAAAATAAATAAAACAATAAAAAATGCTTGTTAAATTAATCAAAGTGTTTCCAAAATTTTATATTTAAATGTATTTTCAAATTATTCATATTTGTTAAATTTCATTTAGATTTTGTATTTTTTAAAATCAAGCAATTTTTAGGTTTGCCTTAACATGAAAATATCTGAATTTAAGTCGGAAAAGATACTCGCCACGGGTGTTTGTTTGTTCGTGGTTAAATTTTTTTTTGCCACGGGACATTTCGTGGCTAAATAAAATTTCGCCACGGGTGTGACATAGCTCGTGGCTAAAAAGTTTATTTGCCACGGGTGTAGCCTAATTTTTGGCGCAAGTGACTTTCTAAAATAATGAATAAGTTTTTTCCGTGGCTAAGCAGAATTTAGCCACGAATTATAAATTCCCGTGGCATAATTTGTGGCGCAAGTGACACTTTGTTGTAGTGAATGTTGGAATCCTCCTCCATGTCGACAATCACAAAATCTACCGGGATGAAGAATTTGCCAATTCTCACGGGCACATCCTCCCATATCCCTAGAGGTATCTTTGTTGATCGATCGGCCATTTGAAGCGCAATGTTGGTGCATTTGAGTTCTCCCATTCCTAGCCTCTTGCACACCGAGTATGGCATGACACTTACACTTGCTCTAAGGTCACATAATGCTTTGTTGATTGTAGTGTCGCCAATGGTGGATGGAATAGAGAAGCTTCCCGGATCTTTGAGTTTTGGAAGGGAACTTCCTTATAGAATCGCACTACTCACTTTAGTGAATGCAATAGTCTCTAGCTTCCGGATGGATTTCTTCTTTGTAAGAATATCTTTCATGTATTTCGCATAGGCCGGAACATGATTGATCAATTCCGTGAATGGGATTGAGACTTCTAAGTTCTTCACAATTTCCATGAACTTTCCAAGTTGTTCATCAAACTTAGGCTTAGCTTGACGACTTGGGAATGGAAGTCTAATCACAATAGGCTCTTTCTCCTTAGCCTTCTCTTCATTCTTCTTCTTTGAAACTTTATTGGTGGTGGGTTCTTCTTCCTTAGAGTTCTCAACTCTTTGCTTGTCACTAGCCTCCACAATGTCTTCATCAATTGGCTTATTCGTCCCTTCATATCTTATACCACTCCTCAAATGGATGGCATTCACCGTTTCATGTCTTGGGGGATTGTCTTGAGGTGGTAATTGCCCCTTTTGTCTTTGAGAGCTAGAAGATGCTAATTGAGACATTTGGGTTTCCAACATCTTGGTGTGGGCTAGTATGTTGTTGATGGTGATGTCTTTTGCTTGGGTATCTTTTTTCATTTGAGTGAAAAATTCTTATTGATTCTTTGCATTTGGGGGACCGCTTTTTGAACATCAAAGCCTTGGTCATTTGTTTGATTGTATGAAGGTTGATTTTGATAACTTTGGCTTTGGTTGAAAAAGGGTCTTTGAGCTTGATTTCTCATTGGAGGTGGGGTGTATGTTGGTTGAGGGTTTTGAAAGTTTTGGCTCTTGTATGAAAGATTGGGATGGAATTTGGTATTCTAATTGTAATAGTTCGAATAAGGGGTGCCACTTTTGTATGCGTGGAAAGTATTCACTTGTTCCCCTACATTCACTTTGGTCATGTCCCAAAGTTCCACAACTCTCACATACTTCACTTGGAATTGAGGATGATTTCACCATAGCATTAACATGTTGTTTAGGTGATTAGGAAGATTCATCAAGCTTAGCCATGGCCTTCTCAAACTTCAAATTAATGGTGTCAATGTGAGCACTTAGTTGAGCACCCAATTGTGTGATGGAATCTACCTCATGCTTTCCTCCTCTAGTAGCCTTTCGAGGTCTACTATATTGTGAATTATTAACCGCCATCTCTTCGATTTTGGCCCATGTTTGATTGTCATCAACTTCGGTAAACATCCCATTTGATCCCATGTTGAGGATATTGCGGGAATCATCATATAGACCATTCCAAAAATTTTGCACAAGGAACCATTGGCTAAGTCCATGGTGTGGACAAGAACGACAAGTGTCCTTAAATCTCTCCCATGCCTCATACAATGATTCCTCATCTCTCTGCTTGAACCCGGTGATTTGGGCTCTCAACATGTTAGTCTTCTCCGGGGGATAGAATTTCTTGTAGAAAGCAAGTGCCAACTTCTTCCATGAATCAATACCAAGAGTAGCCTTGTCTAGGTTATTTGACCATTGCTTTGCGGTACCAATCAAAGAAAAAGGAAATAATACCCATCGGATTTGGTCTTGAGTAACTCCGGTTTGAGAAATCGCATCACAATAGTCACAAAAAGTCTCCATATGTGAATGAGGGTCTTCACTAGGCATCCCTCCAAATTGACTTCTCTCAACTAATTGTATGAATGCGAATTTGGCAATGAAATCACCGGTTAGATGTTGTGGTGTAGGAGTACCATTTGGTAGGTTCTCCTCGGTTAGTACGGAGTGTGATGAAAATTTAGGCATTGTAGGTTGATTTTGTGGTGGGTTTTGTATTGGGTTGTCCTCTCCTTCTCTTGCAAAAGGGTTGGTAAACTCAATGTTATTTGGTTGAATGTCCACAATCTCACCAATACCTACAACTCTTGAAGTACATCTAGCAACTCTTCTATTGTTGCTTAAGGTCCTTTCCATTTCGAGATCAATAGGCAATAGATTACCTTGTGATCTTCTAGTCATGCAAAATATCAAACAACTTGAAAACAATTAGAACAACCTTGAGGAGTTTTACTTCCCCAAGGTAAAGAAAGACACAACTAAAAATAATTAATGAAAATCAAATCAAGTTAACACCGTCCCCGGCAACGGCGCCATTTTTGGTCCGGTTCAAACTCGTCATCAAAAGCTACCAACCAAAACAATATTTATAACTTTACAAACTACTCTTAGTAAAGAGGCAAGTAAAGGTCGGATCCCAAGGGACGGGTATTGATGTAGGATTCTCAATTTCAAATGGTTGTGTCTTAGGGTGTCACAATTTGGGTTGAGGTAGGAGATACACTAAACTAATTAACAAGATGAAAGTAAAGTAATAAAAAAAACAAGGTAATTAAATGGAGATGTAAACAATTGATAAAAAGAACTAGGGTGTCATGGGTTCATAGGGGATTCATGGGAATTGATCATACAAACATGTTCTCAATTATATGCAAACACTTATTGTTATGATGGGATCGAGTTGGTGTATAAGCTTACTATCCCTAAGAAGGTTTGGGTCCCGGATCCGAATCAATTAGATTGTACAACACCTACAAGTCGACTTAATCCTTCCTATTCAACTATATGCATGGTCTAATGAGGCTCGAGTTGGTTTATATGCTTACAAGCCTCATTGAAAAGATAGGTGATGGATAAAAAAATGCAAGGATTCATAGGCTCGCATTTCATCAAACATAACATATGCATAAGTTGAAATCACAACAAGCAAGCAAATAAATTATGAAAACATATTAGATTAAGCATGAATCATTCCCCATGTTTGTTTCCCCTAATTCCCCATTAACCCTAGCTAGGAGACTACTCACTCATTATCAAGTTCAACATGCTAATAAGATTGTCAATCAAACTAATAAAGCTAAACATGATGAATAAATGAAAGTAATTAACAATAATTAAACAAGGGTAAAAGGTATTATACCTATGAAGATGATTCCAAATAATAATGCAAAGAATAATAGAAGTACTTGATGATTGATGGAAGGTTGTCAATCTCCCAAATAAACCCAAATAATCTTCTAATTACCGAAAATAAATAAAGAACAATAGAGAAATTAAGGAAAGATTAAGATGTGATTAATATTGATAAATTGTATTACAACTAAATTAAGACTAATTTTATGAGATTAAGAATGGATTAAGAGAGTACTAAGAAAGCATGCTAATCTAGGTAGTACAATGGGGTATTTATACTAAAGATTAGGTACTAAGGGCATAAATGACTATTAAGACCCTAAGAAAAGTTGAGGAAATGCTCCTCTCGAAGGAAATAAGCATATTCCCGTGCTAGTCTTGCCACGATTCGTGCGTCTTGAGGTAAGGCACAGGCTCTCTGACTTAGGATCCGCCCGGATCCTGGGAAACATGCTCGGATCATCATGCTGCAAGCCGCTCGTCTTGGCCACAAGACGCCCGGATCATGCTGCTGGGAGACGCCCGGATCGTGCCCGATCCGCTCGGATTCCTTGTCAGATAGCTTCTCTTCTTTTCCTCCTTAACAATCCGCAAGGATCATCTCGGGTATACAAGGATCCTTTCATCATTGCCCATTTCACTTTATTATCTACTTAGGCCTCTAGTATTGGTCTTCTGTTTGATGCTTGGTCATTAGATGCGATCCATTTAGCTCCATTTCGCCATGTAAATGCAAGATTAGCCATCCTTTCCTACCAAGGAGATAAAACCTCAAAGAATATGCAAAAAGGGAAACTAAAGATAGTAAATGACCCAATTATGCACTATAAAGCATGGGAACGAGGTTAATTCGGGGACTAAATGTGCTCAAATATGAGTCACATCACAAGGAAATTTAACAACATTTGCACAAGGAAAATATATAAAAAATAAATAAAATTAACCTGGAGAAAAGAGAAAGATAAAAAGGGAAAATAGAAAGGATGAAGATGAAGAAGGAAGATGAGGCATGGAGAAATCAGGAATTTAATGTATAATTGTGATGAATTGAAATTTGGTACGTCAATATATTTATGGAAATTTGGCACGTCAATTATTGTAAATTATAGTTTTTGTAAAATTGTGGTTATTATAAAGCATAACCTTTTATTATTGTAAAGCTTTCACGTGATTATTGTAATAGTGCAAGGTATTAAATGAAGAAAATCACAACAATTGCAAAATAGATTCAAAATCAATTATTGTAAAGTATAACCTTGGTTATTGTAAAACTCTAACACAATTATTGTAATTATGCGGTTATTGTAAAGTATAACCTTGACTATTGTAAAGCTTTTCACAACTATATATTGTAATATTTGCAAGATATTCCATGAACAAAATCATAACTAAGAAACATTGATTACAAATTTATCAGAGAATTATAGTAAAGTAATTTTCCTATCATCAATTAGTGTGATGTATCATATTCATATTCCATTTTTATCTTCTTCTTCATCTTCATCTTCTTCCTCCAAAGCATGCTCAACAAATGGATTTGGACAGTTTCTCTTGTCATGGTTTCCCATTTGTTTGCAGTTATTACATAGCCTCTTCGGTTTGCTTGCCTTCTCAATTGCCTTATCTTTGATTGATTTCATTCTCTTGCCACTTCCTTTATGTTTGCAATCTTTGGCAGAAGAACAGTAATATTTGATTTTGCTGAACAACCTAAGAGCATTTCCAGTTCATGTTCCTTTGTCAAGCTCTCTTTTGTTGGATTTATTTTCTCTCGGAATTGTAAAAGCATCAAACTTAGTTCCTTGATCTGCGTTTGAGGCATCGAGTTAAGAACACTTATTGTTGCATAAAACTCAGACCATACTCTTGATAATTCAAACTTTCTCAAATCAGTGGGATCGTAGTCTTGCAATACCTTTCCATCCAGTCCATACAAAGGCTTTCTATATGATTTATTCTTCCATCTGCTTTCGATGTACTGCTCCGGTATGCTATGCAATCCTTTTCCTAATATAATCCATATAATGTGTTTAAAAAGGATTCCTTTCCTCTCAAACATCTTGCATGTACATGTTGTTTCCTTTGATTCGTTATTGTGCGCAACCTGCATTACAGTGTAGTTATTACAAAAAGGAAACATAATTATTATATAGTTCAACATGAATTATTTTATTCAAAATAGCAATGAACGCTGGTCGGTCGCTTTCTTAGCTTAGATTTCGGTTACTTGTCGTTAGGAGTACCTAGACCAAAACAATATTTATAATCTTCACAAACAACTCTACTATTAGTAAAGAGGTAAGTAAAGGTCGGATCCCAAGGTACGGGTATTGATGTAGGATTTTCGATTGCAAGTAGTGGTGTCTAAGGGTGTCACAATTTGGGTTGAGATAAGAAGATCACTAAACTAAATAACAATAAAAGTAAACAAGCAAGATGATTAAAAAAAAGGTGTAAACAATTGATTAAAAGCACTAGGGTGTCATGGGTTCATAGGGGATTCATGAGAATTGATCATACAAACATATTCTCAAATTATAAGCAAGCAATTATTGTTGTGATAGGATCGAGTTGGTTTATATCTTACAATCCTAGGAAGGTTTGGGTCCCGGAGCCGAATCGATTAGATTGTACAACACCTACAAGTCGACTTAATCCTCCCTACTCAACTATATGAATGGTCTAATGAGACTCGAGTTGGTTTATGTCTTACAAGTCTCATTGAAAAGGTAAGTGATGGGTAAAAAATGCAAGGATTCATAGGCTCGCATTTCATCAAACATAACATGTGCATAAGTTGAGATGACAACAAGCAAGCAAATAAATTATGTAAACATATTAGATTAAGCATGAATCATCCCCCATGTTGGTTTCCCCTAATTCCCCATTAACCCTAGTTAAGGAAACTACTCACTCATTATCAAGTTTAACATGTTAACAAGGTTGTCAATCATATCAACAAAGCAAAACATGATGAATAAGTAAAGATGATTAACAATAATTAAAAAGGGATTAAGAGAATTATACCTCATGATGATTCCAAAATAATAAGCAAAGAATAATAGAAGTACTTGATGAATGATTGGAAGATTGTCAATCCTCCAAATAAACCCAAATAATCTTCAATTACCCAAAATAAAGGATGAACAATAGAGAAATTAAGGAAATGAGATTTGTATTTATACTTGATTAAAAGTTGATTACAAGATTAAATAGAGATTAGAATAATATAAACTACACAAAAGATTGATAAGAAGAACATGATAATCTAATTAGTCTAATGGGGTATTTATAATGGGGATTAGGTGCACAAATTAGGGTTACTAAGGGCTTAAATGACGATTAAGTCCTTAAGAAAAGATTGAGGAAATGCTCCTCTCGAAGAAAGATGCGAGTCTCCTTTTTGCTAGTCTTTCGAAAATATGCGCACCCGAGTAGAACAA
The DNA here is from genome assembly GCF_048544455.1 of Silene latifolia. Taxonomy (NCBI): domain Eukaryota; kingdom Viridiplantae; phylum Streptophyta; class Magnoliopsida; order Caryophyllales; family Caryophyllaceae; genus Silene; species Silene latifolia. The sequence continues at coordinate 45,784,976 of NC_133529.1, read as the reverse complement.
GAAGAAGCAGGGCTGCACTGGAGAACAATCCGAGCGTCCAAAAGGTCGGGACGAGCGGATTATGCAGGCGGTGGACGAGCGGCCAGGCAGGTGGGACGCTCGGATTGTGGAGCTCTTGGACGAGCGTCCCGATGCTGGGACGAGCGGATTCCAGTCCAGTGAGCTTTTTCTTCTTTCCTTCTTCCAACAATCCTCCGGGATCTTGTTGGAGATGCAAGGATCTTCTTCATCATTGCCCATCTATACTACTACATTATTTACAAAGGCCTTCTAGTCTTGTCTTCACTTTGATGCTTGGTCATTAGATTCGATCAATTTAGCTCTATTTTGCCATGAAAATGCAAGGTTTGCACTCCTCTCCTACCAAGGAAACAAAACCTCAAAGAATATGCAAAAAAAAGGACTAAAGATAGTAAATGACCCAAATATGCACTAAAAAGCATAGGAACGAGGCTAATCCGGGGACTAAATATGCTCAAATATTGGTCACATCAAACGCCAAGGTAGAAGTCCATCAGTTTTTTTAATGTCCAAACACAGTTATTGTATTCTTTTATCATATTTATTGTACTTTAAAGTCAAAAGACGATTATGTTTATAAAATAAAATAACCTGAAATATTCTACGTTTCCTGTAGGCATCTTCAACACCTATAATGTCCATGTTTCCTTGCTCAGAAAATCCCCTAACGGCACACGAACAGGGAGCTGCTTGCACTTACTCTTGGAACTTAAAGAAAACAGTATGTGTGTAGATTTTAGAGGCATGTTTCTCAATCATTGTCTTAGAGGAAACATGTGGCAACGTGCTGTCACTTGTAGCATCAAGAAATCTCTGATTATAGCAATGTTGTTCCATTGCACTCTGAAAACGTAACCAAAATTCAACAAGTATGCCATCTATGCTCTCAAATCTTTTGAAATAACTGTTTTGACTCTCTGATCTTCGTGTTGTTTTCAAAAGACAGCCTAAAGGCAAATCCCTAAAGTAAGCAGGTATCCATTTGCGCCTTTTGCCAAACATGTATGTCAACCAAGTATTATCATTCAACTCAAAGTCACTAATCACTTGAGACCATTTTTCTTCAAACTCAATGGGTTCCAAGTTAGTATCCCAAAAAACTGCACATATTAGCTCAACAAAGTCAGTCTCCTTAAAATCTGTGACTCAACTTTATCGGTAAGTTTTATCATTATATGCCACATGCAGTAGCGATGTCTTTATTTCTTGAATACAGAACGCACCCCGAGTTTAATTGCTGGTACTTGATCAGTAAGAATGCACTGAGGTTCCTTATTGCCCATACAATCAAGGAACTTCTTAAACACCCATATGAATGACCCATCGTTCTCATGATCGACAAGTGCAGCAGCAAAAGTCACCGACTTTTTGTGGTTGTCAACACCAGTGAATGGGGTGAAGGCCATGTGGTACTTGTTAGTACCATAAGTAGGGTCAAAGGTGATGGTGTCCCCAAACAAGGAATAATTTATTCTTGCCTGTGCATCTGCCCAAAAGATTCTAGCCAAACAGTTATCCTCATCAACTTCGTGAGCAAAGTAAAAGCAATCTTGTGACTTAGAGAGCCCCTTCAAATAATCGAGAAACATGTCAGCATCCTTGTCACCTATGTAACATTTATTATTTCTTTTGAAATTCTTGAATTCCGTGAGAGATGCACCAATGTTTGCATACCCATTTGATTGTTCCGCCAGATTTTTAAATGTCTTAGTAGCACCGATGTTGAGTTTACAATAGTTAACAATTGTCTGCTTAATGTAAAGGTTAAGTGTTCTTAAATTTTTCTGGAATTCCCTTTCTTTGAGTGAGCAGAGTCTATGATTATGACCTTCATAAAACTTATCAATAGAATACCCTATTAGATCCTTAAGGTCATTGAATACAGCACAAAACCGTATTTTTCCCTTGCAACCAAATCTTGTGATTTTTGTTTTCTTTGGCTCTACAGATCTTTTCCTCTTCTTTTTCTCTTTTGTGTTTTAAAATTCAACAGCAGGTTTGTCCATGTCTGTTGCAGACCATTGATTTTTTGTCTATCAGACAATCACGGAATCTTATTTATGTGTACTTTCTTGGTATGAAACCATAAGCCACAGCATATAAATTGTAAAACTCTATTGCCTCCTCCAGCTTTACAAACATTAACCCCAGAGCAGGCTTGAAACCATTTTCTACCATCATACTCCACTCCTCACTACCACATGGAGTATATCTCAATCCAAGATTATGGATAGTATTTTCTCCTGTTTCGGACACAACTGTAGGTGTAGACAAAGTTGTTGCATTGTTATTATTAATTGTAATGCCTGGAAACATTAAAACATTGAACTGTTATGGTATTATTAATTTCCATATCTTAGATTCTATACAAAACAAAACAATCTCTGCATCAACACTTATTTTAATGTTATAATGCAGTTATTGTATTATATAAATCCAATTATTCTATCAGAGAGGGGAGCTTTTTACTGAGATTGGTAGCCTAGTCCACCACAATGCACACACAGTTATTTTAATGTAATAGTAAAGACTTGTGACGATGTAAGTCTTTGAGTGCGTGTTACTCGATCTAGGTGAGGCTACTCGATCGAGTAGCTTGAGGACTCGATCGAGTAGATGCCACTCGATCGAGTAAGTGCGTAACTCGATCGAGTAACGGGTTTGCAGCCGGGAATTATAAATCGTATAATCGTGAAACCCAAATCATTTCTCCTTTCTTCCAAAACCTGCTGCCGTCATTCCACTTCTCCTTCACCATAGTTCCTCTCCTGGAGGCCTTTGAGAGTGGTTACACCATAGGGATGGGATGCTTGAGTCGGGTAGCGGTCTTGAGGCCGGATTGCTTTGTATAAGTATGTTGTTATCATCTTCATCGTCTCCCTTGATTTTAGTTATTGTTATGGTAGTAGTAATAGATGGTTGTGATGGTTGTTATAGGTGGTTTTGATGGGTGATTGTTATGTTGTGATCGGACGCGGAATCGCTGCGGTTTGCTAAAGGTAGGATTTCCTACTCAGTACTGTTGATTGTCTAGAGTGTCTATCGTTGTTGTACAGTTGGCCTAGTGTCTTTGGTGGATGGTTGTGATGCCTGTCGTTGTGCACCAAAGATAATATTTATAATTCCAACTACAACTATAGATAGCGGTAGTAGGGTCGAACCACAGAGAGGCGGATGCAATTAATAGTTGTCTTAATTTTAGTCTAAGTAACAAATGTGGGGGTTTGTTTGATTTGAGTGATCTATGACTAAAGGCAATGAAATATGAAATAAACTAAAGAAATATATGAAATCAAATATAAAAGGGGTACTAGGATGGTCGGTTCACTATAGTTTCGGCGGCAGTATACTAGGTAGGTCTAAAACAAACACGTGAGACGGGAAAATAAGAAGTCCTCTCGGTCCATTCTTACAGGTAGCATCTTTCGATCTAGCTACAAGTCCCTAATATCACTAATGCTAACTTTCGTCCTGAAAAGTGATTTAAAAGTCTAAATTAAGTCATCTTTCGATCTCATTAATCTAGTCGTCTTAATTAGGTAGTCTATCTCCCTCCCCTATCTTTCGATCTTTATTGGGTCGGTCAATTCCTAGGCATTCAACTAGTCGCGTGAACTCGATTCGTCAAATATAGAAATTAAATTAATTAAAATGAAGCTAATACTCACGTGGCAAGTCGATCGACCAGGGAACCCAGTCGATCGACCATGGCGCGATTTCAGGTCTTACTATTCTACGCCGCCTACTTCTACAGATTCCCTACATCCTAGCACATGGGGTTTAGCTACTCATGATATTGATAAAAACAGCAAATAAATCAACAAATAAAACATTCGAATTCATAATTAAATCTACTAAACGAATAACTAACATAAAACAATAATTTGGCTTATGGGAATTCTAACTAGCAATTCTAATCTAAGAACGAAATAAAGCAATAAACTTAATAATGGAACAGAGAATAGCGAATGGAAGCAGGAATAAAGATCAAAACCGGATGCGGAAAGTAAACTTTATTGACTGCGAAATAATCTTAAGAACCCTAATTATTGAATGCTAAAAAACTTGATAAAAACTGAATAAAAACTGACTGACTATTCTCAAAACTAAAGCTACGTTATATAGGAATACAACGTAGTTCTTATTCCAAAACCTAATGTACAATGGGCTTCTAATTTCTCGATCTTTTAATTCACGCAGATTAGCGGTGTGGTCGATCGACCACTGTGACCGGTCGATCGACTGGACTGCAATGAACAGGAGCTACTGGAACTCGTGCTCTGGTCGATCGACTAAGGGCAGCGGTCGATCGACTGAAGTAACTGATACTTGACTTCTAAATTCTCGTGGATTTATCTTTCGGGCCTCGAAATGTGCACCAAGCTCGCTACTTGAGTAATTACTTCACGTCAAATGCAATGCAAGGTACTCGGGGACGGATTTAGCTTGATTTCTACTCATTTCCGCATAAATCTGCAATATTACATAAAAATACGAAATTAGACGAAATGGGGCAAATAGTAGCATGAACTACACAAATGAGCTCTGAAATGCGTGTAAAATGAGGTGTAAAACATCATATAAATGACACGCATCAAACTTCCCCAAACCAAACCCTTGCTTGTCCCCAAGAAAGAACTAGACTCGATCCTAAAACCTAATGGAACGAGTTCAATCTCAGAGCGAGATGCAAACCAAATAGCCTAAACCAATTTAATGCAACAACTAACAATCAATTAGCAATGTGAATCATGCAAACGAGTTATGAAGTCATTAAAAACTGCTGAACCGTCAACTATAGAGACTTATCAAATTGGACTCTCACGGGTCGCTCATATCAGACATAAGCAAAGGTGAATAATGTATAAGATAGAAAGAATTCATTTTGTAGTGACACTCACCTAACTACGACCTATAAGAACATGCCTGCAATCTAATATGAAAATAATCTCTATAACCGTACATATGCATTCCAACCAAACAAATGACCATGACACATGCCGAGGTAAATATGGATATGTGAGGTATGGGTAAGAAGAGGCAGAACATTTATGGGAATGTGGAGGTATAGATGATCAAGCTAGTACCTAAACAAAACCATATGACAACATCAAACTTCTTGCTCAAAATTCAACAATAAACGGGTGCTAATTATCAAGCACAAATCTCGCAATCTCCATAATAATCAATCAACCAACTCCTCATAAGATACAAATGCAACATGGGAGCAAAAATCGCCATAAAATAAAGACTTTGAATTATGCGAATTGATTTTCTTATTCCTTTCGGGCCTCAGTCGATCGACCAATGAGTCCAGTCGATCGACCGTCCTCTACAGTACACATGCGTTTTTCTCTTTTCTTTTTTCGAATCATTTTTTTTTTCCTTTTTTTTTCAATTCTTTTTTTCTTTCTTTCCTTCCTTTTTCATCTTCCCATCAACATCTCAAAAGAGCATATGCCACCAAAAATGTAGTAACAATCCCAAAAACTAAACTACTAGCTTGACAAGGGCAGGCTAAATGTAGGATGTTGTTAACAGGACAAAAAGGCTATTTTTGGCAGTGTGGACCTTATGGGCAAAATGAATAAAGGAAAACCTCTACCACATGTGTCAACAATCCACAAACCGAATGCATACAGGTATTAAGCAGATCAAGTTCATATTTATGCATATTGATATAACATGTCTCATAAGGAGTAACTACTCACATCCTAGATAAACTGGTCATAGATGTCACCAGTTATAGGCTCTAAATCTCAGAATATGATGTAGTTTGCCAAAAATCAAAGTCAAGTCTCAAGTCCAGCAAATAATTAACGAAAACTCGTAGAATATGCATATATGATTCTACTAATAACATGTCAATCAGCAAGGCTTAGGCATAAAACAACTGAAAATGCAATGTCATCATTGAAATACTACCATTCCGACTCAACCTATATGCTAAAATAAACGTGCATTTTTTTGGATTTTTTTTTGAATTTTTTCAAATGTTTTTTGAATTTTCTGTATATATATATATATAGGAAATGAAATAAAACAACAATGCAAGACAAAATGTTAACGTGAATGCAAGCAAATGAAATGAAACGCAAAACCCTTCCCCAAACCAAATCGCACAATGTCCCCATTGTGCAAAATCATATAATTAAATAAAAGAGAAACGGGAATTTGCGATAAACTAAATAAGACATGAAGTAAGACTCGGAAAAACTCACAAGACTTTAAGCGCAGCAAAAGGAAACCTCCCCAAACCAGCGTGAGCTAGGAGGTTTCAGTAGCCAGCAGTTCTACCAAGAAGTACCTGAAAAGACTAACAAAACCACGCGTAATTCCGAGAAAGCAAAGTTTGAAGCGGTGATTATGTGTAATAATAAGGAAATCGGAAGAAAACAGAAATGAATCGGAGAATAGAGTGGAGAGAAAACTCCCTCAAGTTCGCAAATCGACCAAACACAGCAGGGGAATGATCGAAAACAGTACAAGAATGGCAACGGTCGATCGACCACCTCACCCGGTCGATCGACCGGATATCGAATGCAAGCTCCTGGAATCAGCTGTGCGGCCATCGATCGACCATACGGACACCGATCGATCGATCGAATAGTCTTCTTTGTTACTTTCTGATTTCATCGAGTTAGCTCAATAAATCGAGCTAACATGGTCTCTAAACCTGCAATTACACATAATAACGCGCCCAAAATTGCGCAAAACCCAAAGTAACAGACTAAGGTATTTAAAATCCTAAGCAAACGTATAAAATGCGAAGTCTCGCGCACACAAAAGCAATAAAAAGAAGTTCAACAAAAGCAATAAAATGAATGGTTTATAAAGCAATTTATCAACTAATAGTTGATCAAGAATGGCCACGGAATGGCCCACTTGGTCGGCTTCTGGCTACAAGAAGTAGCCTCTACAGTGCTCATCTTCTCAGCTGCAACATCCGCAGAACTCAACGGATCAACAGCTTCAACATCTTCCCAATCAATGACCTCTTCTGGCTCATCAAAGTCCAAGTCGGACTCCCTCACTTTGACTGGCTCCTCATCAGGCTCCTCATCTATGCCATAGCTAAGACATCCTAAGCCGCCTCTTGAGACGATTGGCTCCTTCACAGCTGGAGCAACATGCGGCTCTTCCTTCCCCAAACCAGCTCCTGCAATATCCAAAACAGAAGAATCTTCCTCCAATTTGCTCCCAGTCTGGAGCGGAGGTGTTATAGCAGAAACAGGCATAGGGACAGGCATATCAGGAAGCACAAAATAAGATTTCTTTTCAGAAACCGTATTACAAGTTATTGGCCACATGGGGTCTTTCTTCTTAGCTGTCTGGGCAAAGACAATGGAATGTATCCCTACTTTGAAGGTCAATGTCCCCGAACCAACATCTATAACTGCACCAGCAGTGTGTAGAAATGGTCTACCCAAAATGATAGGAATGTGGGCATCCTCGGGCATATCTAGTACAACGAAGTCAACAGGGAAAAAGAACTTTCCTATTTGCACAAGAATGTCCTCTAAGACTCCTATAGGCTGGACCGCAGTTCGATCAGCCATCTGTACTGTCATGTTGGTGACTGCAAACCTAGTCAATTTCAACTTCCTAGCAAGACTCAAAGGCATAACGCTAATGCTAGCTCCTAAGTCACACAAGGCCTTCTCAATAGAAAAGGTGCCAATACTACATGGAACTGAAAAGCTACCTGGGTCCTCTAGATTATGAGGTGCAGTGTGGGTCAAATAAGAACATGACTCCTCAGTTAGTGCGACAGTATGCACAGTTTCAAGTGACTTCTCTTTAGATAAAAGTTGCTTCATAAATTTCATGTAAGCAGGCACTTGATTAACTAACTCAAGAAAAGGAACTTGTGCGTTTAAGCTACGGATAACATTCTCAAATTTATTAAACGATACCTGTTCCTTCGTCGGCACCAATCTCTCCGGATAGGGGGCTGTAAGAAGTAACTTAGCCCTCTCCTCTAAATCTCTCATGCCGGCATCGGTGGATTTAGGCTGAAAATCCACTACCTTCTCCTTGTTGTAGCTCGACCCTTCTTCAGACCGTCTCAAAAATGAACCATGAATCGTCGTCGGGTCATATTTCGGAACCGGGACTGACCCGTCAGCATTTGGGTCTTGCCTCAATATTTTCGGAGTGGTCGTACCCCGAAATAGATGATCCCTCAAGTTATCGGGCATCGGAGGACGAAAAGACTCAATATCAGCAGCGTCGCCAGTCGATCGACCATGCATGTCAGTCGATCGACTGACTTCTACAGGAACAGTAGCTGTTTCTTTGCGCGGACTGGTCGATCGACCAGGTATGTTAGTCGATCGACCGACATACCTGGTGATCGTCTTTTTCTTGTTATTATTCACCACGGCCTTTTTCTTGCTTGGTTCCGCCTCATCTTTTTCAGAGACATCCTCGACCATAGCAGGCCCCTCAAGGGTGGACCCACTCCTCAAAGTGATAGCATTAAGGTTCTCTTTTTGATTCGTCTGCGTCGGTAAATGTCCTGGAGCTCGAGTTGTATTCTTGCTTGCCAATTGAGCAATTTGGCTTTCTTACATCTTCATCCCGGCCTCTCTAGCTTGAAACTCTTTCAGCAACAAATTCTTCAACTCGTTGAAATCAGAACTTTGGGATTGTTGTTGCTGCTGAGGTATATACGGAGGCTTTTGGAAATGTTGTTGCTTATGAGGGGGCACATAATTCTGCTGCTGTTGCTGCTGCTGTGGAGGTGGAGTCGGATTCAGGACATTTTGGCTACTCCACCTCAAGTTCGGATGGACATTCGGCTCATAATAAGTGTTTGTCTGCCTATAATGTTGAAAGGCAGCACAAGACTCAAAGGGATTAGGACAGTTGTCTGAAACATGTCCCTCTCCTCCACATCTCTTGCAGAAGAAAGGACCGTCTGAAATAGCATTCACATGATAGATCCCTCCTTTCGAAGCTCCTCCCAACTCGTACTTATCAAATCTCGCCGTAAGAGCTTCTAGTGCAGCTACAGAAGGGGATTCAGCACTCCTCCTTTGATTTCCCCTGGAATTTCCATACTCAGCTTTATGGGTGGCCAAATCATCAATAATCTTCCACCCCTTAGTCTCTCCCACATTCTCCTGGAATCTTCCATTAGCTGCCGCGTCCAGGATAGCTCTTTGATCGTCATAGAGCCCATTATAGAACTGATTGCGTAGACTCCACTTCTCGAACCCATGGTGTGGAATAGTTCGCACTAGCTTCTTGAAACGGACCCATGCCTCATTAAAATTCTCATCAGGACCCTGTTTAAAGCTCGTGATCTGAGCTCTAATGGCATTCGTCTTCGAGGCAGAGAAATATTTCTTGTAGAATGCCAAGGCCAGCGACTTCCAATTAGTGATCTCGTTAGCAACTCGATCCAGGTCTCTGTACCATTCCCTTGCAGCATCACTAAGAGAGAATATGAACATAGTCTCCTTCACCTGGTCTTGGGTCACACCGTGTGGCGGGGGTATGGAACAGCAATAATCAATGAATGTCTCCATATGCTTGGCTGCATCTTTATTTGCAGCTCCCCCGAACTGGTTCCTCTCAACCAAGTTGATATAAGACGGCTTCGGCTCGAATTTCCTATCCGTCCCTGGTAGTGCGAATCCCTTATAGAGATTCTCGGCTGTCGGCTCAGAGTAACTGGCAATACTTGCTTCTTCCGCCATGTCTGGAGATGTGACGGTCTCAGCTGATGAAGTAGAAACTGGAGATGAAGGTGGATCCTCCTCAAATAGAGCGTTCTCGTAGTAACTAGACAGAGTACTCAGCTCTTCCTCTGTCGGCAATACCCTAGATGATCGTCTCAACTCGCGCAAAGTCTTCTCAATCTCAAGATTGAACGGTAGTAATTCACCACCCTGTGACCTGCGAATAAGAAGAAACTACAAGTAGAATATGAGAATAGTTTAAGGAACAGATGTCCCTTAAACTAGAAAAAGGCTAAAAATAAAACAACTAATAATTTTAAACAATTGCCTCCCCGGCAACGGCGCCAAAATTTGATGCCTGTCGTTGTGCACCAAAGATAATATTTATAATTCCAACTACAACTATAGATAGCGGTAGTAGGGTTGAACCACAGAGAGGCGGATGCAATTAATAGTTGTCTTAATTTTAGTCTAAGTAACAAATGTGGGGGTTTGTTTGATTTGAGTGATCTATGACTAAAGGCAATGAAATATGAAATACACTAAAGAAATATATGAAATCAAATATAAAAGGGGTACTAGGATGGTCGGTTCACTATAGTTTCGGCGGCTGTATACTAGGTAGGTCTAAAACAAACACGTGAGACGGGAAAATAAGAAGTCCTCTCGGTCCATTCTTACAGGTAGCATCTTTCGATCTAGCTACAAGTCCCTAATATCACTAATGCTAACTTTCGTCCTAAAAAGTGATTTAAAAGTCTAAATTAAGTCATCTTTCGATCTCATTAATCTAGTCGTCTTAATTAGGTAGTCTATCTCCCTCCCCTATCTTTTGATCTTTATTGGGTCGGTCAATTCCTAGGCATTCAACTAGTCGCGTGCACTCGATTCGTCAAATATAGAAATTAAATTAAATAAAACGAAGCTAATACTCACGTGGCCAGTCGATCGACCAGGGAACCCAGTCGATCGACCATGGCGCGATTTCAGATCATACTATTCTACGCCGCCTACTTCTACAGATTCCCTACATCCTAGCACATGGGGTTTAGCTACTCATGATATTGATAAAAACAGCAAATAAATCAACAAATAAAACATTCGAATTCATAATTAAATCTACTAAACGAATAACTAACATAAAACAATAATTTGGCTTATGGGAATTCTAACTAGCAATTCTAATCTAAGAACGAAATAAAGCAATAAACTTAATAATGGAACAGAGATTACCGAATGGAAGCAGGAATAAAGATCAAAACCGGATGCTAAAAAACTTGAATAAAGTTTGATAATCTTAAGAACCCTAATTATTGAATGCTAAAAAACTTGAATAAAGTTTGATAAAAACTGAATAAAAACTGACTGACTATTCTCAAAACTAAAGCTACGTTATATAGGAATACAACTTAGTTCTTATTCCAAAACCTAATGTACAATGGGCTTCTAATTTCTCGATCTTTTAATTCACGCAGATTAGCGGTGTGGTCGATCGACCACTGTGACCGGTCGATCGATTGGACTGCAATGAACAGGAGCTACTGGAACTCGTGCTCTAGTCGATCGACTAAGGGCAACGGTCGATCGACTGAAGTAGCTGACACTTGACTTCTAAATTCTCGTGGATTTGTCTTTCGGGCCTCGAAATGCGCACTAAGCTCGCTCCTTGAGTAATTACTTCACGTCAAATGCAATGCAAGGTACTCGGGGACGGATTTAGCTTGATTTCTACTCATTTCCGCATAAATCTGCAATATTACATAAAAATACGAAAGTAGACGAAATGGGGCAAATAGTAGCATAAACTACACAAATGAGCTCTGAAATGCGTGTAAAATGAGGTGTAAAACATCATATAAATGACACGCATCAGGTTGGTTGTGGTCGATTGATTAATATGGTATTGAAATAGGAATTGGTGATTGTTGTTTGTACAACTGGTTGTAATTGTTTGTCTATGGTTCTCGAGGTGCGTCCTCGGCTGAGTGGAGTCACTTGCGGGAGTGGCTTCACGCCCTTGATTCGTCTTCTGTGGAACCCGCCACAGAAGGGATGTGCACATTAAGGAACATGGGTTATCGCTCGGATAGATGAGCGGGGCTTAGGTGGGAATGACTGCGGTCCCCCACTGGCAAGACTGGACCTTCGGGCAGTCAGAGGTGTGTGGTTGGTTGGAGGAGGTGGTGTGTGTTGCTGTAATTGTGTTGTGTCTGCTTTTGTACTTGTTACCTCAGTTACTGACCTTGTGTGGTTTTGTGGTGTTGTCTTCTTGTGTTGTGTCTGCGGTGATCCATTATGGTGAGCAGTCAGTCTTAGCAGGTTGATGTATGGATCTTAGCTGGGTGCTTGAAGGGACGAGTCTACCACGAGCCATGACAGAGAAAGTTTCACATACCTGATACTAGTCTTGAGTTGTATCTTCTTATCGTCTGTTGGTTTAAATCACTTGTAATTAATATAATTGTTCTTTTATCGATATTTGATTATTACTGTCCTCGGGTAACCGAGATGGTAACGCCCTTATCTGCTAGGGAAGGTCTTGTTAAGGCTCCTTGGTAGATGGGGGTGTTACAAAAGTTATGGTGTTTTAATTATGGATGAAATGAATGACTCGGTGCTGCGATTGATAAAAATAGGGGCGATAGGACCCGATTTGGTATTTTTGTCAAAAGGGGTTGTGGTGGATAAATCATCCGATGTTGTCGCTGCTTTGGAAAATAAGTTGGACTCGTTCATGACGAGTGTGGATGTTAAGATGGATATTCACACGAAGTTGTTGGAGCAATTGGTTGCGGGTATGGGTAAGGAACCGATTGTGGCTCCTATGGATTTGTGCCGTGGTTATGACAAGATGCTAGCTCGATTGAAGGAGTTTGAAGCACGTCTCATTGTTTTGGAAAGGGTTGCTGATTCGTGTATGCATGAGGCTATTCGCCAATCCACTTCATTGGCTAACTTTTGTAGTCAAGGAGGAGCAGTGATGCTAGCAGGACGTGCCATGAGAGCCGAGATGGGGCAAATCTTAGAGGCTACTAAAGCCTTGTCTATGAATGTGCTCAACTTCGATCGGTGTCTCACGGCACAAGCAACTCAAGTGGGCTCGTGTCTTGATCGTCTTACCTCCCTTGAGTTTCGTACCCGTCCGGGTTATGTGAACCCCCACCGTGTCAACCACAACATACCCTACACCGTCTTTATCCTTTATTTGCCTTGCTTTCCATCATTAGACTTTATTTTGTGTGTTTGTCTAATTCGGCCCATTTTTGCTTTATACTTTATTCGGCCCATTAGGCATTAATACTTGTTATCATATTCGGCCGTTTGGCATTTAACTCCTTGGTTTGTATTAGATATATTTTATATTTTGCATGCTTGTCGTCGATTACTTTCTTGTTTTATAATCTTTCTTTGCATTATTAATACGTGTCTCGGTCTATATCATTCTAGTTGTTTTATGTCTTTTCTCGTCTTTTCGATGATGTCAATAGGGGGAATAAAATGACTGTGACTTAAGTACACTAGTAGAAAAAACTCCTATCACGACGCGGTTATTGTGGCGGTTCTGATAGAAACGATGCGAAAAGCCCAAAAAATTGGCGGGAATGAAATTTTTATGTCTATAGTGGCAGTTTAAGTAAGAACCGACATGATAATAGAAGCTTTTTATGGCGGTTCCCAATAAAAAACGCCACCATACCCCCTTTGTGGCAGTTTTATTAACAACCGACGCTAAAGATAATGACAAGGGACAATGTTTTTTTTAATTAAAAACCGCCATGATATGTATTTGTGGCAGTTCCGATTACAACCGACATTAAATATAAACTCAAAAACCCTTTTGTATTCACCTATAACTGTATTTGACCAATTTTCATTCCTCCTCATCTCCCCATACCATAAACCCTTCACGATTCCCTTATTCATCATCACCCACATCGCCAACCACCATCGTCTCCCTTTACACACGTCACCATCGACCAACACTATCCAAGCTAAGTTCATCTACGTCGACATGCCAATTTGAACTCTGGCGACCTAGTTTTCGCAGCAGTCAATACCACTGGTTGTTCTGGCTACACCGCGCAAGCAACGACACGCAGCCGACCACGTGTGCCAACCTCTGCTTTTGCCACAACATCGAGGGTACGTATGTCACATATCAATTATCGTATCTTCATTAAAATTATACGGAGTTGCATCTTGTCAATATCATACAATTGATTGTTGTGGTGTTATTGAAATTATTGTTGATAAACTATATGATTTGAGCCCATATCGTTTGAATTTATTATTTAATAATAGTATTATATGATTTGTTAATAATAAATTCATTGAGAAACTATATGATTCGAGGAACCAAATTTGTCTTCTAGAACTGGATTTGGCAGTGCTGGTTAACAGTTTGCTATTCCAAAGGTTAACTCTTTACCCATTGCCATTGCTGACAGTCTCTTTTTGCTTCTCTTAGACTTCCCAGGTTTACATAATGTCATCTAATTACTTCAAAAAAAATTCTTTTTATTTATGCTCATTTTTATTTGATGCGTTAGTTAACCAACACTTTGGTGGTTTATTTGGTATGCTTTAGTGATGCTGCTCGAAAGTTTCAAGAATCTGGTTATTATCTTATGAATCATTAAGCTTTCATCTTTGATTTCATGTACTCCCTTCGACCCAATCATTTGTTTTGCTACGATTAAAAAATAAATAAATGAGACGGAAAGAGTGTGTGGTATATTTTCCCAGTTTTGATGTTTTTTTGAATATTGTTGCATGTTTGGCTTTTGATTGAATTATTAACTTAAGTTAACTTGGGGTTTAGGACATTTAGAGCATATGTATAATGCTGAAGATTACATGTTATGGTGAAGATTAGCTCTCCAATCAACAAACTTAACCGTAGTATTCATACAATTGTGTTTATTTGTGATAGTTAAATACCTATTTTAGTATCATACTACATGTTTAGCCATATAGTTTGATACCTTTACTTGTATGCCATTGATAAATTGCATGAATCAATGTAAGTTTTCATAATTTTCAGAAATTTTAACATTCTTATAAAAGTATAAGAGCTCACTAGTGAACCTTTGGTTGTATGTATCCTTTAAAATCGTCTCACACTAAATTTGTGTAAAACCGTAAAACAAGGACACATACATTCATAACATTAAGTTATCATAGTTACTAAAAATCGCTCGTATAGGACATACTCCGTACAATTTTACAAGTATTTGATCGATCGGGTTACACGTATTTCCTTACCATTTTGAGAGTCTATCAACTTAGAAACAACAATATTGTTGTTTGTTTATTCCTTAGCCTTACACTTCATTCTCTTCAACTTAAAATTAATAATATTTTTTTTTTGGTGAAATGTGAGTATATATATATATATATATATATATATATATATATATATATATATATATATATATCAAAAAACAATATTACAAGGCATCTAAATTACAAAAAACATAGAGATCAAACTTTGTCAGATTCGAATCCCACAAGGACCAACCTTACAATCTAACTCCCAACTGACCAAGCCAGACTTCCTCCTGTCTACTCATTTTGCATTACATTTGAGCTTGATTCTTTGCCTCACCTCTTCTATGATCTTCTGAACCACCAGAGAAGAGACCATCAGTGTACCATTAATCCTAGCTGAGTTCCTTTGAGCCCAGATATGATAGATGCAAGCATTCAAGATAATGGCATAGACATGTTGTTTTAGTTTACCACCACCATTGCCATAATATTGCTCCGTCTCAATTCATTTGTTTATAAAATTATATTATTTGTTAGGGATTTTGTTTATAAAGTTATATTTTTGTGTTTGGGGTATTTTAATCAAAGGGAAACAAACGATTGGGACGGAATGACTAATACTCCGTATTTAACAAGTTCATCATTTTAATTTGTAATACTATAGGGGCGAAGAAAGTTTCTCTAGGTGTTTTTCCTGGTGATTTTTCTCCAATAGGTAGGTAGTTTTATGATTCACCGATTTATTGATATTCTTTTGTTGTTTATATGCTAATGACTTGAACATTTACTAAATAGGGATAATAATCTAAACTACTCTAAGCTAAGCAACACACTAGTATACTTACACTAGTATTAATTAAGGAAGTCATTCTCTTAATGCACTAGTATACTAGTACTAACAACTAGGTAAATATGTTGAACAAAATGATTTGATTAAGTCGGTCTGGCTACACTTTCTACTACCTACATCATCTCCTTTTTTTTTCCTCTCTTTCTCTTATTCCAGCTGTCTTCGATCCAGCGTGCCACTACTCTATTCAGCCACTCCGCCGTCAAACCGCTAAGTCTGCTATCCTTCTTTCTTGTAATTTAAATTTGTTTCTTCATGCATATGTACTACTGTGTACACCATAGATGACCTTGATAATTACTCCCTTCGTCCCGATCATTTGTTATCTATTTTTATTTTGGGGTGTATCAGTGAATTGTTATCTATTTCTACTTTTTGTAAGTTTTATATGTTAAAGGTAGTCTACAAGTGGATAAAATAATAGTATTAATGTTACTTTGTTAGACATCCACTTGCATTTCCTTGGCCTTTTTGCTAAATACAATAGATAACAAATGATCGAAACGGAGGGAGTACAATGAATGACTTCTAGCATGTTACAATGAATGACTTCTAGGTTATGTACACTGTTTTAAAAAAAATTACTACTATGTACAAGTGTGAAGTAGTACTACCGTAGTATTCGTAGTACCTTGCATATGTTATAGTAGGTGCCATGAAAGTTACAACTCACCTCAACGCTTAGTATTTTTTAATTGATTTTAAAAATTGCAAGGCTGAAAACCGGCTCCTTCCTGGTATAATATACATTTTGGTTTCTTACATTACAAAAGAATATTTTGTACATATATATAATATAGTACATGAGAAGATAGGTCACTGTTGGTAATTATCTATAGTTATCTAGGAGTAATACATAGTACCTGAGAAGGGAAGTTATTCATAGTTTTCTAAATGAAATTCACTGTGGCTTGATAAGTCTAATCTTGTAAAGAAGGCAATCAAGATAGGTTTTGTTTAAATGGCAGCCAAAAGAGTAGATGGTTGTGGCCTTGGTGTAGAATCTTGCGCGTCTTTGTAGCGGCGAATCGTGAGCGATCATTGCTTGACTGACATGAAGATCGCTACTATGTATACGAAACAAAGAAATGGAGGTATGCTGATTTTAATAATGTTTAGGTTGTTTTTCTAACTATTGGTTTGCTAAATGTATACTCCGTATATACTCCGTATATGTTGATTTTAATAATGTTTAGGTTGTTTTCTAACTATTGGTTTGATAATTGTATTATTGCAGATTCAACAATTATAATTGACGAGATGAAAGATGTTAAAGAGGTGTGGGCTATTATATGTTTAGAGAACGTGAAATGTTGACTAGTTTATTAATTAAGACGTGTATGTGATTATTTATACACTTTGATGTAATAATTTTGAACATCGCCATTATTGTTCGGATGATATGAAAGTTCGTTGGTTGACATTGTTTTGTATGTATTGTTTATTTATTTTGCTATTTGGCTTGTCAAAGCTATAGGACATTGCTACCGAAATTTTGATATCAAATAATTTTTTTTTAAAAAAAATATCTATCTATGGTGGCGGTTGTTAAGTATGAAACACCACTATTAGTTCACCTTTAATGGCGGTTCTTCACCCACAACCGACGTTATAATTACCTTTAGTGGCGGTTCTTTAACAACAACCGACGTTATACTACCCTTTAGCGACGCTTCTGTATCTACAACCGATGTCATAGAAAACATGTAGTGGTGCAATGATATTATTGAAATACCTATGGTGGCGGTTTTCAAACAATAACCGCCACTATAGATAAGTTACAATGGCGGTTCTTGTCTAACAACCGTCGTTTTATATAAGTCTATAATGGCAGTTTTCTTTAATAACCGCCACCGTAGGCGAGCTATAGTGGTGGTTGTACAACCACCGCAAAAGCATATACGACCCCGTGATAAATGACGCACCCAAAACCTTTAAATACCGCCATAAAAGGTCATTTTTGACCGCCACCGTAGGAGGTTTTTCTACTAGTGGTATTTGCCTAAGCTTGCTCCTTGTCAGAACCTTTAATCTCTTAAGGTCCTTAGATGCTATACTTTGTATATAAGTGGATTTTTCTTGCGTTTAACTGACTATGACTTTTATAGTATTATGTTGAGGGGGAACCTACACTTAGTCACAAATCATAAGAAACTTGTCATCATCAAAATGCGGGAATTTGTTGGACCATATAGATGTGTGATTAGTTTGGATAATCACAAGTATGTACTTTGTATTATATATATATATATATATATATATATATATATATATATATATATATATATATATATATATATATATATATATATATATATATATATATATATATACTCTTGCTTGTAATCGTTTGTTCAGTCTTTAATTGATTGATTAAAGATTACAATTTAAGCAAGTAATGTTATTGCGATCTTGGCTATAACATTGAAGATTTGTGAAGCATCGTTCAAGTAATGTTATAGCAGCTTGTGCTATAACATTGAAGATTCCTAAAGCGTCATAGTAACTGTAACAAGTTTTAAGTATTATGATCACTCAAGCAAAAGGCTCAATCAAGTCTATAACAAGCTCAAGATGAAGAGCTTATGGTCAAGATAAAGAGATGATCCGACCACTGAAGATCTCCAAGAAGTTTAGCTAGTATAGGACTTCATCTAATAACGGTATCTTAAGAAGTAATATTGGGAAGGTAAAGTTAGAGCTATTTCACCTATAACTTTACTTACCAAACTTAAAAGTTATAGTCATTTGTAGTATAACTTTGAGTTGCATTTTAAAGGCACAAATTTAATAGTTTTAAAATCAATTTCCAAAAGATAAAATTCTTCAAATATATTTCGAAATCATGCGTGTGTATGACAGAGATGAAATACGGTTTGTTTGGAATGAATAATTTACGTTATCCTATTGGTTAGTAAAACGACTTATGAGTCGTCATGCTACCTAGGGTTTGCTAAATTATCTAACCTAACCCTAATCTACTCCTTGATATTTTGACCTAGGGTTTCGGCTAAGATGGGCTTATGAGCCGCGTGAATGCCGAGTTGACTCCCTATGTAAGTGGATATTATAAGGTCAAATCCATAATATATTGTTATAAGATATTTCCATATCTTATCAATTATATTAGATTTACCTTATTTATTTAATCAAAATATTTAGTAGATTAAATTAAGAAGAGATAAGATTTGTTTCTTAAAAAACAAATTACCATGTCTCACGGCACCCCTAGGGTTTCGACCAAAACCCTAGGGTTTCTCTTCTACTCTATATACTCATGATGTTCATTAATTTAAATAAGCTTTTCGAAATATAAAAATTCCTTGCAAACAATTTGAGTTTAAATTTTAATCGAGTATTTTTATTGTTTTGCAATTGAAAATCTTTTACGAAAAGCCGTGCTCTTTAATTTGCGTATTATTTCTTAAGGTTACGTTGTAAGATAATATTACTTCATATTGTTTCTACTCGTTCAATTGTGTGAAAACCTAGAGGAACAATCAAGTGCTTTCTTAGTAACTTAAGATAGTCAAAACCGAATATCTAGTGATATTCAAATCGAGTTATAGCTAGAGTTAGTTATACGAGTGGGTTAATAATTTTGTAATCCGGAGAAAGGTAATAAATTATTAATCGAGAATAGTGGACGTAGGCTTCGATGTGTGAAGCTGAACCACTTCAAATATCATGTGTCTTGGCAATATATTTTATCGTTCATTTCATCACGTTCATAAAACGTTTAGTTAGTTAGTTAAAGTTTAATCAATAAACTTTAAGTAATTAATTGTTTAGATATAAAATAAAAAGTGGGCATTAGTATTTAAATACTCAATTCACCCCCCCCCCCCCCCCGTCTCGAGTATTTTGACTTGGATAGACTCTTCAACACAGTTATTTTAATGTAATAGTAAAGTTTATTTCATTATTAAATAGTAGTTATTGTAAGGATATTTTTGTCAGATCCTATAAAATAGTCTTTATTATGAAAAAAACAATCTCTGCTGCAGCAATTATTTTAATGTTATAATGCAATTATTGTATTATAGAAATCCAGTTATTCTATCAGAAAGGGAAGCGTTTTTACTGAATTGGTAGCCGGGTTCACCACAATGCACTCATAGTTATTTTATTGTAATAGTAATGTTATTTCATTATTAACTAGTTGTTTATTGTAACTATATATGCAAGATGCTATAAAATAGTCATTATGATGGAAAAAAACAATATCTGCTACTGCAATTATTTTAAAACAAAAATGCAGTTATTGTATTATACGAATCCAGTTATTCTATCAGAAAATGGAGGTTTTTTACGAAAATTGGTAGTCAAGTCCAACACAATGCACCATAGCTATTTTAATGTAATAGTAAAGTTATTTAAATACTTTAATTCAGTTATTGTATTATACTAATCCAGTTATTCAAATACTAGATATTGAATGATATAATGAATGAAATCTACATGCAATTATTGTGATATTATGTAGTAGTTATTATAACGACTTTCTAAACAACAAAATGAGTAACAGTATGAAAATAATCAATATAATGACCAACAGTTTCACAAAACTTATCAACCTTATAAACAACAGTTATTATATCAGCATTATTTCACAAATTTATACCTGAATTCATCGATATTTGATTATAAGGAATATTATCAAGCAGAGTAAGAGTTTGATCGTCTGAATTCATCATCGTTGAAGCTGAAAATTATGGGAAAAACAACTAAATCATGTAAGAATTTGTTATTTGATTCAAATACTGAAGTTATTCGATTATTAAATAAGAAATCGGAAGAAATATTAATACCTTCGTTTGGATTTGAAGAATTAGGGTTTCTAGAGAGAAAATTTGATGAACAAATTGACAGTTGCAATTGAATTAATCGAAATAGTTAGTGAATTTGTTGTAAAATTGTAGATCTACAAAAAAAAGTGAAGAATCAATGAATTGTTGATCAAAATTGAGGCGTTTTTCCGCGATTTGATTCTAAAAAAATGAAAAACGGAGTGTTTTGTTTTTATCAAAAGTAGAAAGAGAAAGGAGGAGAAAGATAGAGAAGGGGAATGATCCGTGTGTTTGTTGCAAATAATTGATAATAGGGTTTCGTTAGCTCATTTGCTTATATACGCCAGGAAACTCACGAAAAGTGGCAAACTCACTGGATCTTGCCAAAAAAAAGAGAGAGAGAGAGAGAGAGAGAGGGAGAGATAGAGAGAGAGAGAGAGAGAGAGAGAGAGAGAGAGAGAGAGAGAGTTGGGATCCGGTGAGAACTCCTAAATATTTGAGGATTGAGGATTTGTGAATACAATATCACAAGTTCTTCATTACAATATCACGAAAAATAAGACCTTTGCAAAAAAAAATATTCAAAAAAAAATATACATTTTTTTTTTTGCACAGGTGTTTTTGTCTGTGTTATTTTATCGAATAACTTGTGATATTGTATTGAAGAACCTCGGATATTGTAACGAAATCCTCAATCCTCAAAAAGATAATGTATCCTCACATGATCCCATTCATATATATATATATATAAACACAACAATTACGGAAGCAATTATCACTTTTGTAACTATTACGAGCATGGACGCGGCAGAAGTAAAGTAATCGTACTTGTATAAAGCGGAGATAAAATAAGTTGAAGTCACAATTGCTAGAAAAGGCGTATACAACACACAACACTAACTAGTACCATAAGATTATCATGCTTCCATCCCTATTAACTCACATATCACTTCCATCTCACCTCCAAACCAAACCATTGTACCATCACCAAATTCGTCGCACAATTACCATACCATACACACATCGATACCAAGAATCTTATGAAGACACATACACCAAAATTTAACAACTCAATAAACCAAACCACGACTATGACTCAAGACACGGACTCAAAATCAGGATACTCGGTCGAGTACCAGTAAGAACTCGGCCGAGTAAGCGGTACTCGGTCGAGTATCCAGTACTCGGTCGAGTGTCTGAGGAAAGAACTCGATTTTCCGCAACTAGCAATCTGAAAATTGTAATTTTTACCTGTAAAACTCGTTTTACCCATCTAACAACATAAGGAATTCAGGTCTTATCTACCGAAACAACATGGAAAAGCAAAGTATTGGCCGTATGGCCCGATTACAGTCATCCCAAAAATATCCAAATACCAAAGAATGATAAGAAATCCGTAATACTACGGTTTTCTATGTCTATGGGTACTGTATCGAGTGGGGCTTACTCTGTCGAGTAAGTATGTTTTTCTTCGAAACATTAGGAGACCTGATGGGTATTCGATCGAGTACGTGTGACACTCGATCGAGTAAGTCACTTACTCGATCGAGTAAGTTGGTATTACGGGGTATTTTAGCCGGGTTTTGTTAATAACGTGTGATTAATATTTAAGGGTTCCGTCATTCTTTTTAATCACTTTTCAATTTCTAAAACCTTTCAAAGAGAGAAAAAGGAGTTACGTTGCATTGTTCTTTGCGTTGTTAACAAATCCCAAGGGCTAGGATCGTCGGATTGTCTTGTTCTTTACGCCGTTGTGTTCGTCGTGTCAAGGGTGATATTCTTGTGTAATTTTTATAATGTTTCGTTGAGTTTGTTTAAAACCCTAATTGGGTAGATTTGGGGATTTTGGGTGTATTATGTTGATTAGGTGATAATTATATGAATATGTGTTATAGGAGGAGGATTCGTAGAGGACCATTACTGAGTAGCTGTGTGTGACGGTCTTGTGGTTGCTTTTTCCAGGTAGGGTTTTCCTACTCGGTTATTGTTTACACTGTATTGTTGATAGTTGATCATTGTTGTTGATTTATATCATATCGGAATCGGTAATTGGTAATCGTTGTTGTATAAGATGTTTGGCAGTGATTGCTTGTTTGTGGCTTGCGAGGTGCATCCTCGGCTGAGTGGAGTCACTTGCAGGAGTGGCTTCACACTCTTGATTCGCCCTCTGTGGAACCCGCCACAGAGGGGATGTGCACATTTAGGAACTTAGGTTATCGCTCTGATGAGATGAGCGTGGCTTAGGTGGTAACGGCTACGGTCCCCCACTGGCGGTGTTGAGTACTGGTTGCGATGGGTATTCTGGCAGAACTACACACTTTACTGTGTAGTCAGGTGTGTGGAGTTATGATGGAGATTGGATGATTGTTGTATTGCTTTTGTTGTAATGTTTTATGTAAACAGTAACTGACCCCGGTTTAAATGTTTTGAAAACTGTGGTGATCCATTCGGGGATGGTGAGCAGTTATTGAGCATGTATGAGATGATGCGCATAGGATAGCTGAGTTGAGTTGCCACGAGATGTCTAGAAGTCTTCCGCTGTGTCTTAAACTTTCCTCTTCGTTGTTTAGATTACTATTTTTGAGAAACAGTTATATTTACTTTATCAGTGTTGGTTTTGGACTTATAACACTTTAAATTCATTTATTAAAGTACGTTTCTTTATTGTCTATTTTGATATACATTGCCTCGGCTAACCGAGATGGTAGCATTCCCATGCCTTAAGTGGTCCTGGTAAAGGACTTGGAGTATGGGGGTGTTACAAAGTGGTATTAAAGCGACGATTTTGGAACCTGTAACTAATGAACCCAATGAACTTAGGGAGTCAAAATAAAATGAACCCGGGTAGGAGTTGTTAGGAGCTAATTCAAAGACTTGGGAGACGTCCTAAAGTCGCGATCTCGCCCTACAACTTTGAACCGGTCACCACAGGGTGTGTCTTGGGATCGTTATGTGTTTATCTAAGTATGTTGCATATCAATATAGAAATCTGTTGTGTGAATTTGTGGATGAATGCATGTGGAGGATGGGAATGTTGTGGTGAAAGGTGATGAGTAACATGAGTATATGTGTTGATTGAATAACGGAATTGCATGATAGATGATTTCTAATGTGGCTTATTTGAAACATGTGAAATAGGATGTTGTTTGTTATACATACTCGTATGTTTATCGATTATTATATATATAGTTGGTTGGAAAGTAGTTGAGTTGAGCATGCGGGTAGTATACGAGTCAGCATGACTCGATCGAGTGGGGGGCACTTGATTAAGTAGGTGAGGGACTCGATCGAGTGGGTGTGACTCGATCGAGTGGGGTGTATATCGTTTCTGGACAGTGTACTGTTTTTGGGCACTCGATCGAGTAAGTAAGGGGACTCGATCGAACGAGGTCAACTCGATCGAATAAGTAATGGGCTCGATCGAGTGAGGTTTTTATGCTTTCTGCTCAAGTTCTAGAGTCGAGGCACTCGATCGAGTAAGTGGGCAACTCGATCGAGTAGGTTGTGTTGCTCGATCGAGTAGGTTCTGCACAGGTCATATACGTGTTTGATTTGTGGGATGTGTGTTTATGTTTACCTTTTCTCTTATATAGTTCAAAGATGCCACCAAAGAGAGGTGCGTTGTATGTTAGGGCTGAGATGATGAGTATTGATGAGATAGTTAAGATGCTAGAGCATCAAGAGGCACTTACAGATGCCTTAAAGAAGTTTGGGAAGGATAAAGAGGCTGGGGTGGATTTTGCTAAGATGAGTATCAACATCGCTCATTTCAACCCAAAAGAGTACATGGGTACAGGTGCGCCAATCTTGCTAGATAATTGGCACAGAGAGATGGAGAATATTCTGAATGTGGTTTATTACCCTGAGGACTTTAGAGTGGAACAAGCTGCGTTCTACTTAAGATATGTGGCCGGAGAGTTGTGGGATAAAGTTAGGGAGGGTGCTTTAGACCTATATGTGAAACATGGGATGTCGGGTATACCTTGGAGTGAGTTCAAGAAAGCTATGCGTCGAGAGTTTGTGCCGAAAAATGTCCGAAGTAAGTTGAGAGAGGAGTTTGATGATTTCAAAATGACTCCGGATAGGACGGTGGCTGAGTACTATCACAAGTTCAATGAGAAGTTTAGATATGCCGAGGAGATGGGGTTGAACCAGGAAAACTTAGCGTTGAGGTTTGAGAAGGGTTTGACACATAGGATCATGGAGAAACTGCCTGTAGGAGTCTTTACTGATGTTAACGAAGTGTATGAGCGAATCAGGAGAGCTGAGAGGTTGGTCAAGATGGACAAGGAGAATAGGGAGAGAGGTTCTGAGAAGAGGAAGGCTGAGAGCAAGGGTGGTGGTCAGTCTAGTTACAAGAGGGGCAACCATAACCAGGCGAGGGTTTACTCTTCGGGGTCGGGGTTCAGTGGTGAAGCTTCCTATGGGCATGACCGCGGTGGTGGTAGTAGCAGCTTGGGGATACCTTGCTTTAACTGTGATGGTATAGGCCACATGAGACATGAGTGCACCAGTGCTGTGGGCAGGGGTTTTCAGAGGCCATCACAAGGGAGTTTTTCTCAGGGTCCATCTTAGAGTTATGCTAGTAACAGGCCGGCTGGGTCATGGAACAATCAGGGTGGTCAGAACAACAACAATGGTGGGGCTAACCGCAATGGCGGTAATTCGTATCAAAGACCAGCAACGAACAACAACCAGGGGTCGGCTGCTAAGCCGTCTACTTCTGCTAGTACTGTCCAAGGAGGTCGACAGAAGACCAGTGGCAAGCTTTTCATGATGGAGAAGAAAGCAGCTGAGGATGATGCTCACGTAATCACAGGTACTTTTGTTGTTAATGGTGTCTTTACCTTTGTTTTGTTTGATTCAGGGGTGTCATAATCTGTTGTATCGTCGGGTCATGCTAAACGTTTGAGTTTGAGAGAGTTTAAGTCTATAAAAGAGGAAGTTTTTATACCGTCTAGTGAGTCTGTATTTTGTGGGAGGTTGTATAAGGGTGTGTCTAGGATAGTTGGGCAGGTTGACCTTCCAGTGGACTTGTTAGAGTTTCCTATAGATGGTTTTGATGCGATAGTTGGCATGGATTGGTTGGGTAAGTATAAAGCTAGAATAGACTGTCACCAAAAGAGTGTCTCTTTGAGAGGTCCTAAGGGAGTTAGTGTGTCTTTTCGTGGGTTTGTTGTCAAACCCAAAGTCAAAGTGATTGCATCAGTGACATTGAAGTCTTACCTAAGGAAGGGGTGTCCTTTGATCCTATGCCACGTGAAAGATCATAGTATGGTGAGTTCGACAGTTGATCAGATACTAGTGGTGGGAGAGTTTCAAGATGTCTTTCCGAAAAAATACCAGGTTTACCACCAAAGAGGGAGATAGTTTTCAGTGTGGAGCTGAAACCAGGGACGAGACCAATTTCTAAGGCCCTATACCGCATGGGTCCTAAGGAGTTTGACGGTGAGCAAGTCGTTGTTCACTCCATTAAACACATTTATAATCTCAACAAACAACTAGATAGTGGTTAAGTCGAGGTCGATCCACGGGACGGTGTGCTTTGGGTTCTAATTCTATCTATCTTAACATATGCTAGTGTCACAGTTGATTTGGGTAGGAGTTGGTGAGCCTAAACTAATAGAAGCAATAAAGTAAAACAAGCAATAAAGCAAATAAAGATGTAAACAAATAATAAGGATACTAGGATGTCATGGGATCATAAGGGAATCATGGTAAGATAGCAAAAATGAGTTATATAGATGCACGCAATTTATTATTTTTGTAATTAAGTTAGTTCATGTCGCATAATTCAGAAGAAGATTTGGGTCCCGGAGCCGAGTCATTTGTGACTTTACAACACCTACAATTGGACTTAGTTCTTCCTATTAAACTACATGCATGATAAACCAATTCCTAGGGAAGCTTACGTCTCGGAGCCGAGTCGGTTGAGACTTTACAAAACCTAGAAGTCGACTTGGGTTTTCCCTATTCAACAATATGCAAGGTCTAACAAGGCTTGAGTTGGTTTATATCTTACAAGTCTTGTTGAAAGGATAAGAGAAACATGCTAGGTTGTCAATCAAGCATTTCATCAAACATGATATATGCACAAGTTGAAGAACAATAAGCAAGCATTCCTATGAACTCATTAAGCATAAATCTATCCCATGATTAACTCCTCTAATCCCCCATTAATCCTAGTTAGGTAACTACTCACTTATTATCATGGAAAAAATGTTATCAATGGTGTCAATCATCACAACAAGTATAAACATGATAAAAGAGTGAGGAAATAAGCAATAAAGAGTATAGAGTAAAGGAATTATACCAAACTTAAGATGAACAAATGGAAAGGAAAGAATGATAGAAGAAAACTTGATTGATTGATGAAGAGTTGTCAATTCTCCAATAATAACCCAATAATCTTCAATTATCCAATAATAAACTTGAACAATAATTAAGGAAAGATTAATGTGTAATTTTGTGGAATGATTGAGATTAATCTATTCTAATCTACTTCTAATGAAAGCTTTGCCTCCACTAAGAGGGCTTAGTCTCTTGATTATTACAAATGGAGTATATATAGTGGTACATCATTACGTTAAGCAAGGGTAGATTAGTAAATAACATTCTTAAGTGTTGAATACAGCTTTGCAAGTCCCGAGGGACATGCGCGGATTGAGTAGCAACTCCCAAGGAAATCTGTGCATCCTGGCCTGAAGCACGCTTGGTCCTGTAAGGGAATCCGCTCGTCCCGAGTGAAAAATGCGCGTCCTAAGCTTCAACTCGAGCGGGTTGAGGAACAACTCGAGCGGGTTGTTCTTGAGCCGAGCGGGTTGAGCTGCAGTTTCCCTTTTTCTTGCTTTTAAGCCTATGATCCTTCTATATACTCTTTATTCCTACATTCTTAGTCATCATTCTTGCCTCCTGTTCATACTAATCCATCCAAGATCGTCAACATGATTCCAAATATGCACGAGAGACGGGGATTCCGTCTTATTATCTCCTTTCCTATAAAACATATAAAATGCACTAGGAAAGCAAAATATAAATGATTTGACGGATGAAATGGCCATAAAATGTTATATTAGTATGCAAAATTAGGTTCAATTAGGGGACTAAATGTGCGCAATTAAGAGCTACATCAAACATCCTCAAACCGAACCTGTACTCGTCTCGAGTAAAGAGGTGACTAGAACTAGACCTTTATTTAAACTATCCTAATAATATAACTGATGTGAGACATTTAGCGGGTCTCACTCCGCCCCTTCAACTCACAACAAGATATCCTTGAGGTAAGATGCCTTCTTGCAAGGCAAGGTGGGGCTTGCAAAAATGGCGATACATCCAAGCATTAAGCACACAAAATAAGTAATGGATGCATCTACAAAAGAATAGCCACTTTCCTCATCTAAGTGGCGGAAATCTGTTGGAATATGTGTCCTCCGACAATAATGCGATCACAACTGTCGATCATGATGATCACATGTTTAAATCTCATTTTAAAGGATACAATTGGGAAGTAATAATTTACTGTCAACTGGTCCACACATATCGGTAATGATTGGCTGACTAGAGTTTGACATTACTGTCGTGCGACGGTGGTGATCAGTTGATCCCCTTAGGTCATACCTAAAGGGTAACATTCTTAATTGAATATTTAATTGATCGTATGACGATACGGGTTAATTAAATTACTTAAAATTGACGGACGATTTTGGAAGTAATATTTACGTATCTCATTATAATCTGATTAAATAAGATACGGTCTAAGTGATCGGATTGTTTTATTACTTAGATGAAATTATTGTTTAAGGAAACAATTGCATTTGAATGAATAATTTATTATAAATACAAGATGTTGTGATTTATAATTGGTAAATTATTTTGGTACAAGTAATTGTGAATTACTAAGTCGATTTTGTATATGACGTATTTTTATTAATGCGTTGATTTTTAATATGTTAAAAATACATAACAATTTTACATGACATGTGACATGTGACAAATTGACAAATTGACAAAGATAAAATGGAATCCATTTTATCTCAAAATGACCGAAATAATGGGGAGTTTTAGGAAATTATTATGTTAATTAACTAAGTGGTAAACATAATCATATTTGCCTAAAACTAGCCATGCAAGCCTACTTTCTCTTGTGAAGACAACCTAGCTCATGCATTGGCCCCTTTACCCTCCCCTACCCGGTTTCAATATAGAAAAGACCAAAGGGGTTTTCTCTATAATAAAACCTAATATACTACATGAAGACTAAGTGTATTATTATTCATTCATACATCTAAAATAAGAGTTTTAGAGAGAAAAAAAATCTGTTCCTTCTTCTCCCTCTCTTTAACCGAAATAAGAGAACAAAAATAAAGATTTTGGGTCAATTTTATTCAAAATTAATATTGTTCTAGTAATAATAATATTAATTTTATTAAGTAGTTACCTTGGGTATTATTCCTTGGAAGGTATTCTCTACTTGAATCATTGTTCATCCATTTTAGGAAGCTCAAGAACAAGTGAGTAGGAGAACTCACTTGTGCCCAAATAATCTGAAATCTTCAATGTAAGATGATGATGATTTCTTATTCTTTTATTGCTTGCATGCATAAGATCATCTTTTAATTTTATGACTAAATTAAAACTAAAACATATATGAATATGTTAAGTAAAGAGATATAGATTTCTAACAAGCGGTATCAAGAGCATTGGTTGTTTGCATGCAAATCGGTTATAGTTTTTCCGAGTTATACGATTAACATATAAAACTTGTAAATTTGTGTTATTATGATATATCACGAAATAAATTATGGATGTTAAAGTTTCTGATCCTAAAATGTATTTAGGATATTTTGGTTAATTTATGGATTTTTATTGTTCATCATATATAATAATGGCATTAAAAATGTGATTTTATGATTAAAATGTCATTTTCGGACTAAAATTAGCTAAACTTCGAATTTTCCAGTGGTTTTGGATATGTTTTCACATATATTATTTTTAGATGACCTGTAAATTTTCATAATTTTTGGAATTCTTATGCTCGAAATATGGATTTTTCATGATAACAATCGAATTTAATTGAAAAATAGGTTAATATGAGATAAATTTCGAATCTGGTCATAGAAATTTAGTATGTTGTCACATGTAATTTTACAAGATGTATGTAAAATAATAGGCTATATTGAAGTCTTTATGCATGATTTATGAATTTTTGATGAAAAATAGCATAAATAGTGACTTAATTAGTGAATAATTGCTAAAACATACTTCATGACTAAGGAAAAACGTCACATGTTGCATTTTATTACCTATTTCAGATCTAAAATTGAAAAATTGATAAATATAATTTTTTCTCATGTTTTTATGATTATATTTGATAAATCCGATAAACCGCAACATAGTTTTTCCGATAATTTTTCGAAATTTTAACCTAAGTTTTTTGAACATTATGAGTGTCATGGTATTTTTCCAGAATGTTCATGAGTTTAAATTTCATATTTTGAATTTATTTGAAATTTTTGTGATTTATTTGAAGTTTATAGCATTTTATTGTAATTTTGAGTCCTCTAATGAACAATTTTAAGAAATATAAGTTAATTATAGTCAAATATGTTAGTGGAGACTAATTTTGAGTCCTACTTTGGTTAGGGTAATTAACTTATGCATAAATATGAATTTATGTAATTATTGTTATTATAAAACGTTAAATCACGCAAATCCGTAAAAACCGTTTAATATACGATATTGGCTCCTTAAAGGCGATTTAGCATAAAATTGGGCATGTTCATACATATTATAATGCTGCATTTTATTTATGATTGTCATAATTTTATTTTATGTAATTTTGAATTATGTAATTTTTACTTAGTATGGCCTTAGTTTTTAATTGGTATTACCCGAAATGTATGGGAATATCGATTCGGTTGTAATTTATTGTGATCTCGTATCACCGTTTTGTAATTTAATAGATTTATTTTATTTTAATTACAAATGTATGATAGGAAATTATGTAATTTGTTATGTAATTTATTTATTCCGGAGTTCCTTGAAGACGGTGTCACTCAAGAAGGCGATACATAAAGACGGTGTTACCTCGAGATGCGTGCCAAAACCGAAGTTCAAGGGACCAATGGAGTTGGTTTCCGAATATGTAATAGTTAATTAGATTTTCTATTTTAAGAAGGCCATACTAGGATTTAATTTATGTTTTGCATTTTATTTATATGTTGCATGCATCGCTAAATCGCCATAACTAAAACATGCATTGTCATTTTAATCGAGTTTATCGACCGTGTCAATTAGAATTATCGTAGTTCACCGCTTTAGTTCACTTAAAACGTGATAGATAATAAATTGACATGACCTCTCGCTAAAATTAAACAATTGAGACTTAGCCTTACCAAAAAGTAGAAACCATGAAAACCTATTTCGCGAGGGAGTGCACTCGGCCCTACCGGGGTACAAATCTTGTTACGTAGGGGAAGTGGGTGATAAATGTCTATCCACCGAATTCATGTTGATGAGGGTTTCATCGGCCCTACCGTGCCCAAGTTGATGTGGATTTGGATCATGGACACATTTATTCGAAATTTGGATTGAGCTCAACGGAAGTATTCGTGACCGTAGTCGCATGTGTTCCGGGCTAAAGATAAATGTTAATGTAATTTTATCGACCAAGAGTTCTAAAAGTAGAATCCATTAAAGCGTTAATCCACCGAGTTATATTGATAAGGGATGAATCGGCCCTACCGTGCCCAAGTTAATATGAATTTGGATCTTGGAACCATTTATAATAGTTGGGTAGAGGTCACTATATAAATGCTCATATCTTGTTAATTTATTTACAAGTATGATATTAAAAAGACAAAGGTTAATATTTCCTTTTCCTCCATACTTGTAGTTCATTACAATGAATCCATCAAACGCTACCACACCGATAACTATTGAGTCTTGTCACAATGTTTTTGACGACGTTTGCTTCAACAATGATTTCGACACTACTAGAGAACTTCATTTTGGGATTGGTTCGGATGGAAACCTAAACTTCATCACTTCTTCTAAACCTCCTAAAAGATCTCTTGTGAGCCGGTCTCAGGAAGACCGCCTCATAAAATCTATAGGATCTTTGTCTCTGGAAGATAAAGATGCCAAAACTAGTGGAAGCTCAAGCAATCAAGTTCTTGCTTCAAAGGGCAAAAAGTTCAAGAAGAAGGGAAAGAAAGTGAAAAACTTCAAGCAAGTTGATGATGAGTGCCATTATTGCTATGGCATGGGACATTGGCTTAGGAATTGTCCCGTATATTTGCGAAATATAAGGGAAGGAATCATCGTTCCAAAAGGTAAAATTCCTAAGGAAATTTATGTTATTGATATAAATTATACTTCCACTACGACATGGGTACTGGATACCGGTTGTGGTTCTCACCTTTGTAATCATTTACAGGGTTTAAGAGACGTGAAGAGGCTTAGCAAAGGAGATGTGGATCTACGCCTTGGAAATGGAGCTCGAGTAGCAGCCGAATCCAAAGGAACTTATGTATTAGCTTTGCCTAATGGATTTGAGTTGTATTTACATAATTGTTTTTATGTGCCTACACTCTCTAAAAACATTATTTCAATCGCTATGTTAGACATGGACGGTTTTTGTTTTGTCATTAAGAACAATCGTTGTACTATTTCTAGGAACGACTTGGTTATAGGCCAAGCTTCTTCCATTAATGGCATTTACATTTTAGAAACCTCGAATCCGACTAATGATATCTATAACATTCAATCAAAGAAACTCAAATCAAGTGACCCAAGTGAAGCGTTCATGTGGCATTGTCGATTAGGTCACATAAACGAGAATCGCATCAAAAGATTAATTTCAAGTAATGTGATTACACCATTTGATTATCAATCATATGGAACATGCGAATATTGCCTTCTTGGCAAAATGACTCGTAATCCTTTTAGTGGTAAAGGGACACGAGCTAGTGAACTATTGGGACTCATACACACCGATGTATGTGGACCAATGAGTATCACCGCTCGAGGAAATTATGACTACTTCATAACCTTCACCGACGACTTGAGTAGACATGGGTATGTCTATTTAATAAAACATAAGAGTGAAGCGTTTGAGAAATTCAAGGAATTTCAAAACAAAGTAGAGAACCAATTGGACAAAAAGATAAAAGCACTACGTTCCGATCGTGGTGGAGAATATCTTAGCCTTGAATTCGATTCACACTTGAAAGATTGTGGTATTATATCACAACTTTCTCCACCCGGAACACCACAACTCAGTGGTGTTGCGGAAAGGCGAAATCGAACCCTACTTGATATGGTTCGATCAATGATGAGTCAAACCGAGCTACCAAACTCGTTTTGGGGATTTGCGATTCAAACCGCAATTAGATCTTTGAACAATAGTCCCACAAAGACAACCGAAAAGACTCCATATGAGATGTGGACGGGAAGAGTTCCCAATATATCCTATATGAAGATTTGGGGATGTGATGCTTACGTCAAGGCAAAGACCGACAACAAGCTTGCCCCAAGATCCGAAAAATGCACCTTTGTAGGTTACCCCTCGAACTCTCGAGGATACTACTTCTACAAACCTCAAGATAACAAAGTGTTTGTGTCTTGCGAGGCTGTCTTCTTAGAAAGAGACTTTATTTCTAAGAGACAGAGTGGGAGAAATTTTGAACTTGATGAAGTTCAAGAGCCACAAACCGAGGTAGAGACGCAAGAAGATGTTCCTTCGTCGTCTAGCGCGGTTGTCCCTCCTCCACTTAGAAGAATGAGCCGTGTTATTCGCCATCCCGATCGATATGTGGGACTTATCGAAGAAGATGGAACACTCGATGTGTTGCTTTTGGAAAGTGACGAACCCGCCACCTACAAGGCCGCAATCTCTAGTCCTAATTCCTCCTTATGGCTTGAAGCCATGAAGTCCGAAATGGATTCTATGCATGAAAACCAAGTTTGGAATTTAGTAGATTTGCCTAAAGGGGCAAGACCTCTTCAATGCAAATGGATTTTCAAAGTCAAGAATGGCATAGAAGGACATGATGATGTCTACAAAGCTAGGATAGTGGCAAAAGGATTTACCCAAGTCCAAGGTCTCCATTATGATGAAACCTTCGCCCCCGTAGCCATGCTAAGATCCATACGGATTTTGTTAGCGATTGTCGCATTTCATGATTATGAAATATGGCAAATGGATGTCAAAACCGCTTTTCTAAATGGGCATTTAGAAGAGGAGGTGTACATGATACAACCCGAAGGTTTTGTTGATTCTAAGAATCCTAACAAAGTGTGCAAACTTAAGAGATCCATTTATGGTCTTAAGCAAGCATCTAGAAGTTGGAATCATCGATTCAATCATGTTATAAAAGAGAATGGTTTCACTCAAAGTGTTGAGGAACCATGTTTATACATGAAATTTAGTGGGAGCAATGTTGTGTTCCTAATCTTGTATGTGGATGACATACTACTCATTGGAAATGATATTCCAATGTTGTCTTCTGTCAAGAAGTGGTTAGGTAACCACTTCCAAATGAAGGATTTAGGAGAAGCACAACGCATATTAGGTATCCGGATCCATAGAGATAGATCCAAGAGGATATTAGCACTAAGTCAAGAGTCTTATGTTGATAAGATTCTTCGACGGTTCAGCATGGACAAATAAAAAAAGGGTTTGGTACCTATGGTAACTGGGACTATATTGAGCAAGACTTAATCTCTCTCCAAACCCCATGATGTTGAATGCATGAAGATGATCCCTTATGCTTCCGCTGTTGGATCAATCATGTACGCCATGATATGCACACGTCCTGATGTCTCGTATGCCTTGAGCATGACGAGTAGATATCAAGGAAATCCAGGCGAGAGTCACTGGATAGCCGTCAAGAACATCCTTACGTACTTGAGAAGAACTAAGGATTCTATCTTAGTGTTTGGAGGAGACACCGAGCTACGTGTTAATGGATACACGGACTCGAGTTTTCAAACGGATAGAGATGACATGAAATCACAAGCTGGTTTCGTTTTCATGCTCAATGGTGGTGCCGTTAACTGGAGAAGCTTCAAGGAAGCTGTGACCGCGGATTCAACAACAAAGGCTGAGTACATTACAGCATCAGAAGCTGCCAAGGAAGCTGTGTGGATCAGGCAATTCACGGAAGGTCTAAGAGTAGTACCTACCGCCAATGATCCCATCACTCTCTATTGTGATAATAGTGGGACGATCTTCCAAGCTAAAGAGCCAAAGTCTAGTAATAGATCTAGACATGTACTTAGAAAATATCATGTAATAAGAGATTTCATTGAAAGAAAGGAAATTGCGATTTGTAAGGTTGGGACGGATGACAACATAGCCGATCCGCTCACCAAGCCTTTATCGCAGGCCAAGCATGATGGACATGTTGCGTCCATGGGACTTAAACGTGTACCAAACTTTTGTTAGATTTTGAAATGAAATAAAAGTGTTGTTTTTATTCATGTTCATAATCACATTTGTCTTTTATCTTTTCTTTATACATTGTTACATCCAACCGGGTTGTGGAGACAATTGAACCCCGTTAAAGTGAACGCGGATTAACATAGTATTTGCCCATAGTCACTTGTATGAGGTGACGTCTCGAAGTGACTAGAGTGTGATGCGATTGATGGCAAGTTCAAGTGCCATAGAGTCATATGAGAATGACTAGTCGATCACATAGGCAGACTGTTAGGAACACTTTGTCGGGCCTTATAACCGCTTATAGAGTTCTGGCAAATTTATATAGCCTTGTTGTGGCGAGAGCTACTATAGTATTCTAATGAGTCGATTCTTTTGACTAAAGACTATTCGCCTAAGATGGCACAGTTTCAGATGCCACTCGAGGAGTAATGAACTGGAAATGCGTGGCCACGCTCGGAAGATATCTATGGTAGATAAATCCGGTCAATCAGTTATTCTCCAGATCGAGGAAACCACTCTCGATATGATCACTTGCAAGTACGACCTGAAAGACACCTTGCATTGAGTGGGAGATGGTAATAGGACAAGAGAATTGGTGACGCACACTTGTCGAGGACAAGTGGGAGATTGTTGGAATATGTGTCCTCCGACAATAATGCTATCACAACTGTCGATCATGATGATCACATGTTTAAATCTCATTTTAAAGGATACAATTGGGAAGTAATAATTTACTGTCAACTGGTCCACACATATCGGTAATGATTGGCTGACGAGAGTTTGATATTACTGTCGTGCGACGGTGGTGATCAGTTGATCCCCTTAGGTCATACCTAAAGGGTAACATTCTTAATTGAATATTTAATTGATCGTATGACGATACGAGTTAATTAAATTACTTAAAATTGACGGACGATTTTGGAAGTAATATTTACGTATCTCATTATAATCTGATTAAATAAGATACGGTCTAAGTGATCGAATTGTTTTATTACTTAGATGAAATTATTGTTTAAGGAAACAATTTCATTTGAATGAATAATTTATTATAAATACAAGATGTTGTGATTTATAATTGGTAAATTATTTTGGTACAAGTAATTGTGAATTACTAAGTCGATTTTGTATATGACGTATTTTTATTAATGCGTTGATTTTTAATATGTTAAAAATACATAACAATTTTACATGACATTTGACATGTGACAAATTGACAAATTGACAAAGATAAAATGGAATCCATTTTATCTCAAAATGACCGAAATAATGGGGAGTTTTAGGAAATTATTATGTTAATTAACTAAGTGGTAAACATAATCATATTTGCCTAAAACTAGGCATGCAAGCCTACTTGCTCTTGTGAAGACAACCTAGCTCATGCATTGGCCCCTTTACCCTCCCCCTACCCGGTTTCAATATAGAAAAGACCAAAGGGGTTTTCTCTATAATAAAACCTAATATACTACATGAAGACTAAGTGTATTATTATTCATTCATACATCTAAAATAAGAGTTTTAGAGAGAAAAAAACCTCTTCCTTCTTCTCCCTCTCTTAACCGAAATAAGAGAACAAAAATAAAGATTTTGGGTCAATTTTATTCAAAATTAATATTGTTCTAGTAATAATAATATTAATTTTATTAAGTAGTTACCTTGGGTATTATTCCTTGGGAGGGATTCTCTACTTGAATCCTTGTTCATCCATTTTAGGAAGCTCAAGAACAAGTGAGTAGGAGAACTCACTTGTGCCCAAATAATCCGAAATCTTCAATGTAAGATGATGATTTCTTTTTTATTCTTTTATTGTTTGCATGCATAAGATCATCTTTTAATTTTATGACTAAATTAAAACTAAAACATATATGAATATGTTAAGTAAAGAGATATAGATTTCTAACAAAATCATCTAAAAGGGAAGCAATCTAAAGGTACACATTCCATTATAGATATTATTTCTCCAAGCTACTAACTCTAAAAGGATAACAACAAATCACCTCCAAGTTGTGTCAAACTAGGGTACTTTTATCCTCAATTGCTAAATGCTTTTGTCAAGAGTAGGCTCCCTATGGTGTTAGAAACACTGTAGGCTCGCAGAATTTCCCCTTTTGCCTAGACAAGAAGAAGGATCGTCCCCTCTCCACCATGCAACAAAAATGAGATCAATGGATAAAAGGGATCAATATGCTTTGAATTTCACAATGGTAGTTTGCTTTTGATTTGTTTTTCCCCCCAATTGCTTGTGGTATTTGATATTTGAAGAACATTTCTTGCCATTTTTTTTTTGATGATTGGCATTTTGATATTTGGCAAAAAAAATTTCAATATTGCATTTTTGAACATTTTTCAAAGTCACCCCAATTTGTAACGATGGTGCTTTTATTGAAGCATAGGAGTTTATTTTTGTACTCCTCATTTCATTTGATGCATTTTGCAAACTTTTTTATTTTGATTTTGGTACTTGAACTCAATTTGGAGATTTTTGTGCCCATTCCCTTTTTGTTGACAAAATATGATGATAGAAGTGTAAGAATGATAGCATTGCATCAAGGGTCACCTTGGAATAAACGGTAGCCAAGGAGTTATCACACCACAAGGTACTCTTGACTAGGATTTAGTCCATGGGTCAAAAGATACTAGTATGACACATCCTAGGGTGTCTTGAGGGTATTCTAGCAAACAAAGTCTCAAGGAGAAAAATTATCTACAAGGGCCTTATATACACTTGTCAAGCTTCCCAAATAGGCATTTTCACAAAAATTTTTAACCAAGCAACTACATGCCATGATGCAACTAACATATATACAATTCTAATGTATATGCTTCTATCAACTATTATGCCACACAAACTAAATGCAAACTCCTAACAACACATAGATACACAAACCCCAACAACAAAATACACCACATCCTCCTTAACATGTAAGTCCATCCTCCTAATATGAATAATGAAAATAAATGGAAGGGAAATAGAGATTAGAGCGATCATACCAAGCGGTCATCACATTCCCTTGACGATGCCTCAAATGTAGTGTTGTATCTATGTGAGAAGAGAACAAAAACACAAGCATATACAATTCTACACTACTAAGTTAAAGAACATGTTTTTTTTTGGTGTAATGTGAGTATAATATATATCAAAACATAAAATAATTACATGAGTTTCCGGGATCGAGTCCCAATACAATCAAATCCTAACACTCCCATGCTTTGCAGCCATGAGAACACAACCTGGTCATCAACTGCCCTAAATTTCTGATTAACTCTCCTCTTAATATCCTCCTCAATACGTCTAGCAACTACCTCAGGTCTGAGTAGCCATTCATTGATCCGGGCATTGTTTCTTTGATTCCATATGAAGTACTGGAAGGCATTGAACATTGCAACCTTAATCTTCCACTGAATGTTATTTCTGCTGTCTGCAATCAAACTGTCCATAGTAGGGAAAGAGCCCCCATACCACCGTGCATGGATGGTGTCAACTCGACAAGATAGATACAACTTGTGAACAGTGTGCTCCACTGTTTTGATGCCTCTGACAGAGAATACATAGGTCATATTCACAACATCCAAATCAGAATAATTTGCTCTTCACATTCATTCCTTCATGCATTCTAAGCCAGGTAGTCAGGGAGTGTTTTGGGATGTTCCAGTTGTTCCATATAATAGCAGACCAGTTAAGGGTCATATGAGCAGGGCAAAGCTAGTCATACCCACCCTTGATAGTGTATCCATTAGAGCTCATGGTCCAGATGCTGTCAATAAAGCCATCCTTGAGTTTTTCTTTCAATTTGCAAATATTTTTCCAAACCCAAGTTGCATCAGAAGGAGGAGAATAGCTATACCAGTCCTGATTCTTGATATACACATCATTTATCCACTTCATCCAAAGCCTATCAGCTTTACAGTAAATCCAGTTAACTAGCTTACCTACTGTAGCAACATTCCAAACATCAGCTTTTTTAATCCCCAAACCTCCCTCCTTTTTAGGCAAGGTAACCTTATCCCAGGCTACAAGGGGAACTCTATGGTAATCAGGGTAGCCATCCCAAAGATAGTTTCTGCAAATAACCATAATATGATTAATGATGCTCTTAGAAATAATGAACATTTGAGCCCAATAATTTTGAAGAGTGTTGAGAACAGCATTAATGAGAGTAATCCTGCCAGCATAGGAAAGCTTTTTTGCTCCCAACCCTCTTATCCTAGACACCATCTTTTCAATCAAGGAGGAGCATTCCAGCTTGGTAAGTCTGCCTGCTTTTATTGGAACTCCCAGGTACCTGAAGGGCATGGTACCTTCTCTGAAACCAGTCACCAGTTTTATACCCTCTCTAATGTCCTCATTAACTACATTAAAGAAAATTTCAGATTTAGCATTGTTCATAGATAGGCCAGAGGCATTAGAGAATAAAAAGAAAGCTCTCATGAGTAACCAGATTGATTGAGGCTTACCCTTGTAAAAAAGGAGAAGGTCATCTGCAAACATGAGATGAGTGAGCTTCAGATTCTTGCAAAGGGGATGATATTGGAATGGCCATCTATCAGTGGCAAACTTGATCAACCTGGTTAAATACTCCATGCATATAGTGAACAGAAGGGGAGAAATAGGGTCTCCTTGCCTCAGTCCCCTTTGCCCTTTAAAATAACCAAAGTTATTCCCATTCAGAGACAAAGTAAAGTAGGTGTACCTTACACATTGTATAACCAACTGGGTAAAATAAGGTGGAAATTTAAGACCATGAAGCATTTGTTCAAAAAAATCCCACTCTACAGTGTCATAGGCTTTTTGCAAATCTATTTTGAACAGGCATCTGGTTGTGACTGCTTTCCTGGCATACATATGAATGATGTCCTGACATATAAGGACATTTTCAATGATAGACCTCCCTTTAATAAAAGCTCCTTGGTTTTCATGAACAATGTCAGACAATACAGAAGAAAGTTTATTGCAAAGCAATTTAGAAATCACCTTATAAACCAGGTTACAGCATGCTATGGGCCTGAAATGGCTAACAACAGTAGGTCTGTTAAATTTTGGAATAAGAGTAATGTTGGTTGCATTTATCTGTGTGAGTAAACGACCATTAGCAAAGAAATCCATTATAGCACTGCAGACCTCATCCCCAACAATGTCCCAGGAATCCCTGAAGAACCCACTGGTGTAGCCATCAGGCCCAGGGTCTTTGTCAATAGGAATAGAGAATATCACACCTTTGATTCCCTCCTTAGTGACAAGAGCTGATAAGGATATAGCATGATTCTCATTACAAAAGGATCCTGTAAGCAGCACCTCACTTCTCACCTGTTCAGTCATCTTCTTGCTACCCAATAAACTCTGATACAAGGTCAAGAAAGCTTGCTGAATACTGACTGTATCTGTACAGAGGTTACCATACTGGTCCTCAATCTCTACAATCTTGTTTCTCAGGCATCTTTTCTTAATGGCCACTATGGTAAAGAACATGTTTTTGGTTTTTGAAATTTTCAAGTTTTTATGGATTTTGTTTTCATGAAATTGAAGAATATATTTTTGGGATTTTTCGAATTTTTTCAATTTTTATGTATTTTTGGAATATAAATTCCCATCCCCCACTTTATTTTGGACATTGTCCTCAATGTACATGTAGGAGTAGGAATGAAAAATAAATACATGTTTTTTTGGATTTTTGAATTTATAGAAATTGAAGTACAAATGCAAATGTAATGATATGAATGCATGCTTTAAGTAAATGCAATTCTATATGACATATATAACAAATGAATGCAATCTAAACTACTCTAGATGATGCATGCTAAATGCTTAAGTCACCTATGATGAAACATCCACAAACCGATTTAAGCACTATTTCTAGTGTAGAAAGGAATAGGTTTGGTCATTAGTGACTATGCATGAATGCAAGTCTATATGCAACTAACATATGAAATATGTGAGATATATTGCAATGCAAACTATACTATATGAACTAACTAATATGTAAGGGTCATATGAGATATTTTACAAATGTAAGTCTATTCTAAATGATCAACTAAGATGTATGTCACTTCATGGTTTAACCTCCCTAAACCGATTTTAAACACCATTGCTAATGTAGGAAGAAGGGGTTTAACCATGAGGTAAATATACAAATGCAACTATACATGAGAGATAGGGAAAGAAAGGGTTCTTACAATCATTGTAGGGGATGAAGATGGTAGATAGGATGCATATATAGCCATGCCACGAGCCAAATGAGAGAAAAAGTTGAATTTCAGGGTCAACCCGCTTGAGTTGAAAATAACCCGCTCGAGTTCAGCCTCAACCCGCTCGAGTTGATTTTGACCCGCTCGGGTTGAAGCTCTCGGATGCGCGTTTTCTCAGAAAAATGCCCAGATTCTCTTACAGGAAGAATTCTTTCTTTCCTTGGTCTTCAACTCGCTCGAGTTGGGCTCGAGACGCACGGATTTCAGGCAATTTTGACCCAACACCTTTTTAATGATAACAAAGATGTTCACAAACCCAAATTCTCCATTTTATTCATTTCTTTACATTTGCTACCTTCTCATTATCATCAATTTCCTTCAAAAATGCTCAATCAAAATATGAGACCCCTCCTTTTCATCTCTCATGCGATGAATGCATGCAACATTATGTTAAATGAAAGTATATTACAAATGGTGGTTTGAGATAGGACTCCACTAAAATCAGTCAAATGACAAATTTCTTTGTCCATGGAGCTTAATGCTCTCAACAACCGGTCAAGGGCTTGTGCGCAATCCTCAAATAAGCAAAGATAGAACCATGGCCACTTCAAAATGGAATAGAGTCAATCCTCCACAAGGGGCTTTTCATTGAAATTTCTCCCCTTCACCTTGGCCTTTTCATCATAGCCTTTTTGGCTCTCCAAATTAGCAAGCTTAAAATTCTCGTCATCGGGAGGCTTCCATTCTCTCCCGTCTCCCTCAAATATGGTGATGATGATAGCATTTGGATTTATCAAACCTT
Source organism: Silene latifolia (assembly GCF_048544455.1). Lineage (NCBI taxonomy): Eukaryota > Viridiplantae > Streptophyta > Magnoliopsida > Caryophyllales > Caryophyllaceae > Silene > Silene latifolia. Next base: position 45,742,927 of record NC_133529.1, on the reverse strand, counting down.
CAAGAATAGAAGGAGAATTCTCATAGTATTGATGACGGGGTACGTTAGGAATTGTGATTGTGTGTGCCAAGTCTCCACAAGTAAGCTCATTCATAGCTTTGTTCTTGTGTTTCTCCACCAAGTACCTTTTATATAAAAATTTGACTTTTTAAAGAAGGTCTACAACATCATCTCCAACAATCATAGGTTCCATGTTGGGTGTGAAAAGGTCTTCATAGTCACTAGGAAAGGGACATTCATCTTCTCCATGGAAGCATACCTCAAATTTCTCAAGGATGGGCTCCTCAAGTGAGGCAATCTCACAACTTAATTCCTCCTCTTCATTCCATAAGTCATTGTAAGATACATGTTCCTCATAAGATTCTTCCATAGGCTTGTCATCATCGCTATCTCCATACGAATCATCGATAGGGATTTCACTCCTCCTCATCAACTCTTTCTCCAACACCTCAACATCCACTTCAAATGACACACCCTCATACTCACAAAGGCTAAGAGTATTTGGCTTACTCAACCTCATATCTTCCTCATCAAATACCACACTTTCATACGCACAAGAGCTCAAGTAGATTGGCTCTTCCCACTTCACATCTTCTTCTTCATCAAAGGTCATTACCTCAAATTCACATTCATGGTCAATACTCAAGGATTGGTGGGGATTGGTTGCTTGGGTTGCCTTTATTTGGGCAATTTGAATTGCCAACTCCTCACCATGGGTAACAATGCTTTGGAGAACATTGTTCTTATTTTGGCTCTCCTTTATAATTTGTGTGAAGAAATTTTGTTAGTCTCTTATCATTTGGAGAACTATATTTTGAATGTCAAAGTTGGGCTCATCTTTTTGTTGTGCGTGGGCGTGAAAGTGCTCATATTGTGGCATTTGGAATTGGTGATAAAGTGAGTTTTGAGTGGGTGGTTGTTGTGGATAATGGGTGTGGTGATTTTGGTGGGGAAAGTTGGGGTAGTAGTTAGGATTTTCATTGTATGAGTTGTAAGATAGGTTTGTGTTGACTTGCTCCTCAAACTCCCCATACCCATAGTAATACTCAAAAGATCCACTACATACTCCATATGTCAAGTCATGAGCCATCATAGCTAAGACAAGGAAACAATTACAACCAAGAAAACTACACAAAAATGGTAAGAACTACCTTGAGGAACAAGTTCCTCAAGGTTAAAGCAAAATTAAAATAGACAAACAAATAAGAACTTCATCACAAAACACCGTCCCCGGCAACGGCGCCATTTTGACGGTGAGCGAGTCGTTGTTAACTCCATCAAACACATTTATAATCTCAACAAACAACTAGATAGTGGTTAAGTCGAGGTCGATCCACAGGACGGTGTGCTTTGGGTTCTAAGTCTATCTATCTTAATATATGCTAGTGTCATAATTGATTTGGGTAGGAGTTGGTGAGTCTAAACTAATAGAAGCAATAAAGTAAAATAAGCAATAAAGCAAATAAAGATGTAAACAAATAATAAAGGATACTAAAATGTCATAGGATCATAAAGGAATCATGGTAAGATAGCAAAAATGAGTTATATAGATGCAAGCAATTTATTATTGCTGGAATTAAGTTAGTTCATACCACATAATTCAGAAGAAGATTTGGGTCCCGGAGCCGAGTCATTTGTGACTTTACAACACCTACAATTAGACTTAATTCTTCCTATTAAACTACATGCATGATAAACCAATTCCTAGGGAAACTTACGTCTCGGAGCCGAGTCGGTTGAGACTTTACAACACCTACAAGTCGACTTGGGTTTTCCCTATTCAACAATATACAAGGTCTAACAAGGCTTGAGTTGGTTTATATCTTACAAGCCTTGCTGAAAGGATAAGAGAAACATGCTAGGTTGTCAATCAAGCATTTCATCAAACATGATATATGCACAAGTTGAAGAACAATAAGCAAGCATTCCTATGAACTCATTAAGCATAAATCTATCCCACGATTAACTCCCCTAATCCCCCATTAATCCTAGTTAAGTAACTACTCATTTATTATCATGTAAAACATGTTATCAATGGTGTCAATCATCACAACAAGTATAAACATGATAAAAGAGTGAGGAAATAAGAAATAAAGAGTAAAGGAATTATACCAAACTTAAGACGATCAAATGGAAAGGAAAGAATAATAGAAGAAAACTTGATTGATTGATGAAGCGTTATCAATTATCCAATAATAACCCAATAATCTTCAATTACCCAATAATAAACTTGAACAATAATTAAGGAAAGATTAATGTGTAATTTTGTGGAATGATTGAGATTAATCTATTCTAATCTACTCTTAATGAAAGCTTTGCCTCCACTAAGAGGGCTTAGTCTCTTGATTATTACAAATGGAGTATATATAGTGGTACATCATTAGGTTAAGCAAGGGTAGATTAGTAAATAACATTCTTAAGTGTTGAATAGAGCTTTGCAAGTCCTGAGGGACATGCGCGGATTGAGTAGCAACTCCCAGGGAAATCTGCGCGTCCTGACCTGAAGCATGCTTGGTCCTGTAAGGGAATCCGCTCGTCCCAAGTGAAAAATGCGCATCCTGAGCCTCAACTCGAGCGGGTTGAGATTGACCCGAGCGGGTTGAGGAACAACTCGAGCGGGTTGTTCTTGACCCGAGCGGGTTGAGCTGCAGTTCCCCTTTTTCTTGCTTTTAAGCCTATGATCCTTCTATATACTCTTTCTTCCTACATCCTTGGTCATCATTCTTACCTCCTCTTCATTCTATTCCTTTCAAGATCGTCAACAAGCTTTCGAATATGCACGAGAGACGGGGATTCCGTCTCATTATCTCCTTTCCTATAAAACATATAAAATGCACTAGGAAAGCAAAATAGAAACGATTTGACGGATGAAATGGCCATAAAATGTTATATTAGTATGCAAAATTAGGTTCAATTAGGGGACTAAATGTGCGCAATTAAGAGCTACATCAGAGTTGGAGGAGCTGAAGAAACAACTGGATGATTTGATCGATAAGGGATACATTAGACCTAGTGTATCATCGTGGGGAGCACCAGTTCTGTTCGTGAAAAAGAAAGATGGGAGTTTGAGTTTGTGCATAGACTACAGAGAGTTGAACAGGGTTACAGTGAAGAATAAGTATCCTTTGCCAAGGATAGATGATTTGTTTGACCTGTTGAACGGGGCATCAGTGTTTTCTAAGATTGATTTGAGGTCGGGTTACCATCAGGTGAAGATTCGGGATGAGGACATACCGAAGACAGCTTTTACATCAAGTTATGGTCATTATGACTATGTTGCGATGCCGTTTGGGTTATCTAATGCACCTACAGTGTTTATGGATTTGATGAACTCGGTCTTCAGTCAGTTTTTGGATCGGTTTCTAGTGGTCTTCATCGATGATATCTTAGTCTATTCTAAGACAAAGGAGGAGCATGAGGAGCACTTGAGGTTAGTTTTGCAGGTTTTACGTGACAATCAGCTATATGCAAAGTTGTCGAAGGTTGAGTTCTGGCTCGAGGAAGTTGCCTTTCTGCGGCATGTGATTTCAAAGAAGGGTGTAGTTGTGGATCCGGTAAAGATAGAGGCAGTCACTCGGTGGGAAGCATCAAAGAATGTGGCACAGATCAGGAGTTTCTTAGGTTTGGCAGGGTACTACCGTAGGTTCGTGAAAGACTTCTCTATGATAGCCAGACCTATGACAACGTTGATGAGAAAAGAGAACAGGTTTCGTTGGGATGAAAGTTGTGAGACGGCGTTCTAAACATTAAAGGAGCGTTTGACCACAGCTCCAGTCATTGCATTACCTAAAGGGTGTGAGAACTTTGAGGTATATACAGATGCTTCAAAGAATGGTTTGGGATGTTTGTTGATATAGAACGGGAAAGTAATTGCCTATGCTTCTAGGTAATTGAAGCCTTATTAGGAGAACTATCCGACACATGATTTGGATCGGAGTTGGGTAGAGTTGTGTTTGCTCTCAAGATTTGGAGGCACTATCTTTATGGGGCGACCTTTAAGGTGTTTTCAGATCACAAGAGTCTCAACTACATCTTCACTCAAAAGGAGTTGAACATGAGACAGAGGAGGTGGATGGAGATGATAGGGGATTATGACATGGATATTATATACCATGAAGGGAAGGCAAACGTGGTTGCTGATGCGCTGAGCAGGAAGAGTGTGCATTCTTTATGCACAGCTATGTCTTTGATGTGGTGGGGAAGATGGGGATATATATGATACCGAAAGGGGATGCTAGAGGGGACTTGACAGTGGAGCCAGATCTTTATGATGACATTCGCAGGAAACAGGATTTGGATCCTAAGATTGAGGAGTGGAGAGATGGAGTAGAGAAAGGGACAGTGTCTCGGTTCTCTATTTATATAGATGGCAGTCTGAGATTTGATAGGAGATGGTGTGTTCCTAATGATGAGGAGTTGAAAAATATGATCATGACAAAGGCTCATTGCACACAATATTCAGTACATCCAGGCGGTGACAAGTTGTATAACGATTTGAAGAAGACTTTCTGATGGCCTGGGATGAAGAAGGAAACAGGTGAGATTATGGCTCGATGTTTGACATGTCAGAGGGTTAAGGGAGAGCAGTGATGACCACAAGGTAAGATTCAGTCTCTTGAGGTACCTGAATGGAAATGAGAGTCTATCTCTATGGATTTCATAGTGGGTTTACCGAGTAGTCAACAGGGTAACAACATGATATGGGTAATAGTTGACCATTTGACTAAGTCATCTCACTTTATTCCGATGAAATATACTTGGACCAAGATATAGTTAGCTTTGGCTTACAGGAAGCATGTGGTTCATTTGAATGGGGTGCCTAAGGATATAGTGTCAGATAGGGATGCGAGGTTCATATCACGGTTTTGGAGAGAGTTGCAGGAGTTGATGGGAACTACTTTGAAGATGAGTACAACTTTTCATCCTGCGACAGATGGGCAGACAGAGAGGACCATCAAGCCTTTGGATGAAATGTTGAGGGCTTGTGTGATGGAGTTTGGTGGTAGCGGGAGGATAGGTTGGACCTGATTGGGTTTTCTTATAACAACAGCTATCACACGAGTATTGGGATGGCACCGTTTGAGCCTTGTATGGGAGGAGGTTTAGGAGTCCGATTTACTGGGATGATATAGATGAAGCCGTGGTTTCAGGACCACAGATGGTACAGGAGATAATAGAACAGGTTAAGTTGAATAGACAAAAGATGAAACCGGCCAGGATCGACAAAAGAGTTATGCAGACTTACATCGCCGTGACATAGAGTTTCAGGTTGGGGACAAGGTTCTTTTGAAAGTGTCTCCTATGCGTGGGGTTATGAGGTTTGGTAAGAAAGGGAAGCTTAGCCAGAAGTTTATCCAACCATATGAGATTTTGGAACGTGTGGGTGAGGTTGCTTACCGGTTAGCGTTACTAGCGGCTTTGGATTAGGTGCATAATGTGTTTCATGTATCTCAGTTACGGAAGTATGTGAGCGATCCTTCACATGTGGTAGAGGTGGAGAACATGGAGTTGGATGAGTCCTTGTCTTATCTTGAGGTGCCAAAACAGATTCTTGATCGCAAGGTTCAGAAAACTAGGAATGGGGAAACAATGTAGCTTAAGGTTCTTTGGTCTAACCATGAGGTTGAGGAAGCTACTTTGGGAGGCGAAAGAGTCTATGAGGGAGCGGTATCCGTCTCTTTTTGATCAGGTATGTGTGGTTACGGGGACGTAACCATGTTTCTTTTAGGGGGGTTAGAGATGGCCGCATAAGGTTTTAGTGTGGTTTCATGTTAGTTTTAGTACAGTTAGTAGTTGTTTTGAGTCGGTTTAAGTTTTGGTTGGGAGTTTTGTTTTGAGTTTTTGGTTATGTTATTGTGTCGGAGTTAAGATAGTGTGTTTTGTTTTTGTGTATGGGTTGAACTTCGGGGATGAAGTTCTTTTTAAGGAGGGAAGACTGTAATACTACGGTTTTCTATATCTATGGGTACTGTATCGAGTGGGGCTTACTCTGTCGAGTAAGTATGTTTTTATACGAAAAAGTAGGAGACCTGATGGGTACTCGATCGAGTACGTGTGACACTCGATCGAGTAAGTCACTTACTCGATCGAGTAAGTTGGTATTACGGGCTGTTTTAGCCGGGTTTTGTTAATAACGCGTGATTAATATTTAAGGGTTCCGTCATTCTTTTTAATCACTTTTCACTTTCTAAAACCTTCAAAGAGAGAAAAAGGAGTTACGTTGCATTGTTCTTCGCGTTGTTAACAAATCCCAAGGGCTAGGATCGTCGGATTGTCTTGTTCTTTACGCCGTTGTGTTCGTCGTGTCAAGGGTGTGATTCTTGTATAATTTTTATATTGTTTCGTTGAGTTTGTTTAAAACCCTAATTGGGTAGATTTGGGGGTTTTGGGTGTAATATGTTGATTAGGTGATAATTATATGAATATCTGTTATAGGAGGAGGATTCATAGAGGAACATTACTGTGTACCTGCGTGTGACGGTCTTGTGGTTACTTTTTCCAGGTAGGGTTTCCCTACTCGGTTATCGTTTACACTGTATTGTTGATAGTTGATCATTGTTGTTGATTTATATCATATCGGAATCGGTAATTGGTAATCGTTGTTGTATAAGGTGTTTGGCTGTGATTGCTTGTCTATGGTTTGCGAGGTGCGTCCTCGGCTGAGTGGAGTCACTTGCGGGAGTGGCTTCCCGCCCTTGATTCGTACTATATGGAACCTGCCACAGAGAGGATGTGCACATTTAGGAAGTTAGGTTATCGCTCGGATGAGATGAGCGGGGCTGAGGTGGGAATGGATGTGGTCTCCTACTGGCGGTGTGGAATACTTGTTGCAATGGGTATTCTGGCAGGACTACACACTTTTGTGTGTAGTCAGGTGTGTGGAGTTATGATGGAGATTGGATGATTGTTGTATTGCTTTTGTTGTAATGTTTTATGTAAACAGTAACTGACCCCAGTTTAAATGTTTTGAAAACTGTGGTGATCCATTCGGGGATGGTGAGCAGGTATTGAGCAGGTATGAGATGATGCGTATGGGATAGCTGGGTTGATTTGCCACGAGATGTCTAGAAGTCTTCCGCTGTGTCTTAAACCTTCCTTTTCGTTGTTTGGAACATTATTTTTGAGAAACAGTTGTATTTACTTTATCAGTATTGGTTTTGGACTTATAACACTTTAAATTCACTTATTAAAGTACGTTTTTTTTATTTTCTATTTAATATACATTGCCTCGAGTAACCGAGATTGTAGCATTCCCATGCCTTAAGTGGTCCTTGTAAGGCACTTGGAGTATGGGGGTGTTACAAAATCCACCATAGACATCCAACAAATAAAACAACATGAAGAAAACGGGGCTCAAGGGTCGACACCCACATCCTCATCCATTTCCACTCCACCGCCTATGCATGAAGTCCCCACACCATGATATGCTCCAGCTGCATGCTCACCACCGACCCATCTCCTTGCCTCATCAAGCTGCCTCCCGTAGTTGGCTCCCCACGGACCGGCAAGGCAGCCATACTCACGGTCTTCCGGTGCTCTCCAAAAGATGTGATCCACCCCGTAGCTAAGGAATACCCTGCTATCGTCTCCTACTCCACCCCCATCATGTTGGATAAGCTAGACCGGTCCCTACATTCTGCAGATGCGTCATCTCATAAAGTCTCCTCAACAGCAGGGTGGTAGATATCCTCTCGGTAAGCTCGCTAACCTGCATCCTAGAATCATGGACTGAAAACATTCAAATACAAAAGAATGATAAGAAATCCACCATAGATATCCAACAAATTAAGAAACGCCTAGATATCTATATATCCTCTTAGTAAGCTCACTAATTCAGATATCCTCGCTGAATTCATCATCGTTGAAGCTGAAAATTACGGGAAAAACACCTAAATCATGTCATAATTTGTTATTTGATTCAAATACTGAAGTTATTCGATCATTAAATAAGAAATCGGAAGAAATATTAATACCTTCGTTTGGATTTGAAGAATTAGGGTTTCCGGAGAGAAAATTTGATGAACAAATTGATAGTTTCAATTGAATTAATCAAAATAGTTTGTGAATTTGTTGTAAAATTGTGGATCTACAAAAAAAAAGTGGAGAGTCAACGAAATGTTGATCAAAATTGAGACGTTTTTCCGCGACTTGATAAAAAAAAATGAAGAACAGAGTGTTTTCTTTTGATCAAAAGTAGAGAGAGAAAGGGGGGGAAGGGAATGATCCGTGTGTTTGTTGCAAATAATTGATAATTGGGTTTTGTTAGGTCATTTGCTTATATACGCGGGGGAAACTCACGAAAAGTGGTAAACTCACCGGATCTTGCCTCTCTCTTTCTCTCTCCCTCTCTCTCTCTATATATATATATATATATATATATATATATATATATATATATATATAGAATTAGGATCCGGTGAGAACGGTGAGAACGTACTATACACTAAAAATATGTCAAATATTTTTTTTACCAAATTTCAGATGCACTTTTTTTAATCCTACGTACACTATTTAAGCGGTTTCTATATACACTTTTTAAGAATGTAGATACACTTTTTTCTATCCTAGTTACACTTTTTACGGGAATTCCATATACACTTTTTTATATTCTATGCACACTTTTTTACTAAATTCTATATACACTTTTTAAACATATAGATACACTCTTTTTATATCCTAGATACACTTTCTATTTGACATGATTATTGTGTCTGATATAATTCAAAATTATTGATATCACAAATTCACAACCATTCTTATGTGAAATGAATCTTATCACAAGTTCAGAAGACCACTTTATGGGCCTAATTAATTATATTTGACATTTTTACTCACTAAATGTGGTAATTAGCACCGGACCAAAATTTTGCGGTAGTTATTTCGAATACAAAGGCTAAGCTTCATGCCTTCATCATTGATGTGACCATAATTAGCGCATATTTAGCCCCCGAATTAGCCTTGTTCCCATGCTTTTTAGTGCATATTTGGGTCATTTATTGTCTTTAGTTCTTTGTTTTGCATATTCTTTGAGATTTTGATCCCTTGGTAGGAAAGGAGTAAGAATCTTGCATTTTCATGGCAAAACGAGACTAAATTGATCGAATCCAATGACCAAGCATCAAGGAGAGACAAGATTAGAAGGCCTTTGTACATATTATAGTAGATGAGCAATGTCGAGAAAGGATCCTTGAGTCCCCGAGGAAATCCCCAAGGATTTTATGAAGAAAAGGGAAGAAAAGAAGAAGAAATATTGCTGAGGTACAATCCGAGCGGATTGTCTACAATCCGGCCGTCCTCCACAAGCACAATCCGTGCGTCTTCTGCCAAAGACGCCCGGGTTAGCAGCCACTAGAATCCGCCTGGATTCCCCTGAAGACGCCCGTCTTCCCCTGCCTGAATCCGCCCGTCCCGACCCCAATACGCACGGATTCCAGTACAGCGAATTTCGTCTTATCCAAGCTACAAAAAAAGAAGCCCTTCCTTCGAAAAATACCGGCTCCTCCCTGCTCAATCTAAAAAGTGTAATTACTAGTTTAGCCCTTAGTTAACCCTAATGCATCCCTCTAATTTCCACTATAAATACCTCATTAGTCTAATTAGAAGAGCATGTTCTTCTTATCAATTCTTAGAGTAGTTAATATCAATCAAATCTCTCTTTAGTTTTGTAATCAACAATTAATCAAGTTTTAATACAAGTTTTATTTCCTTAATCTCTCTTTTGTTCATCCTTTATTTTGGGTAATTGAAGATTATTTGGGTTATTATTGGGAGATTGACAACCTCTCAATCAAGCATCAAGTACTTCTTTTATCTTTGCTTTATTATTGGATGATTAGTAGGTATAATTCTCTTAATCCCTTTTTAATTATTGCTAATTACTTTCATTTGTTCATCATGTTTCATTTTGTTGGTATTATTGACAACCTTGCTAGCATGATCAACATGATAATGAGTGAGTAGTCACCTAGCTAGGGTTAATGGGTAATTAGGGGAAACCAACATGGGGAATGATTCATGCTTAAATTAATATGCTTTCATAGTTTATTTGCTTGCTTGTTTTGATCTCAACTCATGCACATGTTATGTTTGATGAAATGCGAGCCTATGAATCCTTGCATTTTTTTTACCCATCACCTATCTTTTCAATGAGACTTGTAAGACATAAACCAACTCGAGTCTCATTAGACCATGCATGTTGTTGAGTAGGGAAGATTAAGTCGACTTGTAGGTGTTGTACAATCTAATCGATTCGGCTCCGGGACCCAAACTTTCCTAGGATTGTAAGATATAACCCAACTCAATCCATCACAACAATAATTGCTTGCTTATAATTTGAGAACATGTTTGTATGATCAAATCCCATGATTCCCCTATGACCCCATGACACCCTAGTGCTTTTTATCAATTGTTTAAAACCCTTTTAATTCATCTTGCTTGTTTACTTTCATTGCTATTTAGTTTAGTGACCTTCTACATCAACCCAAATTGTGACACCCCTAAGACACCACTAGTTTCAATAGAAATCTCATCTCAATTCCCGTCCCTTGGGATCCGACCTTTACTTGCCTCTTTACTAATTGTAGAGTTGTTTGTGAAGCTATAAATTGTGTTTTGATTCGGACGTGACCCAACGACAACATCTATTCAATTGTGAACACGAAACGGACCGATCAAAAATGGCGCCGTTGCCGGGGACGGTGTTAGCTTGATTTAGATTTCCTTATATTGTTATTAGTTGTGTCTTTCTTTGCCTTGGGGAAGTAAAACTCCTCAAGGTTTGTTCTAATTGTTTTCGAGTTGTTTGATATTTTGAATGTCTAGAAGGTCACAAGGTGACTTGTTACCTTTTGATCGTGAAATTGAAAGAACTTTGACAACCAATAGAAGACTTGCTAGGAGGAATTTGAGAGGTATTAGTGAGGTTGTAGATATTCAACCAACTATTGAGTTCATCAACCCTTTTGCAAGAGAAGGTGAGGAGAACCCAACACAAAATCAACCACAAAATCAACCCACAATGCTTAAGTTTTCATCACATTCCATACCCACCGAGGAGAACTTGCCCAATGGTACTCCCACACCACAACATCTAACCGGAAATTTTATTGCCAAATCCGCCTTTATCCAATTAGTTGAAAGAAGCCAATTTGGGGGGATGCCTAGTGAAGACCCTCATTCTCATATGGAGGCTTTTTGTGACTATTGCGATGCGATTTCTCAAACCGGTGTAACTCAAGACCAAATTCGATGGGTCTTATTTCCTTTTTCTCTAATTGGCACCGCCAAACAATGGTTGAAGAGCCTTGATAAGGCTACTCGCGGAATAGATTCTTGGAAGAAGTTGGCTCTAGCTTTCTACAAAAAGTTCTACCCACCGGAAAAGACTAACATGCTAAGAGCTCAAATTACGGGTTTTAAGCAAAGGGATGAAGAATCTTTGTATGAAGCTTGGGAGCGGTTCAAGGGAATTTGTCGCTCATGTCCTCATCATGGACTTACCGAATGGTTCTTGGTACAACAATTTTGGAATGGTCTTTATGAATATTCAAGAAATATCCTTAATATGGGATCGAATGGGATGTTCACCGAGGTTGATGACAACCAAACTTGGAGCAAAATTGAAGAGATGGCAATCCATAACTCACAATATAGTAGGCCTCGCAAGGCTACTAGAGGAGGAAAGCACGAAGTGGACGCCGTTACTTAATTAGGTGCTCAACTTAGCTCCCATATCGATACTATCAACTTGAAGTTCGAGAAAGCAATGGCTAGACTTGAAGAAGCCTCAAAATCACCAAAGCATCATGTTAATGCCATGACGGCATCTTCATCAATCCCAAGTGGGATATGTGAGAATTGTGGAACTTTGGGACATGACCAAAGTGAATGTAGGGGAACAAATGAACAAGTAAATGCTTTCCAAGCATACAAGAGTGGTACCCCTTATTCCAACTATTACAATGAAAACACCAAATTCCATCCAAATCTCTCATACAAAAGCCAAAATGTTCAAAACCCTCAAAAAACATACACCCCACCTCCCATGAGAAACCAAAATCAAAGACCCTTTTACAATCAAAACCAAGGGTACCCAAAATCAAAATCCATACAATCACCAAAATGACCAAGGTTTTGATGTTCAAAAAGCGGTCCTCCAAATGCAAAAGAATCAACAAGAATTTTTCACTCAAATGCAAAAAGATAGTCAAGCAAAGGAAACCACCATCAACAACATCCTAGCTCACACCAAGATGTTGGAAACCCAATTGACTCAACTAGCATCTTCAAGCTCACAAAGACAAAAGGGGCAATTACCACCTCAAAGTAATCCCCCAAGACATGAAACGGTTAGTGCCATTCACTTGAGAAGTGGTACAAGGTATGAGGCACCGAAGAAGCAAGTTGAGGATGAAGTTGTGGAAGCTAGTGATAAAGAAGAAATTGTGCAAAACTCCAAGGTTGGAGAATCATCAAAAGAAGAAATTTCAAAGAAAAATGAAGACAAGGTCAAGGAGAAGGAGCCCATTGTGATTAGACTTCCTTTTCCAAGTCGTCAAGCCAAGCCCAAATTTGATGACCAACTTGGAAAGTTAATGGAAATTGTGAAGAATTTGGAAGTCTCGATTCCTTTCACGGAATTAATCAATCACGTGCCGGCCTATGCGAAATACATGAAAGACATCCTCACAAAGAAGAAGTCGATCCGGAAACTTGAGACTATCGCCTTCACTAAGGTGAGTAGTGCCATACTTCAAGGGAGTTCACCTCCAAAACTAAAGGATCCGGGAAGCTTCTCAATACCGTGTACCATTGGCGACACCACGATCAACAAAGCCTTATGTGATCTAGGGGCTAATGTGAGTGTTATGCCGTACTCGGTGAGTAAAAGGTTGGGGATGGGAGAGCTTAAATGCACCAATATCACACTCCAAATGGCTGATAGATCGACGAAGACACCATTAGGGATATGGGAAGATGTTCCCGTACGAATTGGGAAGTTTTTCATCCCGGTGGACTTTGTCATTGTTGATATGGAGGAAGATTCCAACATTCCAATCATTCTAGGAAGACCTTTCTTACACACCGCGGGTGCGGTGATTGATGTGAAACATGGTGAGCTCACTATAGAAGTGGGAGATGAGAGTATAACTTTTAACCTTGACAAGACTATGAGAGCTCCTCGTTTGCATGAACCGTGTTTCATGATTGATCATTATAGCCGGAAGGATGATAGGAAGAAGTCGGAACTCCAATGGAAGAAGAAAATTGAAGATGCTCCATTCAAAGAGCAAGTGAATTGTGACAAGGAGAGCTTGCAAATCTCATCAAAATCAAGCAAAGAAGAAGAGGATGGCCTCATTGGCCAAGACAAGAAATTAGGAGAGTTGTCTCTATCAACTCAAGAGTTCTTTAGTGATCAAGTGGATGAAGTATGTGGTCTTTGGGACGATGAGTTTGAAGGGATTTTTAATCCCTACATTGGTAATGCCATCGATCAAGACCGACAACATGGTCCACGGTCTATTGAAGAGCTTTATCACGATAATGAACAAGCTTTTGATTATTTCTTCAAGGTGTTGAGCAACATCAACAACACCTTGGACATGCCCCCTTGACATCTCATCAAGAATGAGAGTTTGGTGGAGTCCTCCCTAAACCACTATTTGTAAATATTTCTAACTCCCTAACTCGCACTTCAATTCTTGTATTGCATTTTTGTCATCTTTGGATATTTTTATACTTTGATCAAGATAATTGTCATGTTTGAGAGAAGTGAGGGAGGGACTAATGATTTCAATTGATGTGTAGTGCTTTAGCTTAAGTGTGGGGATAGCAATTGCCTAGGCTATCCATGCCTTAGTAGTGCCCCCACAATGAAGAACACGAGATTTTTTTTTGAAGAATGAAGAATGACAAGGGATATGCATAGTACACGGATAGAACTGAATCCGGGTACAAAGGGGTCGAATCCGAGCGGATTCAGGAGAATCCGCCCGTCTTCAGACAATCCGGGCATATTGTACCAAAGACGCCCGTCCTGAAATGAGCTGAATTTTTGAAAATTTTTGACTGTCAATGAATCCGGGCGTCCTGCATTCAATCCGCCCGTCTGAGAAAATCCGCCCGTCTTGAAAGAAAGACGCCCGTCTTTTTGGCTGAGGAAAACAAGAAAAATCCCTGCATAGGAATCCGCCCGTCTTCTGCCAAAGACGCCCGTCCCGTGTTTGCAAATCCGAGCGTCTTCACTGAAAGACGCCCGTCTTTAGGCGAGTTCTTCCCAACCCAGAACAGACCAAATCCGAGGGTCCCGAGCAGAATCCGCCCGTCTTGCCCCTGCAGTTCAAATTTTTCGGGTTTTATAAACCCCCTCCCACATTCATTTCTTCATTTCATTCATTCATAACACTACTCATAAACATCAAAACCCTCATCCTCTCCATCACAAAAACAAAATTCCTCAACAACATTCACCAAAATCAAATCAAAACATCCTTTTAACAACAAATCAATCACTCCTTTTTCAATAAAAATCAAAACCAAGCACAAAATCTTCAACCTTTGAGTCGATTTTTGAATTCATAAAGGCAAAGCCTTTCACCTTTAAATCGATTTGGGTACACTACAAATTGAAGATTTTTCACTCTTTTCTTGGTTTATTCATCAATGGCAAGGACTAAGGGAGCAACAAAGGCAACAAAAGCAAAGGCACCAAAGGCAAAGACACTTTCATTAAGGCAAAAGAGTCTTCAAGCAAAGAAAGCATTGGCTATGGTGGTAGCAAACCCAAACTTGGAAGTGCAACAACAACAACAACCTCCCATGGGAGCAACAACATCTACTACTCCGGAAATTGATCAACTTTCGAACTATCCGGAGGTAACTTTAATTTCCAAATCCCATAGGGACACTTTTGCCAAGTTTGCTAGAAAATCATTTCAATCCACCAAGTTTATTTGTGAAGATACCTTAGATAAGTTGGGTGTCCTTGAGCAAACTAGAGTTTTCTTTAAAGCCATGGGGTTGAATAAATTGTTTGAATCAAAAGAATTGACATACCCCTCCCTTACCTTAGAATTTTTGAGTTCCTTGAAAGTCAACAAAGTTGAGACTAGGGAGAACCTCGAGTTTCGTCTAGCTAATGTTAGTAGATGCATCTCCTTTGCGGAAATGGGTGAAGCTTTGGGTCTTAGTGATGAACCGAGTTATTTTAAGAATGTTGGAAAGTATGACCCCGACCCTCTTTGGGAAGCAATTTCCGGAAGGAAATTTGAGGACTTTCATGCGAGTCGTGCTCTTTTAGTCCACCATCCGGGCATAAGAGTATGCCACAAGGTCATAGGAAACACCATCATTGCAAGAAAAGATACCAACCATTTCACCAAACTCGATTTTGTTCTTCTTGAGTCGGCTTTGAACATTGGAAGAGTACACACCAAGCCTTTCAACTCTCTTAGGCTTTTGGTGGATAGATGGCTTAACATTGATTGTGGGAAGAAAGGCACTACCGTTATTGTGAATGGCGGCCTAGTCACTATCCTAGCTAAATACTTTGATCCTAACTTCAACAAAGATAACAAGTATGAGGCGAAAGAGGGTGGTCATCTTGTTGATATGCATACTATGATACACAAGTACAAGTGGGTTGCCCATAACCCTCTTGACACCAAGTATGGATGGCTCACTAGTGAGGCTAGATCGTTTACTATGCCTTCGAGATTTGTCGTTTAAGCGTCCACCGGACCAATTATCTACATCCCCTTTCAAAAGAGGCCGAGTACATTATCCGACAACAAAAGGGTGAACTTGAAGTACCCTCCTCTTCCATTGTCACACCACCCTACCCTTTCGAGTACCAAGAGTTCAAGCCCGATGGCGTCGAAGCAAGAAATGATTTTTTGACTCTTCTCATGCAAGCAATGAACAAGCAAGCCTTTGAAGATCGGAAAAATGCTTACTTGGCTCAATATCCACCCCTCCTACATTTAGCTAGGCAAGGACTACTTGATCCTTCATGTCCTTTGCCTAGTTGGGCGGATAGAGAACTCCTTTTTCCGAGTGCATCTAGGGTTGTTCCGGGTGATAATGAGGTTGTCGGTAATGAAGAGGTTGATGATAACATTGATGAGGAAGCTAGTGAAGAAGGAGAAGAGGATGATGAGCAAGGTGAAGAAGCAAGTGAAAAGGGAAGTGGCAATGAGACCACTTCTAATGAGGAAGGTGATGATAGTGATGATGATATGATGGAAGATTAGCAAGCTTTGAGGCTCCTACCCTCTTGAGGTTTGCTTCTTTCTCTCTTTGTTTTAATTATTTTTCTTGATCATTTGTTGGAGTAGTCCTAGCACCATAGAGGACTCACACCTCGGTACCATTGAGGTGTTCTCATTTTATTGTTCCCACATTTCAAAATCCAAAATGACAAATTAGTTTCATGCATTGCATAGTGTGTGCATGAACTACACCCATCCTTAGGACATTAGCAATAGTGTCTAACTCGGTTTGGGGAAGTTAATGCATACACAACGGGAGGTAATCTAAATTATCCTCTCCGTCATAAACAAAAACCATGCATCATGTAGTATAGATTAGTGTAGATTGCATCTAGTGTAGAAATCATGCATCATATTTGCATAATTTCCCATCATTTTGGCCATTGAGGACAATGCCCATATTAGTGTGGGGATGGGGAATTCTAACTTAACTTTTATTTAAAAATCCAAAAAAATTGAAAAATTTCGAAAATCCATAAAAATTTGAAAATTGAAAAGCCAAAAACATGTTTATTTCCTTTGTAGTGTAGTCATGTTTATATTATTGTATATATTGTGTTTGTTTTATCCTTGTTCACATTGATCGACTACGCCACATCCGAGACATGAGGATATTGAAGACCGCATGGTATGATCTTTCCAATCTCCTTTTTCCTCTTTATGTTAATGACTATGTGGCTTTATTTTGATTGATGCGGTATAACAATGTGAATTTAGGACTTGCATTTAGTTTATATGTCATATTAGTTGGTAGAATCACTTGCATTAGGATGTATATAATAGTTGCATCATAGCATGTAGTTGCATTTAGATAAAATGTTTTGAAAAGTGCCTAATTAGGAACTTTGACAAGAGCAACTAAGCCATTACAAATACTTTTTCAACTTAAGACTTTGCCTACTAGAATGGTTGTAAAACACCCTAGATAGTGTCATACTAGTGTCTTTTGACCCATGACCCAAGGCCTAGACAAGGGTTTGCATGTGAGTCACCTATCCAACCCCGTGATGCGATGTGGACTTGGTTAACTTGTCTAGGTGACGTTGATTGACCTTGTGGTAAGGCAACCCAAAAATACTTTCTATCAATAAGCTTGAAGTGCTCATTTCAAAGAATTTTGTCATGTGGAAGTAATTTAATGCCAAGGAAACCTCAAATGTTATGAAATGTTGAAATTTTGAGAAGTTTAATCGTTTTGATGGAGGCGTACCACTTCGATGTGCTTTGGAGCGGGATCCATTGAATTGGGCCCCCACAAGGTTGTGAATTCGGCCGCCCAGAGACAGAGTGACTATCACCCCAAAAAGCTATCGTCTAGAGGTTAACCGGTTGCCTAATAAGCGATTGGCGAAAGCAAAGGACACTAGCCCGGAAGGGACAAACCCCATCTTAAATTTTTGAAAAATGAAAGTCGAATGAGGTCAATTTTTGAATACTAGTCATATCCACCCTTTTGTTTATAACGATTTGAGCATTTCATTCCCAAAAAGCCTTTTGTCAAGCCACTTTGTCGAGCTTGGGACGATCCATGACCTTTACTTTTGTAGAGAATTCGAGACTTGTCACGTCATATGCTACTAGCATCATAGGGATCATCATTCCACCACCATCCGATCGCTCTTGACGAAAGCATTTGGAAATTGAGGACGAAAGTAGTCTAGTTTAACACCATTTGGAGGTGATTTAGTGCCATCCTCTTAGCCTTAGTAATTTGTTGAACTAGTATTTGTGAAGGATTACATGCTCTTAAATTTGTTCCTTTTTAGTTGCCTCCGCCACTTGATGAGGAAGTGGCTATTCCTTTTGTAGATGCATCAATTATTTGATTTTGCGTGCTTAATGTTTGGATGTGTCGCCATTTTGGCAAGACCCACCTTGCCTTGCAAGAAGGCATCCTACCTCATGGTTGTCTTGTTGTGAGTTGAAGGGGCGGAATGAGACCCGCTAATTGTCTCATATCGGCTATGTTATTAGGTTAGTTTAAATAATGGTCCTAGTATTTGTCACCTCTTTACTCGGGACGAGCAAAGGTTCGGTTTGGGGATATTTGATGTGACCATAATTAGCGCATATTTAGCCCCCGAATTAGCCTTGTTCCCATGCTTTTTAGTGCATATTTGGGTCATTTATTGTCTTTAGTTCTTTGTTTTGCATATTCTTTGAGATTTTGATCCCTTGGTAGGAAAGGAGTAAGAATCTTGCATTTTCATGGCAAAACGAGACTAAATTGATCGAATCCAATGACCAAGCATCAAGGAGAGACAAGATTAGAAGGCCTTTGTACATATTATAGTAGATGAGCAATGTCGATAAAGGATCCTTGAGTCCCCGAGGAAATTCCCAAGGATTTTATGAAGAAAAGGGAAGAAAAGAAGAAGAAATATTGCTGAGGTACAATCCGAGCGGATTGTCTACAATCCGAGCGGATTGTCTACAATCCGGCCGTCCTCCACAAGCACAATCCGTGCGTCTTCTGCCAAAGACGCCCGGGTTAGCAGTCACCAGAATCCGCCCGGATTCCCTTGAAGACGCCCGTCTTCCCCTGCCCGAATCCGCCCGTCCCGACCCCAATACGCACGGATTCCAAAGATCTGCAATTTCGTCTTCTCCAAGCTACAAAGAAAGAAGCCCTTCCTTCGAAAAATACCGGCTCCTCCCTGCTCAATCTAAAAAGTGTAATTACTAGTTTAGCCCTTAGTTAACCCTAATGCATCCCCCTAGTTTCCACTATAAATACCCCATTAGTCTAATTAGAAGAGCATGTTCTTCTTATCAATTCTTAGAGTAGTTAATATCAATCAAATCTCTCTTTAGTTTTGTAATCAACAATTAATCAAGTTTTAATACAAGTTTTATTTCCTTAATCTCTCTTTTGTTCATCCTTTATTTTGGGTAATTGAAGATTATTTGGGTTATTATTGGGAGATTGACAACCTCTCAATCAAGCATCAAGTACTTCTTTTATCTTTGCTTTATTATTGGATCATTAGTAGGTATAATTCTCTTAATCCCTTTTTAATTATTGCTAATTACTTTCATTTGTTCATCATGTTTCATTTTGTTGGTATGATTGACAACCTTGCTAGCATGATCAACATGATAATGAGTGAGTAGTCACCTAGCTAGGGTTAATGGGTAATTAGGGGAAACCAACATGGCCAATGATTCATGCTTAAATTAATATGCTTTCATAGTTTATTTGCTTGCTTGTTTTGATCTCAACTCATGCACATGTTATGTTTGATGAAATGCGAGCCTATGAATCCTTGCATTTTTTTTACCCATCACCTATCTTTTCAATGAGACTTGTAAGACATAAACCAACTCGAGTATCATTAGACCATGCATGTTGTTGAGTAGGGAAGATTAAGTCGACTTGTAGGTGTTGTAAAATCTAATCGATTCGGCTCCGGGACGCAAACTTTCCTAGGATTGTAAGATATAACCCAACTCAATCCATCACAACAATAATTGCTTGCTTATAATTTGAGAACATGTTTGTATGATCAAATCCCATGATTCCCCTATGACCCCATGACACCCTAGTGCTTTTTATCAATTGTTTACAACCCTTTTAATTCATCTTGCTTGTTTACTTTCATTGCTATTTAGCTTAGTGATCTTCTACATCAACCCAAATTGTGACACCCCTAAGACACCACTAGTTTCAATAGAAATCTCATCTCAATTCCCGTCCCTTGGGATCCGACCTTTACTTGCCTCTTTACTAATTGTAGAGTTGTTTGTGAAGCTATAAATTGTGTTTTGATTCGGACGTGACCCAATGACAACATCTATTCAATTGTGAACACGAAACGGACCGATCAATCATAAATTGACAATTCATAACACATCATATATGTCGTGACAGCAAAACTAATTCATCCAGCAAACTAATAAACTATTCACTAATCTATCTTCCTTGTTTAACCATAAGACACATTTATAACTGATCGAGATTCAGGTAATAAGCCTGAGATCATCCATTAAAGGCCCCAAAAACAGAACCTTTCAACAGGGAAAAAAAGTTTGCTTTAGCCAACATGCTTTGGTACCAACTTGCATTTAGCCATAATAAATTTGAAGGTATCAACTTGCGAAGATTCGAATAAGATCACCCTGAAATTCCCACCTTTGGTACCAACTTGCATTAGGGAAAAAGCATCTGAAATCAACAAATTCACTTGCATTTGCATATACAATTTTCTACCAAAAGACCATTAACGAATTAACCAAATATTGATAGAGCATAGTTCAATCACTAAACTTCAGCTATAAACCAATCAGCTGTAAACCAATCAACCATGAGTGAAAACATAAAAGATCCCATTTTTCAAAAACTTTTACCAAAACACCCAATAACAAATGAATCAACAGAAATTCCTGCTCGACTCCCCAACTAAGTCCGACCATCCATTATCGTCGTCTTCTCGGTGGTCTGCTAAAAAGGCGGCGGCTGCAGTAGAGTGAGTGAAACTCGAAACCAGAGGAAGGAAAATCGAGATCTGGGTTCGCAAATCAGTAATGTTAGAGATCGGTGGTTTTCAATGGTGTTCGAGTTGGTCATGGTGGCCTCCGTCGTGAAGATAGCAGCCTTTGCCGGCCATTTCCGGCGACATATATCAACATACGAGCTGTTTTCGGCGATTGAGATAAAGAGACAAGGACATGACTGCTCGTCGGCATCTGGTGGTGGTGTTCGTCGGCGTCGTCTAGTGGTGGTTGGTCGTGGTGATGGTTGGTATGGTGGTGGTGGATGGGAATGAGTTGTATTAGATTTGGAGTATGAGTGTGAGAAATGAAATTTGGTTGTGAGGAAGAAGGACGTGTGGAATGTTGGTTGTTAAGGTCGTTCTCATTGAGTCTTCGTTCTCACCGGATCTTGACTATATATATATATATATATATATATATATATATATATATATATAGATTTGGGATCCGGTGAGAACCACCTACATAATGAGAACCGTGAGAACTCCACCTTACGGATTTTTTTCTAAAAAATAACGACATATTTGGATTCGGCATAGAATCTTATGCCTAGATAACATATTTGTTGGTCCAAAAAGTTTAAATTATTGACCGGAATCGAGACGAAATATTTTATTAATTTTCATGCACCTATTACTCATTTTTCATGTATTTAACAATTTTCACGCACCTATAACTCGTTTTCGTGCACCTAGAGCCTGATATTTTTATGCACCTAATAATCAATTTCATGCATGTAACAATTTTCATGCACCTAGTATTTGTTTTCGTGCATCTATAGCCATTTTAGTATATCTAATTGTATTTTTGTATATTAAGTTTATATTTTATTAATAAAATCAAAAAAATGTGTTTAGCTACACTAAAAATGTGTTTGAATAAACTAAACGAAGAGTAAATGATCCATCAAAACTTTCAGAACAATATTTGATGTTGATTTAGTAAGGGTTCTCACGGTTCTCATTATGTTAGCGGTTCTCACCGGATCCTGACCATATATATATATATATATATATATATATATATATAGAATTAGGATCAAATGAGTCCACCCTATCTTTTTGAGTCCGTGAGTCCATGATATAATATCACACGTTATATTAAATAATATCATAGCTTACAGTATCACACGTTATACTAAACAATATCATAGCTAGAAAAAACCACTTTAAAAAAAAAAATTGAAAAAAAAAATCGTGATATTGTTTTGTAATACAATATCACACGTTATGCTAAACAATATCACACGTTATACTAAACAATATCACAGCTTTCACGAAAAAAAAAATTGTTGAAAAAAAATTTCGAAAAAAAAAAATTTGAAAAAAAAATTCGTGATATTGTTTTGTAATACAATATCACAAGTTATGCTAAACAATATCACACGTTATACTAAACAATATCACAGCTTACACGAAAAAAAAATTGTTACAAAAAATTTTTGAAAAAAAAAAATTCGAAAAAAAAAATTCGAAAAAAAAAATTTCGAAAAAAAAAAATTTCGAAAAAAATTTTTTATTTTGAAAAAAACAAATTCGTGATATTGTTTTGTATAGTGCATGATATTGTTTTATGGACTCATGGACTCAAATATTTAGGTGGACTCACCGGATCCCACCTCTCTCTCTCTCTCTATATATATATATATCGACTAGTTCTAATAAGTCCACAATTTTGGTTGAGTCCCTAAGTCCTAATCTTAGCCACTCATTTTTTAAGTGTAACTTCAGTACTTCATGAGTGTAACTTTAGTCTAAAAGTGTAACTTTAATACTTTACGAGTGTAACTTTAATCTTTTAAGGCTATTTTTTAAAATATAAATTTTAATTTATGACTATTTTTTATATAAAAATTTAAATTTACGTCATACAATATTATTTTGAATATATAAATTTGAATTTATGTAATTTTAACGATTTATGTAATTTCAACACTTTACGAGTGTAACTCTACTGCCTTATAAGTGTAACTTTACTGCCTTACAAGTGTAACTTTAGTATTTTAAGAGTGTAACTTTAGTATTTTAAGATTCATTTTTTATATAAATATTTAAATTTATGTAATTTTTTTAAACACTAAGCACTAAGTTTATGTAACTGTAGTCATTTACGAGTGTAACTTTAGTCTGATACGATTGTAACTTTAGTCCAACGAGAGTGTAACTTTAGTCCAACGAGAGCGTAACTTTTACCCGATAAGAGTGTAACTCTAGTCCGATAAGGGGGTAACTTTAGTTCTTGTAGAACCACCACCACCACCACCACAACACGCACCTTACCACCTTTTGATGACCACCATCAACGTCTTATGACCGCCAACAGCGACAATTTCAATTGAAAAAAAAAACTAAATCTACACAACCACCTCTACCATCGCAAATCTGATTTTTGACCACCAACAACAAACTTAAAAAAAAACGTCCTCACCACCTCCGACCACCACCAACAACCCACGCCTGCAACAAAGGCCAAAAAAACCCACCACAACACCAACAACAACCGCCAACTTTGACACTATTAAAAAAAAGAAAAAAACAAACAGATCTGCAAGGAGGACGAGATGAGAAAGAAAGAAGGGGGAAGAGGAGCATGGAGTGATGGCGCCGTGGAATGGTGGTGGCGGTGTGGGGCGTCGGCGTGAGGGAGAAGGGGGTGGTTGTGATGGTTTCTCAGATCTGAAAAAAAATGGGAAAGAGGAGGCGGCAACATGGTGGAGTTGCGGTCGAGTGTGGCGACGGCGGCGTGAGGGCTAAGTGGTGGTTTTGTTGGTTTCTCAGATCTGAAAAAAAAAGGAAAAAAGGATGGAGGCGGCAGCATGGAGGAGTCCGTGGTGGAGTTGTGGCGGCGTTCGAGTGGTGGTGGCGGCCTGCAACATCGGCGTTTTGGTGGACAGGTGTGGCGGCAGTGGAATGGTGGTGGCGGCAGTTTAGAGAGAGATGGGAGGAAGAGAGAGAAGTGAGAGATATGTGTTGTGATGGAATGAAATGAGAGGGATGCGAGAGATTAGGGATTTGTAGTATTTATATCACATTCCTTTATTTTGCTCTAATCCTAACCATCCATCATGTAGATCTAAAGGCTTAGATGGGGACTCAAGGACTCACCTAAATAAGGTGGACTTATAAGATCCCAATATATATATATATATGTATATATGTATATATATATATATATATGTATATATATATATATATATATGTATATATATATATATATATATATATATATATATATATATATATATATATATATATATATAGAGAGAGAGAGAGAGAGAGAGAGAGAGAGAGACTCGGGATCCGGTGAGAACTCCTAAATATTTGAGGATTGAGGATTAGTGAATACAATATCACAAGTTCTTCAATACAATATCACGAAAAATAAGACCTTTGCCAAAAAAAAAAATTCAAAAAAAAATATACATTTTTTTTTCTTTGCACATGTGTTTTTGTGTGTGTTATTTTATCGAATAACCTGTGATATTGTGTTGAAGAACCTCTAATATTGTAACGAAATCCCCAATCCTTAAAAAGATAATGTATCCTCACATGATCCCATTCATATATATAGAGATAGGTTCAGATGAGTCCACCATTTTGGTTGAGTCCCTAAGTCTTATTCTTAGCCAATCATTTTCTGAGTGTAACTTTACTGCTTTATGACTGTAACTTTAGTCATTTATTAATATTTATTGATTTATGAGTGTAATTTTTACTTTTAAGGTTATTGTATATATGAAAATTTGAATTTATAAATTTGAAATTATTTAGTTTTAACAAAAGTAGATATAACTTTATTGATTTACGAGTGTAACTTTCGTCGTTTTAGGTGTAACTTTAGTCGTATGGTGGTTTATATGTATATATTTTAATTTATATACTTTTACGAGTGTAACTTTACTCGTTTCAAGTGTAACTTTAGTCGTTGGAGTCGTAACTTTAGTTGTATAGTGGTTTGTATGTAAAAATTTAAATTAATATACTTTACTATTATAACTTTAGTCCTTTTAAGTGCAACTTTTATCCTTCAGAAGTGTAACTTTAGTCTGGAGGTGGTAAGTTTAGTCAATAGAGATGTAATTTTATTGTATTACGAGTGTAATTCTAGTCCTTGAATATGTAACTTTAATACTCGGAAGTGTAACTTTATACTAATAACTCTTCTTTCATCAACCGCCACCACCATCCTGAAGGAAAAGTAGATCTATATACTTAACATATTTCAATATATGTTTTATTTTAATTTGTCATAAAATTAAAAGTGATCTTATGCATGCAAACTTATAAACAAAATAAAGAAGAAATCTTTATCTTACATTGGAATGTTGATTTATATGGGCACAAGAGAGATCTCCTTTCTCTCTTATTCTTGTGCTTTCCTTAGTGGAAGAACCAAGATCCAAGTGTAGGATCTCTCCCAAAGCTTTATACCCAAAGCACACTCTTAATAAAATTAATATTATGAATACTAGTACAATATTAATTTTGTAGAAAAATTGACCCAAAAATATTTTATTTTGGTCTCCTCAAAACCGGTTTTAGAGAGAAGGAAGAGGAAGGTTTTTATCTTTCTAAAATTCTTATTTTTGATGATGAAGAACGAATAATACACTAACTACATTTTAGTGTATATTAGGTAAAAATAAGATGAAAAACCAAGGTGGTTTTTCATCTCAAAAACCGGGTGGAAGGGGGGATTAGAGGGAGCCAATGCATGCTTGAGTTGTTCTTCACAATGAGCATTAGGGTTGCATGGCTAGTTTAGTAGGTAATCATTGTGTTTACCACTCACATTATAAACACAATATTATCCTTAATCCTCCTTAATTTCGGTACATATGTGTAAAATGGAATCCATTTTATTTTTGTCAATTTGTCAATATGTCGCATGTCACATGTCACATAAAATTGTTATGTATTTTTAACATATTAAAAATCAACGTATTAATAAAAATACGTCATACACAAAAATCGACTTAGTAATTCATAATTACTTATACCAAAATATTTTACCAATTTATAAATCACAATAACTTGTATTTATAATAATTCATTCAATTTCAATTGTTTCCTTAAACAATAATTTCATCTGAGTAATGAAACAATTCGGTTACTCAGACCGTATCTCATTTAATCAAATTTCAATGAGATACATAAATAATACTTCCAAAATCTTCCATCAATTTTAAATAATTTAATTGACTCGTAACGTTATACGATCAATTAAATGATCAATTAAGAGTGTTGCCCTATAGGTATGACCTAGGGGATCAACTGATCACCACCGTCGCACGACGAATGTCAAACTCTAGTCACCAATCATTACCGATATGTGTGGACCAGTTGACAGTAAAATATTACTTCCCAATTGTATTCTTTATAATGAGACTTAAACATGTGATCATCATGATCAACAGTTGTGATCGCATTATTGTCGGAGGACACATATTCCAACAATCTCCCACTTGTCCTCGACAAGTGTGCGTCACCAATTCTCTTGTCCTATTACTATCTCCCACTCAATGCAAGGTGTCTTTCAGGTCGTACTTGCAAGTGATCATATCGAGAGTGGTTTCCTCGATCTGGACAATAACTGATTGACCGGATTTATCCACCATGGATACATTCCGAGCGTGGCCACGCATTTCCAGTTCATTACTCCTCGAGTGTCCCTGAGATATTGTTATAACCCTGACTAGGGGTGGACAATTCCTATCGCACTCATTCCCTTCAACTAGCCACATCCATCATAACCCAAAATATGCCCATTTGACCCCATTTACGAAGGTCGTAGTAACATAAATCAAAGTTAATCTGAAACTGTGCCATCTTAGGCGAATAGTCTTTAGTCAAAAGAATCGACTCATTTGAATACTATAGTAGCTCTCGCCACGACCAGGCTATATAAATTTGCCAGAATTCTATAAGCGGTCATAAGGTCCGACAAAATGTTCCTAACAGTCTGCCTATGTGATCGACTAGTCATCTCACATGACTCTATGACACTTGAACTTGCCATCAATCGCATCACACTCTAGTCACTTCGAGACGTCACCTCATGTAACTAACTATGGGCAAATACAATGTTAATCCACGTTCACTTTAACAGGGTTCAATTGTCTCCACAACCCGTTTGGATGTAACAAAGTATATGGTGAGTTAATAATAACTCAAACGACAAATGTCGACATCACACTCGAGTAGTCAATACAAGATTACAACCTTGTGATGCATATCGTAAGTGTGTAAACACTTGTTGATTTCAACAGAAGTTTAACATGTCATGTGTCCATGTGTTCAAACTTCTCAATTGTATTGTCCTTTACTTTCATGTTATCACTCATAGCATGAACCCTACCAAGTACACATCAAGGTTCCCGACCTTGGTTTCGGTTCTTTATCTCGAAAGAACTTCCTTATCGATTATCTCATAACAAACGAATTTGTGGTTAATGATAAACTTGTACTGATCAAGTGCTCCATCCACACACAATGCACTAGGTATATGTTTTGTAGAATCTTGCAACAATTTTCAAGATGATTAGCCTAGCACTTCTCACAAGTCCTAGCATATTAGGAAAGATTAGTTTTGAGCAACTTCTTATTCAACTAAGTATCTTTCCAAACTTCTTATTTCTCTTTTTAGCTTGAAAGGCTTAGGATTCTCATAAATCCTTATGTGTGTTCGGATTTTCTATAATATGTGCAACCTTTGACACATAACAGAGTATTCTGTCAAACACCGAAATCGCTCATCAAATTCTTCTTGAGAATTCATGACGTTTCTTCTATGGCTTACCAATGATTCATCATGCTCTTATGCATATGATTCATAATTGGACATGTGCATGATTATTCTAATGCCGGAAACATTAGTAACTTTTAATCATGTTATCAACTATATTTAGGTTCAAGGAACGACCATGACTGCTAATGGCAATTCCATTTTCATTTAAATGAATAACCTATGTATCTTGTTGATTCGATGTGTATCTTATAATACTTATCCAACATCTCATGATGTAGTTGGTTTCATCATAGTCCATTTTCATCCAGAATTGAAAACTCAAATCTTCCTCTATGAAGGAAGGTATTAGCTCGTCATTCTTCAATGAGTGATGAGTTATAACCTTTTACAAGATGATTGCTCCCACTAAATTCCATGTCTTCACATGATAATTTCCTAGCTCCCACTCAATTCCACATGTTTCGAAATTGACTTCTCAATCGAAACTTTTCAAGAATTGAAATATAAATTGCATTGCCAAGTTATTAAGATAAAACCATATATGTTCCCATCATATCCTTTCAAAATACCTATTTTGAAGTGGTCTCATCTTATCTTTATGGAAAGAGATTTTAATCTCTAACTCACACATATCATAATGATGTGTAGCAATGTCATTATTTAAATAATATCTAAAACGCGTCCTTCGAAATACCCTTTTCGGAAGGTTGTTTAACAATTTCATTTTCATAATGAGGTTAAGTAATGACATCTGCGTGGTTAAAACTTGGCTATTGAAGATATCGGTATATCAATCCTTGCAACCTCTAGTCATAAATCTTGTTTATTTTCTAGGATGTTACTTGGATTCATTTAGGCTCTTAAGTAAATCTCACGGTTTAAACTATTGGTCAAAATTTATCATAAACTATTCTAAACTTAGTCAAAACTCTTGTTAAGACTTTACATTAGTCATTTTTCTTCCAAAACTTTCTTTTGGTGTCCTCACGTAGTTATCTTAAGAATATGTTCTTTCGATTACTTCACTTGGTCTCATTAGTCATGTAGAACTATTTGAGACCATAGATCTCATCTATAGGGTATACTATATAAATAGATATACCTTCATTCAAATCATTATCTCTTGCGTAGATCTCATTTACACAAGTACACAAACTTGTCTTGGTGTGAGTTTTAGTTGTGTCCTCATTTTTCTCCGACTCTATCTTTAGAATAAATACACTAGAGATTCAAAGATAGTATATGAGACACACACAATTAATTTGAAGTATAAGGAGAACTATCTCATAGGTTGACTAATAGTTTTAGATTTCGTTAGTGTACTTGGTGATTGACTTCCTTTAAGGGAGTTCATAGACTCAAAATCACTTTATAAATGATCATACACAAGCCTTAAGCATGTGGACATATAATGAATCCCGTCATTTTAGTTGTCTATTAGATCACTTTAAGTGAATAATCATATGTTTCTAAGAGCAAGCATTTAAATACGAATTTTAGAACAAAGGATAAAATGATAAAACGGGTGACTTGGGTTGCAAACCAAGCCACAATTATCCAAAATACAACCAATTATCCAAAATACCTTTCCATGTCGAACACGGAAACTTAAAGGTTCTAAAAATCCAAAACATAATTAAAATAAGACAATGAAAAGCGAAGCTCCATGAAAGCTATTCCTAGCTTCTTGATGGTTTCTCATGCTTGCTTTTCCTTTCCCTTGTCTTTGCTTGGTGGAGGCCCTATTTACAATAAAAAGGGAGATACATTATCACAACTTTGTATCATAATACCATAGTTGAATTAGAAACATAAAAGAAGGGATAGTCAATTACCTACTGGAGTGATCTTTCCAGCCTTAATATCACCAAGGTATTTGGAACAATTTCTTTTCCAATGTCCCATACCATTACAATAATGGCATTTATCAAGAGGACCGTTCTTGATTTTTGAAGTGCTAGCATCATTAGCCTTAGCTTTGGTGAATGTGGGAGTTTGCTTCTTACCCTTCCTCCCATTCTTTTTGAACTTCCCCTTACTCTTAGTGCTTATGTTAAGCACATCTTTGGGTGGGTTCACATTTAACCTCATGTCCCTTTCGGCTTGCACAAGTAACTTGTGCAATTCTTCAAGAGACACATCCTTGTCTTGCATGTTAAAATTCACCCGGAATTGAACATACGCTTTGACTTTGGACAAGGAGTGTAGAATCCTATCTACAATGAGTTCTTTGGGGATTTCAACCTTTTGAATTTTCAAGGTCTCGACAAGCTCCATAAGTTTGAGCACATAAGGGCTAACCTTTTGGCCCTCTTTGAAGTCGAGATCAAAGAATGCCGCGGCCGCCTCATATTGGACGATCCGCGGAGTTTGTGAAAACATTGTCACAAGCTTGGAGTAAATCTCATTAGCGGTGCCCATTTTAAAGGCTCTCCTTTGGAGATCCGCCTCCATCGCAAATATGAAGACATTTTTCATTGCGGCGGACTCCTTATGGTAAGCCTCATATACTTCTCTAGTGGCGGCGGTCGACCTAGTAGTAGGTTCGGGTGGAGAGGCCTCGGTAAGGTAACGAAGCTTGTCGTCACCTTGGGCGGCTAATTTGAGTTGGGCATCCCAATCGGAGAAATTTGACCCATTCTTTTCAAGTTTGCATCGATTCATGAAGGATCGGAGCCATGATGAATTAGCGAGAGGCGTGGCGTTAGGGGTTGGTGTTGCCATTTGTTATGAGAAAAAGAAGTGGTCTACAAAAACAAAATAGAAGGAGTAAAACAAATGTCGTTTTAATAATAATACTCGTAAAAATTATAATTTAAACAAGTTTTATGCATTT
Source organism: Silene latifolia (assembly GCF_048544455.1). Classification (NCBI taxonomy): domain Eukaryota; kingdom Viridiplantae; phylum Streptophyta; class Magnoliopsida; order Caryophyllales; family Caryophyllaceae; genus Silene; species Silene latifolia. Next base: position 45,712,579 of record NC_133529.1, on the reverse strand, counting down.
TTCCAGTGACCTCTACCCAACTAGATAAATGATTCCAAGACCCAAATTCATATCAATTTAGGCACGGGATAGCCGATGGAACCCTTATTAATATAACTCGGTGGATTAACGTTTAATCGATTCTACTTTTAGAACTCTTGGTCGATAAAATTACTCTAATGTTTATCTATAGCCCGGAACACATGCGACTACGGTCACGAATACTTCCGTTGAGGTCAATCCAAATTTCGAATAAATGTGTCCATGATCCAAATTCACATTAATTTGGGCACGGGATGGCCGATGAAACCCTCATCAACACGAATTCGGTGGATAGACATTCATCACCCACTTCCCCTACGTAACAAGGTTTGTACCCCGGGATGGCCGAGTGCACTCCCTCGCGAAATAGGTTTTCATGGTTTCTACTATTTGGTAAGGCTATGTCTCAATTAATTGTTTTAGCGAGAGGTCATGTCAATTTATTATCTATCACGTTTTAAGTGAACTAAAGCGGTGAACTACGATAATTGTAATTGACACGGTCGATGAACACGATAAAATGACAATGCATGTTTTAGTTATGGCGATTTAGCGATGCATGTGACATATAAATAAAATGCAAAGCATAAAAATAAATCCTAGTATGGCCTTCCTAAAATAGAAAATCTAATTAACTATTACATATTCGGAAACCAACTCCATTGGTCCCTTGAACTTCGGTTGTGGCACGCATCTCGAGGTAACACCGTCTTTATGTATCGCCATCTTGAAGAAATCCGTCTTTGGGAACTCCGGAATAAATAAAATTACATAACAAATTACATAATTTCCTATTATACATTTGTAACTAAAATAAAATAAATCTATTAAATTACAAAACGGTGATACGAGATCACAATAAATTACAACTGAATCGATATTCCCATACATTTCGGGTAATACCAATTAAAATCTAAGGCCATACTAAGTAAAAATTACATAAAATAAAATTACATAAAATAAAATTATGACAATCATAAAGAAAATGCAGCATTATAATATGTATGAACATGCCCAATTTTATGCTAAATCGCCTTTAAATAGCCAATATCGTATATTACTCGGTTTTTACGGATTTGCGTGATTTCAACATTTTATAATCCCAAAATTACATAAATTCATATTTATGCATAAGTTAATTACCCTAACCTCTTAGGACTCAAAATTTAGTCTTCACTAATTATTTGACCATAATTAACTCATATTTCTAAAATTGTTCATTAATGGACTTAAAATTATAATAAAAAGCTATAAATTTCAAATAAATCACAAAAAACAAATAAATTTGAATTTTGAAATTTAAAATCATGAACATTCTGGAAAAAATACCATGACACTCATAATGTTCAAACAACTTAGGTTAAAAATTTCGAAATTTTTCCGGAAAAACAATGTTGCGGTTTATCGGTTTTAACTAAAATAATCATAAAAACATGTGAAAAATTATATTCATCAACTTTTCAATTTTAGATCTGAAAAAGATAACAAAATGCAACATATGATGTTTTTCCTTAGTCATAGATTATGTTTTATTAATATTTCACTAATAAAGTCACTATTCATGCTATTTTTCTTCAAAAATCCATAAATCATGGAAAAAGACTTCAATATAGCCTATTATTTTACACACATCTTGTAAAGTTTCATGTGACAACATACTAAATTTCTATGGCCAGATTCAAAATTTATCTCATATTAACCTATTTTTCACTTAAATCCGATTTTAATAATGAAAAATCCATTTTTCGAGCATAAGAAGTCCAAAAATTATGAAAATTTACAGGTCATCTCAAAATAATATATGTGATAACATATCCAAAACTCACTGAAAAATTCGAAGTTTAGCTAATTTTAGTCCGAAAATGACATTTATACTCATAAAATCATATTTTAATGCCATTATTATGTAATATGAACAATAAAAATCCATAAAATAACCAAAAAAACCTAAAAACATTTTAGGACCAGAAACTTTAACATGCAAAAATTATTTTCGTGATATATCATAATAACACAAATCTAAACAAGTTTTATATGCTAATCGTATAACTCGGAAAAACTATAACCGATTTGCATGCAAACAACCAAGGCTCTGATACCGATTGAAGGAAAATTAGATCTATATACTTAACATATTTCAATATATGTTTTATTTTAATTTGCCATAAAATTAAAAGTGATCTTATGCATGCAAACTTATAAACAAAATAAAGAAGAAATCTTTATCTTACATTGGAATGTTGATTTATATGGGCTCAAGAGAGATCTCCTTTCTCTCTTGTTCTTGTGCTTTCCTTAGTGGAAGAACCAAGATCCAAGTGTAGGATCTCTCCCAAAGCTTTATACCCAAAGCACACTCTTAATAAAATTAATATTATGAATACTAGTACAATATTAATTTTGTAGAAAAATTGACCCAAAAATATTTTATTTTGGTCTCCTCAAAACCGGTTTTAGAGAGAAGGAAGAGGAAGGTTTTTATCTTTCTAAAATTCTTATTTTTGATGATGAAGAATGAATAATACACTAACTACATTTTAGTGTATATTAGGTAAAAATAAGATGAAAAACCAAGGTGGTTTTTCATCTCAAAAACCGGGTGGAAGAGGGGATTAGAGGGAGCCAATGCATGCTTGAGTTGTTCTTCACAATGAGCATTAGGGTTGCATGGCTAGTTTAGTAGGTAATCATTGTGTTTACCACTCACATTATAAACACAATATTATCCTTAATCCTCCTTAATTTCGGTACATATGTGTAAAATGGAATCCATTTTATTTTTGTCAATTTGTCAATATGTCGCATGTCACATGTCACATAAAATTGTTATGTATTTTTAACATATTAAAAATCAACGTATTAATAAAAATACGTCATACACAAAAATCGACTTAGTAATTCATAATTACTTATACCAAAATATTTTACCAATTTATAAATCACAATAACTTGTATTTATAATAATTCATTCAATTTCAATTGTTTCCTTAAACAATAATTTCATCTGAGTAATGAAACAATTCGGTTACTCAGACCGTATCTCATTTAATCAAATTTCAATGAGATACGTAAATAATACTTCCAAAATCTTCCGTCAATTTTAAATAATTTAATTGACTCGTAACGTTATACGATCAATTAAATGATCAATTAAGAGTGTTGCCCTATAGGTATGACCTAGGGGATCAATCGATCACCACCGTCGCACGACGAAATGTCAAACCTCTAGTCGGCACCAATCATTACCGATATGTGTGGACCAGTTGACAGTAAAATATTACTTCCCAATTGTATTCTTTATAATGAGACTTAAACATGTGATCATCATGATCAACAGTTGTGATCGCATTATTGTCGGAGGACACATATTCCAACACATCCTACCACCTCCTACCCCAATCACCACCACCCCAGTACCACCACCACCTCCAAACCACAACAACCAACAATAACACCAACCAATTTAATCTCAGTTCTGAAAGCAAAAAAAGGAAGAGAGGGAGGCGGCAGAACATCACCACGCACCACAAACATCACCAACACCATCCCCATCCTCATTCCCCACCGCGGCGCCACCATCCAAAAACAATTAAAAACAAAAAAAACAAACACAAAGACGGTACCAACTCACCCATCAACAACCAACAACAACCACCATTTTTTTTCAGATCTGAAAAAAAAAAAGAGAAAGAAGAAGGGGAGGGAGGCGGCGTCTGCGTGGTGGAGGAGAGGGGTTGGTGAGGCGACGTCAGCATCGGCGTGGTGGAGGCGAGCGGTTGGTGAGGCGGCATGTGGTGTGTGGTAGACAGAGAAGGAGAAAGACGGAGAAGGAGGGAAAAGGTTGGTGGTGGGTGGTTGGTGAGGCGGCAGCGGGGAGTGGAGGGCAGAGGCGGCAGTAGGGAGAGATTGAGAGAGAAGTTGGGAGAGAATGAAGAGAGAGAGAGAGAGAGAGAGAGAGAGTGTAGAAAGATTTGTGAGAGTGATTAGGATTTGGGTAGGATTTGGGAGCTTTTAATCTCAGCCTTTTATTTTCTTTTAATCCTCACCACTCATCTATTAGATTTAAAGGCCTAAATTAGGACTTATGGACTCAACCAAAAAAGGTGGACTTACATGATCTCCTCCCCCTCTCTCTCTCTCTCTCTCTCTCTCTCTCTCTCTCTCTCTCTATATATATATATATATATATATATATATATATATATATATATATATATATATATATATATATATATATATATATATATATATATATATATATATATATATATATATATATATATATAAGAGGCTTTTTTCCAGCGATTCTAGAGCGTCCACATCATCAAAAATCAATTTAGGAAAGTATCATAAATAATAATTTTTAATGTAAAAAATAAAGTGGAGAATCTTTTAATTATTATAATATATATATTTCCTAAATTATATTCAAGTAATATTTCCAATTTTTATATAAAAACTTTTCCATTTCATTTGACAACAAAGTATTGTTAAAAAAATTATGAAAATAATATATTTAGATTCGTGATAAAAAAATGTTATCATTAGAGTATAAATTTTATATCATTTGCATATACTAAAGATAGTGTACCTCTTAGTTCTTAATACATTATATGTCCCACATTGAAAAATAATGTAGGTGTAGAGAATATACTATGTATAAATAATTGAATTATCACACATCAAAAGATTAACAAAGTGGGTTAATCCTATGATTATAAATAGGAGGCATCCTTGAAACTTGGGTACTAACCCAAATCTTTTGAGTCTCTTAAGTATTGTCTTAAAGAGCTCTTAAAAGTTTGTATCATATCTCCACAATATGATATAAAAAAATAAAGTGGATATTTTTTAATTATTATAATATATATTTCCTATATTATATATCCAAGTCATGTTTATAATTTCTATATAAAAATATTTTACATTTCATTTGATAAAAAACTATAGTAAAAAAATTATATAATTAGATTTGGGAAAAAAAATGAAATTATTAATGTAAGAATTTCATATCATTTGCACAAAAAAAAAGGAAAAAAAAGCACGATTATTAATAGACAGTATAGGATGTCGAACTAGGTGAGAAAAAGAAGACGTGCTTCTTAGTATGTTGTATGTCACGCACTGAAAAATAATGTAAGTGTGAAGAACATGCTACGTATTAATAGTAGAATCATCCTACATTGGAAAATTATCATAAGGTGGGGTCATTCAATTATAAATAATAGAATTATACCACATCGAAAGATTAACATAAGGTGTGATGATCCTATGATTATATATATGAGTCATCCTTTGAACTTAAATATCAACTCAAAATCTTTTGAGTCTCCTAATTATTGTTTTAAAGAGCTCTTATATGTTACATTTGTCTTATATATTACATTTGTTCTGCTCTAACAGTTAGTTAAATTGGTACAAGTGACCTTGATTTTCTTGATTCAATTATCTAATTATATTATACTTTAATCTAACAATCGAACACCGATAAGACTAACTAACAAATGTAACAATAAGTATGCATGATCTCCATAATTAATAAGTCTTAAAAGCGATTAATATTGATTAATTCAATTTAATGAGAATGAGAATATAAAAATGAGTTAGGTCCGTATGATTTCATTACAATGGGACAATTCACTGAATATTAGTCAAACAATTAAGCGGTCAATAGTTGAAGAAATCCAAGTATAACATACTACGTATAAATAGTAGATTAGCATGCATAAGGTAGGGTGGTCTTATAATTATAAATAGAAGTCATCCTTGAAACTTGGGAATCAACCCAAAAACTTTTGAGTCACTTAACTATTGTGAAAGAGAGCTCTTAAAGAGTTTCTATTACTAACGGTTAAAATTAAAATTTAACAAACTATAATTTTGTTGTCACTAAATTGTATGTTTGCTTATAGTGGCCAAAAACATAGACGGGTTTATCTTTTACCTCCTTTACGGTGGAATGATAACAATAAGATATTAAGATAATCATAGGAGTATACATTACACGTGCTTTGTGAAAGAAAGAACATAAAAATGAACTCTATGTATCAGTAATTAGAAGATTAATTATTATTATTATAAAAGACGGTCTTTTTAATTGAACAAAAAATTTTAAAACGACTAACTTATAAGAATGACATGTGTAAGTAAATTGTCCATAGTTTAAGGGTAGGTATATGGTTCAAACAAAATATATACTCCGTCCGTCTCAGTCAATAGTTTACATTTGGTTTATTCTCCCTACCAAAATATAGCAAATGTAAACTATTCATTAATTTCACACCTGTTTTTATATTAATCATAAGGGTTATCGATCAAAGCGCCCCCATTGGCTTACACTTATGATGATTAGTACTTAATAAATTTTTCTAGAATTCGAGATAACAAAGCTTTAGAGGCCACTTAATGCTTAGAATCAAGTACGTATCAAGAGACCATAAGGGATTACGATATTTCATTTTTTTTTAGAATTATGTGACACCCGAATTTGAACTTCGAAACACCTATCTTTATATTAATCATAAGGGCTATCAAAGCGCCCCGATTAGCTTGCACTTATGATGATTAGTATTTATAACAATCTGACCCGCCACCGTCGTAACAGAACCCCAATAATATGGGTGTGCACCTTTGGGCCCTTATTTGTCCTCACTTAAGCCCGAAAGCACAAGGCCTTGTTACTAAGTGGTGGATGGAATCCTTTATAAACATATCACAAGCATCCTACTTTCCCGATGTGGGACAACTTTTTCTCTCAAACTCTTGGGGTGTTACAAACTCCCCCACTTAAATAACACAACGTCCTCGTTGTGCCCGGAGGCTGACCGCAACCAAGCCCAGAATCCTCCCCCGCTAGGTGTGTGACCCGGGTACTCTTGACCACAGGCTCACCACACGGTCGCAGGGTTGCTCTGATACCATTTATAACAATCCGACTCGCCACCGTCGTAACACAACCCCAATAAGATGGGTGTGCACCTTTGGGCCCTTATTTGTCCTCACTTAAGGCCAAAAGCACAAGGCCTTGTTACTAAGTGGTGGGTGGAATCCTTTATAAACATATCACAAGCATCCTACTTTCCCGATGTGGGACAACTTTTTCTCTCAAACTCTTGGGGTGTTACAGTATTTAATAACTTTTGCTAGAATTTGAGATAACAAAGCTTTAGAGGCTACTTAATGCTTAGAATCAAGTACGTATCAAGAGACCATAAGGGATTAAGATATTTCATTTTTTCTTAGAACAATGTGACACCTAGATTTGAACTTCGAAACACCTATTCGAAAATGTTCTTTAACTTAGTTTTAAAATAATCAAAGTTATTAACCCGTACGAATTACGGGCTTTCAAACTAGTATATATATATATATATATATATATATATATATATATAAACACAACAATTACGGAAGCAATTATCACTTTTGTAACTATTACGAGCATGCACGCGGCAGATGTAAACTAATCGTACTTGTATAAAGCAGAGATAAAATATGTTGAAGTCACAATTGCTAGAAAAGGCGTATACACCACACAACACCAACTAGTACCATATTATATCATGCTTCCATCCCCATTAACTCACATATCACTTCCGTCTCAACTCCAAACCAAACCATTGTACCATCACCAAATTTGTCACACAATTACCATACCATACACACATCGATACCAAGAATCTTATGAAGATACATATACAAAAATTTAACAACTCATTCAACCAAACCATGACTAAGAATCAGGACACACGCTCAAACTCAGGATACTCGGTCGAGTACCAGCAAGAACTCGACCGAGTAATCGGTACTCGGTTGAATGTCTGAGGACATAACTCAACTTTCCGCAACTAGCAATCTGAAAATTGTAAATTTTACTTGCAAAACTCGTTTTACCCATCTAACAACATAAGGAATTCAGGTCTTATCTACCAAAACAACATGGAAAAGCAAAGTATTGGTCGTATGGCCCGATTACAGCCATCCCAAAAATATCTAAATAATAAAGAATGATAAGAAATCCACCATAGACATCCAATAAATCAAAAAACATGAAGAAAATGGGGATCAAGGGTCGACACCCACATCCTCATCCATGTCCACTCCACCGCCTATGCATGAAGTCCCCACACCATGATATGCTCCAGCTGCATGCTCACCACCGACCCATATCCCTGCCTCATCAAGCTGCCTCCCGTAGTTGGCTCCCCACGGACCGGCAAGGCAGCCATACTCACGGGCTTCCGGTGCTCTCAAAAAGATGCGGTCCACCCCGTAGCTAAGGAATACCCTGCTATGGTCTCCTAATCCACCCCATCATTTTGGCTGAGCAAGACAGGTCCCTACATTCTGCAGATGCGTCATCTCATGAAGATTCCTCAACAGTAGGGTGGTTGATATCCTCTCGGTAAGCTCGCTAACCTTCATCCTAGAATCATGGACCGTCGGATAGGATGGATACGGGAGTGGGTAGAAGCTCGGTGGGGTGTAAAGCGGCTCGGTCTCCACCTCTCTAGTCACCCTCCCTCCATGATGCTCTCGGGGGGTCGGAACAGTCTTCTGCTTACCAGAAGTTGTGATCGGCTCGGGTAAGTCTAGAAGAATCTGAGAGGAGATAACGTAGAACTGGGGCTCGGGCTAGGGTTCTCCACTCCCGGGGTCATAGTCAGATAAGTGACTGATCACCGGTAGGTTCTCAGCGTCAGGCAAAATCATCCACCTAATTCCCTTTACCCTCCAAGCTAAGGACCCATCATTTAACCTCCTCAACCACTTCACATAGCGCAATTAAGCCTCATCTATGGGAGGATCAGTCTAAAACATGGCAGAGGTAGACTCAGCCGAGGCCTCAAAGTCGGTCAAACGCTGAGCTAAGCAGGTCACTATGGCCCCACAGCTAAGATAACGGTTCTTTGAGCGAACTATCAATGCTAAGATAGCCCACACCACACCATGAGCGCTATTGTAGAAGTGCTTCTCCTGAAGGGGGTTGAGGTAGGACATCCAGAGCATCACCTCATTAGAGTTTAACATACTTGCATCATTCTGACCATAGAGCTAGCAAGTCAGCATCCGTTAGAAGATATAAAGAGACACGTTATGGACATCGTTGATTAGCATGACACTAGAGGATGGGTTGGTCCGGCCAGTAAGGTAAGAAAGATAGTAAGGTGCCCCGCTCCTGCCGCCACATCACTAATATACCCTTCTTTCTCATTCTCTAACCCTAGGTGCTCAGAAAACTCGTCTAGGGTCAAGGTGTGGTCGATGTTCAAAAGACGGAAACTAACGATCTTCCCTCGCACATCATACTTAAAGGAACTCATAAATTCCAAGGTGAGGAAAGGGTAAGAGATTTCTTTCGGAGGTGATATAACCCCTCCATTCCCAAAATCTCGAATATATGCATTATATCCGATTCTATCCCCAAGTCCTTCAAAATCGCCGGGTCTACACACCTATTTGGTCTCATAGTATAACCCATCAACTCTGTAAAAGCAGACCGATGTTCAAAGTTAGTGAAAATCACCGTTTAGACACCTCGTTTCTGCACCCCTCGCAAACCACCCAGTGATGATTGGGCCGCATGTTTGATTCACGGAACGATTAGTGACAGTTCGTAAGATTATCGTCAAGTGATTGCTCAAATATTAATGTCAACCTCTTAATTGTCATCTACGTGCCGATATGGTCGTTTTGGCGATAATTAGAGTACATTCGAGTCCGGTCAAAAACCGTCTCCATTTTCTCGATAGTTTGTTAAATCCCGAGTCGAATGTTCGAATGTTCCGGATATTTCTATTTCCATATTCATCAAATTTTATCTTTTGGCAAATAATATCCCGTAATATTCAAAAGATAATCAAATAAATCCGTCCTACCATAACTTAAACGCGAGATTCTTTCTTCAAAGAGGAAAACCTCCTCGGGAATAGACGCAAAGAGTCTGCGCGCTCTTCCAAGAGACGCATGGTTCTGCGCCTCTTCCCAGGCCCTTCTTTGCATGATTTACGTATCTTTTTCATATCTTTCCGAGATTCACTTCCAAAGAGTCTCCGAAACCCTATTCCTTCACGTGATTAGTATAAATAGGAGCTTTCGTTCCTCATATTTCTCACGCGAGTGTCCGCCCTTCTCTTCTCCCTTTGCATTCTAGACTTTGTTCTTACTAATTGGCGCCTACGTGCTTGGACTTCCGACCACGTAAGCTCGGATCTTTCCGGGTACCAGCCTCTCCGTTGCATGACCGACCAATTTGACCAACTACACATAATCAACTTAATTAATTAATCGTTTTCCTCTTACGAGGGCACTTTCTTTGCATTCGCGTCGAGCATTCACTAATCGATCTTCTTAGTTCTTCTCGTTCCGTCAACATGTAAGTCTGAGGGTGTATAATTCCTTTTGTTTATTGTATTTTAATTATTGTATAACAATTGTAAGGTTTATGTCGAGAATACCATTAAAACCGATTTCTAAAACCGTCTTTAAAACCTGTTTTGCGGATTTCCAGTAGACAGACAGTCGAGAAAAGACGCAGCAACTGCTGCGCCTCTTCAAAGGAGCGCAGCACCTGCCGCGCCTCTTTGTGAGGCTGCCGCAGTTCCTGCTTCTTTTCTTCTTCCTCCGTCCTCTGTAATTCGTATCAAAATTGTTTATTTTCTTTTGTTCGTCTGTTAATTCTTCATCATTAATAATTCATATGTATATTATTCATTCATAATTAACATGTTTAATTCATCATTCATCCGACTTAAATCCTAGATAATCAATATTTATGGGTTTTCGTCATTAATATTCAAACCCGGATTTTAGAAGTTCGATCCGTTCATATTGAGTTTAAGAATTAAATTCGTTGATAAATTTGCATCTGTTTATTTATTGTTCATCACTAATTCATCATCAATTCATCATGTTTAGTTAGTTAATTCGTTCGTTAGTTTAATCATTCATTAACATCGACCCTTCACATGTTTAATCCGTCTTTGATTCCGTCTCAATCATGTTTTGCTATTTTATGACCTCAATCATATGTAAATAATCAGAAATCACTTTCATCCGACTAAATAATATCGATCAATCCGTTAAATTCACCGATTAACGTTAACAATTGCGCTTCCGGCTTCACTACACGACGAGTTCGTCCTTGGAATGACGCAAAGAATCGCTGCGCCTCTTCCAAAGGGCGCATGTCTCTTCTGTTCCAGGACGACTTCTGTCCCTGAACTCCTTTTCTGCCTTGACCTAGATTAATTAGTTTACGTATCAATTAATTAATATTCGTAATATCGCTAATTCCTGTTCGTTAATTTGTTATTTTATTCTTTTATTCATTTTCTCAAATTATCCGTTTTATTGGTATTTTCGACATAAATCGCCTAATCCGTTGTAATTAATGTAATTCTTTTTATTGTAGTTATATTTATTTATTGTATTCCTTTCATTCATCATTTGTATGTTTTCACACGTAAATGCACTTTAAATTCCTACTTCGACCCTAATTGTTTGCCTAATTACTTGTTCACCGACTTAGCTAATTTCACATGTTAGGATTAATCTAATGGATGTTGCATTGCATGCATACAGCCGACGATATATCGAGTATAAATAACTTCCCTAATCATTAGTAGAGGCCGCTATCGAGGCGGGCGGGATTAGGTGTTCGATCAAAAGAGCTTCCTAATACGTACCCTCACCCCTTACTCCAGATCTCCGTGAGCACCCGTGTTCATTGGCATCCACGAGAGTCATTCTAGACATAGAATGCTAAGGGTAACGATTGCTTAGTGTTCATGTCACTACTTTATGTCTTGACATGACATGAGGTATTCGAACGGTTCCAATTTCCCATAAAAATTGGTGGCGACTCCTTACAAAATGCAAACGCTTGTTTTCGAGCACCCCTTCGCTCCCGAGCGCCCCCGTGGGCGGCCCGCTGTCCACAGTTTGGCGACTCCGCTGGGGATCATACACTTACGTGTAGCTAGGGTGAAACTTGAACAAGGTTAGGGAATAAGTTTGTGCAAGACAATTGTCGGTTTTCATAACTCGGTCTTCCTAAGACCGTTTAATTCGGCCTTCCTAGGCCCAACCCAACCTATTCGACCAATCGTCCCGTCTAAACGGTCCTAATTCTTATTTGGGCCTAAGGATGGATAGCGATTGACGTCATCCATACCATGATGCTTACTCTTGTTTGTATCAAGGGCCTTCACTACTTGAGGAAATGGACTAGGAATCGGCCTTACTCTTGTTTGGCACGAGCCTCTCCACAGACTTCGGGTTTGATGGTTCGGTATGGCAACCCACCCTTTAAACCAAAACCTTTCTAAATGCACTCAGCATCCCGTTATAATGCTTGTATAAATATGCAAAACCTTACGTGATCACCATTTCTAAACAAAACCATGACGAATTTTCAAAAAAATCAAAACCCGTTTCCAATCAAGAATTTCGAAAATAGGGCCTTTAATTAGTACAAAGTCCAAATAAAACTCGTCCGTTTGTCGTGTCAAAATTCGGGCCACAAGCCCATTTCAAACCTCACTTCGAGTCCACTCCTACAACTACACTACAGTTGGCTAGGACACACATTTTCAAAAACCTTGTCTTTCTTCAAAACTCACTCAACACAAGTGGCACACACCCACTTCACGAGTCAAAACTTTTCCGCTTTTAGCAAGTGTGATAGAATGGTCGATCGTGTTTTGATTCGTCGCCGGTCTCTTATCCAGTTTCCAAGATGCCTGGGTCAAGTGATGATACGAACCTCCAAAGAAATTCAAGAGAATAGTAATCAAATCCTAGCCGCTACTGCCCAAATGCAAATTACCCAGAACCAAACCTATGACCGCCTCGAGCTCATCGAAGGCCGTATCTTTGACGTAGAGGGAAGGTTGCCTCCCATTAAAGGTGAAGTACTACAATTTTCCGATGACGAGTCTAAGGATGAGAATCCTCTCATGGGGACAACTGCAGCTGAGAAAAGACTCCAATACCTAGAGGAGCAATTGATGTACCTTAAGGGGGATGACATTTACAGGGAGAACAATCGTAAGTATGAAGCCGTCAATTCCAAATTGCCCACTAACTTTAGCATGACGGATATCCCTAAGTTCAAGGGACATGAGAACCCTTTGAACCATATCCGTGCCTTCAAGGATTACATGTCTATCAAAGGCATCAAACCCGAGATGTTCTTAAGGATCTTTCCTTCATCTCTCGACACCATCCCAAAGCAATGGTTCTACACTTTAGATCACAAAAAGGTCGCTACTTGGGAGGACGCCGCGATCGAATTCTCAAAACAATACGCGGATAATGCCGAGATCCAAGTCAATATGCGCACTCTAGAGGTTCTTACCCAGAATGACAAAGAAGGATTCACCGACTTTCTAAGTAGGTGGAGGAAGACTAGTACTCAACTAGTAGAACGCCCGGACGAGGCCACTCTCGTGGAGAAATTCGTGGACAATCTCAAGCCCATATATGCCAACCATTTGAGATATCAAAACATCAAGACTTTCAAAGACTTAACCGTGTTAGGGACACGAATTGAAGATGACATCCGCAAAGGACTCTTGTCCAAAACGGTAGGTCGAGGATATCAAGGGTCCACGAGTCGTTCATACGGCTCTACTAGCAAGACCGACGAAGTTAACCTTCTTGAACCATCCAAGAAAACTAGCCCACCAAGGAAGTTCACAAACCTTGGGGATACATACTCCAATGCTCTAAAAAGGCTAGTGAAGCAAGGCAAACTCCAACCCATTGGACCTACTCCCGAGCCCGAAAGGAAGTCCAAATTCTGGGACGAAAATTCCTACTGTGAATACCATAGGGGTAAGGGGCACGACACCGAAAAATGCTACAAATTGAAACACGTGCTTCAAGATATGATCGAAGATGGTCGGCTTCCAATTCCACCAGGAGGTAAGCCCAACAACACTCAGAATCCTCTTGGAGTTCTAGTGATTACAAGTGATGAATCTACCTTAGATTGCTCACATCTCATTTCTCCCGCCGAGGATGAAATTCAGGCAATTGAGAAAGAAAGACTCTACTCTACCATCTCCCCTACCATTTCCGACTTCATCGCTTGGGCAAGGAGTGTAGATAGACAAGTGTGGGAATTAGAAAGCATGGCAATGATCTTGCGCGATCCCAATGCAACACCTAAAGAACGCGTACCATTGATCTTCTCTCAAAATGCTACTATGCAAGAAGTCATCACCACGGTCGATAAACTAGTCGATCAAATCATACAACTAGAAAGTGACATCATGAGGATGAGGGAACTAGCCGCGATCAATGGAGTTTGGGCCGATGACAATGAAGACGAATATCTCATTGAAAACTCTTTAGTCAAAGAAATAGTCCAAAAATGGCGAAGACCAAGATGTGGATCACCTAACTCGCTCGGGTCGTCCATACCAAAGCACTACTCAAAACGGTCCCACCAATGTCATCACACCAAATGACAACGAAGATGACCCCACCATCATTTGCTCAAGCAATTACAAAAACCAAGGTGATCTTTCGGTCTGGCAACTAGTGGCAAGCTCATTTCCGCATCGCCAAGCTTTACTGCAAGCTTTGGCCAAATTGAATGTGGCACATAACTCTACCCCTGAAGATGTAGTCAACTTGGTCTTCCAAGAATCCCCGAAACTAAGTAACCCTGTTACTTTCTCAGACGAAGACTTGCCAACTTTCGGCGCCAGTCACAACCTTGCTCTATACATCACCGTCATCTGTCTAAAGAAAAATGTGCCAATGACCTTGGTAGATGATGGCTCCGCGGTCAACGTCATACCCCTCAAAACGGCACACAAACTAGGCATGAGAGAGTCGGACTGGACTCCTACAAATCAAGGTGTACGTGCATATGACGGTACACGACGAAAAGTGGTAGGACTTGCTAACCTAACCATAGCAACGGGACCAATCGAACGAAAGGTCAACTTCCAAATAGTGGACATCGAAGCTTCATTCAACATACTTCTGGGAAGGCCTTGGATTCATGCTTCTAAAGCCGTAACATCCACCCTTCATCAAAAGATCAAGATCCCACTAAATGGCAAAGTTGTGACAATCACTTCGTCACCCATCAAGGCCATAATCGAGAAGCAATCAAATAATCAAGTCCTTGCGGATCCCATATACGAACTTGGAGGCTTCCAGAGTGTAAATGTCATAGAAAGCGAGTTGGCACCTTTATACTATAATCCATACTCCAACTTGGTGGTCAACCACATTCTCAAAAACCAGGGATACTTCCCTGGAATGCCTTTGAACCCAGTTCGGAAAAACACCTTCGCGCCATACAAGAAAGGCAACTCATCGAGAATACCACTTGGACTAGGGTACAAACCCACAAATGTAAGAAGTTCTCAAATGCTCGCCCAAGTCCAAAACCGCAAGTATGTAGGAGTCCAAATGAGGCCATATCTCCCTACCCTCAATGGATACTTCGTTCAAGAAGGAAGTTCGGAACCCTTTCATGGATTTCCCGAACCTTGGCATTACCTTGAAGGGAAGTTAGCCGGAATCGAGATCTTTCACGATTGCTACTTCATCCCTCCGTAAACGGTTCCTACCGTCAAAATCAAATCAAGCACCTTGCTTAGACGAACAAGCTGTTAGCCTCCTGTTTGGAGAGGACCGATTTGTTAGGGCCGCGCAAGATGAGATCATTACTACGATACTTCAAGACGATCGCTTCAACCCCACCGCTTTGATCACGTAAAATCGACACCAAGCAGCAGAAAGGGTGGAGAAAATCAATCAAATGGACCAACAGTCAAGGAAGACTCTTCAAGCTCACCACCGGAGAAGGAGAGATGTTCAAAGAAGAACCGAAGACGACGAATTCGAATCGAGTCGGAGTCGGAGTCGAGTCGAGTCTAGAGAAGTCATTAGAGAGTCTACTCCTGTCGTCAACCCCACTCCCTTCGTTTCTCCTAGCTTATTTTCGAGTAGTCACGTAGTTCGGAAATGCCCCACCATCGTCCCTTTGCCGCCACTATCCTTGGATCGCTTGGCTTCTTTGTTTCAACTTTACTCAAATCTTAATATGAATAAATCGGGTTCTCGCTTACTCTTTGCGTTATCTTGAGTGCAATTCATTTTATGATGATACCGAGGATGACCAAAACCCGACTTGATCTGAAATACCTCCCTACGTAGCCAAAGAAATACTACAGGAAGGGGAAGGGGGACCTGTAATCGAGGACACCGAACCCATCAATGTTGGAACCGAACTAGAACCCAAAGAACTTAGGATAGGGACTACCTTGAGCTCAACCGAAAGAACCGATTTCATAGACCTCCTAAATGAATTCAAAGACGTTTTCGCTTGGTCCTACAAAGACATGCCAGGGATCGACAGGGATATCGCCGAACATAGGATTCCGATTAAGCCAGGTTTCAAACCTGTGAAACAGAAGCTTCGACGAATGAGAACAGAGTGGGCTCTGAAGATTAAGGAAGAAGTCGACAAACAATTCAAAGCCGGGTTCATCAAAGTTTCCGAGTATTCTGACTGGGTAGCTAACATAGTACCCGTGCCCAAAAAGGATGGGAGAATCCGAGTTTGTGTTGACTTTAGGGATTTGAACAAAGCGAGCCCAAAAGACGACTTTCCTCTACCTCACATCGACATATTGGTAGACAATCTGCACCATGCATTACTATCCTTCATGGATGGATATGCGGGTTACAACCAAATCAAAATGGCCATGGAAGACATGCATAAGACCGCGTTCGTCACCCAATGGGGAACCTATTGCTATCTATACAAGAATGCCGTTCGATTGATCAACGCCGGAGCTACATACCAACGCACCGCGACTACACTCCTACATGACATGATGCATAAAGAAGTCGAGGTATACGTAGACGACATGATTGTCAAATCCAAGGAAAGAGAGGGACATATTGCGAACCTTCGCAAGTTCTTCGCAAGGCTACGGAAGTACAATATGAGACTCAACCCTCAAAAATGCACATTCGGGGTGACATCTGGCAAACTCCTAGGGTACGTCGTTAGCCAACGAGGCATAGAAATAGATCCTTCCAAAATCAAAGCTCTGATTGAAATGCCACAACCTCAAACAGAAAAAGAAGTCAGAGGATTCCTGGGAAAAGTTCAATACATAAGTCGATTCATATCGAAACTCACGATGATTTGCGAGCCTATCTTCAAGAAACTCAAGAAAACAGACCACACCATGTGGGGACGACGATCAAAAAGGCATTCGACCTAATCAAGGAGATATTGGCTAAACCACCAGTGCTCATGCCGCCACAACGAGATCAACCTCTTGGTTTATATCTCACAAGAATCGAAATCGCGCCATGGGTGCTATGCTAGCTCAAACTGTAGGAAGTGAAGAAAGAGCTATTTACTATCTAAGTAAGAAGTTCTTGGAATACGAGTGCAAATATTCACAACTCGAAAAGACATGCCTCGCTCTTGTGTGGGCAACAAAGAAGCTACGTCATTACATGCTTAGCTACTCACAAGATATTCTCCAAAATGGATCCAATCAAATACCTCTTCGAGAAACCCGTTCTCAACGGACGTCTGGCAAGATGGACCATGATGCTCTCCGAATTTGACCTCAAATACGTGCCACCGAAAGTAATAAAGGGTCGCGCCGTCGCCGAATTCTTCGCAGAAAATCCCATCAACGACGCACAAACCATAGATACTTGGTCATTTCCCGACGAGGATATACTTCAAACTGATGTAGACTCTTGGGATCTATACTTTGATGGAGCATCAAACCTAAGAGGATTTGGGATAGGAGTGTTGCTCATTTCTCCCGAAGGTGAGCATACACCGATCGCCAAAACTCGACTTCGAGGTGACAAACAACGCTGCAGAGTATGAAGCTTGTCTCATTGGACTACAAGCGGCAGTAAGCTTAGGTATCAAAAACCTACGAGTGCATGGGGATTCGTCACTAATCATCAACCAAGTTACGGGATCCTGGAAAATCCGAAGTGAAAGCCTTGCACCCTATCAGGCTAGGATAGACCAAGTGGCTCAATTCTTTGATCGTGTAACCTACTTACACCTACCTCGAGAGGAAAATCAATTTGCAGACGCTCTTGCGAAACTTGCATCTTTGATAAACATGCCAGATTACATGATGGAAATGCCTTTGTGTATCGAACGACGGTCGGAGCCAGCGTATGTCCATCAAATTACCGATGAGGAAGAAATCGCACAAGAACCTTGGTTCCAAGCAATCCTAAACTTCAAGCTTAACGGTACCTATCCGCCGAAATGGACAAAAGGGGACAACGAGCTATACGCCATCGGCTTCCCAATACATCCTGATGCAAGGAGAATTGTACAAAAGAACACCTCTTGGTGTAGTCCTACGTTGCCTTGATCATTCACAGGCACGAAAAGTAATGGAAGAAGTCCACGACGGAGAATGCGGTCCTCACATGAGCGGGCCTATGATGGCAAAGAAAATCACACGTCTAGGGTACTATTGGACCACAATGGAATCCGATTGCATCAAATATGTGAGGCATTGCCACAATCGTCAAATCTTCGAAACGTGCAACACGTCCCTCCTTCGTTGCTCTATACAATGACATCTCCTTGGCCATTCTCCGCATGGGGAATTGATATAATTGGGAAAATAACCCCAAATAGGAACAGAGGTCACTGTTTCATCCTAGTAGCGATTGACTACTTCACCAAGTGGGTAGAAGCGGCTTCCTACACCGCTCTTACAACTAAAAATGTGGCAAAGTTCATACAAAACAACATCATCTGTCGATATGGTTGCCCGCATGAGATCATTAGCGATAATGGGTCCCACTTCCAAGCCGAAACCGAACAATTGCTAGCCAAGTACAAGATCGAGCATCACCACTCATCGCCCTATAGACCACGTACTAACGGCGCGCGGTAGAGGCGCAACAAAAAATGTCGTCACGATCCTCAAGAAAATGACCGACAATTATAGAGATTGGCCAAGCAAAATACCCTTCGCTTTGTGGGGGTATCGTACATCGCCAGACGCCCACCGGGCTACTCCTTTCTATTTGACCTACGGCATGGAAGCCGTACAGCCAGTTGAGCTAGAAATACCATCCTTGCGTATTCTACTAGAAAGTCAAATCCCGGAAGCCGATTGGAAAAGGGATAGATACGAAGAACTCATCCTCTTGGATGAGCGTAGGCTACGTGCCTTACATAATGTCCAAACATATCAAGCACGTATCAAACGAGCTTTCAACAAAAGAGTTAGGCCAAGAAACATCAAAGAAGGAGATTTAGTTCTCAAATCGGTTAGAGCTCTTTTACCCGTCGACCCGAGGGGGAAATTCAAACCTAATTGGGCAGGACCATATCTAGTCAAATCCATACTCCCGGGGGTGCGGTTAGAATCACGGACACTGGATGGAAATGAGTTTTCAAACCCCACAAATCTCGACCAATGAAACGGTACTATGCCTAGGATAGAATGAAACGCGCCTCGCGTAAACCTACGTGTCGCTCTTGCGGCGCTAAATAAACGGCCCCGGCCTATTTGAATGTCACTATGCTCTTGCATTTTGGCAAACTTGTCATCCTCATATCATTAAACAAACTGAATTCGCACCTCCAGAGTAAGTAAAGCTCATGCTTGTTTTCTATGTTCATTACAAGCTCTTGCTTCGAACAATTATTCTTTTACATTTACTCGAACTACGCGCAAGGGTTTGATTTCGCTTTCTTTAAGTGAATACGTAGGCAATCCTTCACCGGATTGAACCCGCCATTATATATAAAATAAATGTAAATAGAAGGACATTTGCACTGCATTTGAAATTCGACAAGAATAATTAAAGAAAATGCCAACGGTTTCATAACCATTTAACCTCTTTTATTTCATTCAATTTCTAATGATGATAGTACGACAAATAATAAAAATAGATAGGCTAGGATTCTAAAAATCCCTCCTTTTTATTACAACAATAATAATAATAATCAAATAATAATAACTAGGACTTGGGCTATTCCTCCATCTTTCCCTTGCCCTTGTCGTTCTTGTCATATTTCTTGTCACGACTTCGAGCCGGCGCTCTTGCACCACTTCGACCTAATCACCAACGGTCTTTCTCGAGGCCCGACTCTCCCGTTCTTGTCAACCACCATCTCTCGGGCGGAGTAGTCTTTGATTTCTTCGAAGGATGAATGACTTGAAAGCCGGCTTCTTCTTCTCCTTCGGTCAGATGCTTCTCTTTCTCTTTCTCTCCCTCGCGCACCTTGTAATCAACGGGCTCGCGCTTCCTCGCCTCTTTCGCGCTCTTCCGAAGTTGCGGCCTTCCTCCACCTCAGATAAGAGTCCGACACCCACAAAGCATTGGAGGAGAAGCTCAGGAACCACATGTTTCTCTGGGCCCATTTCATAGCCCACTCTCTTCGGCTCTCGGTAGTCAACGCCATAGCAGTCTGCGGGACGGTGTCAAGCCTAGGGATCATCTGCTTCAACCCAACTTGCCTCATCAATCTCTCAGGGAAGATGCACACCATAAACTCCAATCCAGGGATGCGCACGGACCTAGTGGGATCTAAAGAAGACACCCCAGTGACAGACTTGAGGTGCCACCATGGTACGACCCACCTGATCAAAGGGCCGTCATCGCCTTTAGCTTGTTCTTCCAATAGTCGCAGACCGGTGAAGTCCACCATGTACACCAGTGTCCTCATCGCAATCATACGGGCATGATAGGAAAGTGCATGAACTGGGGGCTCAAGCAATCGGAGCCGTTCCATGAGCCAAACCTACCAAGACAGGTATTAGACACAAAAAAAAAAAAAAAAAAAAAAACGAAAAAAAAAAAAAAAAAAAAAAAAAAAAAAAAAAAAAAAAAAAAAAAAAAAAAAAAAAAAAAAAAAAAAAAAAAAGAGAAGAAGGTGTCTTTTACCTGTAGGATGACGGGACTCCCCAAAAATGGAAGATCGCGGTTGGATTTCCTATTATCCAAGCCCAAGATAATCTCCCCTAAGCATAGACAAGCTGGGCTCCTGCGCAGCTCCATTTGCTCAATAAGACCCAATAGGCGAGGATCGCCTCTCAAGTCCTCATCAACATGTCCCTGAAAGACGTACACATGCAACAAACAGAAGCCAAATGCTCTCCTTCTAGCAACATAAGAGACAAGAGGGTCGGTCCTGTTGATGAATCGGTCTATAAAATCCAACATCCGCACACCTTTCAAGTAACAAGACGATCTACCTCGAGTCTAGTCAGCCCAAGCAAATCTCTAAACTTGCTCTTATACCCTTGAGCAAGAGAAGGGATGGCGGTAGGTGTTCGTGGTCCCACCCGCCAATAGCAGAATTTCCTCCGAAAAGGACAAATATCACCTCCTGGAAAGGCAAATACATGATAATTTGGATCCCAATAATCAAGGCAAGCATCCAAGAACGGTTTCACCACCTTGATGAGTTTCAAACTCAATAAAGGCCCAAGATTATAAGCACCCATGTCGTGCTTTTCCGTGTTCGAAAACTCGTTAGTCCATTCCTTCAAGCGAGCCTCCAAGGTATTCATGATGATAATTTTCTCTTGAAAATTTATTTTAGGAGTTTTAGGAGAAGCGACGAAGAAAAGACGGAAGAATTATATGATTCAAAGCTTCGGCAGCGCTTCCATTTATACTTATTTGCTGTTTCCAAAATCCGTCAGAACAAACCCCTCTGGGAACAGGCGCGGCACCTGCTGCGCCTCTTCAAAGGGACGCAGCTCATGCTGCGCCTCTTCCCCAGGCTCACTCCTGTGATTTCCGCGTTTGGATCTTTCCTAATTCTATAACACGCGTGATTTCCTATTCCTATGGGATTTTATTTTGGCTAAACTACGGAAGTTTACCATGTTTCGGGATTTCCTAATTCCACGGGCACGCATTTCGAGGCGACATTGACATTTTCGGCATTTTATCACATTTGTGCATTTAATTGTCCATTTAATTCTTTTTCAAACTTTTATATATTTATTTCATTTTCTTAATTTCTATTTTTACATTTCCTAACTTAAATTTCTATTTTTCTTTTTTTCCGGGGGTAACCCTCCCTACCGTCCGGTCATTTCCTATTCATTTCCTAAAAAAATTTTTGCATTTTTGCGTTTCCTTTGAGTCTCTTTATGCGCTAATTTAAGGCCTTATATGTATATAAAATGTATGAATCGCGTGATTTTCGGCAAAGATAACGGCATAAACCGTTATCTACCAAACCTCGTTCAAAGAACTAACTGCAGTACAAACAAACAACCCAAAGAAAAAAGGCACTCGTG
The DNA here is from genome assembly GCF_048544455.1 of Silene latifolia. NCBI lineage: Eukaryota > Viridiplantae > Streptophyta > Magnoliopsida > Caryophyllales > Caryophyllaceae > Silene > Silene latifolia. The sequence goes on along the minus strand of NC_133529.1, from coordinate 45,690,251 downwards.
CCATCATATATACAACAAAAAGCAAATATACAAGCAAACTGGGGGCTCGCGCCCCGAACAAGTCCAGATGCACAAGCAAACTGGGGGCTTGCGCCCCGACCAATTCCAAAATCCAAGAAAACTGGGGGCTTGCGCCCCGAACCGAGTCCAAAAAATGTTTCAAAATCAAATGTACAAATCTACAAAACTACACGTACTCTGCTGGGCACCCTCCAACTCAAGAACTCTCGCCATCGTAGCGGCGATCTCGGCATCCCGAAACTCGAGCTCCCTCGACAAGCGAGCCGTCTCCTCCCGAGCCTGGGCCAACTCTCGTCCTGACTCGCGGTCACCCTGCAAACAACAACGAATTGGCTCGTGTCAATCAACTCAATTGGAAAACCCAAAAATCAAAAAAAGAAGATCGAAAAATGGATATAAAGGTTCATACCTGACGACCTCGACCGCCGACGAGTGCCTCAATGGCCGTAGCTCGTAGCCGGTTGGCCACCCTCCATAGTGCCACGAACCGGGATGGCGCGACCGCATTTCAAAAGGAAACTCTCAAAGAAATTAAACAAATTCACCAAACGTGTTCTTACACGAAAACCATGCAAAATGGGAACTCACCCTCCGAATCGATGCTCGCCATCATCTAGGCCAAGATCCGTCACAGCCTACGTCAAAATCACGCAGCTCGGAGATCGTCGTCCTCCCGAGCGTCGGTGTACTCGAGGGTCTCGGGTACTCGGGGCTCGATGCCCGCCGCCTCAACCTCCCGAAAGACGAATAGCTCTCATCAATCGACGACCTTTCGTCGCAAGTCTCGGAAATCAAATCAACGAGAAAAACAAAGGATACTCACCACTACCGGCCAATACGCCAACCTCCCGTAAAGGAACGCCGAGTAATCCTCGTCAGGGAGAAGAAGGTCGTCGCCACTGGCACCGGCCAGGTCCGCCTCCCTCTCAGCCTCAGAAGGCTCCCTAAACATCGTCCTAGGAGGATCGACGGGAACCGTCAACGCGCCCGAGCACCGACGAGCTAACCGCCGCCCAAATACCATACAGGACCCATCGACGTCCACAACAGCAGCCGACTCGAACTCCTAGGACGAAGGGTCTCAGCAACAAAGGGAGGCGCTCCAGCGTACTCCGCCCAAGGTCTGGGCACCCACTGTGGCAATACGAAGACAAAGGTCATTCCTATGATCAATTGAAAACAAAATATGAGAAGATGTGAATGAATACAAATGGGATACTCACGCTGCTCAGCTGAAGGGCGTTCACATCCCGCCGGTAGACGTTGTGAGAAGAACGCTTGCTCTTCGTCCGGCACATGACCCAATCCCTCACCACGGGATAGGCCCTCTCCAACGGCTCCGTCCTCTTGGGCGCGAGGCCCGGAAAGTAGGAGTACACCCACGCCTGTAAAGCAAAATGGTCAATAACGATCTTTGAGGAAAGAAAGGAATTTACGTTGATCTAAAGGAAGGTTCATACCTCCAACAAGAGTCCAGTCCGACAGTCACGGAGAAGTCCCCTTCTCCATCGCTCTGGGGCGAACCATGGCCCTCATAAAGCGGATGAGGACCGCAAAACCAAGCAAAGACCCAGTCCCCAACGCCCTAAGGAACTCAGGTCAGAAAGAAAGGGAAGAAGCTTCGTCGACAGCCTCTCACCCTTGTCTCCGAGATAAATCGAAGACAAGAACCACCAGAGCCACAAGCGAGCCCTCTCGCTCACCACAGACAAGGAGGAGGAATCGTCTCCCTCCCATCGATCACCACCGATGCCGGGGTCTTCCCGCGCAAGTAATCTCGAACATAGGTACTGGTACCAAACCCGCACTGCGACAGCCTTTCGGCGACAAGTTCCAGCCAATCAACCTCCTCGCCTCGGCCGAGTCCGCCCTCATGCCAGCCTCCGCCACACCATCTCCTCGATCCCGCACCTGCACTGAAATCATGCCGTAGTCCTCCAAGGTGACTCCCACCTCACCAAAAGGCAGGTGAAATGTGGAAGTCGTATCCCAGAATCGATCCAAGAAAGCGCGGACCAGGCTAAGGTTGGCCCGCAACTTCCTCTTCACGATATCCCTCCAAACCCGGACCAGGACCAAACGCTCCACGCCGATCATGGCCCTCTCCTCCTCCGACAGCCGCTCGTAGTGCTCCATCGCCGTCGTGTACCCCGAGAACGACCGGATATTCCCGGCCTCCTATTAAAATTTGAAACAAAGCTATCTTTAATTTTGAAATAAATTTAAAAGAGATTTGAACAAAAATGGAAAAGGATAGGTAATGAGTTAGGGAATTCCTATTTACCAAGCTCTTCACCGTCCCGTAGGACAAGTGACCCTCTCGCAGCCCACACAAGGTGCCTACTCTCCCGTGTCTCACCACGCAGAGCACCTCTCACCGGCGACCCCTCGTCCGAGGTGGGCCCGTCTCGGAATCTCTTCCTCGTCGCCAGCCTCCTCCTCGGGGACCTCCTCTCCAGCAGCCATCACCGCGGCGGTGAAGGCCTGCTCTAAAGCCTCCTCAACAACAACAGCGCGTCTACGTCCATAGGATCTTTCCTGTAAGTAGAAGCATCGTCGCCTGCAACGATTAAAGCAAATCCAGGCCGCGTCACATGACGACAAGCCCTTGTTAAGTAGTTTTCGAGCCTTCAAGGCCCGAGAATCGCCCCTTTCCGGCCATCCTTGGCCATGTTCCCGCCAATTCAATCACTCATGTGATGAATAGGGTCAAGTCAAGCCCAAGTCAAAGCCTAGTTCCGAGTTCGAGTCGAAAATTCGGCAGCATTTCGCTATAATGGCGGTTATGCCCTAAAAAGTGTCCTGCAAAAGTTGTCACAAGCCAAACTTCCGAGATGACAGGAAGTTTACCCATCATCCAAGGGTCCTTACTATCAAATTTCAGCACAAATGGGCAATCCTAAGGCCATTTTCGAAGCAATTTTCGATCTAGCTGTGAAACCGTCTCAAAATTCGCTCAAGGGCTCAAAACTTGATGAAAATTCGAAGTAAATACATGGTTATGTTCCTAACATTGCCTACTACTCATTTCTAGCATCAATTTGGCATGGAAAATTCATTTGGGGGAAAAGCCCCAAATTTTCGATCATTTGGGTCGAAAACCCTAATGTTTGCAGCTCAAAATTCGACAAATATGGAAGATTAATGCAAGATTAAAGCACATACCTCGATTAGTCATATTTTAAGCAAGCTTTTGAATCCAACCTTGATAAAAATGGTGAAGATTTGAGAGAGAAATTGAAGGATTTGTGTTTCGAAATAATGAATTGAAACCCTTCTGATTTCGCGTTTTTACGCAGGAATTGCCAAATTGGGGAAAGGACGCAGCAGGCGCTGCGCCTCTTCCAAGAGACGCAGCTCTTGCTGCGCCTCTTCCTTTGTTTCCCTCCTGATGGATTTTCGAAAATTCGTTATGAGTTCGTTATTTGTGGGCCCATCTTTGGTGCGCCTCTTCCTCGATGACATTTTTATCATTTTGGTCCGTTTCGACGATTTCTTCGTTCCGCCCGCATCTTATCCAAATAGCGACAATATTTCGCAAAGATCGTCCAAATTCATTTTATCCCTCGCAGCAGATTTTTGCGATTGCTCTTTTTATCCCAAATAGCAGAGTATTTTTGCAAAGCACCGCTCGCTCAAGACCTTCTCTTTCGACGATCAAGATGTTCCTAATCGTCGATATATGACCCAACGAGAGTTCGCTTGAGACCGACGCAAGCAGATTCAACTTCAAGTTTTGCCTGAGTTCGCTTGAGACCAACGCAAGCGGATTCCCCACAGCAGTTTCTACCGACGTCCTGCTGCTTTCAAATGTTTCTTGTTTCCCCGCGGAGTTCGACAGGGTGTCGCTCTCCAGAAGTTCCTACACTCAAACCTTAGGTCGAAACTTATATTTGGCCTCCTTCCCGTCAATGCTTTCCTTTAGGGTCCCACACCCTAGCACCCATCCTTATTTAAACTTTAGGTCTTACCCTTAGCTCCTATGCACCTCCGAAAGCATCTCGAGAAAGAAGTCTCAGGTATGATCTCTTCTTATGGCTGGCGAGCCTCCTTACGTAGTCTAATGGACTTTAAACGACCCTCCCGATAGTCGACGACTCTAAAATGTTCCCGACGACAGTCCTTGGTTCGACCCCTTGAGCGCCTCGCGCGTCGCCATAGTCGTCAAAAGTTGTAATCTTCGATTGACTGATGGCTATACTTTGACTTTCGCCTTGTCCAAGCCTCGCCAAAGTGGGGGCTCAGACACCTCGTTTACGCACCCCTCGCAAACCACCCAGTGATGATTGGGCCGCATGTTTGATTCACGGAACGATTAGTGACAGTTCGTAAGATTATCGTCAAGTGATTGCTCAAATATTAATGTCAACCTCTTAATTGTCATCTACGTGCCGATATGGTCGTTTTGGCAGTAATTAGAGTACATTCGAGTCCGGTCAAAAACCGTCTCCATTTTCTCGATAGTTTGTTAAATCCCGAGTCGAATGTTCGAATGTTCCTGATATTTCTATTTCCATATTCATCAAATTTTATCTTTTGGCAAATAATATCCCGTAATATTCAAAAGATAATCAAATAAATCCGTCCTACCATAACTTAAACGCGGAGATTCTTTCTTCAGCAGGAGGAAAACCTCCTGGGAATAGACGCAGCAGGTGCTGCGCCTCTTCCAAGAGACGCAGTGGCTGCTGCGCCTCTTCCCAGGCCCTTCTTTGCATGATTTACGTATCTTTTTCATATCTTTCCGAGATTCACTTCCAAAGAGTCTCCGAAACCCTATTCCTTCACGTGATTAGTATAAATAGGAGCTTTCGTTCCTCATATTTCTCACGCGAGTGTCCGCCCTTCTCTTCTCCCTTTGCATTCTAGACTTTGTTCTTACTAATTGGCGCCTACGTGCTTGGACTTCCGACCACGTAAGCTCGGATCTTTCCGGGTACCAGCCTCTCCGTTGCATGACCGACCAATTTGACCAACTACACATAATCAACTTAATTAATTAATCGTTTTCCTCTTACGAGGGCACTTTCTTTGCATTCGCGTCGAGCATTCACTAATCGATCTTCTTAGTTCTTCTCGTTCCGTCAACATGTAAGTCTGAGGGTGTATAATTCCTTTTGTTTATTGTATTTTAATTATTGTATAACAATTGTAAGGTTTATGTCGAGAATACCATTAAAACCGATTTCTAAAACCGTCTTTAAAACCTGTTTTGCGGATTTCCATGAAGACAGATGATCCGAGAAAAGACGCAGAATCGCCGCGCCTCTTCAAAGGAGCGCAAGACTCGCCGCGCCTCTTTGTGAGGCTGCCGCAGTTCCTGCTTCTTTTCTTCTTCCTCCGTCCTCTGTAATTCGTATCAAAATTGTTTATTTTCTTTTGTTCGTCTGTTAATTCTTCATCATTAATAATTCATATGTATATTATTCATTCATAATTAACATGTTTAATTCATCATTCATCCGACTTAAATCCTAGATAATCAATATTTATGGGTTTTCGTCATTAATATTCAAACCCGGATTTTAGAAGTTCGATCCGTTCATATTGAGTTTCTGGAATTCGTCGTTGATAAATTTGCATCTGTTTATTTATTGTTCATCACTAATTCATCATCAATTCATCATGTTTAGTTAGTTAATTCGTTCGTTAGTTTAATCATTCATTAACATCGACCCTTCACATGTTTAATCCGTCTTTGATTCCGTCTCAATCATGTTTTGCTATTTTATGACCTCAATCATATGTAAATAATCTGTAAATCACTTTCATCCGACTAAATAATATCGATCAATCCGTTAAATTCACCGATTAACGTTAACAATTGTGCTTCCGCTTCACGGCTAAGAGTTCGTCCTTGGAAGACGCAAGAATCGCTGCGCGCTCTTCCAAAGGGCGCGATGTCTCTTTGCGCTTGTTCCAGGGACGACTTCTGTCCCTGAACTCCTTTTCTGCCTTGACCTAGATTAATTAGTTTACGTATCAATTAATTAATATTCGTAATATCGCTAATTCCTGTTCGTTAATTTGTTATTTTATTCTTTTATTCATTTTCTCAAATTATCCGTTTTATTGGTATTTTCGACATAAATCGCCTAATCCGTTGTAATTAATGTAATTCTTTTTATTGTAGTTATATTTATTTATTGTATTCCTTTCATTCATCATTTGTATGTTTTCACACGTAAATGAACTTTAAATTCCTACTTCGACCCTAATTGTTTGCCTAATTACTTGTTCACCGACTTAGCTAATTTCACATGTTAGGATTAATCTAATGGATGTTGCATTGCATGCATACAGCCGACGATATATCGAGTATAAATAACTTCCCTAATCATTAGTAGAGGCCGCTATCGAGGCGGGCGGGATTAGGTGTTCGATCAAAAGAGCTTCCTAATACGTACCCTCACCCCTTACTCCAGATCTCCGTGAGCACCCGTGTTCATTGGCATCCACGAGAGTCATTCTAGACATAGAATGCTAAGGGTAACGATTGCTTAGTGTTCATGTCACTACTTTATGTCTTGACATGACATGAGGTATTCGAACGGTTCCAATTTCCCATAAAAATTGGTGGCGACTCCTTACAAAATGCAAACGCTTGTTTTCGAGCACCCCTTCGCTCCCGAGCGCCCCCGTGGGCGGCCCGCTGTCCACACACCGTCGGATTATCCTTATCATTCTAATGGTAGGATTTGGGTTTTTCTGGACACTAGAAGGGTCGCTCTGATTTCTTCTTATGGCCATGATCAACTAGTTCACTTGGAAGTGCTTCATCATATTTCTAATAAAGTGATCTATGTCACATTCATCTATGGAAGTAATGATGCTGGTCATAGGGAGAGTTTATGGAATGAACTTACTGGATTAAAGGCTAAGGTTACTAACTGGATTTTGATGGGAGACTGGAATATTGTAAGAGACATGGAAGAGAGAATTGGGCCTAACCCTCCATCTGTTACTGAAATGTTGGCTTTTAATCAATCTTTACTTGACTGCCAATTAGAGGATCTACATAGTTTTGGATGTGAATATACTTGGACAAACAAACAAGAGAATGTCACTAGAATTTGGTCTAGACTGGGTAGAGTGGTTGCTAATTCTCTATGGTTGATCTAGTTTCCTAATACTCAGGTGAATGTCTTGACATCTGGGATTTCTGATCATTCACCTTTGCTGGTCACTCTTCAGGATCATTATCAGCATAAAAGAAGATTCAGTTACCTTAATTGCTGGGAGGAGCATAAGGACTATGGTCATGTTGTACAGCAGGCTTGGGATACTCCTGTTCAAGGAGATGCAATATATGTGCTATTTTCTAAATTAAGAAATGTGAAGTCGAAACTTATCAACTTACACAAATGCTCCTTTTCCGGGATTTCGAGAAAGTTAAAGTTGCCTATCATCGATTCTGAAGAATGTCACTTAGCCTCCAAACTAAGCCCATGGACCCTTCTCTATTGGAACTTGAAAAACTCTCCTGCACTTAACTAGCTCTCAAAAAGCTGAAAAAGTTCTCTCCTTCAGAGAGCTAAAATCCAGGATATAAAATTCAATGATGCTCCCACCAGTCATTATTTTGCCCGCATTGCAGCTAGGAAGCATCAATGCATTATTGGAAGAATCAGAGATAGAAATGGAGTTGATAAAGAGGGTCTACCTGAGGTTAACCAAGCCTTCATAGATTACTACCAGTGGCTTTTGGGTCAGAAAACCCCTGTGGACACTACTCTAATGGCATCTTTGGATGGGCCCAAAGTTCCAGATTCTAGTTGGATGGAGCTTTGCAGGGAGGTTGAGGAAAAAGAAATACAGACTGCTCTCTTCTCTATTGCTTCTAATAAAAGTCCAGGGCAAGATGGTTTTTCTGCTCAATTCTTCAAAACTTCTTGGAATATTGTGAAACATGAGTTCTGTGATGCTATCAAAAGTTTTTTCAAAACTGGGAAAATGTCTAAGCAAGCCAATACTACCTTACTTGCCTTGATTCCAAAGAAGCCTGTTGTCTCTACTGTTCTGGATTATAGGCCAATTGCATGCTGCACTGTCTTCTATAAGACAGTTAGCAAGATTTTATGTTCTAGACTTAAGCCACTCTTACCTGTCATTGTTGGACAAGAACAAGGAGCATTTGTTGCTGGGAGGAGCATATTTGAAAGCATAATGCTTACTCAATCTTTGGTGAAGGGATATGGACAGCAAGGGCTTTCTCCTCGATGTTTAATCAAAGTCGACATCAGGAAGGCCTTTGACTCCCTTCAATGGGACTTTATAGGCAAGATGCTGCAGTATTTCAATTTCCCTGAGAAATTTCAGAGGTGGATTATGGGGAGCATCACTTCTACATGGTTTAGTTTGAAAATAAATGGTGATCACATTGGTTTTTTCAAGGGAGATAGTGGCTTAAGACAGGGAGACCCTTTGTCCCCTTTCCTTTTTGTTATGAGTATGGAAATCCTCTCTAGGATTTTAAGGGGCATTCATCAACAGTCTCAAGTTTCCTACCATCCTAAATGTGGGAAATTGGGGCTCAATCATTTAATTTTTGCTGATGACCCGATGCTATTTGTTAGGGGAGACACTCCATCTGTTCAAGCTATCACCTCCTCACTGGATTCTTTTGCTTTACTGTCTGGTCTGCATGCTAATCCAGAAAAAACTAACATTTACATGGCTAGCATAAGAGATAATATCAAACAGGAAATCTTAACTGTCACTGGTTATACTGAAGGTTTCTTCCCTTTCAGATATTTGGGTGTGCCCTTGAATGCTGGTAAGCTTAATAAGACCATGTTTGCAGACCTTATTGCAAAAGTTCAGAAAGTGTTGAATCACTGGTCTACCTATAAGCTTTCTTATGCTGGGAAAGTTAGCCTGATAAATTCTGTCATTTTTGGATTGGAACAATATTGGTGCTCTACCTTATTGATTCCTAAGGGTGTGCTCAAGCTCATTACAAAATTCTGCAGGAGATTTTTATGGGATTCAGAGGACAGTCATAGGAAATTGATTATGAAGAGCTGGGATTCTTGTTGTGCTCCTTATACTGAAGGAGGTTTTAATATTAAAGAAATTTTAGCCTGGAACAAATGCATCATATGTAAGTGGATTTGGAGAATTACTCAACATTCAGATAACATTTGGACTAACTGGAATTATGCTTATAACATTATGGTGATTTTTGGACTCTTCAGAAGAAAAGTACTCACTCTGAGAGTTGGAGGAGTATTTTGCTGGTTAGAGATGAGTCACCGAGCATGGGGGCAATGGACCACCAAACGTTTATCGTCTCTGGCTGTGTCAAGAAGGGTTGCATTCAGCTATCCTTACTTTATGATAAGTTCCGCAGGAAAGGTCATCCAATCAGTTGGGGGGCAGCAGTCTGGCACCAAGCTGTTCTGCCTAAGCACAGTGTATTTCTTATGCTTGCTATGCAACAGAAACTGGCTACTATTGATAAATTGAACCACATGGGGATCTCACTGGTTAACAGGTGTGTTCTATGCAAAGCTGACAATGAAACGCATAAACACCTGTTCTTTCAAAGCAGCATTTTTTCTGATGCTATATGGCATCAAGTTTTGCATTGGTTAAGAATGCAGCACAGGACGTCTAAACTGAGTAAAGAGATGCACTGGATAGCGGGTAAGAAAGTCAGGAAGCATTGGAAGGCTCAATGGTTTTCTAGCTGTTTGGGGGCAACAGTTTATAGTCTATGGGAGGAACGAAATCTCAGAATTTTTCAGGGGTTAGAACATGATATTGAGTATGTTGTCAAACGCATACAATATTTTGTTAGCATACGATTATTGTCTGTAAATTCTCCCTCAAAAGAAGGGGAGATTATAGGGTCTTTAAATGCTTGATTAGGTTCTCTATTGGTTCTCTTTTGTAAGATTGGCCTCCTTTTTTTCCCTATATGGAAGAATACATGGCTTGCTATTCTTGCAAAAAAAAAAAATCACCGTCGGATACTTGTCAACGGAAGGAACAAGTGGCTCCTCACTAGATTGTCCTTGCTCGATCATGGTGTTGGCACAGGTTCTCTTATTGGGAGGTGCTCTTGGCTTCAGCATGGTGTAGGAATACAAGTTCAACAAGTATCTAGCCGGATTTTAAACCATATCAAGAGAAATTTTCAGTTTGTTCACTTTTAAGACGAAGTTTAAGACGGGTTTTTTTTTCCAATCAAAAGGCGTAAGATTTACACTTGGTATAGTTTTGCTAGTATCATTTGAACTCTTCTTAGCATCCTATCAAGAATCTAAGTGACCAAAATCGAAATTTAGGGGCAAAACCCTAGAACTTTTCTGTATAAAAATCAGAAAGTTTGGGCATAGAAACCGTCTTTTTCATACATAAATCTATTAATGGGGGTAAGTACAACCAAATAACAACATACAATCATGAGTCTTTGAATTAAGAGAGTAAAACTTTTAAGATTTGGGGCAACTTACACAACTGATTTGATTAATGCAAGAAGTTTTGAAAGATACATTACCTTAAGTCGGAAATCGATTGGAAAGAGTGAAGGCAAAAGAGCAAATCCGAGAGTAAGTAGCACAAATCACCAAAGTTTCTGACACCCCGCGTTAAAGCGGAAAATATAACTAGAAAATTGCAATGGAAATCATGGATTTTTAAAACTTTTTAAAGTTTAACACGCAGGTTCACTATACATAACAAAACGAGTGCAACGATAAGCAAATTTAAGTTATTACAACCAAGTCTAGGACATAAGGGGGAAAATATGTCCAACGAATAACAAGTCTAAAAGATGAGTCTAAGCATAAAGATAGACAAAAATCCAACGGTTAAGGTACTCGCTAGCTCACACATGTCTTCACCCCATAAATGCACTAACTAATACATGTCATTCATGAAACATGACAGCCACAGTCAGTGGGGAGTAACTCAAGGTTCTCCGAGCCACATTATATCAAAATAAACATAACAAAGAACTCAAATAAGGCATGGCATAATAAATACGGGATACAATTCACTTGAACAAATAAGCATGGGATAATTTATGTTAGACTAACAAGAGAAAGCAAGATATAATAGCAAATGAGCATGTCGTAGGCATATTTAAATAAGTGAAGTAAAGGAAAGAACATAGATACGCTTAGTTAATCACAAGCACGAATTCCAATGAAATGTGACATATGCGACTATCCAAATTAGACAAAACTAGTACTTAAGTCATGTGAGATAGATAAACGAATAGTCAATCATCGCAATACATATAGTTGAAAACCATAGCCATTAATTTGGAAATCTTATAACAAACATTGCACGGAACGTGGCTATTAACGTCACATGTGCACTCATGGCTTGCATCTCACCATAAGAACGGATGAGAGCATCAATCCCGGCGATCATATCGCAACTAGAAGGCTTGCATCTGTGGACATGGTCCACCTACACGCCAAGCCAATATGTGGTGTATAGAGGTCGGAAAGCCACGCTCGGCGGCGTAGAAATGCTTTCGACCGGATCGCCTTAGACTGGTCGATTTCGTCTCGGTGTAGGTCTCGAAACGATGCAGAGATGTTCGGAGTTGCCACCAAACAATTATTGGATGCCTGAAAACCGTTCAAATTAACTTTATACCTCAGTCAATCAAGACAAAAATCGGTGCTTGACATAGGTACTAAAGATAAGGAATCGTCTCTCATTAGCATCTTATCGCTAGAATGAGTCTCGTTCGCCCTGGATAAGGTCGTCCACTATCCAAAGTTTATGAGTAAGAGGTGTGGGTACGTAATGGGAAGCCCTTTAATCGGACAATCAATCCCGCCCGCGGTAGCAGCCTCTACTGATCGATCTTGGTTGGTTAAGTGCAAAAGTTGATAAAACGGTATAAATGCATGAATGCGCATCCAAATATCAAGTAATTGAAGAGCACCTTGCCTCTCTTGAAACAGGCTAAGGTCCCCAACATCCTCTTCGGGCTAGGCTATAACCCTACCAATGAAGACATCCAGGAGATGAACCTCATAATACGGAACCGCAAAAAGCACGGAGTCATCCTCCATCCCTATCATTTAACTCTCAATGGATACTTCATCCCCGAGGGAGAATCTCAGCTCTACCACACCTTTCCTGAGCCGATCTATGATTCCGTGGCCAAGGTAAAACACCCGGGTGTAGAAGTCTCTCAAGACTGCTACTTCATCCCCGACAACACCAAAGCTACATCGACCAAATCTGAGTCGACCTCATGCCTCGACGGACAAGCCGTCATCCTCCTCTTCGGATAAGACAACATCAAGCACCTCGGCTATGAGGACATCATCAACATTGCTCTGAAGGACAACCAGTCGATCCCACCGCCTTAATCTTTGATACTGACCCAGAGAAAACTACACAAGGCTGGAGGAAAATTGTCAATGTAACACCCGCGAATTTCTCAATTTGACATTTATAATCTATTTAACCGTTCAATTACTTTATTTTATATTTTAAATTATATAATTTAATTAATTTCGCTTTAAACATAATTTTTATAAAGGTTATATATAGAGGCGTGATCTCGTGAGTTTGGTTCTTATGGTGAGTTGTGAGTTTGTGCACTTTAAAATCCCAGCCATTGGATAAGAGGAAATAAATGGCTGAGATTGAATGAACAAACCAAAGACAACTACCCATATAACCATACGATTACGATTAATTCAATTAAACTCACTCAACAGAAACACATATTCACTCGACGCACTCATCACTCATCACCCTCCCATCACTCACTGCTGCACCCTCCTCCACTCGGACGACCACCGTTCCTAGTCGAGGTCGACACCACTCCCTGTCTGTCCGTTTTCTCTCGAGATCACAGTGGCAGAGCGGTATAAAATGGATCTTCTTTCGAGATCACGGTGGTTATGTGGTGTTAATGACGGCGGCGAAGTAATTTTGGTTTTGAGGAAAGGAGAAAGAGCTGAAATTGCTGACATCACAAGCTTGCCGAAATTATCGGAATCAATCAAAATCAAAATCACACATTGAAAAATTGGGGATTTAGGGTTTGATTTCGGAGAAAATAGAGGATTGAGAAAGAAGGATAGGTGGATTTGGTATCAGGAAAATATTAATAGTTGGAATAAAATCCTGCTTAAAGCTTTTCGGAAATCTGCGTGGTGTTTGTTGTCGGATTGGTGAATTGTACCTACTTGGTGTTTGTTGGATTTTATTCGCGTCGGGGCGGGAGCGAGAATGAAGGTGAGTTCGTGGTGGTTAACTTGAGAAGGAGTTGAAAGGTAATGGAGGATTGGAGTCGTTTGCTTGCTGGTTATTGTCGGATTGAATTGATGATGACGAAGTCGGGTTCGGCGTCATGGTTGCTTTTCTCATGGACACAGAGAGATTGTATGTGAGGGAGCTTTTCTGCCAACTCAACCTAGAACACACGGCAAAATGAGGAATGTCGGTAATCATCTTAAAGCATTAATGTGAATTCTTTTACTTATAAGCATGGCATTCTCGAGACAATTTTTTGAAAAATCGTCAGTATTATGTAATTTATCAGGAACAGCGTAGAAGTCACGGACAAAAGGGAGGAGACTAAAGTCGTATGCAGTTGGTTTGTTTTGTTCATGTGATGTGTAATTCCGTGTGTCATTCAAGTTGGGTTAGTTTTTCCATATCTTGAGAAGAGTGTACAAGGAAGATAAAGGATAAATGGGAAAGTTTCCTCACCACACGACCCAAAGAACGCATCTTCAGTCCTCTAAGATGCATGAAGTCGGGTTCGGCATCATGGTTCCCTGAGATGTGCCTACGAAGTCGGGTTCGGCATCATGGTTCCCTGAGAAGTGAGATGTGACTACTGTCCTTTTGGATCTACAGCTTGTGGCTCTTCCCAACCAGGTGAGTAATCTTTTTTTGTCTCGGATTTAAGCAATGTTTTCTAATTTGACATGAACGCGCGCGGCTCTTTGTTGACTGTCTGATATAAAATGAAAATGCTGTCTTTCCATCTATTTATAATTGTATATACATCTGTCTAATGGAAGATAAAACCAGGATCGATAAAACAGAAGAGGCGCAGAAAGCTCCGAATTATACTGCTAGGTAATGTATCTAATTTCTCAAGATATGTCAATTTATTTCGATGCAGAGAAGATAATAAAAGTAATCTTGTCTCTAATGGGCTCTATTTCGATTGTCTTGCAGCTTGTTTCTCGGTAACAGGGGTGTGCATGCTCCTAATTGTACTCTGCTATGTCAAACGAAGGCGCTCATCAAAAGAAGGAGATGTTGATGTCGAGGCTTTCCGGATTAGTCGGCCCAATGTGGTTCGGATTACCGGATGGTTTAGACCAAAAAAAAAAAAAGAAATGGATTACTCGTCATTTCGACATCACCCAAAACATTGAATTCCAAGCATGGGATGGTAGTCATGTCTACCATTCTGGTGTGTTTTATTTTTTAGATAAGGTTGATACCGTAAATACTTTCGAATGGACCGATGATGAAGAAATTACATGGACAATTCACGAACAACCCCTGGCTCAAGCTCGTGAATCATGTAATAACACTACAATAACACGGAAAAAAAAGGAAAAAAATCAAAGTGACACCGGAATAACATCGCAATAACAATACCACCAGAATAACAGCAACAGCACAATAACACGTAGTAAATAAATCAAAGTAGTAAAAAAATCAAAGTGACATCGGATTAACATCACAATAACACGGGTAAAAAAATCAAAGTAGTAAAAAATCTAAGTGACACCGGAATAACATCACAATAACACCAGAATAACAATAACATCAGAATAACAGCACAATAACATGTGGTAGAAAAAAATAAAAATCAAAATCAAAATTATTAAAAAAAAATCAAAGTGACAACGGAATAATATCACAATAACAGCACAATAACATGCGGTAAAAAAAGTAAAAAGTCAAAGTAGTAAAAAAATTAAAGTGACACCGGAATAACATCACAATAACACCAGAATAACAGCACAATAACATGCGGTAAAAAAAGAGTAAAAAAATCAAAATAGTAAAAAAATCAAAGTGACACCGGAATAACATCACAATAACAACAGAATAACAGTACAATAACAGCACAATAACACGTGATAAAAAAAAGAAAAAAAAATCAAAGTCGTAAAAAAAATCAAAGTAACAGCAGAAAAACATCACAATAACAGCGGAATAACAATAACAGCACAATAACATGTGGTAAAAAAAAAAGAAAAAAAATCAAAGTCGTAAAAAAATCAAAGTAGTAAAAAAATCAAAGTGACACTGGAATAACATCACAATAACAGCAGAATAATAGTAGAATAACAGCACAATAAAACGCGGTTTAAAAAAAAAGAAAAAAAAAATCAAAGTCGTAAAAAAATCAAAGTAACAGCAGAATAACATCACAATAACAGCGGAATAACAATAACAGCACAATAACATGTGGTAAAAAAAGAGAAAAAAATCAAAGTCGTAAAAAAAAATCAAAGTAAAAAAAAAGCACAATAACAGCATAATAACACGAGGTAAAAAAAATAAGAGTAAAAAAAATTTCAAGGAAAAAAAAATCTGGTACAAAAAGAAAAAGAAAAAAAGGTAACATAATGAGAAAATTAGAGAAAAACATAAGAGAAAAAAAAATCAAAGTTGTAAAAAAAAGCATAATAACACGAGGTAAAAAAAAAGGAGATAAAAAAATTAAAGTAAAAAATAAAAGAGTGGCACTAGAAAAAAGAGAAAATAAGTAAATGACAATAATTTTATATGACAAGTTAAAAAGAGAAAACCTTTGTACCAATGGTTCAGAGGGTATGATGGTTATCGTATAAATTTTCACTTAAACAAATAAAGATAAGTCACACTATGCTTGCCAATATATTTTCACCTACAAGATAATAAAATTGTGCATGAGTTGTTGCATAGTGGAGTAATAGAATCCTTTTAATAAGAGTCAATATGAAAATGTGTGTTGATCCAATCTTTAATTAAGCCACAAGGTAACTCAAAAGAGCTTTTAATAAGGTTCTCCTTTCTGCTGTTACTCCTAAGTTACGTGGCGGAATAATGGATTGACTTATAATTGTTATTTTATGTACTGATAGTTAAAAAGGGTACAAATTATTTGATTAAATATTTTATACCTCAGCTCAATGAACATACTTCAACACTTAAACCGCTTTTAATCTTCCCTTGACTAATATTATCTATCCATTTTCTTATTAATTATATACTTTTCTTTAAAGCTACTGCATGAAACAAATTTTCTCCTGTAGTTTCCCATACTCTTCAAATCTTATTCCAACTATGAATACAAAATGTAAGAAACAAATCAATAAGTTTTCGTTAAAAAACAAATTATTTTTCCTTGATGCCAAAGAAAATGTAAGAGATATTTGTTTTATACAGTGGTGAAATGGCCAAACTTTTGGTACAACGGTTCTGAACCTGAGATATAAAGGTTCTGAACGTTTGGTACAATAGTTCTGAACTTGTGGTTCTCATGGTTCTCATGGGAAGAGAGTTCTCATAGGATCTCAACCCTATATATATATATATATATTAGTCGGATAATAATAGTGACGGTAATAAAAATAATAATTCCCGTCTTTAATTATAGTAGGTTTGAGACGTTTTTCGTCTAGCAAAAGACTGTCGCATTTCAATTGGGAATCTTAACTAAACTCGGACCAACCATATATCGACAACACATACCACTTATTCACCTCACACTCTACATTTATATAATAATAATAATAATAATAATAATAATAATAATAATAATAATAATAATAATAATAATAATAATAATATTAATAATATTAATAATAATAAATAATAATAATAATAATAATAATAATAATAATAATATTATTATTATTATTATTATTATTATTATTATTATTATTATTATTATTATTATTATTATTATTATTATTATTGTTGTTGTTGTTGTTGTTGTTGTTATACTACCCAATCCCCACCCCGTCACTTCCCCCTGCTTTTTCCCTTTCTCTTTCGTGGGATTGACGCAACAATAAAATAATAACAATAGTACTCAGCAACAACAAAAAAAACAATACCTTCGCCATTTTTACCAAGCTTCAACCCGAGATCCCGACTTTGTTTCTCAACCTTATTCCTTAATTCTTGCTCCATTCTCCTCCTTACTTCCCCCTTCATCTTTCTAGGTAAGAAAGCTTTTCTTTTGATTGAGTTTTCGAAAATGTCGTCTTAAAGACAACTCGGTTTTGGCCTTAAACAACTCGTTTTTCCCCCTTCTAGTTGAAGATCTTGAAGACCGGAGGGAGGCTCGTACTTTTTGACGTTTTCACTCGGAAATTTAAGAAGCTAAGGTAACGGTGATAGGTGGTTGTGGTCAGTCTTATAACGACTCGTTTCTGGGCTATTTTAGACGTGAAAGCAGAGGAATTTTGTACTGTTTGTGACGGAATTTAGGGTGGTGTGAATGGTGGTTGTGGTCAGTCGAATGATGGTCGTCTGGGGGGCTGCTCGCGGCCTGTTTTTGGACTGTTTTCTCACCGTTTGTGTAACGGTTTGGTGCGAGTGTAGGTAGTCTTTTCTAAGCAGTTTTGGGACTGTTTTAACGTGACTGAGTAGGGCGGTTATGGGCAGCCGTGAGAGGATGGTTGCGTGGGCTGTGTTGGCGGGTGTATGGTGACTGTCTTGGTGTGCATAGGTGGCTGCTTTGAGTCGTAATGTGGGTGTGATTGCAGTCTCAAATCATACTCATGAGTGTTGGAGTATGTGTCCTCAACAATAGTGCGATCACAATATTAAAACTCATGATAAGAATACATAAAGGGATGATTCATATTTATACGTCAACTGATTAACATTAATCAGTAATGATTGGTTGACTAGAGTTTGATATTACTGTCGTTTGACGGTGGTGATCAGTTGATCCCTTAAGGTCACACCTAAAGGACGATTCCCGTAATAGATAAATTGATTAATTGTATATTGATACAGATTAATTAATTCCTTAAAATTGAACAATTTACATATGTGAGTGAGAATATGAATCTTATTGTAATTCGATTAAATGAGATTCGTTTTAGTAATTAAAATATTACATTACTAAAATTTTGTTTATGAAACAATTAAATTAAGAATGATCGGTTAATTATAATTACAATGTGTTTTAGATTATATTAACTTGACCCATTTTATATACTTGTAATCATGAATTACTAGTCAATTGTTATATATAATTGTATTAATATATGTAATGATATTTAATTGTTAAATATGCATTAATATTATTAACAACATGTTACATGTCACATGTCGCACATTATATGACAAAATGACAATTGACAAAAATAAAATGGACTCCATTTTATCTCAGGGGTACCGGTTTTATGGTTTAATAAGGTGAGTTGGCTGATTGTTTTTATATATTGGTAAACACAATGATTAACATCGTAGCCTAGACTACACCCTATTACATATTGATAAGAACAACTCTAAAAAGCAAAGGGGCATGCATTGGCTCCCTTGCCACTCCCCTCCCACCGGTTTTCCCCCCTCCATACAAGAATAAGAATTGTTCTTATTCTCATTTTTTTTCAATCTTACATTTTATAATAAAATCTCTCTAACTTCTCTCATCTCTCTAAAAAATAAGTTTTAGAAAAATATTGTTCAAAATATTATATTTAGATTACTAAAGGTAGCAATAGAAATAATAATAAGATTAATTTTAAGGTTTCTAATTATCATATCTAGTTAATATATAATTAGATTTAAGGGGTAGTCTTGGTGCCATCAAGAGGAGGATCTCTACTATTGGGATTTTGGAGGATCATCCATTAATTTGTAGCTCAAGAACAAGTGAGTAGGAGTCCTTACTTGTGCCCTAAAAACCGATTTCAATATTGTAAGGAACATTTTTCTTACCTTTCTATTTATATAATGTTATACATGCACTAGATCATCATCTATTTTTTATGAGAAATCTAGATCAATAATTAAAGTGTTTAATTTGAGGGTTATAGAATCCTTTCAAGTGGTATCAAGAGCTTAGGTTGTTGCATGCATAATCGGTTTATAGTTTTTCCGAGTTAATTGTATAACATATAAAACTAGATTTTGCGATTTATTTTATATGGTCACGAAAATTTTTACATATTATATATTCTGGTCCTAAAATATTTTTAGGTCATTTTGATGATTTATGGTAATTTTTGGCTCATTTTAATGATTTTTAGTAATTTTATTACATTTTATAGATTAAAATGGTGTTTAAAATGCTAAAAATAGTTAGACTTTGTTTCTGGCCTTGAAAATTTTATATGACCTTACATGCATATTTTACTTATTGTATGTAAAATTTCGTATAAATTTGATTTATTTTGCATGATTAATAATTTTTATGAGTTAAAAATGACATAAATGGAGGTAAAATGGTTAAAATTAGTTAAACTTCGAAACATGCCATAAAATTTTAATATGTTGTCACATGCACATTTTACTCACTGTGTGTAAAATTTTAGATGAACTTGATTCATTTTGCATGATTTATGAATTTTTAGGTGTAAAAATGACATAAATAGTGACTAATTTAGCAAAAATAGCTAAAACGAATTACATGGCATGAGAAACTTATTTTAGGTTGAATTACTATCCCACATATCAGATAAAAAGTTGGAACATTGATTATATTAATTTTCATATGCTTTAGATGTTTTATTTGATAAAACCGATAAATAGCAACTATATTTTTCTCGAAATAAATTCGAAAAATTTTAACCTTGATTTTTGACATTATAAGTGTCATGGAATTTTTCCAGAGTGTTCAAAAATTTAAAATTTAAAATTTGAAATTATTGTAATTTAATTTGGATTTATTTCATAAAAAGTTATGATTTTAAGGTCTATAATGAGCATGAATGGTAAATCAAGTTGAATTATTGTCAAAAATTGAGTGATGAGTTATTTTTGAGTCCTAAACGGATAGAATAATTAACTTAGACTAAAATTAGATTTTAGTATTATTTTGTGATTTTAATAAGTTAAAAATCGCGAATAACCATAAAACCGGTTTATATTTACGATATAAGTTTAGATAGGGCGATTTGGCACATAGCTGTTGGAAAACATATTTTAAATATCACATATTATGGTTTAAAGTTTTAGTCATAAAAACTTAAGGATCTTATGCATGCAAAACAAATACAAGAGTAAGGAGAAAAACGGTTCCTTACATTTGATATTTCGGATATTTTGGGCACAAGTGAAGTCTCCTACCTCACTTG
This sequence comes from Silene latifolia, assembly GCF_048544455.1. Lineage (NCBI taxonomy): Eukaryota > Viridiplantae > Streptophyta > Magnoliopsida > Caryophyllales > Caryophyllaceae > Silene > Silene latifolia. The sequence continues at coordinate 45,669,969 of NC_133529.1, read as the reverse complement.
TTCTTGAGCTTTCAATATGTTAGGATGATCCTCCAAAGACTTCAAGTATAGAAGCCACTCCTCTTGATTGCACCCAAGATTATCCCTAATCTCTACTAAATAATATGTGCTAGATATTTGTTTAGTAATTTACCTTAAAATTGATTACTAATACTCATATATTACACTAATAATTTTAGTAATCTTTTATGAACAATTTGAATCAAAAATCTCATGTTTTGATGAAGAAGAAGATGAATAATGTAAGAGAGGAAAACTTTGCATGTGAATGAATAGTCATTAATCTAAGAGAACAAATTCTCTTCTAATTATGCATGTAAAAACCGGTGGGTGGGGGAAGCCTTTTAGGGGACCTATGCACATAAAACATCACAATTGTTCTATTCCATGTGATAGGTATGCATACCTATTAGACTAGGTAATCATATTGTTTATTTAGTCCCAATAAATAAACAACCCACTAACTCCTATCTCCACTATCATTTTCGGTCCATAAATAAAATGGACTACCATTTTATTTTGTCAATTTGTCATTTGTCACACAATATGTCACATGTAGTATTTTACATGTTATTAATTAATTTAATGCATATTTATCACATAAATATCATTTTTATAAATTAATTAAATTATATTCAACAAATTGACTAGTGATACTTGATCACATAAATAAAATGGGTCATTTAATTATAATTCACAACATCTTGTAATTATAATCAACCATTCATTCTTATCTCTATTGTTTCTCAAACAATAAACAATTTTAGTAATAAAGTATTTCAATTACTAAAATAAATCTTATTTCATCCCATTACAATAAGATATCAATATTCTCTCTCACAAATTGAATTGTTCAATTTTAAGGAATTGATTAACTTGCATTGTCATACAATTAATCAACTTAACAGATTAGGGCATCATCCTTTAGGTGTGACCTTAAGGGATCAACTGACCACCACCGTCCCACGACAGTAACGTCAAACTCTAGCAAGCCAATCGTTACCGATTAATGTTGATCAGTTGACTATAAAATGAATCATCCCTTACTTATTCTTAAAATGAGATTTAAACATGTGATCATCATGATCGACAATTGTGATCGCATTATTGTCGGGGACACTCCAACAATAGCTTGGCATGTTAGATACATATTAGAATGCTATATGTTTTATTGATGAATGTCATATTTCTTTTATATAATTTTGAATTATGTAATTTTATCTTAGTATGGCCTTAGTTTTAATCGATATTACCCGTAATGTAAGGGAATATTGATGTAACACCCCCATTTATTCAGGAGCCTTTAGCTAGACATTCCCAAATAAATACCACCACCATTCCTCCATCATATTCACCCTAGTCGTCCCGGTCCCTGACCGAGGCTCCACCACATCGTCGTTCCGCCAACTCCTGGCCCGGGGATAAACACAAATGTTGTCCCAGTACGAGACTGAGGATAATCTCATAATTCATTGTCGTCCCAGTCCGAGACTGAGGATAATCTCATAACAATATTATATCCCACAATTTAAACACAAATGTCGTCCCAGTCCGAGACTGAGGATAACCAATAAAATAATGTACCAATACGAATATTAAACCACCTCAATAATCCAACAATAACAATAATTTACGCATCCATTAATCCATTCAATTCCACAAAAAGGAAACGAGTTGAGTAGTTATCCTACCTCGAAAGCAAGCTACATCCAATTAAGCAGCTCAAGCGATCCAATAATAAAGCACACGAACCCGATTAACAATTCTTCACAAATGGTCACCTAACAAAATATTATAATTCAATTATTTATTTATTTATCCAATTTATTATATTATTCAATTATATTTTAATTATATATATTAATTATGCATCGATTACATTAATTATATTTTACGCCGATTAATTGATAATTATAACCCGAGTCACAATCACCAAACTAATTATTTTATTAATTATAAAACTAACATGAAATCATTATATTAAAAATCCGCCTTCCCAAATCCCGAGTCAACACCCAAATAAACCCGACTCAATAAATAAAACCCGACTTAATAATTAAACGAGTCAACCTAAATATCCAACCACCCAAGAACACGTGAACAACCCAAAACACCAATAATGAAACACGTGAAAACAAACCCACATACACACCCATACATTCACGGTTTAAAACCGTGATCAACGCCTCACCAAAACCCGCGCCCCGCAACACCCCTAGCCACCACCAGTACAACCCAGACCTGCTACGCCCTAGCCTGCAACACGGCCAAACCCGACAACCACCTAACACCCGCCAAAACACCCCCCTGCAACCCACACTTAGACGCCCTAGACAGCCCCCGAAAACCCGACGCACCACGACTCAACTCAACACATACACCACCCTACCACCACCGTGACAACCCTTGGCCACCACCGTGGTCTCCCTTGACCCTCGGTGGTCGCACCACCAACCACAATCCCACGCAACAACCCATGAACAGCAGCACAGAAACCGCCAAAACCGACAATACACTATCCCCTGTTTTCCCTTTTTACCACCACCACCGCCACAAGCCACCACCTACAACCACTAAGACACCTTACCCATGGTCGACACAGCCACCACCTTCCATCCCCACCATACCCAGGTCAAGATAAGCCACGAATAAGAGTTAAACCCGTGTAAAATCATATTACAACCCCCTTCGAACCACCAGCGAAAACACCCAGAAAACAACCCCTTACCGTCGGTCAAAGATGGTCAAAAGTAGGTCCGGTCAATCCCTGGTGTCCCACGGTCAAGGTGATGGTCTCAGGTCGGTCAACGGTTGTCTATTTAACGAGTTATAGCATAGAAAAGTATATACATGAGACCGTCTTAAAAGTATTACCTTGAGGCGATAAATTGATTTTGCTAAATTCCCCTTCTTTCCGTCTCTTAAATCTTCTTCTCTTTCTTTGTGAATTATTTTCAGATTATGATGTATTTATAGTCTATAATTAGAGAGCATATGTGACCAATTAGGAAACCTTTGCCTTATTTCGATTATTATTAGGAATTACTATATAATTACTATATTTATTATTTTATTATTACATCCCGCATCAAATTCCGACTACTATTCATACTAGGCCTTAATATAATCATCCCAATTATCTACTTCACACGGCCCAAGGCTCACCTGGCTTTAAATTAAATTCCCGACTCACTTACTTACTTTATTATTTAATTAATGTGTTATTTACAATTATTTATTAGAAATGCCATTAATTAATCTTTTTAAATTACATAAATCGTTCAAATAAATTACTACTAAATTACGGGGTATTACAGTCTCCTCTCCTTAAAATGAACTTCGTCCCGAATTTCGCCCACAACTACTATTATCACAACACTTATAATTACGCACCACTTAACATAATTAACCATTTACGATTATCAATCACACCAATCTTATCACAAGGTATCACAACAATAACTCAAAACATTCGTAGTATTACATTCCTTCCCCCTAAAAATAAACTTCGTCCTCGAAGTTCGGAATATCAAACAATAGGAACAACCACGTCATTGTTGTAATGCCACCAAAAAGAGAATACAAACTGTAACATATATACTGGCTTAGGGCAACACATTCCACATATCACTAGACATGTCATCCTACTTCACATATTTTACAACATTAAAACATCCTTGTGCAACAGATAAGAAACAAAACTTACATTTTTCAAGGCTAGGAAAAACATTTTATAACTTCTAAAAATCATAAATACATAATAACATAATTACTTATTGAGAACATATACTTTTTAGAAAATACAGAGAGTTAGTAATCCATGAGAAAAAGAATCAAGTATAAAACTCATAAGGTCAATTTATAATGCATTTTACAAATTATTTGGTCGAAAAAGAAATTTTACAGTAACTTGTCAGAAATTTAGGTCAACTTGTAAAAATCACCATAAATTGTCAAAAACTTAAATTGCAACGTGTCTTATCAATTTGGAAACTTACATAAGTCTATTAAACAATAGAGTTGGAATTATAACAAATAATTATGGAGTTTTTAAATGGCAAATTTTACAAAAACATGGCGCGAAAACACAACTGTACAGGGACATTCCGACCACTGTCCACTAAAATATTTATTTCTCCTAAACCGTATATTATTTGAACATGAGACCAGTGGCATATGAAATCTAACTTACAAGGGTATCACACATAAAATTTTCGTACAAGGAATTAAAACAGACAGTAACTGGCAGCCAAAACAATCAGGGGTAAAATTTCGAGAAATCAACCAAAAATGACACTCTTCAAAATTCCACGCAATTCCCTTAATACTTCACACATTAATCATACTCACACTTCCCACATATATGCCAACATACTTTCCCCATATCAACATGCATATAACAAGGCTTAAATCATATCACATCCCTCCTCCGTAAAACAAGGTTACGCCCCCGTAACCGCAATCATAAATGACAACAATATGCAACCAAGACAAACAAAATTCCTAAGAGAAATATACTATATTCATTTTAAATTACCCCACGCTCTCAAGTATTCTCTCAAGGTTCCCGGTTCAAAACTGGAAGGGCCAAGGTACGAATTAGGCGCGCTTTCCTAACCGTACTAAGAGGGGCTCCTAACAGTTTCTACCCGGGGTTCATTTTATTTAGACAAATCCTAAGTTCATTATTGTTCATTGGTTAGGCCTAAGGATCGTATGGCTCTGATACCACTTTGTAACACCCCCATTTATTCAGGAGCCTTTAGCTAGACATTCCCAAATAAATAGGACTGTTACCATCTCGGTTTCCCGAGGTAGTGAATAACAAAGTACAACAATACCAAAGTACTTTAAATTAAAACTTTAGTGAATACATGTTTATTACAATTTAACTAACTAAAACTTAATATAAAATAATTACAACTCGCAGCGGAAATTAAATAAGTGATATAACTACATTCTATGTGGTCTAGACTTCTAGGCAGATTGTCCAAGTCCTCACGCATTCCCATAAGCTCCCAAGTCAGCTAATCTTTAGTACCTGTCAAAACTGCTCCCCATAAAACGGTTCACCGCAGGTGTTCACGAATACACTGTCAACCACGAGGTTGAGTAGGATAATCACACAACATTAAAATACAAACTTAACAGATGTAAACACGTGGAATAAATACCACCACCATTCCTCCATCATATTCACCCTAGTCGTCCCGGTCCCTGACCGAGGCTCCACCACACCGTCGTCCCGCCAACTCCTGGCCCGGGGATAAACAAATGTCGTCCCAGTCCGAGACTGAGGATAATCTCATAATTCATTGTCGTCCCAGTCCGAGACTGAGGATAATCTCATAACAATATTATATCCCACAATTTAAACACAAATGTCGTCCCAGTCCGAGACTGAGGATAACCAATAAAATAATGTACCAATACGAATATTAAACCACCTCAATAATCCAACAATAACAATAATTTACGCATCCATTAATCCATTCAATTCCACAAAAAGGAAACGAGTTGAGTAGTTATCCTACCTCGAAAGCAAGCAACATCCAATTAAGCAGCTCAAGCGATCCAATAATAAAGCACACGAACCCGATTAACAATTCTTCACAAATGGTCACCTAACAAAATATTATAATTCAATTATTTATTTATTTATCCAATTTATTATATTATTCAATTATATTTTAATTATATATATTAATTATGCATCGATTACATTAATTATATTTTACGCCGATTAATTGATAATTATAACCCGAGTCACAATCACCAAACTAATTATTTTATTAATTATAAAACTAACATGAAATCATTATATTAAAAATCCGCCTTCCCAAATCCCGAGTCAACACCCAAATAAACCCGACTCAATAAATAAAACCCGACTTAATAATTAAACGAGTCAACCTAAATATCCAACCACCCAAGAACACGTGAACAACCCAAAACACCAATAATGAAACACGTGAAAACAAACCCACATACACACCTATACATTCACGGTTTAAAACCGTGATCAACGCCTCACCAAAACCCGCGCCCCGCGACACCCCTAGCCACCACCAGTACCACCCAGACCTGCTACGCCCTAGCCTGCAACACGGCCAAACCCGACAACCACCTAACACCCGCCAAAACACCCCCCTGCAACCCACACTTAGACGCCCTAGACAGCCCCCGAAAACCCGACGCACCACGACTCAACTCAACACATACACCACCCTACCACCACCGTGACAACCCTTGGCCACCACCGTGGTCTCCTTTGACCCTCGGTGGTCGCACCACCAACCACGATCCCACGCAACAACCCATGAACAGCAGCACAGAAACCGCCAAAACCGACTATACACTATCCCCTGTTTTCCCTTTTTACCACCACCACCGCCACAAGCCACCACCTACAACCACTACGACACCTTTCCCATGGTCGACACAGCCACCACCTTCCATGTAAAATCACTAATAAGGGTTAAACCCGTGTAAAATCATATTACAACCCCCTTCGAACCACCAGCGAAAACACCCAGAAAACAACCCCTTACCGTCGGTCAAAGATGGTCAAAAGTAGGTCCGGTCAATCCCTGGTGTCCCACGGTCAAGGTGATGGTCTCGGGTCGGTCAACGGTTGTCTATTTAACGAGTTATAGCATAGCAAAGTATATACATGAGACCGTCTTAAAAGTATTACCTTGAGGCGATAAATTGATTTTGCTAAATTCCCCTTCTTTCCGTCTCTTAAATCTTCTTCTCTTTCTTTGTGAATTATTTTCAGATTATGATGTATATATAGTCTATAATTAGAGAGCATATGTGACCAATTAGGAAACCTTTGCCTTGTTTCGATTATTATTAGGAATTACTATATAATTACTATATTTATTATTTTATTATTACATCCCGCATCAAATCCCGACTACTATTCATACTAGGCCTTAATATAATCATCCCAATTATCTACTTCACACGGCCCAAGGCTCACCTGGCTTTAAATTAAATTCCCGACTCACTTACTTACTTTATTATTTAATTAATGTGTTATTTACAATTATTTATTAGAAATGCCATTAATTAATCTTTTTAAATTACATAAATCGTTCAAATAAATTACTACTAAATTACGGGGTATTACAGTACCCCTTGTCCTTGGGTTAGGAGCGACGATGAGAATACGATACGTGGTTACATTGGATTATTGTATTATGAGACGGAATAATGAGTGAGACGGAGTAGTGAGATGAAACTTGGTTAATTGTGGAGGAATGAGATAAGAGTTGTATTAAAGGAATAGTATGGAATAAGTTAGAGGTTCATATTAGTTTATGGGGAGTATTTTTATTATTCTCTCTGTTTATTTTTTTATTTTTACGTGTCTGTGTTTTCACGCCATGACCAAAAACTAAGCTGCTTATATTGAGGTATTATCTTTACTCATTTTTTCCTACGTGACGTGTTTTCTCCTTCGGGCTACTCGTCATGGGGGTAGTTCTTTTCTGTCTTCTGATTTTCTTTTCAGGTGACTTCCGCTGCTGTTCAAAAGGATTTTATTTCAAGTCAAGATTTATTAAAAGTTTTGTAAAAGTTTGTTTACATTTTGTATTATTTCATATTTAAAAGGATTTGAAATAAGAGACTTTGTATACTAATTATAATATCTCTGTATTTCGGCCAGTTTTGTATGTAAAATTTAAATTTAATTTAGCCGAAAATCAGGGGTGTTACAATTGATTCGGTTGTAATTTAATGTGATCTCGTATCACTTTTACCTTATTATTAGATTTTATTTTACAAATGTATAATAGGAAGTACAATGTACATTTTATTATTTAATTATTTGTAATTCCGGAGTTTCCTAAAGACGGTGCCATTCGGAAAGGAGTTCCGATTAAGATGGTGTTTATCCTTGGGAGATGTGTCACATGAAGATTCAAGGGACCAAAGGAGTTGGTTTCTGAATATGTAATAGAATATAAGTTTTTCTATTTTAGGAAAGGCCATACTAGGAAATTTACTTTACTTTATTTGCTTGCTTTATATGTTTGCATGAATTGCCAAATCGCCATAACTTCACATGCATATTTTATCGTCTTATCGACTATTGTCAATAATAATTATCAAGTATTCATCGACTTAGTTCACTTAAAGATGATAGATAATAAATCGATAAGACCTCTCACATATTTAAAATTGAGATTAGCATTACCAAATAGTAGGACTCATGAATCCCTTTGACATTTGGGGTAGATTCAGTTCCCCGGGGTACTTTCATTTTTCACTGGGTAAGTGGGGTAATAAAACGTTATTACACGTGATATTTGGTTGGACTCAATGGGATATAAAGATTAGTCTTATGTTCCGGGGCTAGAGATGGAATTTATGAAATACATCGACCGAGAAATCTATAGTAGAATCAATTAAAGAGTTAATTCACCAAATTTATGCAAGTATGGGATGTATCGGTTTCCCGTACCCATGTTTGTGTAAAGATGGATCTCGGAATCATTTATATAATTTAGGTGCGAGGTCATTATATAAATGCATACTTTTAAGTCTTGTTAAAATGTTTTCAAGTAAAACGATAAATGTTAATTATTTCCTTCATCTCCTTTTGTAGTTTTTTATCGCAATGTATTCATCTATTTCTCCGTCACCTATTACCATTGATACTTGGCTTAAATCATTTGATGAAAAATGCTCCACAACGATCACAATTCGACTAGAGAATTACGCTTTAGCATTGGTGAAGATGGGAATCTTTGCTATCTCACAACTTTAACTCCTCCCACTCCAATAATTTTACCTTCAAATAATGAATCTCATAAAGATGACATCATTACTTCTATTGCTTCCTTATTTAATGAAACAAAGGATAATGAAGAGTTGAGTGGGAGTTCAAGGAAGAGTATCCTTATAACTAAAAGGAGTAATGAGAAGTTTACAAATAAAATAAGGAAGGGCAATGAACCCAAGTTTATAATTGAAAAGGAAGTGGCTAGTGGGACTACCACTACCAAGCCAAAGAAGAGTGCCCAACCATTCGAAATGTGTCATTATTGTCATGACCTCGGCCATTGGAAATGCAATTGCCCCAAGTATTTGGGAGATATTAAAACTAGACTCATCACTCCAGTTGGTAATATTTCTTCCGAAATCTTTGCTATCGATATAAATCTTACTTCCACCTCAACATGGGTATTATATACCGGATGTGGTTCTCACCTTTGTAATCATTTTCAGGGGCTTAGAGACGTGGAAAAGCTAAACAAGGGTGATGTGGATCTCCGACTTGGAAATGGAGCTAGGGTAGCTGCCACTTCAAGAGGGACTTATGTACTTGTTTTAGCTAATGGCTTTGAGTTGTACTTACATAATTGTTATTTTGTACCCTCTTTATCTAAGAACGTCATTTCCGTTGCCATGTTAGACATGGAGGGTTTTTCTTTTGCTATTAAGAACAATTGTTGTATAATTTCTAGAAATGACTTGGCTATAGGCCAAGGCACATCACTTAATGGCATTTATGTTCTTGAAACTTCTAGCTCAAGCAAAGATATCTATAATATGCAATCAAAAAGACTCAAAACAAGTGACCCAAATGAATCATACATTTGGCATTTTCGATTAGGTCACATAAATGAAAAGCGCATTAAAAGACTAGTGTCGACTAGTGTAATTAAATCATTTGATTTCCAATCATTTGGTATATGTGAATCATGTCTTCTAGGAAAAATGACTCGTAATCCTTTTAGTTGTAAAGGCACACGAGCAAGTGATTTATTGGGTCTAATACATACCAATGTATGTGGACCAATGGCTATCACCGCTAGAGGAAATTATGACTACTTCGTCACTTTTACCGATGACTTAAGTAGATATAGGTATGTCTACTTAATCAAGTTTAAAAGTGAAGTTTTCGATAAATTCAAGGAATTTCAAAATGAAATAGAGAACCAATTGAACAAGAAGATTAAAGCACTTCGATCCGATCATGGTGGTGGATATCTTAGTAATGAATTTGATTCACACTTAAAGGGGCGTGGCATTGTGTCACAACTCACTCCACCTGGTATGCCACAACTAAATGGTGTTACCGAGAAGAGAAATCGAACCTTCCTTGATATTGTTCGATCTATGATGAGTCATTCAGATTTACCTGATTCCTTTTGGGGATTTGCTCTTCAATCGGCCGTTCACTCACTCAATCGTAGCCCAACTAAAGCAACCGAGAAGACTCCATATGAGATGTGGAAAGGGAAGGTCCCTAATTTGTCTTACCTTAAGATTTGGGATTGTGATGCTCATGTCAAAGTTAAGACTGACAATAAGCTAGCCCCAAGATCTCAAAAGTGTACATTTGTAGGTTATCCAAAGGAAACATATGGCTTTTACTTCTACATATATCACGAGAACAAAGTGTTTGTGGCTCGTGAGGCTGACTTCTTAGAAAATGAGTTTATTTCTAGAAGACAGAGTGGGAGAAAATTTGAACTTGATGAAGTTGAAGAGCCACAAATGGAAGAGCGGACGCAAGAAGATGTTCCTTCCTCGTCTAACCTGAACGTTGTTCCTTCCGAACCTAGGAGGTCAGGGAGAGTCAGTCGCCAACCTGATAGATACATAGGTATTATCGAGGAAGATGGCAACTTAGACGTGTTACTTTTAGAAAGTGACGAACCTGCAACCTACAAAGTCGCGATCTCTAGTCCAAATTCAACTTTATGGCAAGAAGCCTTGCAATCCGAAATAAATTCTTTGTATGAAAATCAAGTTTGGGACTTGGTTGATTTGCCTCAAGGTGTAAAACCTCTCCAATGCAAATGGATCTTTAAGATAAAGAATGGCATAGAAAAGCATGATGATGTCTACAAAGCAAGGTTAGTGGCAAAAGGTTTCACCCAAATTCATGGTTTACACTATGATGAAACTTTTGCCCCCGTGGCCATGCTTAGATCTATTCGGATTATGTTAGCGATTGTCGCATTTCATGATTATGAAATATGGCAAATTGATGTCAAAACCGCCTTCCAAATGAGTATTTAGAGGAGGAAGTGTACATATTGCAACCAGAGGGTTTTGTAAATCCGAAAAATCCTAACAAGGTATGCAGGCTTAAGCGATCCATTTATGGTCTTAAGCAAGCATCAAGAAGTTGGAATCATCGTTTCAATCATGTGATAAAAGAGTATGGTTTCACCCCAAGTGTCGAGGAACCGTGTTTATACATGAAATTCAGTGGGAGAAATGTCGTCTTCCTTATCTTGTATGTGGATGACATACTACTCATTGGAAATGATGTACCTATGGTTACCTCTGTCAAGGGGTGGTTGGGAAATCATTTCCAGATAAAAGATTTAGGAGAAGCACAACGCATATTAGGTATCCGAATCTATAGAGATAGATCGAAAAGGATATTGGCATTGAGTTAAGAATCTTATGTTGATAAGATTCTTCGACGTTTCAACATGGAAAAATCCAAAAGGGGTTTGATTCCAATGGGTAGTGGAATTACCTTGAGCAAGTCTCAGTCACCCACTGAGCCTGAAGATGTTGAACGCATGAAATTGATCCTTTATGCTTCCGCTGTTGGATCAATCATGTATGCCATGATATGCACTCGTCCCGATGTTTCATATGCTTTGAGCATGACAAGTAGATATCAAGCCAAACCAGGTGAAAGTCACTGGGTAGCTGTCAAGAATATCCTTAAGTACATGAGAAGGACTAAGGATTTATTCTTGGTGTTTGGACGTGATACCGAGCTAAGTGTGAAGGGTTACACCGAATCGAGTTTCCAAACTGACAGGGATGATTTGAAGTCCCAGGCTGGCTTTGTTTTTATGATCAACGGTGGTGCCGTTAGTTGGAGAAGTTTGAAAGAACCAGTCGCAGCGGATTCTACAACGGAGGCTGAGTACATTACATCATCTGAAGTTGCCAAGTAAGCTGTGTGGATCAGGCAATTCTTAGAAGGACTAAGGGTAGTCCCTTCCGCCAAAGATCTTATCACACTTTATTGTGATAATAGAGCGGCCATCTTTCAAGCTAAAGAACCCAAGTCTAGCAACAAGTCTAGACATGTACCCAGAAAATTTCATATGATTAGGGATTATATTGAAAGGAAGGAAATAGAGATTTGTAAGGTTGGGACAGATGATAATAATGCTGATCCTCTAACCAAGACTCTACCGCAGGCTACGCATGACCGACATGTAGTTTCCATGGGTCTTAAGCGTATGCCTAATTTCTATTAGGTTATGAGATATGAAGTAATAATATTGTATTGATTATTCATATATGATAATCGCATTTATCGTTCGAGTTTTATATTAAACTCTTTTATTTTTATTTTATTACCGTGTTTTATTCAAATAGGTTGTTGAGACAATATTGAACCCTAATTAAAGTGGACTGGATAAACATAATAATTGCCCCTAGTTACTTATATGAGGTGACGTCTCTAAGTGACTAGAGTGTGAGTCGATTGATGGCAAGTTTAAGTGCCATAAAGGTTACATTTTTATAAGCTTGTTTATATAATAATATATATATATATATATATTAGTCGGATAATAATATTGACGATAATAAAAATAATAATTCCCGTCTTTAATTTTAGTAGGTTTGAGATGTTTTTCAGTCTAGCAAAAGACCGTCGCATTTCAATTGGGAATCTTAACTAAACTCGGACCAACCATATATCGACAACACATACCACTTACTCACCTCACACTCTCCAATTATATAATAATAATAATAATAATAATATTATTATTATTATTATTATTATTATTATTATTATTATTATTATTATTATTATTATTATTATTATTATTATTATTATTATTATTATTATTAATATTAATATTATTATTATTATTATTATTATTATTATTATTATTATTATTATTATTATTAGATATATATATATATATATATATATATATATATATATATATATATATATATATATATATATATATATATTAGTCGGATAATAATATTGACGATAATAAAAATAATAATTCCCTTTAATTATAGTAGGTTTGAGATGTTTTTCCGTCAGCAAAAGACCGTCGCATTTCAATTGGGAATCTTAACTAAACTCGGACCAACCATATATCGACAACACATACCACTTACTCACCTCACACTCTACAATTATATATTATTATTATTATTATTATTATTATTATTATTATTGGTATTATTATTATTATTATTATTGGTATTATTATTATTATTATTTGTATTATTATTATTATTGGTATTATTGTTATAATTATTATTATTATTATTATTATTATTATTATTATTATTATTATTATTATTATTATTATTATTATTATTATTATTATTATTTTTTTTTTTTTTTTTTTTTTTTTTTTTTTTTTTTGCAAGAGAGTTATACTCATCTATATTCATCCACAATGGGGGAAAATAAACGAGAGAAAACTTACAAGAATTAAAACACCACCAGATTACAACTAAGTACAACTAAGTATCTTTCTTACTAGACTAATGAAATGATTCTATCCAAAATACGAATCCGAATGTCTCTGCTACCGCTAGACGAGTCTTTAAAATCCATTTGAGTGAGTGGCAACCTGGACGGGGTCCTAATGCGACCTTTGAAAGTACGGTTATTTCTCTCCTCCCATATAGCAAAAACCAACCCAAAAGCAAAATAGTAACTAGGGAAATCTTCCACTTAGGAGTGCTATTCAAATGCTCGAGCTTATATAACCGTTTTTAAATCAAACCCAGACAGAGCTAGGAAATCCAAGCCACCGGAGCATCAACTGCGAATTTGCTTTGAGAAAACCGACAATGGAAGAACAGTGCCTATGGGATTCAACGCATTCTTGCATAAGCAACACCCGCTTTACTATAGGGTAGCCTCTGGAGCAAATCATGTCCACCGTGGATAGAACTTTTCGAACTGCCTGAAAGGTACAAATTCGATGTTTGGGGATGACTTCTGAGCAAGATAAGACCCTAGTCCAACCAAGTTTCTGATGCTTGGTCCTAAAAATGTCATATGCTTTTCTCACAATGAAACGACCCCGCAAAACACATGAATTTAAAAGGGTCTGAGCACCCTCAGGGGTACCACCAGCGAGAAGTAAACAGTCCCTAATCTTTAAAATAGCTCGCCAACTTTCAGCGTGATGGGGTTTACTCGTGGTAACCCATATAGAAGAACCCATCATGTTGTAGTCTCTGGACCATTGATCCCAAATACCCTCCCTTTCCCGTGTTAACAAAATCCACCCGCCGACGCTTTATTCCAACTCAAGAGCTCCTTGATATTGAAACCTCCTTCAGACCAAGGTGAACAAATTGACTTCCAACTTTGGAATATCATTTTCCTTGTACCATTGGGTATGCCCCAGAAATAGTTCTTACAATGTTTATTAACCAATTTAGCAACTATCTTAGGGAGGAGGAGAGCAGAACACCAGTAGTTTTCCAAACCAAATAAGACAGAGTTAATGAGTTGAAGCTTACCCGCATAAGAGAGGAGATTCCCAGTCCAGTGATGGATTGAAGATTGGATCTATTATTATTATTATTATTATTATTATTATTATTATTATTATTATTATTATTATTATTATTATTATTATTATTATTATTATTATTATTATTATTATTATTATTATTATTATTATTATTATTATTATTATTATTATTATTATTATTATTATTATTATTATTATTATTATTATTATTATTATTATTATTATTATTATTATTATTATTATTATTATTATTATTATTATTATTATTATTATTATTATTATTATTATTATTATTATTATTATTATTATTATTATTATTATTATTATTATTATTATTATTATTATTATTATTATTATTATTATTATTATTATTATTATTATTATTATTATTATTATTATTATTATTATTATTATTATTATTATTATTATTATTATTATTATTATTATTATTATTATTATTATTATTATTATTATTATTATTATTATTATTATTATTATTATTATTATTATTATTATTATTATTATTATTATTATTATTATTATTATTATTATTATTATTATTATTATTATTATTATTATTATTATTATTATTATTATTATTATTATTATTATTATTATTATTATTATTATTATTATTATTATTATTATTATTATTATTATTATTATTATTATTATTATTATTATTATTATTATTATTATTATTATTATTATTATTATTATTATTATTATTATTATTATTATTATTATTATTATTATTATTATTATTATTATTATTATTATTATTATTATACTACCCAATCCCCACCCCGTCACTTCCCCCTGCTTTTTCCCATTCTCTTTCGTGGGATTGACAGCAACAACAAAACAATAACAACAGTACTCAGCAACAACAAAAAAAACAACACCTTCGCCATTTTTACAAAGCTTCAACCCGAGATCCCGACTTCGTTTCTCAACCTTTTTCCTTAATTCTTGCTCCATTCTCCTCCTTACTTCCCCCTTCATCTTTCTAGGTAAGAAAGCTTCTCTTTTGATTGAGTTTTCGAAAATATCGTCTTAAAGACAACTCAGTTTTGGCCTTAAACAACTCGTTTTCCCCCTTCTAGTTGAAGATCTTGAAGACCGGAGGGAGGCTCGTACTTTTGGACGTTTTCACTCGGAAATTTAAGAAACTAAGGTAACGGTGATAGGTTACTCGGCAAATGTCGAAATCTCTTTTTAATTATATCGTTTTGTATGCTAAATTCGTGTGTTGAGTGTTTAGTTGCGGTAAAGTTTTATGCTTTATGAGGTTTCGCTTCATTTTCGTTTGAAATCGGTATTTTAGCTGGGTAAAATTTAAGCTTGTTCTTGTCTTAAAAGTCGTCTTATAACGACTCGTTTCTGAGCTATTTTAGACGTGAAAGCAGAGGACTTTTGTACTGTTCGTGACAAAATTTAGGGTGGTGTGAATGGTGGTTGCGGTCAGTCGAATGATGGTCGTATGGAGGGCTGCTCGCGGCCTGTTTTGGCACCGTTTGTGTCACGGTTTGGTGCGAGTGTAGGTAGTCTTTTCTAAGCAATTTTGGGACGGTTTTAACCTGACTGAGTAGGGAGGTTATGGGCAGCCGTGAGAGGATGGTTGCGTGGGCTGTGTTGGTGGGTGTATGGTGACTGTCTTGGTGTGCATAGGTGGCTGCTTCGAGTCGTCATGTGGGTGTGATTGCAGTCTCTAATCATACTTATGAGTGTTGGAGTATGTGTCCTCAACAATAGTGCGATCACATTATTAAAACTCATGATAAGAATACATAAAGGGATGATTCATATTTATACGTCAACTGATCAACATTAATCGGTAATGATTGGCTGACTAGAGTTTGATATTACTGTCATTTGACGGTGGTGATCAGTTGATCCCTTAAGGTCACACCTAAAGGACGACTCCCTTAATAGATAAATTGATTAATTGTATATTGATACAGATTAATTAATTCCTTAAAATTGAACAATTTACATATGTGAGTGAGAATATGAATCTTATTGTAATTCGATTAAATGAGATTCGTTTTAGTAATTAAAATATTATATTTCTAAAATTTTGTTTATGAAACAAATAAATTAAGAATGATCGGTTAATTATAATTACAATGTGTTGTAGATTATATTAACTTGACCCATTTTATATACTTGTAATCATGAATTACTAGTCAATTGTTATATATAGTTGTATTAATATATGTAATGATATTTAATTATTAAATATGCATTAATATTATTAACAACATGTTACATGTCACATGTCACACATTATATGACAAATTGACAATTGACAAAAATAAAATGGACTCCATTTTATCTTAGGGGCACCGGTTTTATGGGTTAATAGGGTGAGTTGGTTGATTGTTTTTATATTGTGGTAAACACAATGATTAAAATCCTAGCCTAGACTACACCCTATTACATATTGAGAAGAACAACTCTAAAAAGCAAAGGGGCATGCATTGGCTCCCTTGCCACTCCCCTCCCACAGGTTTTCCCCCCCTCCATACAAGAATAAGAATTGTTCTTATTCTCATTTTTTTTCATTCTTACATTTTATAATAAAATCTCTCTTACTTCTCTCATCTCTCTAAAAAATAAGTTTTAGAAAAATATTTTTCAAAATATTATATTTAGATTACTAAAGGTAGTAATAGAAATAATAATAAGATTAATTTTAAGGTTTCTAATTATCATATCTAGTTAATAAATAATTAGATTTAAGGGGTAGTCTTGGTGCCATCAAGAGGAGGATCTCTACTATTGGGATTTTGGAGGATCATCCATTAATTTGTAGCTCAAGAACAAGTGAGAAGGAGTCCTCACTTGTGCCCTAAAAACCGATTTCAATATTGTAAGGAACATTTTTCTTACCTTTCTATTTATATAATGTTATGCATGCACTAGATCAACATCTATTTTTATGAGAAATTTAGATCAATAATTAAAGTGTTTAATTTGAGGGTTATAGAATCCTTTCAAGTGGTATCAAGAGCTTAAGTTGTTGCATGCATAATCGGTTTATAGTTTTTCCGAGTAAATTTTTGGCAATTTGGGCTTACTATGTTTCATCTGTCGGACTTGCTATGTTTCCCCAATATATATATATATATATATATATATATATATATATATATATATATATATATATATATATATATATATATATATATATATATATATATATCTTATGCTTTGGGCCACACTTATTATGGGTACTTTTGGTACCAAGTTCGGGTTATTTGAAATACTCAAATTTCCGACTCGTGTTTTATATAATGTAATTCGTTAAATATCGTTCATTTTTATATTCTTCTCACTTGAATTATAATTGTGGGATTCATTATTTAATTGTTTCATTTATATATGAAATGACGTGCTTTCCTTATAATACGCGTCCAATTCGATTAGTTACACTTTGTAAGTAATAAATGGTCTATCTTACATTTGAGTCATTTATACTTAAATTCTAGTTTTGCTTATTATAAATGGTCCGTTTCCATTTAGTTACATTTTTATTCAAGTGACAAATATTGAAGAAATGGGTTACTTATTCATGTTCACGAATATAATTTGGCATGAAATGTCTTACTTGGATTATCATCGGCTCATTACATTATTATTCTTATTCCAAGTTGATTCGTATCGCTTGGTTGAGTCGTATTCTTATGATAATGCTTTTATGCTTTACCTTTTTGCTTGACTTATCTTTACGCCTCTTTTGGACTGTCCTGCCGATTGTGGGTTTAGCTCATATCTTCCGCCTCTTTCGGACTGTCCTGCCGATTGTAGGTTCTCGATTTCCGATTTAGGGTTCGGGTCTTGGATGCGGGCTGTCCTGTCGCACGTCGAATCGGGAACTGTGCTGTCCCAAGAGTCTGGCCAGATTTAGACTAGGACTGAGTCTTGGGAGTACCATTGTCGTCCTACCAGGGGAATTATATCTTTATATACGAGTAGTAAAGGTCTTGCTTGGTTATAGATATTGGTATTTGTCTTTCTAGGCAATATTTATGCCTTGTGTTGTTTGTCTTGGTCCTATCGGATACTAGGGGTGAGCTATAAGCCTTCTAGTTGCGATATGATCGTCTGGATAGATGTTTCCATCCGTTCTTATGGTGAGATGCAAGCCATAAGTATGAATGTGACATTAGTAGCCAAGTCCCGTGCAATGTTTGCTAAGTGGTTTTCCAAGTAATGGCTACGGTTTCTATTCTTGTAATTTGCATTGGTTGATCCCTTACTCATCTGTTTCACATGATTCGGATTCTAATCTCATATCTATGTTGTATTTCCTTGAAATACGTGCTTTCATATAAATGACCGTACTCTTGTCTTTCATATCATTTAATTGTCTCACATAAATAGTTGAATCTTTATTATGCTAATGGTGATCTATCTTGTTCCATCTCATTTAATTGCCATGTTTAAATGTAAACTTGATATTCTTATCTTTTGTAAGTGTCTTATATGACTTACTTGTTTTAGTTCTTTGTTATGTTCATTTTGACATTTTGTGGCTGGGAGAACATTGAGTTACTCCCCACTGACTGTGGCGTTCATGTTTACATGAATGACAGGTATTAGTTGGTGCATTCATGGGGTGAAGACATGTGTGAGCTAGCGAGCACTTTGGCCTTGTAGTCGGTTTATTAGGATTGTTTAGAATCACCTTTTATTGTATTGTCATTCGAGGGATATATTTTTCCTCACCTTGACTATCACGTTTGTATAATTTAAACTTTATTTCTGCATTATTTATTTATGTTTTGGATTTTAATGAACCCGCGCTTTAAATTTTTTAAGTTTCAAAAATTTCCTAATTTCCGCTTGAATTTATAAGTTATGTTTTCTGCGTTATTGCGGGGGTTCACAGTCAAGTGGACCCATCGTCAAGGCCGCATTCTCAAGATTACAACTGGAGAAGTCCCTATGTTCAAAGAGGGAAGTGAAAGAAGAGTCTGAGTCTGAGTCGGAGTCAGAGTCTGTCGTAGCTCCTAGCATTCCTAATGTCCCAGTCAAAGTCCCTTTTCCACTGTTTTATCACAAACTTGTGGCTGCTTCATAGGCCGAGTCAACTAAGGTTATCCTCACTCCCATGGAAGGTAGGAACCTGGAGCTTGTTCCAGGGGCCACCTTCTCTGTTGTGTCGCCTCTGACATTCCATGAGATATCTGTCCCATCCGAGCTTTTCGCTTAAGTCGACTTAATGAATGTTAAGTTTCCTTGTGACTCGTCTCAATTTAACTGCAATGCAATTCTGAACGAATATGAGGAATTTGACTTGAGTGATTACCCACCTCACCTAGCCAAAGAACTTGACAAACGAGAGAATAGGACCTCCGCCATTGAGGAGACCAAACCTATTAACATAGGAACCGACAACACACGTCAAGAACTTAGGATATGGACCACCCTTGACCCCTCGGAAAGACAGCAGTTCATCGACCTCCTACACGAATACAAGGACGTATTTGCTTGGTCCTACAAGGACATTCTTGGGATCGACAGGGAGATTGCAGAACATAGGATACCCATCATACCTGGAGCTAAACCCGTAAAGCAAAAGTTGCGCCGAATGCGCCCTGAAAATCAAAGAAGAAGTAGACAAGCAATTCACCGCCGGGTTCATCAAAGTGTCTGAATACTCTGACTGGGTGGCCAACATAGTTCCTGTACCCAAGAAAGACGGGAGAATTAGGGTTTGCGTTGACTTCAGGGATCTGAACAAAGTAAGTCCAAAAGACGACTTCCCTCTGCCACATGTTGACATCCATATGGATAATACTGTCGAGCACGCCCTACTATCATTCATGGACGGGTATGCTGGGTACAACCAGATCAAAATGGCTGAGGAAGACATGCACAAAACTGCATTCACTACACAGTGGGGTACATACTGCTACATGGTCATGCCTTTTGGTCTAATCAACGCTGGAGCAACTTATCAAAGAACCGCTACCACTCTCCTACATGATATGATGCACAAGGAGGTGGAAGTATATTTCGATGACATGATTTTCAAATCAAAAGAACGGGGCGGCCACATCAACGCCCTCGGGAAAACTGCTGGGACACGTCGTCAGCAAAAGAGGCATCGAAATTGATCCTACCAAAATCAAAGCTCTTCAACAAATGCCTCGGCCTAAGAACGAGAAGGAGATTCGGGGATTCCTCGGACAAGTTCAATACATCAGCCGCTTCATAGCCAAACTCACTATGATTTGTGAACCAATCTTCAAGAAGCTTCGCGCCTCCGACCACACCGATTGGGACGACGACTGTAAAAAGGCCGTTGAAAGGATAAAGGAAATCCTATCCAAACCTCCTGTCCTCATACCACCTTAACAAGGAATTTCTTTATCCTTATACTTGACTGTCACTGACACTGCCATAGGAGCAATGCTAGCACAAACAGTCGACAGCGAAGAAAGAGCCATCTACTACATCAGCAAAAAGTTCCTCGAGTATGAGACAAGATACACCCAACTGGAAAAGACATTCCTTGCCCAAGTATGGTCAACAACGAAGCTGCGGCACTACATGCTCATGTACACGGTTCACATCTACTCCAAGATGGACCCTGTCAAGTAAATCTTCGAAAAACCCGTACTAAACGGAAAGCTGTCTGGATGGACACTCATGCTATATGAATTTGACCTCAAATTCGTATCCCTAAAGGTTATCAAGGGAAGAGCAGTCGCCGATTTCCTAGCGGAAAATCCCGTCAACGAGGATCGAACGACCGACCCATGGTCACTTCCTGACGAAGACATCCTTTGTGCTGACAGCGACACATGGGATCTATGCTTCGATGGTGCTTCAAACCTAAGAGGCTTCGGGGTAGGAATCCTTCTTATATAACCATAGGGAGAACATGTTCCGATCTCAGTGAAACTGGATTTCTCCGTCACCAACAATGCCGCCGAATACGAAGCAAGCCTC
The DNA here is from genome assembly GCF_048544455.1 of Silene latifolia. Taxonomy (NCBI): domain Eukaryota; kingdom Viridiplantae; phylum Streptophyta; class Magnoliopsida; order Caryophyllales; family Caryophyllaceae; genus Silene; species Silene latifolia. Next base: position 45,648,475 of record NC_133529.1, on the reverse strand, counting down.
ATCGGCCTATAAGCAGCCATAACACTTAGCATCAAGAGACTGAGGGTCCACGGCGATTCTTCACTCATCATCAATCAGGTGTCCGGATCATGGAAAATCTGTAGCGATAGCTTAGCACCCTACCGAGCAAAAATCAATCAAGAGGCCGAATTCTTCGACCAAGTCGATTACTTCCACCTGCCTCGAGAGTAAAATCAATTTCCTGATGCCCTGGCAAAACTTGCCGCGCTCGTCAACATACTTGACGACATGACATCGATGCCCCTATGTGTCGAGAGAAGGAGCGAGCCAGCTCACACCTGCGCCATCCACAACGACGAGGAAAACTATGTCAAACCTTGGTACCAAGCCATCCTCAACTACAAAACCAAATACGAATTCTTTCCCAACTCTGATACAAGGGGACAAAGAGCCATCTGTTTACTTGCATCACAATTCGTGATAAACCAAGAACTTCTTCTCCTTTGCATTGACCATCACAAAGCCAAAAAAGTCATGGGAGAGGTCCACGATGTAGAATGCGGCCCTCACATGAGCGCAATGATGCTGACCCGAAAAATCATGCGGTTAGGCTACTATTGGACCACCATGGAAGCCGATTGCAGAAACTACGTCAAACATTGCCACAATTGCGAAATCTTCGCCAATATACAACACATACCACCATCCCTTTTATACACAATGACATCACCCTGGCCTTTCTCGACTTGGGGCATCGACATCATCGGGAAAGTCAACCCGATAGGCACCAAAGGGCATTGCTTCATCCTCGTCACCATCGACTACTTCACCAAATGTGTAGAAGCACAGTCCTATTCAGTCTTGACCGCCAAACAAGTGGCCAAGTTCATCCAGGACAACATCATGTGCAGATATGGGGTACCCCATGAAATCATCAGCGACCAAGGCTCTCACTTCCGGGCGAAAACACAAGCCTTGCTGGACAAATACAAAATAAAGCGACATCGATCATCCCCCTATCGCCCCTAAGCCAATGGAATGGTAGAGGCAACAAAGAAAACTCTTGTCACCATTATCAAGAAGATGCAAGATAATTACCGCGATTGGCCGAGCAATCTCCCATTCGCACTCTGGGGATACCGAACTTCCATTCGAACACCAACAGGAGCCACACCCTTCTACCTAGAATACGACATGGAGGCGGTTCAACTAGCAGAGTTGGAGGTCCCATCTCAACGCATCCTACTGGAGAGTCAAGTTCCTGAGCCGGAGTGGACCCGTCGAAGGTTCGAACAACTCACGCTTCTAGACGAACGACGACTCAACGCCTTGCACAACGTCCATCTATAACAACGACGTATAGAACGGGCATTCAACAAAAAGGTCAAACCCAGGAACATCAAAGAAGGCGACTTAGTCCTCAAGTCAGTTCGAGCACCACTACCCGTCGATCCGAGAGGGAAATTCAAACCTAATTGGGCCGGGCCATACCTGGTTAAGAAAATACTTTCGGGGGGCACGGTGAGACTGAGTGACCTAGACGGGAAGGATTTCACAAACCCGACCAACCTAGACCAACTTAAAAAATACTACCCTTGAACCCTAACAACCAACAAACCTCACCCTAGTTTTACAACTCCCGACCACCGTACCCCTTTCAAATCAAGTTTCTCAATGTGTTCTGATTTGAAATTGCATGTTTTATCGAGTCTAAGTTGCGGTACCTTGCCACGTTTCAAACAACCTTTGATCTGTCAAAGGCAACACCCATTTGCACCCAAACAAAACACCTCAACTACGAGCATGGTTTGATTTCACCTTTTTAGGTGGATACGTAGGCAGTCCTTTCTTACACAAGAAGGATACAACCACAAAACCCAAAATAAATTAACAAAACTTTTCGAACTACAGGATGGTTTGGTTTCACCTTTTTCTGGTGGATACGTAGGCAGTCCTCTCTTACGAAAGAAGGATACAACCATCCACACCAATCAATCAAAATAATAATAACCCCATATCAACATCAAAAATAAGAAGGGAAAAACATTCCCCCTTCCATAAAAATACAAAAAGAAGCCTTTTTTTCTTCCCACAAAAATCTCATTTCCCAAGTGCGATGTTTAGGAAAATTCAAACCGAATTGCCTTACAATGGATGGAAGAAACAAGCGTTCATAATCTCTTTTAACACAAGCAATCCATTTATTTAATTAATAATGAGAAGGATTACAAATTTGACAACAAATAGAAGCTAAGCAAGTCTACAACTTGTCAAAGCTAAGATGTCGACTAAGATACCTCACATAGTAAAACTAGCACAAAACACACAATACACAGCTAGTACAACATAATAAAAACTCACAACACTAATACAACATAATAATAAACGGGTAATGTAGGTCTTCATTCTTCCATTCTACATTTGCCTTTTCCCTCGGGGTACATCTTCCCCTTGTTCTTCTTGTTGGCCCGCCTAGCATGAACTTCCTCTTCGGAACGGATCCTCAACGGATCTAAAGCGGCGACATCCTCCGGTCTCTTGCATGACCCCCACACTCGGTCCAAGGCAAGCCCATACACGGCCCACTACCTCTTTGGGACCCGAGCTTCTCCCCTTTGGTGGCCTCATTACATGTGTACCAGGTCCATCAACAAAGTCGTCAAAGAAGGCACGGTTGGCTTTGCCGGCCTCTCTATACTTCAAGTCAACGACCTCGTCCTTACGAGATTTGGACCTTTCCTCCAAGGTTTGAGCTCTTGACCACTTGACATAAGCGCGAGTCACCCTTGTTGTGGCAACGGGGTCTGGTACCTCCCAAATCGGCCGAGTGGCCCACCACCTTTCGAAGACCTCCACAAGTTCGGAGTTCCGCAAAACACTCTCTTGGACAAGGGTATCTTGAGCGGGCACCTTCTGTTGACGCCCCATTTGCCTCATGAGCTTTTCGGGATAAATGAAGGAAGCAACCTTCAAACTCACCACCATCAAAGAACTAGAACTAGCAACCGAAGCAGGCAACCCCGTGAATGACCTCAAGTGCCACCATGGCACCACCCAACGAATATGAGGACCACCCTCTTCCACCAATCTCGAAGTCCAATAGGCCTTGGTGGATGCAAAACTATCCGAGTACAATTTCTTCCTCACGGTAAGATGACGGAAGGAGTAAGAAGAAGAATCAACCGGAGGCTCTACGTACCTTAGCCTCTCCAATAGCCACACTTGGAGGAACCTTGGAGATCCGAACGAGGGATCTTCTCCACAAGAACCCTTCTTGTCCAAAGCTTGGATGATCTCGCCATGCACGGACCATGATGGATCCCTACCATGCTCCATTTGTTCAACCACTTGCACAAGGGTCATAATACCATAGCATTTGGACCCCTCCTTCTTCAAGGCATCGACAAGGAGGTATGCATGCAATAGGCAAAAGCCCTTCTCCTAGCCACCTCCGAAACATTGACATCCAACCGGTTTGAGAAAATGTTGATTAGAGCCGACATATCCACACCATGGGGAGCGAGGAGAAAGTTCACTTGGCTCAATGACAAGCCCAACATTGAACGAAACTTCTCTTTGTAACACAACCGGGTCGGGGGAAGCACCGGAGTACAACCCGGCGATCCACCAATGGCGCCCACTTCTTCGGCAAGAGGACAAATTTCACCTTTCGGGAAAACGAAAACATGATGTTTCGAATCCCAAAACCGAGAGCATGCTCCAAGAAATGAGGGTTGCACCTTAACTTGATGAAGCACCAACAATTGACCAACTCCCATTACAACGAATTGATACTTCTCGGGAGGCGACAAATCCCGACACCAATGTCGCAACCTATTTTCGATAGCATCCATGAATTATTTTGTAGAAGAAGAAGAAAGGTTTTTGTGGGGATGTTTTTCGTGTTTCGGATGATGAAACAATGAAGCACAAACGTCCCTATTTATACAAAACAATCAGCGCTTTTTCCCGAAAAAAGGGGAAGCTCCCTTCCATCGCACGTGGCCTCGCGCCTCTTTGGGTTGATTCTCAGAATCCGCACCTTGATTTGTCCCTTTCAAGTTGTGTTTCTTCCTAACACCTAAAAACCTCGCGCCTCTTTGGGCCTATCCAGATTCTTTTTGTGTTTTCTCACACTCACATTTCCTTGTTTTCGCGTCTTACGAAATCCGACACGGTTTCCATGACACGGCTTTAAACATACGGGTTTTTCTCTTCTTTTTTTAAGGGGGGAAGGGCTAGTCGCCCCGATCCGCGACGGATCGTTTCCATGTCAGTTGAAAATTCCGGAATTTTTTTTTTCGTTTTTCGCATTTTCCACAAAATTCGAAAATTGATAACACGACGTCAGTTTTCTTCAAATTCAAGCTCTCGCAAATACGAACCTTGATCTCACAAAAATCAAATATACTCGCAAAAATCTCTTTTAAAATTCACCCGTGACGGTTTGAGTTTTAGTTTTTTTTTCGAGTTACAATTCAATTTCAGCAAAATTCGATGCAATTTAATTCAAGCACGAGTTAATTGCTCAAATTTCAAATCAATTTCATTTAAAAATTCCAAACGTGACGACTTGTCGCGGAATTTTCAAAATTTTCAAATTTTAACTTCGAGTCATCGTGGTTATTTTTGTTTTCAATCAAATGCTTTTACGTGTTTACGTTTTTGCGTACGTGCTACCTGTTGCTTGTTTGATACACTAACAATGCAGGAACAAATGCAAAGCAAAGTGGAACTAGCAGCTGACAGTGCTTCTCCGAAACACAACACAGAAAAAAAGCCAAAAATACAAATAAACCACAAACTAAAAACACAAATATACCAACCTCCTCACGCATAATACATCGACACCCGTTTGATACAAACGACTGAGCATACAATCAGGATCCGATACAAGTATTAATCATACATACACTGGCCTAAAACAATGAACTGAGGGCTATCCACCACCTACCGAACTAAGCACTCCCTATCCTTCCGATCGGAAAAGAAAAGGAGCAACATGAAAAGCAAAGGACTAACCGTGGAAGCAGAGGTGGTTACCATCGCGGTAATACCTCATACCTCATTACGACACGACAATCAGTAATTGTGACGCAGTGCATCAACCCGACGTTGACCCCCAATCGTCGGAATTCGGCGATGAAAAGGAGCCATGTCACAGGGCGCTACCCCGATGTTGAACCCCAATCATCAGAACTCAACAACGATCGAAGACGGCAATGTAGAACAATGCACCCGTCTTGACCCCCAATCATCAGACGTCCGAACCTTTGCAGACAACAGCCAATGATCGATGCTCGATCAAAGGCTGGACAAAGGCCACCAGGGAGACACACAACTCGACAGGGATAAGGCAACAGTCGTCCCTCCTCCTCCAGGGTCATCCTCCTCCTCCAAGGTCTCAGCAACGAACCCAGTGGGTCCAGAACACTCCCCTTCTATCAAGACAAAACAAAAACGTCTGCTGAAATTTCGGCATTACGACTGCACAAAATGGACAAATCCAAAAAAAAAACACACCTGCAAAACAAGGAAAAACCCGCCCAAACCCCAAACAAAAAAAACAAAATAGTGAAATTCAAATACACTATTTTCACAAAATTTCAACGACGAAATTAAAAACCGTCATTTTTCGAACACAAACACGAAATAGTGAAATTCAAATTCACTATTTTCACAAAATTTCAACGACGGAATTAAAAACCGTCATTTTTCAAACACAAACAAAATAGTGAAATTCAAATTCGCTATTTTCACAAAATTTCAACGACGGCATTAAAAACTGTCATTTTCAAACCAAAAAAACAAAATAGTGAAATTCAAATACACTATTTTCACAAAATTTCATCGACGGAATTAAAAACCGTCATTTTTCGAACACAAACACAAAATAGTGAAATTCAAATCCGCTATTTTCACAAAATTTCAACGAGAGCATTAAAAACAATCATTTTCAAACAAAAATACGAAATAGCGCAGTTCAAGTTTGCTATTTTCACAAATTTTCAACGACGGAATTAAAAACCGTCATTCTCAAATCACAAAAAAATGAATTAGTGAAAATTCAAATTCGCTATTTCCACAAAATTCAAAATTCAAAACAAACGGCAATAAAAACCGTCACCTCTCTTCGAGGTAGAAGATCACCGCCGTCCATGGGAGTCGAGCTCACAAGCATATTCCTTTCCGGCACCACAAACATTTAATATAAACACCGAAATTCCCCAACAGGATATCAGAGGCTTCCTCACAAAGCCCGCTAATTCAAACAACTTCTCGAAATAGACCCATCCAACGCGGCTATTTCCCACATTCGATATGGCTGGCGAGCCTCACAACGCACATTCAACATGGCTCGCGAGCCTCACAACGCACATTTCAACATGGCCGGCGAGCCTCACAACGCACATTTAAGATGGCTTGCGAGCCTCACAACGCACATTTCAACATGGCCAACGAGCCTCACAACGCACATTTCATTATGGCTGGCGAGCCTCAAAACGCATCACATCACAACCGCGGCTGGCGAGCCCCTTCATATCCGCTACGCGGCTGGCGAGCCCCTTCATATACGCAACGCGGCTGGTGAGCCCCTACATATACGCAACGCGGGTGGCGATCCCCTTCATATACGCAACGCGGCTGGCAAGCTCCTTCATATCCCAACACTGCTGGCGAGCCTTTACCCGCAAACAATAAACAACTCAAGAACATATCCCGAAGATGCCTTAGGTATGACTCCTTCTTATGGCTGGAGACCCGCACGGACAGTCGACAGACTCTAAACTGTTCCCGACAACAGGTCCTTGACTCGTACCCCTGAGTCGCCTTAGCGTCGCCCTTCCCAACGGCAGGTCCTTGGCCCGAGTCCTTTCGAGCAGCCTCGACGTCGCTTTGGTCTCTAGGTTGTAATCTTCGATTGACCTGGGGCTATACTTTTACTTTCGCCCTTCCAAGCCTCAGTCAAAGTGGGGGCTCTGTAGATACCCAGTATCTGTCAAGTCTCCAACAAACACCCGATGATTATCGGACTACAACATGCTTGGGAATCGCAGCGTTTGATCGAAAATTTTGTACAACTATAAGTCGTAAAACTTAAAAAGATTTCGAAAGCAAAACATTTCAAAACTTTTCAAAAGTACCTGAAGTGTTTAGTGCATGACGACGGGGTCACAATGACACTAATTAGAGTCAAAACCGACACCGGACCAAAAACCGACTCAAAATTCAAATCCCGACTCCAACAACGAGTCAAACTGAATCAAACACAAAAACTAAACTTTTCAAGACTTCCATGTTAAGGATTCCCAAAATGCTTCATGGTCAAGTACAAATCAAGTTCATCAAAAACATAGGATAGAACAAATCATGATTACACTTGTGTTATAGTGACAAGACACCTCGAAGACCCGCGAATTGGCTCGCGCCTCTTCGAGCAGCCCATGCGGCCACGTCGCTCAAAACGAACACAACCACCCATTTTTTTATAAATACCCCTCAAATGGCACCATTTGAGAGTTACGCGAGTGTCCGCCCCCTCATTTCTCCCTTAAAATGCTAGACTCGACTTCTCAAGTCACAAACCGACAGGTGTTTCCGACCTACCGATCGAAAACATAAGCCTTACACATTGTTTGGTACCGTCATCGTGCATTAAATCACTTGACTGACCATCTCGACGACCTACACCATCAATAAACTTAAAACACTCTTTTACATTGCTAAAAGGGTTTTCAAACCGAGATTTCCGACCAAACAAGTTGATACACTTTCGTCGATTTCTCGTCTCAAGCCTAGCATGTAAGTATGAGGGTGTAAAAATCCTCTTCTCTCATGTTTTTCATTTGTTTCATGACTATAACATGCTAAAACATGCATAACATGGTCCAAATATGGGATAAATGAGCCAAAACCGGATTTTTGGCCGACACAGGGGCTGCTTGTATAGCAGACAGGCTCACGCCTAAAGCCTCTCTCAGGCCTTAATCCAACCGTGTTTGGTCTCTTTTTCCTTTATTTTCATTTCATATTTGCAATCGGTTTTTACCATTTCGAATATTTCAAATCATTTTTATGATGAACATTTAACCATAAAACATTTTTCAACCTTGGTTCCTAATACCATGACGGTTTAATCCGTGTTTCGGTGATAATATTTTGTTAGTTACATTTTAAAAGGTATTATAAAACCTTTTATTTCGTTTCTTTACATTTTAAAAGGTATTTTAAAACCTTTTACTCTTTTCTTTACATTTTCAAAACAAATGCATTAGTCATAAACACAAAATCATCCTTAGTTCTACATACCATGTCGGATTTTAACCCGAGTACGATGATAAATATTGACTGATTCCAAACAAATGAACTTAAAACAATTAGTTCATAATCATTTTCAAAACTATTCATGTCAAGCTTACAAAACCGAACCCAAAAATGAATATCGTCAAAATAATGATGATTATTCAAGTCTCGTTCTTCACATCAACACAAAAGCGGTCTAAACGACCTCTTCAAATCAAGACGGGTTCAAACACCCTCTTTTCAATCCATTTTACAAGCTTTTTAATGATCAGAAGACGTTCTTCAATAGTCTGTTGACCTGCACCTAAACAGGCCACTCATTTTTTTCATTTTCAAACCAGGACAGGCCTGCTTGCATCGCCTGATGGCTCGCGCCTATATTGGCTGCCTGATGCAGGGTCTGTTTCCTTCCAGCACTTGTCTAGGACGATCCCGACTACGGTTAACCCGAATACAGGATGGATCAGATGATAAATCTACCCATTTTACATTGTATTTGCAAAACGCCTTACTAAGACAAATGGATCACGTTATGCAGCATAAACCTAACTCAGTAAATTGATGTTTAATTTCCGTCTTGCATGCAAATCAACATTAAATCCAACTCGACATCAAATACTTGATACTTGGATTAAACAACCGATATATAAAGCTCACATGTTAGGTTCAAACTTGTGGATGCACATTCATGCATTTACCCGTTTTATCAACTTTTGCATTTAACCAAGCAAGATCGATCAGTAGAGGCCGCTACCGCGGGTGGGATTGGGTGTCCAATTAATGGGCTTCCCAATACGTACCTTCACCTATTACTCAGAAACATTGGATGGTGGACGACCTTATCGAGGGCATACGAGAGTCATTCTAGAGATAGGATGCTAAAGAGGGACGATTCCTTATCTTTAGTACCTATGTCGAACACCGCTTCTTGTCTTGGTTGACCTAGGTATAAAGTGGATTCGAACGGGTTCCAAGCATCCCACAAATGCTAGGTGGTGACTCCGAACATCTCTTGCATCGTTTCGAGACCTTGCCGAGACGAAACCGACCGATCAAAAACAATCCGGTCGAAAGCATTTTTACGCCGCCAAGCGTGGCTTTCAAAAGACCACTGCATGTCCACATATTGGCTTGGCGTGCAGGTGGCCCGTTACTACAGATCGGTAGGCGGCCCTCATCCGCAGACTGGTATGTGGCCTATATCCACAGACTCAACAATGATCAACATTCCCATTTCCGGACATCATGCCATGCATATACCGCGCCAAATATACCACATGATCACACATGTGTTTCCACATCTGTTCTCATTCATCATCAACACTTCCGCTCATACGGTAGTCCATAATCACTATCATGCAATGACCATTATGCGACACATAATTTGGTTATTTCATTTTACTTTTACACAACAAAACAAAACCACATCAACTAACACACATCAAACAAAATTATCATATCATTATTTTCATCCAATTACACATGTGAATTAACAACTTTCATTTAAATTTAACTCAAAGTCACATGATGCAAACAATTCACAAGGTCTCATCTATATGGGGTCAACATGTTCATCCGACACAAACCAACCATTATAACTTATGAAAACAAGGGTATACACTCAATATTAGGTCGAGTATTGACAAAACAAGGGTCAAAGTAGACCACTCGGTCGAGTGTAGTAGGCCACTCGGTCGAGTACATGGTGCACTCGGCTGAGTGTCACTTGGGCATGAGGTTTTCATTCTCAAACTCGTTTCCAAGCTTCCCTATTTCATAACTCAATTGGGCACTACAACAAGGTCACGATGTACACCGTGGGTTTTCCACCTGGCGATTGGGAGGCAACTTTACAAACAACATCTATACTACCGTTCACAGGCCAAAATTTCGCCCTACTACTTTCATACCCCATGTATACACACTTTGCTTAAGCGGCCATACTACATAACACAAGAAATAAGGATACCTTAACGACACAATTGAGCCCACATGCTTTACATATCACACTCTCACTCTCATAAACGCGAAAACCAAGCTTGGTAATACTAAGTCCACCATCATATATCTCAATTATTAAAATTAAAACTCATCCCTCGTATGTCACGGCCGTCAACGCGACCTCTTTACAAGGGTTACCTTAAAACTTATATCAATTCCTTATCGAATGTTGGATTACAAAACTTGCAAACCTCCAACACATCTCTCGTTCTAGTATTCCCTATTTTTTTCCGGTTTCATAAACCTTTGTCACTATTTATTCGATTCATACCATTCCTCAAGTTGAATCTCACAACCTCTGAAACTTTTATCAACTTGTGTCATCACTCTCTTTTCACTCTTGGTACCTCACTATTCTCTCACAACTCTATAAATCTTAACTCAAACCTATGTTATCCCAAGATAACCGAGTCATACTCAATAAGGTCACTCTCACTTGTCCTTTAAATTCCGTTCCCTGATTATGAGTCCGAACAACCGCTAAATTTACAACCTTAGTCGCACTCCACTCATTATTTATAGGTTGTCTCTCATGATCAACTCACTCAACTCAAAACTTTTAATAGGCAAGTATACCTTACTAGGTTTCCCAAATTCTTAAACTCGATGACTATATCCCATTTCACACATCTCGTCGAAAACACATGCCTGAAGGTTAGGGTGAGAAAATCATTCTATTAGGCTCACACACTAACTATATGCTCGGATATCCCCATAATCACCGAAGGTACCGCCGGATTTTGGCGAGCTTCCCTTCCTTGGTTTCTCCTCGCGTTGCTTGATGACTTCGGCACGCCCCAGAATTCATTTCACATGAAACGTCCGGGTAGGGGTGATGAGAATTACAACAATCCGGAACGGATATGGAAGAGGTAGTAAATCAAATAAATTGGAATGTATAGAAAACTTTCCCAAGGCTTAAGTCGGTGACAATCACTTTAAAATAAACTCTTGACACGAGCTTGTCATTCAGATGAAGTTTAATTAACCTGAAGAATGGAATTAAAGAAATTACGGCATGGCTTCCTTTGTATTTTAAACAAACCACAAACTCGTTTCAATAGTACACTTGAAATATGATGAATTTTGTAAAATAATGCAAATTCAAAAATCAACTCTAGCAATTTTACCAACTTTGTAAAATTGTCTTCCCTATTATGCAATTTTCACTCAAACTTGACTAAAATATGAATTATTATATTAAAACTCTAACATAACGATGATTTGTTTCAAATTTCTTGAAAACACTAATACGGAATAAGCCGATATAAGATGGCACATGTCGCTATAAGCCAAGTTCACAATATTAAGAATCAGTTAAGACAAGAACCTAACTTGGTAAAATTCAAAATCCGGGAAGGTATACCACTCATTTTCGAAAAATTTAAGTCGGATAAATCACTCATTACTTCACAAGATGCTATAGTCAAAACATATGTATACTTGTCACACCCTTGTCGGAAAGTTTGTCACCCCTTTAAAGCGGAAAAATTCAAATCATTTTATGATAATCCCCTAATAAAGTTATAGTCTCACAATACTATTAAACCATATTTAAGATGAAATCAAAAATTGTTCATATTCTCACATAGTTCAAAAATTTTGGGCCAAATCGATGATGAAATCTTCATTTTAAAGAGAATGTAGCACACTACTAGTGAAGATAGTAGTCTTAAAAAACGATTAAACCAAAATTCACTTATGAAAAATCAAAATCTTGAAGATTAAGATAAACTTTTGAGATGAAATTTTCACATACAAGATAAACTCTAACATTATTAATAAATATAAAGCCTTTGTTATCCAATTAGACCCAACAACGAACACAAAAATCCAACTATTAACTCAAGAACACAAGTTTTTAAGCTTGTCCATGGTGGACAAAATTTCAACTTTAAAAAAAAATCTTGATAAAATTTGAACAATATGTGTAGATCTACCCAAGTCAAGTTTGGGAAAAAAAATGAAGAAGGTCAACACTCTTACACGGTCAAAGTTGAGAAGACGGATGAAGAAAAGTGGAGTAAGAAAGTGTAATCCAAACAACAAATTACCGACATGGAGTTCGAAATTATTTTAAGATAAACCGATGTCGAAGTTACGAGGTTTGAGGTAGAAATGAAGAAGATAAGATAGAGACAAGCAAAAATTTTCACGAGTTTCTCAGCTCATCAGACCCACTCGGTCGAGTACCGAGGGAACTCGGTCGAGTTCTGCTCTACGCGGTTTAGTGGTAAATTTTCGAGAAGTTTTCCAGTTTCTGGAACTTGCCCTACTCGATCGAGTGACCAACCCGCTCGATCGAGTACTGCCCTACTCGGTCGAGTGTGGCCTCGTACTCACTCGACTTTCAATTCTCAATTAAATTGAACTATGATATTCCCTGCATCACAAAGAAAGGTTCCGGAGTCCACCGGCCCTCGGTGACCCATCCCGAGTTATCTCATTCGGCATCATACTCACCGTCTTAACACATTACCTTCATACTCATAACTACTATACTAACAAAAATCAACATTCATGCCTTAAGCACTACAAGTTTAAACACGCATTTGATTTTTCTACATGCCAAGATTCGGGACCAACGTCCCTTATACCAACACCCATCAATTGCTTCTAAAACATGTTATACACATTAGCCTACTCATCCATCTTTCACATATTATCATTTACCACACAAACCTCTATACCATGCAAGAAACTCAACAAAATCGTAACACACATATAATCATTCAACATATCACATCACGTTTCCCGACTCGTAACAACCCACGTAGTGACCAACCAAAACAATAGGATCTAGTTTTAAGATGAGGGATCCTACTCACCCAAAACCGACCTCCTATTGAACTCAAGTCGGGTTCATTTTATTAGACACTCCTAGATTCATTTTGGTTCATTGGTTTAGGTTCCAAAACATTCGCTCTGATACCACTTTGTAACATCCTCTTCTTACCCGGCCAAGGTAATTGAGAGACGTTACCATCTCGGTTTCCCGAGGCACTGAAATCGGAATTACAATTAAGAAAGTTTATTAAATTAATAACAAGTATAGTTATTACAAATATAAACTAATGAATAAATGAAATACAACTCATCTATAACTATGTCTTCCATGCTACACTACTCGACTCCGTGTCCAAGGCGCGGCCCAAATCCCGATCACGTCAACAAGCAAAACCTGTACCTGTACTCAACCTGCTCCCCATATGATCAGAATATCATATGGATCGGCACAGGCCACCCCAGAAATAGGTGACAATTGCACAGACACACAAACGTCAGTTTCAATAAATAAAGTGTGACACAACTCAAAGTGTGTAAGTATGCAACATGAATATAATATGAATGACACGTTATCAAACAACCACCGCCATGGTATTGGGACACGCCCAGACATACCGATAACCACACTGGTACCGGGACACGCCCAGACATACAAACAACCACAAACAGATACCGGGACACGTCCAGACGTACCGGGTCCGGAAGCCAACCGGATCCCGTGCCAGATGTCGTGTCTCAACCACACGAGTCCCTTTGTAACTCAAGCCATTCATGTGCACATCCCTCTTGGAGTGGGAAGCTCCAAGAGGCGACTCAAGCGGAAGACGGTCTCCCAACCATATCGTCACCAACCTCCAATACACAAGTTAATTATAACAAATGCAAGACAACACTTTATATGCCAAATACCGACTCATCACATCGTCTTAACCATCATTACATTGTGATACACAATAACCATCATGCTTATCCCCTTTATGACATGATTAGTGACTAAACATGTTATAATACAATAATTCTAATTAGGTGAAATTAATTACAACATTAACCACAAAACATGTAACAACTACAATATTGAAACCGAGTCGGATTAACCTACCTTTTAGCATAATCCATAAGCTAGTCGAAATCACCAAGTATCCATCTCATAAAACCGTCTCATCCTACATAAATCACATATTAAGTATCACAAATCACCCTATACTATAATAAAAAAAACCCATTATTATTACCCACTAATTACCCATATATTAACAATAATTACTAATTAATCAACCCAATTAAAAACCCCCAAAAGTTAGGGTTCATAAGACTAGAAAAAAGGATAGATTTCAACTTACAAGGTTAAAGGATGAAGGAGAAGGTGAACAATCCTATAATCCAATCTTGAATCCCCTAATATGGTGTTTGTGAGGGTTTAAGAAAGAAGGGAGAGAGTTTGGAGAGATAAGGAAGAAGATAGAATAAATGAGGATAAGGGGATACGATTTCCTTATCCCGTGTTCTGATTCAGCACCTCTCTGTCGAGTGGTGAGTCCACTCGGTCAAGTTTCACTCACTCGGTCGAGTGCTGGTCTATTCCTACGAGTGAACCTCACTCGGTCGAGTGTGACGCAGTTCTCAGCAATGACCAATTTTCGTAAAATAGTCATATCTCACTCGTTTCTTGATCATTTTGGGCGTGTGACCTACCGTTGGAATTGCAAGATAACAATCTATCACCTCCAATTGGAATCACATCAATATCATGTTTAGATCTCAAGTTATGATAGTTTTAAGACGACCCTTCTACAGACAGACATTATCACAACTCCACTAAGTCTAATATAGGTTATACTCTGTCCACTTGGCCTAATCTGTAACACCCCCATACTCCAAGTGCCTTACCAGGACCACTCAGGTATAAGGATGCCACCATCTCGGTTACCCGAGGCATGATAACCATAAGACAATGAAGAAACATACTTAATTAAATAAGTTTAAGTGATTACATTACAAACCAATCAAGCAAAATACAAATCTGTTTTTCAAACTATAAACCAACCGAAAGGAACTGTCCTAACAAACACAAATGGAAGACTAAAGACTCGATATGTGATGACTCCATCCCCGACTAGATCCCACGCGTATCCAAGATATACCGCACAAATCGCTCACCACCCCGAATGGATCACCACGCTTTTAAAACATTTAAACGGGTCAAGATTAATCACACAACTCAATATACATCAACAATAAGATAAACAGACAAATTTGAACTGAATCACACACACACACACACCACCAACCAATTCCCATCATCTCAATACGATCGTCCACCGGACCCGACCACCCCATTGGGGACCGCAGCCGTTCCCACCTAAGCCCCGCTCATCATACCGAGCGATAACCCTGTCCATTAATGTGCACACCCCCTTCCGTGGCGGGTTCCACGAAGGGCGAAACTAGGGCGTGAGATCACTCCCGCAAGTGACCCCACTCAACCGAGAACGCATCTCGAGAACCATCAACAAACACAACCACAATCACAATCACAATCACAATCATCATATCAAACAACTAACTACAAAGACATCACCAATATCCCATTATGGGACTAATACGAGTAGGAAATCCTACCCGGAAAGCAACACAACACGCAGACGGTATCTACAACTGTATCAAAACGGCTCCTCTACGAATTCTCCTCCTATCATACATAACACATAAAGACTACACATCACAAACTACACACCAAAACCCCAATTCCTAAATTAGGGTTTCACCAATCTTAACAAAACATTATAGAAATTATATTAAAAGCTTACCCTCGACGCAAGGAATCCAACGACACGAACTACGCTACGAACCGACCGTCTAACTCCGGAATTGTCAAGAACGCGATTAGGAAGAAGAACTAGTTGCTTTCTCTCTTAAACAGGTTTTAGGTTTTGTAAAAGTGATTTAAAACAATGACGAATATGTTTAAATACCTTAATCGCATAATTAACAAAACCCGAGAAAACTCCCCGTAAAACCGGACACTCGATCGAGTACCCAAGGTACTCGATCGAGTACCCTCCTACTCGATCGAGTACCCCACTACTCGATCGAGTACCCAACAGTCGAAACTATTTTATTTCGCAACTTGCCCTTACTCGACAGAGTAAGGGCTACTCGATAGAGTACCCCAAGACTTATAAATACGGAGTATTACAGTCTTCCCTCCTTAAAAGGAACTTCGTCCCCGAAGTTCAACCCATACTCTAAAAACAACCATACTAACTTGACCAAGACACAACAAGATAACTAAGAACTCAAAAACTCGACCAAACATAAAACATGAACTCTTAACACTCACTCCACCAACTATGTTTACTTCCTTAACATGACTCACGATATCGTATCCACCACATATATATCTCTCACGACACCAACTTCATACATAACCAACCGCCATCCACTAACACTGCTAGCTCCATAATATCATCCACTATCAAATCCAAAATCAAGACACTCCTAGACATCAAACGGAGTGTTACATTCTACCACCCTTAAAAGGAACTTCGTCCTCGAAGTTTACTCAGACTCATAACATCATCCTCCAACTGTCAACATTATATAAAATATTCCCACACTCTGAAGCATCACACTACTACAAGCACGGCCATGGCCTTTTATAAGTATTGTCCACAAAACAAATCCCTCCTTTACGCTACGCTAACACTCTACTTCCAATTATATTACCGCATGCACCACCATGAAACTCTCTTTTATTGCATCCTACTCCTCTTAAGACAAATGTTACGTCCTCGTAACTCACTAATACTAAACCCTTAGCTATATTATCTCATTATCCTCATCACCACCATATGTCAAAGATAACTGCCTATAACCTCATTTCCATAATCACTCCTATTTCTCAAGGCTCTCTTACTTCAACAGTTCCCCTACTTCAAATCAATCTGCACACCCCTAACCTATACCATAAGGCTCGTAGCAAAATCACCATACTAACTCTCCATTATTACTCGCAAACCAACATACCTCGCTCTCAGAAAGCACTTATCTTCCGTAAGCATAACTCCCGATCCACACTCGTTACTTATACTCACACTAGATCCTCAAGTTCTTTCCTTCATTACCGCAAAACTCATACATAACTTAATATGACACTAATTCCCCCAACACCCTACACTCACTGTCCCAACAAAAGATTATGAACTACCTGCCGCTTTCAGACCATTACAACACATGTTCCACGAATCATTTTCCATTACCATGTCTATTAAAGCCTTATCTAGAACAAGATCAAAATTATCAGAATAACCTCTCACAACCGTGTCCCATCAATAGAACATCACTATACCATGACAACAACGAAAACATATTCAACTCTATTTCATATCATACTCTACCTCATTCTTAACTTAACCTGGTAAAGAAAACATCAATAAGCAAGACAACCGTCTTCACATGTTCAACCAAAACTCACAAAGAACAACAGCAAACAAAACAACAATCTATGTATAACTGGTATGCACTTTCGAAAACTCGTGTCATAATCATCCCGCCTACTCCACCACAACCGGTGACGGCATCACAACACCGCCACCAACAGCCACACCGTAGTGAGAAAATACCCGCATCACAACACTAAATATCGAGCCCGGATCACCACCCGAGGCACCACAACCACATCGATAGACATCACAACTACATACGATTCCATAAATACTGACTCGGAAATAACCTTTCGGACAAGGAAACTTACTCCAATCCACTTTACTCAATCACAACGCAACATATTATATGAAATAACAGATAAGCATCTCATGAACATCATCTCTACCATTTCACGGAATACACATGTGTTATTAATACACATAAAATTATAACTAGCCATGTCAATTAATCAAATTATTACTTTTTTGGATATCATTCAATTAAACTACCATGTCCAACATATATATATATTACAGAACATTCATAAAACAGCTTTATACTTATCACACCATACCTCTTCTTGTGAGGTCAGAACCTCACACAAACATTTACACATATCATAGACCCGTAATCACAACCAACTAGTCAATCCTGACCACGTAAGTTACCACTCAACAAAGGTTACCTGCTGTCCGAGCTTAACTCGCATGCCCCTCATCACATTCTCCATTCGCATCACCAGCACCTTCTGCCATACATAACCATACAGCTAACACTCATTATGAGAAACCACCTCCTAAGACTATGTCTTATACTTCCTGACAACCATACTTTTATCAATTCAGTCTTTACAAAATCAGGCTCTTTAGAATTGCCACTTTTCTAATATACCCTTACCCTTAACCACTAGTCAAAGACCATAACACTACCACTGTCCGGACATCAAACCTCTTCACTCATCTCTAAACATCATGATTTCTTTTCTATCTTTGGTTAACATCCCAAACAACGAACATCGAATCCATGAACAAAATTACCTCAACATTCTTCCCAATATTTTCCTTAATTGAATCATCATCCATTTCTCCACCAAAATCTCATATCATGCAGATATTCTTCTAACTTCTTACTTTCCTTAATTTCTCGAAACTCATTATTAAACATGTTGTCCTGAAGGTCCCATATAACCATTAACTAACATCTTCATGATAATATCACACATTTCGATGATTCCTTACCTTTATATCACATAACTCCGGTGAATATTTTCCTCAGCTTACTTTTATCCTTCTTTTCTCTTTACACTCAATAATACTAATTAATAGTTCAACTCCTTAGTCCTTCTAGCTAACTCTTTAGAAATCCAGTTACCTTCTCATCGCTCCAAAACTCAAATCCCATTATTTTATATCGATATCATCTCCCTCTTTCTTACCACAAATATTCTCTTATTATGTCATCAATCACCCTTGCCACTAATACATCCATAGAATCAACGTTTATTGTTCAACAATTGCATCTCCCTTCTTACATCTCTAGAAATCAAAATTCCTTTCATACCGCCAATTGCCCAAGGAAAACCCACAATAGTTTCATCTCTTAAAAAGCCAAATCTCCACCCCACGACATGTCTCCACAAAGTTCACTATATACCACTCTTCTCAACCCCTTTAAAACGAACTTTCATTATGTATATTCTTAACCCACACGGCTCTTAACTACCTCCCTCCATAATTCTTTACACATCTCACGTTGTCACTATCCATATCCTTACTCTCAATCCTTTCATTCTCACGTTCCTTAGACTCACATCATCCATTGCCCACATTCACTTACTTTTACGTTACTCAACACACACTCATATTACTCATCTCATTTCATCTCGTCTCAGAAAACATGCTCTATGTCTCAATTAAGCCATAACAATCCTCCTTTTCTTTTTCCACTATCTATTACAACCACGTATAACTCATGTCCTTCGACCGAACTCATACTCACCACAGGTGCCACTCACTACACCACAAGATTGGGTAACTTACGCGTCAAGACCAACATACATGTAAAACAATGCATAAAGAAGCAAAATAATAACTTTGAATTAAACATAATATGCAACGAAGTCAAAAGATAAGCATATGACCCAAAACAGGGTCACTAGATCGAGTACAGGCCACTCGATCGAGTAAGAGACTTACTCGATCGAGTAGGTCAAGATCAGAAGCACGTAAAACAAATCACCAGGGATACTCGATCGAGTAACTAACGTACTCGATCGAGTGCCCCCTTACTCGATCGAGTACCAAGGATACTCGATCGAGGGCCCCAATTCTCAGCACTGTCCAATTTTCGTAAAACAGTCATAACTCACTCATTTCTTGGTCGCTTTGGGCGTGTGACCTATCGTTAGAATCGTAAAAGAACAAGCTATCACCTCCAATTGGAATCACATCAAAATCGTTTATGCATCTCAAGTTATAACAGTTTAAAGACAACCTTGCTGTAATCAGACGACATAACTATTTGATTTTTACTTCCTAACAGCTTAAACAACAACCAAGCAAACAAAACCAGTCCAAACTCATAAAACCAGTATTCATAATCATATGTTACTATTTTCAAAAGCCGAACAACAACATTCATCATGCACATAATTTATCTAACTTGCCAATTATGACTTACCCACATGTTTTCATTCTATTACCTTTCGTAAACAAAGTCACAAATACATGACATCAAGTCCCCTATTCACATGTTACTAGCATAACAACATTATAAAATAACTTTCATTATATAACATGCTTAATCGGAACCATGTTACCATACCACGATGATCCATCTTTTCCCACTAATTCATCCATCATACCACATATTTACCCACCATATTCGTTCAACACATTCACCCAGCACATGTTCAATTCACACTCCCAACTTTCTGTACTTTTACTCAATACGACAACAACAACATGTATACTTACACATCGCTTTATATATATATATACAAAACACTTTTCCTTACATAATTATAGCATGCCAAATTACATGTATCAATAATTATATTTTCATGCTTTACAATCAACCAACATACAATTCACGTCATTATCATCTTTCATCCATCAATTCATACAACATACTACTACATAAATACACACAGCACACAATAAGCACATAACGATCCCGACACATATCCCATGGTGACCGGTTCAAAATTGTAGGGCGAGTTCGCGACTTTAGGACGTCTCCCAAGTCTTTGCATTAGCTCCTACAACCTTTACCCCGGTTCATTTTAATTGACTCCTAGATTCATTAGATTCATTGGTTACGGGTTTCGGGATCGTCGCTCGATACCATTTGTAACACCCCCATACTCCAAGTGCCTTACCAGGACCACTCAGGTATAAGGATGCCACCATCTCGGTTACCCGAGGCATGATAACCATAAGACAATGAAGAAACATACTTAATTAAATAAGTTTAAGTGATTACATTACAAACCAATCAAGCAAAATACAACTGTTCTCAAACTATAAACCAACTGAAAGGAACTGTCCCTAACAAACACAAATGAAGACTAAAGACTCCGATATGTGATGACTCCATCCCCAGCTAGATCCCACGCGTATCCAAGATATACCGCTTGCAATCGCTCACCACCCCGAATGGATCACCACAGTTTTTAAAACATTTAAACGGGGTCAATACTAATCACACAACTCAATATACATCAACAATAAGATAAACAGACAAAATTGAACACACACACACACACACACCACCAACCAATTCCCATCATCTCAATATTGATCGTCCACCGGACCAGCCCCGCCATGGGGGACCGCAGTCGTTCCCACCTAAGCCCCGCTCATCATACCGAGCGATAACCCTGTCCATTAATGTGCACATCCCCTTCCGTGGCGGGTTCCACGAAGGGCGAAACTAGGGCGTGAGATCACTCCCGCAAGTGACCCCACTCAGCCGAGAACGCATCTCGAGAACCATCAACAAACACAACCACAATCACAATCAAAATCACAATCATCATATCAAACAACTAACTACAGCACATCACCAATATCCCATTATGGGACTAATACTGAGTAGGAAATCCTACCTGGAAAGCAACACAACACGCAGACGGTATCTACAGCTGTATCAAAACGGCTCCTCTACGAATTCTCCTCCTATCATACAGCACATAAAGACTACACATCACAAACTACACACCAAAACCCCCAATTCCTAAATTAGGGTTTCACCAATCTTAACAAAACATTATAGAAATTATATTAAAAGCTTACCCTCGACGCAAGGAATCCAACGACACGAACTACGCTACGAACTGACCGTCTGAACTCCGGGAATTGTCAAGAACGCGATTAGGAAGAAGAACTAGTTGCTTTCTCTCTTAAACAGGTTTTAGGTTTTGTAAAAGTGATTTAAAACAATGACGAATATGTTTAAATACCTTAATCGCATAATTAACAAAACCCGAGAAAACTCCCCGTAAAACCGGACACTCGATCGAGTACCCAAGGTACTCGATCGAGTACCCCCTTACTCGATCGAGTACCCCAGCTACTCGATCGAGTACCCAACAGGTCAGAAACTATTTTATTTCGCAACTTGCCCTTACTCGACAGAGTAAGGGCTACTCGATAGAGTACCCCAAGACTTATAAATACGGAGTATTACATAATCGGTTGACTGAACGCCTTAGAAACTATGAGGTATTACATTGACTGAGGCTTGGACACGACAAAAATCGATGTAGAGCCCCAGGTCAATCGAAGATTACAACCTAGAGATCGAAGCGACGTCAAGGTGGCTCAAAAGGATTTGGGCCAAGGACCAACTATTGGGAAGGGCGACATCGAGGCAACTCGGGGATTTGAGTCAAGGACCTGCACTTAGGGATAGTTTATAGTCTGTCAACTGCCAGTCCTGGTCGTTTAAAGTCCGTTAGACTACGTATAAAGGCTCGCCAGCCATAACAAGGAGTCATACCTGAGGCATCTTCGGGATATATCCTTGAATTGATTCTTGTTCCCGCGTAGAGGCTCGTCAACCATTGATGGTGCACAGAGACTCGTCAGCCATTAAAGGTGCATAGAGACTCGCCAGCCTTCTTGAAGGTGCGTAGAGACTTGCCAGCCATTGAATGTGCGTAGAGGCTCGCCAGCCATTGAATGTGCGTAGAGGCTCGCATGCCATTAAAGATGCATAGAGGCTCGCCAGCCATTAAAGGTGTGTAGAGGCTCGCCAACCATTAAAGGTGCGTAGAGACTCGCCATTCATTGAAGGCGAGTAGAGGCTGCCCAGCCATTAAAGGTGCGTAGAGACTCGCCAGTCATTGAAGGTACGTAGTGACTCACCAGCAATTAAAGGTGCGTAGAGGCTCGCCAGCCATTAAAGGTGCATAGAAACTCACCAGCCATTGAAGGTGTATAGAGACTCGCCAGCCATTGAAGATACATAGAGGCTCGCCAACCATTAAACGTGCGTAGAGACTCGCCAGATTTTGAAGGTGCGTAGAGACTCGCCAGTCATTGAAGGTGCGTAGAGGCTCGCCAGCCATTAAATGTACGTAGAGGCTCGCCAGCCATTGAAGGTGCGTATGGCCAACTGCGGGAAATAGCCTGAATTACCGGGCTTATTTCAAGAGGTTGTTTGTCCAACCGACTCAAGGGGGAGCGATCTCGATGTCGCTGGGGGCGGAAGGTGCTAGATTTTGCTTTTTCGACGCCTGGTCATTGCTACATTTTGCCAGTATGCTGGAGGATGACCCCGTTCAGAGGTTTCTGGGGGTTCTGCTGGGGAACTTTTGGTGTTTATAAGGGATGTTTGCGGTGCTGGGAAGAGATAGGCTTTTGTAACTTGGGTCTGGCCCTTGCAGTTGGCGGCCTCTATTAGTGCGTATTCGTAATTTTAAAGTGAAATAACTGTTTTTGTTGCCGTTGTTTAAAATTTGTGGGGATAGCGAATTTGAATTTTCGCCATTTGCGACTTGGAAAATTTGTGATAATAGCGGATTTGAATTTCGCTATTCGCTATTCGTGTTTAAGAATAACGGTTTTAAATCCGCCATTTGAAATTTTGTGAGAAATATCGAGTTTGAATTTCGTTATTTGTTATTTTTGTTTGAAATAACGGTTTTAGTTCTGTTATTTGAAATTTTGTGAGAAATACACTACGCCAAATCAGACCATCAATAAGGAGCGTATCAGAATGGTTGAATGCATTTAATAACGACTCTTAGATTACCGTTTTCAAAATATTGGCGGAAACCTAGACCGCGCTAATAAGAATAACGGTTTCCGTCGAAAATCGTTCTTATTATAATGTGACAACGGTTGTATAACAAACCGTTATCAAATACGTATAACGGTTTCCATAAACTCGTTATATAATCACCCTTATCAACGGTTGGTAGACAACCATTACCAGTTTAACAAAACGGCGTTTCGAAAACCGTTACGAAATTAAGACTAGCAACGGTTTTTGGCACCCGTTGTTATGTAATAGCTACGGGTTTCTTGCAACCGTTATCATTTGCTATTATGATATAACGGTTCTTCTGTACCCGTTGTCATTTATCATTTACGGGTGAAAAATAACCTTTATATACTTTTTTCAATGTAAAATATTCAACCGATGCATGTATGATAAATAATGAACCGTTACATGCATTGTTTTGTTCGACCGTTATTTACTATCCGTTCATTATTATATCCACAGGTGCATACATATTTTCCTATAAATATATCACTTTTAATATGATAAATTTACCATATTCACCAATTCAACGTTCAATTAATCATAGCCTATAATTTAATTAAAAATATTACACTTCGATCACCATGTTGTCGTCGTCTTCTACACCCGCCGAATCACAATCAAATACGCACTATGTCCATCCTATTACGTGTATTATACACAACCTTCCAATCAAATATGATAACAATGGTAAGGCTTTTTCGAGAAGTTTTACTTGGATGAGAGATATGCTTCGTCAAGGTGGTTATGCAAACGTTAAAAAGGTCCACCCAGCTTGGACTAAAGTTCATGGTTTTCTTGGTTACGCAATGATCGAGTTTGAAGGTTTTGGGAAGAAGCTGGAATCTTTTCGTCAAGCGAGAAAACTCCAGGCAAGATATGAGGATCATGATGCTGGGAAGAAAAATTATTATACGGATGATGCGTTACAAGCGCAATATTTACGGATTGCAACCGATTGTGACATTAATCTATTAAGAACATATCGGCACTATATTGACACTGTGTCTCGTTCATGGGAGGCAGAACAAGTGCCACTTAAAAATCCACATATTGAATTCCCAATATTTATCGCAATCGCAGGGGAATTACAAGATGATTATGTTAATTAATTATTATTATTATTCTAAATAATGGTTTTAAACCCGCGCGTCTTTTAATTTCTTGTTATGTATGTGTTTTTCTTGAATAATATATGCGTGGTAGTGTATTTTATTGTCTAATTATTTATTGCAAATTACGTAGGTTTAATTTAAAATATTTGTTAATAAGTCAACTTTTACATTAAATTAACACAAAATATCATTATAGACGGCACATATCCATCTATAACTAAAGACGGGCCAAATACAATACCATATTCCTAATAGGACAAGCAACAAGTGGGGTGGTGGGGGCAAAAAATGTCACTACTTTCAAGCTATTTGACCCGTCTTTAGTTATAGACGGATATATCCGTGTATAGCAAGACTAGCTGATTAAATTAATTACCAATGGTTTTGAGAAAACTTATAAATGTGATTATAAATGTTAAAGCATCCTCTACTAACTTTCATTAATCAAATCAAAATATTTCATCCCCATTACACAAATTTGAAACAACATGGCAATGAACCCTAATTTTATCAACAACGAAGAATGGCTTACACAAACGATTGAAGATGATGGGAAGGTTCTCGCCGGGATTCCCGCCGATCAACACCCACTAATCAAAGCATCCCTTGAACATCAACGGAATTATTGGATTAAGAGGCGTGAAGCAGTCCGGCTTATCAACAAAGCCTCATCATCATCATCATCTTCATACCCTCGTCGACTGTTACTACTCGCAACTTGGTCACGAGAGATATGTTGAGTTGTACTCTTCCAACCTTATCTCCACATGCAAGTCGTGTCCTTCCATATATTCAATCTGTTATTGCAAAATATGAAGCCATTGACCCGAAAGTTAGCGGTATACCAGAGTGGCGTGATTGGTGGCAGGTTGAGAAGCGCTTTTTACGCTTAACCGGGGTTGTTCCGGCTTATTATACATCTTTTGATTTATGATAATTGTTGTAATGTATTTGGTTTAAAATTAAATGAAATGATCATTTTGAAAGTGTTGAGTTATGCTTGTTTGATTTGCTTCCATTTTTTGAACTCCATAGATCAGTCAGTAATCAAGATCCAGATTGCTGCTATGTAATACTCATCAACAACGGTTTACCTGCAACCGTTGTCAATTGGTTCATCAACAATGGTTCAGCTACAACCGTTATAAATTGGTTCAATAACAACGGTTAGACTACAACTACAACCGTTGTAATTTTTTTTTATTAACAACGGTTCACCTACAACCGCTGTCAATCGTGACGTTCTAACTTCAACGAGCACCGTTAATTAATTGTTTGATCATACGACTCAATATATTAAAAAAATAAATAAACACATGTAAGATATGACGATACGACTCATTATATTAAAAAATAATTAATTGTTTGACTATACGGTATTTTTTAAGCCGTGTGCCAGTGGCTAATACTTCGTATTTCTCATTATTCTTGATTTTTCCCCACTTGCTATCCCAGTTACCTAATTCAGGAAAGAAGTTTGTACTAACTTAATACGGATTACCAAATATGGAAGATGCTTTTTTTTTGCGGGAAAAACTTGACACAATGAAAGATAAATGACAACGGTTAGGCACCAACCGATGTAATATAATGACAACAATTACGGGTTTATAATCAGCCGTGGTCATATTGCAAAATATAAAATACGGTTTCGCTTAACCCGTGTTTACTAGTTTCAATAAAATATTCAAAAAACACACATGCAAACCTTCTCCTCGCCCACTTAAAACCATCGAACACTGAGTTTCCCTAGGACCACTACTATTCTCCGTCGCCTCTGCCGTTGCCATCCCCGTCGTCGTCCCCTCCGTCATCGCCATACCTGAAGTAATAATAAACCCTACTCCTTCGTCTCATTAACTTAATGTCTTTATTTTCTTAGTTGTGATATTATCCCCTAATTATCATAGGTTTATTGTGTGTTAAACAATACCTATTATTTTAAGTATATTGTGTGTTAAACAACGCCTGCTATGTCGACTTAATGCTTTAAGTTAGTAGTTTCTTAATTTCTGGTTTAGATATGGGTGGAAATCGGAAAAGAAATGATGGGAAAAGGTCAAACGAAGAAGATTCAGGTGATGAGAATAATTTGGAATCGGATACTGGGCGAAGGACCCATAGGGTTTCCCTAGAAGCAATAAAAAGAGGGATACCTAATAAACTTATATGAGGTCCATTAACGGGGCTGCCAGATAGTGATTTTGCTGCAAATTTCGCGACTTGGATTGGTTATTGTGTAAGAGAGTATGTGCCTCTCGGTTTGCCGCGTATCAATCAGTTGAGTCAAGACAAGGAGGAAAAGCTATGGGGGAGAATAAAGGTATGCATTATACAATAATAAATGCAGTGAGATGAAATTATCTTAGTATTCGATATGTGCTATTAGCCGAAACTAACCAAATATGCTCACCATATATGCATGCAGCTTACACTATCCCCCAAGAACATGATGGTTACCTTAGAAGAAAGATAGGGGATTCTTTCAGAGCATGGAAGTTAAAGGTTGCTCAGAACCACTTGTTCGACAAGAAGACCGGGAAGATAAACAAGAAACCACCAAAGAATAAGTATAAGTTTGTCAGCCAGCAAGATTGGATTAACTTTATTGCTTATAGGCAGTCTAAGAAGTTTAAGGTAATTTATCTGCGACTCATTGGGATCACTTTATTAGTAATCACTTAATAAGTAATGAAATATGCTTACGTTACTCGATACGATTCATTTTATGAAGACTATGAGTAGGCAGAACCAAGAGAACATTTCAAAGAAAGAGAGCGTCTTTCATGGCTCCATAGGTGGTTATAGATTGATTAAGAAGAAGCTTGGAACTGTCAATCGTCACGACGCTTGGGTGGCCGGTCACACTCCTAAGAATGGAAAGTTAGAAACTCCATATGATAAGGCCGTCAAAGAGAAAATTGTAAGTTTGAATAAATGTGTCACTCCTACCACTGGTGGTCGGTTATATAATTATGAGTTTCAATAAAATTTAGTTGCATAATGGTTTTATGTGTATGTAGAAAATCTGTGAGAAGGAGGTACAGGAAAGAAAATGGAAGCCTGAAGGACGCGATGACATTCTTGCTAAGGCAATCGGCAAACCAGAGCATCCAGGTCGTGTGAGAGGGGTATCGACGCATGTTGGTATCACTAAGTATTTTGGGAAAAATACTCAAAGGACAATGAGTGGTGATGATAGGGTAAATAAATACTGTATTTTATTCAACATAATTTATATATATATATTCTGAAATTATACTAATTTTAATCATATTCATTTCTACTGCACAGCTACAAACAATGGTCAGGTTGATACTGAGAATGGTGGAAACGGGGGATAAGCCATCTGAAGAAGAGTTGGTTATGGTTCGGCAAGTCATAAAGGAAGCAGGGGATAAGAAGAAAAAAGCGGGCATGCGAAGTGAGAAAGACATGGCAAAGGATCAAGATGGGGGAGATGAAGAGGAAGCCATGAAGGCAGGGGAGAAGGACGTCGAGGTGGGAGCCGAAGACACGTTCTTATCATCTTCAAATCCGGGTTTTGACGAGGTATTAGCTACTACGACTAGTTTATAATTGATGTATATATACTAATTAATTAAATTTATTATTTAAAGTAGTGCATGTATATATACTAATTAATTAAAAATGTGAAGGTCGTTTGCAAGAAGCCTTGTGTTCTTTACTACCAAACCTCTACAGTGGCATCGAGCAGAACTGCTATTGCTAGGGGAGTTGAGCTTAAAGGCATTGCCCCCCATGAGGGATGGAGGGAAGTGGAAGTGACCGAGTTATATCTGGAGAAGTATGGTATTCTAATAGTACCATGTAGTGATAATTGGCTTTTGCAAGATGATGTGGGTTCTATTGTGCAATGGCCTGAAGAATTCATTACTGTTGACATGTCCGACGTTGTAATACTACGGTTTTATGCGTCTTGGGGTACTCTTTCGAGTGGGGCTTACTCTGTCGAGTAAGTTTGAATTTAAGCAAAACACTAGTCTTCCTGTAGGGTACTCGATCGAGTAAGCTTGGCACTCGATCGAGTAGGGGTCACTCGATCGAGTAAGTGACTTACTCGATCGAGTAAGTGACTTACTCGATCGAGTAAGTCGGGTTACGGGTGATTTGCGACGGGTTTGTTAATAATGCGGATTAATATATATACTTTAGTCATCTTTTCATAAAACACTTTTACAAAAACCTAAATCACAATCAAGGAGAAGTTTCAAGTTACGTTGCCTATTTCCTTCGCATTATTAGCAAATACCGAAGCTTGAAGTGTCGGTTTTCATCGTTCTTTATACCTTTGTGATCCTTGCGTTGTGGGTAAGTTCTACATATAATTTTCTTATCATTTCGTTAATTTTGGTTAAACCCTAATTTGGGGATTTGGGGGTTTTGGTGACGATGTGTTATGGTAGTAATAATATGTATGTATGTATAGGAGGAGGGTTCGTTGAGGAGAGATTCTGAGACAGCTGTTTGATTGTCTGATTTCGTGTTGCTTTCCAGGTAGGGTTTTCCCTACTCAGTATTAGTTACATGATGTGTGTGGTCATTGTGTTGTGGTCATTGATTAATTATATTGTTGGTTAATCTTGACGGTTGTTGGTTTATATTGTTGATTGTTGTTGTATAACTGTCTGTGACGTTTCCACACCTTAATTGGTCCTGGTAAGGCACTTGGAGTATGGGGGTGTCACAAAGTGGTATCAGAGCGACGAACCTGAAACATGTAACCAATGAACCTAATGAACATAGGGAGTCAAACTAAAATGAACCCGGGGTAGAAGTTGTAAGAGCTAATGCAAAGGCTTGGGAGACGTCCTAAAGTCGCGAACTCGTCCTACAATTTTGAACTGGTCACATGGGGTACGTGTCGGGATCGTTATGTGTTATCTTCTTGTTTGTATATCTATATAATAACATGTGGTGTGAATCGGTGGATGGATGAATGTGGACGATAGGGGTATGGAATAAAAAGGTGATGAATATGTGATTTGTATGTTGAATGAATGAAGGCATGATGTTTGTTTTACAATGTGGCATGTTAGAAATATGGAATAAGGTTGTTTTGTTGACCATATAAAGAGTTGTATACATATATGTTGTTATTGTTATGTTGGCAGTATACATAGTTGGAAAAGAAAGATGAACATGCGGGTATTATATGAGTCTGCATGACTCGATTGAGTGGGGGGCACTCGATCTAGTAGGTGAGAGACTCGATCGAGTGGGTCTGACTCGATCAAGTAGGTTGTTTTATGTTTTCTGGGTAGAAGCAGGTTTTTGGGCGCTCGATCGAGTCGGTAGGGGCACTCGATCGTGTGGGGTCAGCTCGATCGAGTGGCTAGTCTGCTCGATCGAGTGTGTTTTTGGGAGTTTTCTTATCAGGTTCTGGAGTCGACGTACTCGATCGAGTAGGTGGGACAACTCGATCGAGTGACCTCAACTCGATCGAGTAGGTGTCGGGCTCGATCGAGTAGGTTCTATACAGGTTGTATGCGTGTTTTGGGATATGGTATGAGTGTTTATGTTTACCTTTCTCTTACATAGTTACAAGATGCCGCCAAAGAGGTCCGCTTTGTATGCTAGAGCAGATTGTATGACCGTGGATGATATAGTAAAGATGTTGGAGCACCATGATGCTCTCACAAAAGCTTTGAAAAGAGTGGGAAAGGATAAGGATGTTGATCACTCCAAAATCCGCATTCACATAGCTAGGTTCAACCCTAAGGAGTATAAGGGGACTGGGGCGCCAATTCTGCTAGATAATTAGCACAGGGAGATGGAGAATATCCTCGAGTTAGTTCATTGCCCGGAGGAGTTGAAAGTGGAACAGGCTGCGTTCTACTTGAGGGAAGCGGCCGGTGATTGGTGGGATAAGGTTAAGGTGGGTTCTAGGGAGATTTATATGAAGCAGGAGCTACCTGCGATACCTTGGGATGAGTTCAGGAAAGCGATGAGACGTGAGTTTGTGCCGGAACATGTGTGGAGTAAGTTGAGAGAAGAATTTGATGATTTTAATATGACATCTGAGATGACGGTAGCTGAGTACTACCGCAATTTTAATGAGAAGTCCAGGTATGCTGAGGACATGGGGCTGAGTGAAGAGAACTTGACACTGAGATTTGAGAAGGGGCTGACCCACAAGATTATGGAGAAGCTACCGGTGGGAGTCCTTACAGATGTGAAGGAAGTCTATGAGCGAGCTGGAAGGGCTGAGAGGTTGGTTGAGATGACCAAGGAGAGGGGTGCTGAGAAGAGGAAAGCTGAGAGTGAGGGTGGTGGTCAGTCCAACTACAAGAAGAGTAACCATAATCAGGTGAGAGCATATTCATCGGGCTCGGGGTTCAGTGCCGGGGATTCATACGGGCGTGGTCGTGGTAGTGGTGGTGGCAGTTGGAGTATGACCTGTTATAACTGTGGCGGTGTGGGCCACAAGAGATATGAGTGCACCAGTGCGGTGAGTGGGGGTTTCCAGAGACCGTCACAGGGGAGTTTCTCACAGGTTCCTACACAGAGTTATGCTAGTAACAGGCCGGCTGGGTCATGGAACAACAGGCGAGGTCAGAGCAACAACGGTGGGGCTAACCGCAATGGCGGTAATTCTTATCAGAAACCGGCTACAAACACCAACAACAACCAGGGGTCGGGTGCTAAACCGACTAACTCAGCTAGTACTGTCCAGGGAGGTGGGCAGAAGACCAGTGGCAAGCTGTTTATGATGGAGAAGAAAGCAGCTGAGGATGATGCTCACGTTATCACCCGTACATTTCTTGTTAATGGAGTTTTTACCTTTGTTTTGTTTGATTCGGGAGCGTCACAGTCGTTTGTATCAACGAGCCATGTTAAACGGTTGGGTTTGAGTGAGTATGAGTCTGTAAGAGAGGAAGTTTTTATACCTTCGGGTGAGTCTGTATCTTGTGGGCGGATGTATAGAGGTGTGTCTATGATAGTTGGGCAAGTTGATCTACCTGTAGACTTGTTAGAGTTCCCTTTAGATGGTTTTGAGATGATAGTTGGGATGGATTAGTTTGGAAAGTACAAGGCGAAGATAGATTGCCATCAAAACAGAGTTTCTTTGAGAGGTCCTAAGGGGATTAGTGTGTCTTATCGTGGGTTTGTTATCAAACCTAAAGTTAAGTTGATTGCAGCAGTGACCTTGAAGTCCTATCTGAGGAAAGAGTGCCCGTTGATCTTGTGCCATGTGAGGGATCATAGAGTGGAGAGTCCGACAGTTGAGCAGATATTAGTGGTGGGAGAGTTTCCAGATGTCTTTCCATAGGATATTCCGGGGTTACCACCGAAGAGGGAGATAGATTTCAGTGTTGAGCTGAAACCGGGGACGGGGTCAATCTCTAATGCACCGTACCGTATGGGTCTTAAGGAATTGGAAGAGCTAAGGAAGCAGTTGGATGATCTGATTGAGAGGGAATACATTATACCTAGTGTATCACCGTGGGGAGCACCAGTTCTGTTTGTGAAAAAGAAAGATGGGAGCCTGAGGTTTTGCATCGACTATAGGGAGCTGAACAGAGTTACGGTAAAGAACAAGTATCCTTTGCCAAGGATAGATGATTTGTTTGATCAGTTGAGCGGTGCAGCAGTCTTTTCTAAGATTGATTTGAGGTCGGGTTACCATCAAGTGAAGATTAGAGAGGAGGACATACCAAAGACAGCTTTCACGTCGAGGTACGGTCATTATGAGTATGTGGTGATGCCGTTTGGGTTGTCTAACGCACCTGCAGTGTCTATGGATTTGATGAACCGGATCATCAGTCAGTTCTTGGATTGGTTTGTGCTTGTTTTTATAGACGATATCTTAGTCTTTTCTAAGACTAAGGAGGAACATGAGGAACATTTGAGGATTGTGTTCCAGACCTTGAGGGAACATCAGTTGTATGCAATGTTGTCCAAGTGTGTGTTCTGGTTAGAGGAGGTTGCTTTTCTGGGGCATCTGATTTCAAAGAAAGGGGTAGCTGTGGATCCTGCAAAGATTGCAGCAGTTACCAAGTGGGAAGCACCAAAGAATGTGGCAGAGATCAGGAGTTTCTTGGGTTTAGCAGGGTATTATCGACGTTTCGTGAAAGATTTCTCCAAGATAGCTAGACCTATGACAACTTTGATGAGGAAAGAGTACAGGTTTCGTTGGGATGCCAGTTGTGAGACGGCGTTCCAGACATTAAAGGAGCGTTTGACCACAGCTCCAATCTTAGCATTGCCTGAAGGGAGTGAGAACTTTGAAGTGTATACAGATGCTTCAAAGAATGGGTTGGGTTGCGTGTTGATGCAGAATGGGAAAGTGATTGCCTATGCTTCTAGGTAATTGAAGCCTTATGAGGAGAACTACCCTACACATGATCTAGAGTTGGGTGCAGTTGTGTTTGCCCTTAAGATTTGGAGACATTACCTATATGGGGCGACCTTTAAGGTGTTTTCAGATCACAAGAGTCTCAAGTACATCTTCACTCAAAAGGAGTTGAACATGAGGCATAGGAGGTGGATGGAGTTGATTGGGGACTATGACATGGATATTATATACCATGAAGGGAAAGCCAATGTGGTTGCAGATGCTTTGAGCAGGAAGAGCGTGCATTCTCTTTGCATGGCTGTGTCTTTGATGAGATTGAGAGATGAGGTAGGGAAGTTCGGGATACATATGATCCAGAAAGGGGATGCTATGGGGGATTTGACAGTGGAGCCAGACCTTTATGATGATATTCACAGTAAACAGGCGTTGGATCCCAAGATTGAGGAGTGGAGAGCTGGAGTAGAGAAAGGGACAGTGTCTAGATTCTCTATTCATACAGATGGTAGTGTGAGATTTCATGGGAGGTGGTGTGTTCCTAATGATGAGGAGTTGAAAAGGATAATCATGACAGAGGCTCATTGCACACCATACTCGGTACATCCAAGCGGTGACAAGCTATACAAAGACTTGAAGAAGACTTTCTGGTGGCCTGGGATGAAGAAAGAAACAGCCGAGTTCGTGGCTCGTTGTTTGACGTGTCAGAGAGTGAAAGGGGAGCAGCGACAACCACAAGGTAAGATTTAGTCTCTTGAGGTACCTGAGTGGAAGAGGGAGTCCATTTCTATGGACTTTATCGTTGGTTTACCGAAAAGTCAACAGGGTAACAACATGATATGGGTTATAGTGGATCGACTGACCAAGTCAGCTCATTTTGTGCCAAAGAAAGATACATGGACTAAGACACAGTTAGCTATGGCTTATCGGAAAAACGTGGTTCGACTGCATGGGGTGCCTAAAGATATAGTGTCTGATAGAGAATCGAGATTCATCTCACGGTTTTGGAAAGAGTTGTAGGAGTCCTTGGGAACTACCTTAAAGATGTGTACAACATTTCATCCTGCGACAGATGGCCAGACGTAGAGGACCATCAAGACTCTAGAGGATATGTTGCGAGCTTGTGTTATGGATTTTGGTGGTAGTTGGGAGCAGAGGTTGGATTTCATTGAGTTTTCCTACAACAACAACTATCACACCAGTATTGGCATGGCGCCATTTGAGGCTTTATATGGGAGGAGGTGTAGGAGTCCGATTTGTTGGGACGATAGTCTTTGGCAAAGGGTTTTAGGACCGAGAAGGTACATGAGATCTTTGGAATGCAGTTAAACCGATCGAGACGAGAGGATGAGAGCGGCCCAGGATCGACAAACGAGTTATGCAGATCTACATCACCGGGATATAGAGTTTCAGGTTGGGGACAAGGTTCTTTTGAAAGTGTCTCCTATGCGTGGGGTCATGAGATTTGGTAAGAAAGGGAAGCTGAGCCAGAAGTTCATAGGACCGTATGAGATCTTAGATTGTGTGGGTGAGGTTGCTTATGGGTTGGCTTTACCGTCTGCTTTGGATAGAGTGCATAATGTGTTTCATGTATCTCAGCTGTGAAAGTATGTTAGTGATCCGTCACATGTGTTAGAGGTAGAGGACATAGAGCTGGATGAGTCCTTGTTTTATCTCGAGGTGCCTAAACAGATTCTTGATCGAATGGTTAGGAAAACTAGACATGGTGAGACAGTGTTGCTTAAGGTTCTTTGGTCTAACCATGAGGTTGAGGAGGCTACATAGGAGGTGGAAGAGGCTATGAGGGAGCGGTACCCGTCTCTTTTTGATCAGGTATGTATGGTTACAGGGACGTAACCTTGTTTCTTTTAGGGGGTAGGAGATGGTCGCATAGAGTTTTTTTTACATGTTTTATGTTGGTTTTGATATAGTTAGTAGTTGTTTTGAGTCGGGTTGAGTTGGTTTGGGAAGTATGTTTTGGAGTTTTATGTTGAGTTTTTTTTATGTTGTTGTGTCGGGAGGATGTTAGTGTGCTTTTGTTTTGATTGTGGTTTGAACTTCGGGGACGAAGTTCTTTTTAAGGAGGGAAGACTG
Organism: Silene latifolia; assembly: GCF_048544455.1. NCBI lineage: Eukaryota > Viridiplantae > Streptophyta > Magnoliopsida > Caryophyllales > Caryophyllaceae > Silene > Silene latifolia. The sequence goes on along the minus strand of NC_133529.1, from coordinate 45,613,204 downwards.
TAATTCTACGGTTTTATGCGTCTTGGGGTACTCTATCGAGTGGGGCTTACTCTGTCGAGTAAATATGGTTTTAAGCAAAACAGTAGTCTGCCAGTAGGGTACTCGATCGAGTAAGCTTGGCACTCGATCGAGTAGGGGTCACTCGATCGAGTAAGTGACTTACTCGATCAAGTAAGTCGGGTTACGGGTGATTTGCGACGGGTTTGTTAATAATGCGGATTAATATATATACTTTCGTCATCTTTTCATAAAACACTTTTACAAAATCCTAAATCACAATCAAGGAGAAGTTTCAAGTTACGTTGCCTATTTCCTTCGCATTATTAGCAAATCCCGGAGCTAGAAGCGTCGGTTTTCATCGTTCTTTATACCTTTGTGATCCTTCCGTTGTGGGTAAGTTCTACACACTTGTTGCGATGGGTACTCTGGCAGGACTACACACTTTAGTGTGTAGTCAGTTGTGTGGAGTTTGGTTATGGAGACTGGAGGATTGTTGTGATTGATTGAGCTGTTTTGGCATTTGTTTCCTTGTGGCTTTGTGTTGTGTAATTAGTACTGACCCCGTTAATTGTTTTAAAAACTGTGGTGATCCATTCGGGGATGGTGAGCAGTTATTGAGCAGGTATGATATGATGCATATGGGATAGCTGGGATGAGTCATCACGTGGCAGTTAGAAGAGTCTTCCGCTGTGTCAGACGATGTCTTGTAGTTGTGACAGTTTTATCAGTAGACCTTTTGAGAACATTGTATTTCAGTTTAATAGTTTTGGTTTTGATATGTAATCACTTTAAACCGTATTTACTTTTAAGTATGTTTCGTTATTGTCTTATGATTATCATTGCCTCGGGTAACCGAGATGGTGACGTTTCCATACCTTAAGTGGTCCTGGTAAGGCACTTGGAGTATGGGGGTGTCACAGGGGTAGTTATGATAAAGCGAACGCATTTTATATAATGAACGCCTTTAAATTTATTAGGGTAACCTTATCTAACATATAGTAAGTATTGGTATTTTTACATTTTCAGGAGTTACACGAAGCCATTATGGCTGAAATTAGGACTACTATGTCAACACCAAAAGTCACTGATTCGACTGCCTCTCCACCCAAAATTCAAGAGGTATTGATAATTTGACAAATAGATTGTGAATTTTTCCTTTTTTTTTTTGGTTATTTAAAATATAATATATTTTTTTTTCCTAAATTGTAGACCGGGGTTGTACGAACACCCAACGTTGGTGTACCTCTTAAAGATAAATATCAGACCGATGATTATAAGCAAAAATTGAGTACTCCAGCGTTCGTAGCTTTGCACCAGCTGGCTGAAAGGAAGCTAGCTGTCGGGAAAGTACTCATGATTGACATCGCAGAGGATGTTATGGGTTTCGGTTTCATTATTTATATGGATGGGGAATCACTGTGTCAGTTTCTCGACCTTGACGACTTAGATGCTATGCACATTGGAATTTGGATTAAGTAAGTTTTTTAATTAAAACTAGGCATTTGGTTTTACGAATAGTGATGTTTATTTAAATCATCAATGAAAATAACATTCTTGGTTCCATTTGACGTAATAGGTACCTGTGTACACACATGGCTGAGAGGAACTATGTTTCTCATGACTACGGATTCGTGTCACCTGAATTGTTCTCTCATAAGTCCTTTGGATACACATACGAAGAGTACAACGAGAAAATTGCTGAACGGTTGATGATGCCCAAAAGCCTATGGTTTGCCCCATACAGTGAGAATCAGTATGTATAGTAGTTTATTATAATGAATCACGATTCTATTCATTTATTAACACACGCTTACATGAATGTATATGAACTAACAGTTCAATTTTCAATATTTCATAGCAAGCATTGGTTGCTAATGGTAATCAGTGTGAAAAAAGGCATAGCGTATTGGATTGACTCTTGCGGACATTCTCCCACTGATAAATTTGTAAAGATGATGACTGAATAAGTTTACAACCTTACATTATAATGTCAATTGTTATTGTATGACCTTTGAAGACTAGGATCCTTTTAATGTCCCATCAGTATTTCTGAGCCAAATGCTAATTATAATTTCCTGTATATATTTATGAATTAGGGTGTTTCAAATAATGGGAGCATCAAGTCCAACTTTTGTCAGGATAAAAGTAAGTGTATTCTTAATAATTACTCATATCATTTAATTTATGTTTATGCGAGAGGTTGATCTAATTTAGCTTATTTGTATGTGATTAATAGTCTCCTATACAAAAACCAGGCAGCAACGACTGCGCCTTTTTCTGTTGTCGGTCCATGTGGGAGATTATCACCCGAAAGTATATCGACATACCCTCACCGGTTAGTGTGTTTTAATAACTATTTCAAACGTAACTTGGGTTTAATTCTGTGTAATATTTCACTTATTCTGTCTATTTTGATTAAGTATATTTTGATTTGTAGTTCCCACCTACAAGCAACAACAAAGACCCAACCTATTCGAAGGAAGACCTCGACGACATGAGAAATAAGTGGGCCAATTATTTTCTTTCATTACCGGAGTGTCAATAGTTCGCTCATTATGAATGTGTGTATATATTCTGTTTATAATATTTTGATGCTGGGTTGAATATTTTGATGTTGGATTTTTAGTTTGGGTCACCCTGTTTATAATATTTTGATGTTGGGTTGAATTGATCAATCTGTGTAATATTCTGATGTTGCAGAATTGAAATTTTGCAATGCGCAACTGCTGAAATGCTATTTTGCAGTAGCATTTAAGCGGAACCTGCTACTGCAAAAATTAGCATTTCAGCAGCTGCTGGAACCTGCTAAAACAACTTTTAAAAAAAAATATTTATAAATTCGATCACGGTTAAAAATAAAACCGTGGTCAATAAATCTATTGAAAACGGTCGCATTTAAATAGAAACCCGTTGACATATTCATCCATAATATAACGCTTTAAAAATCACAGACCGTTGTCGAATTCATGACATTTAAAACAGTTTAATAAGCATAAACCGTTGTCATAGTTACTATTTTACAACGATTGTGTTTCAGTAAAACCGTTGTCATAGGTTTCCGTAGAGCATTCAGACTAATACTACCACGGTTTCAATATTATAGACAATGGTTTTTGAACCGTTCTTAATATTGTATTACGGTTATCTGAACCCGTTATTTACATTTCATAATGGTTCTGCCTTTTAAACAACCGTGGTCACGAAATAACAACGGTATATCACCTTATCTAACCGTTGTTGCACCGATTATTTGGTGTAGTGATAGCGAGTTAGAGATTTCGCTATTTGCTATTTTGTGTTTTGAAAATAACAGTTTTTAATCCTGCCATTTGGACTTTTGTGAGAAATAGCAAGTTTGAATTTCGCCATTTGCTATTTTTGTTTGAAAAATTTTGTTGTGATAATAGCGAATTTTGAACTTTGCTATTTATTGTTTGAAAATAACGGTTTTTAATTACGTCATTCAAAATTTTGTGAGAAATAGTGAGTTTGAATTTCGCCATTTGCTATTTTGTAAAGAAAATGATTTTTTTTACTTCCACCATTTTGAATTTGTGAAAAATAGGAATTTGCGTGTGTTTGGGCGCAAAGCCTAAAATTTGGCTGAAATTGACAGGATCATCCCAAAGAGGCGCGAGCCATTTGGCGATACAAAGGGCTTCCCCTTATTTTCTGAAAAAGACACTAGAGCAGCTTGCTCGTCATTCAATCCGTCTTCTTTGACAAATTACCTAAAAAAACTCTCAAAAACCGCCATTTTTTATCTTACTTGTTGCTTGCATTTTTGCTACAATCATTATGTCATCTCAAGGTATGTAAATCTTCTTGCTTCCATTTGAATTTGTTTGCCTTTTTGCTGATTGAATTAGGACGAAACCCTAACTCTTTTGAAATCGATTTGGGAGTTTTTTATTTGCCCACTTTTGAGTGTAATTGATGCTTATATTAGGTTAGAAACCTGTTTAGGAGTACATGGGTGCTTTTAGTTTGTATTTTGGTCCCCGTTCCTGCTCCATAGGCGCAAAAAACGCGAATAAGGCGTAAAAAGACCGTCTTGTTTTGCAATGTCGTGGTTATTTGCTTGAGTCGTGTGCCTCACTAGGTTGCATTGTAGTCGGGGAAGACCATCTTTGCTAGGTTAGACCTTTGTTGTGTGCTAGGGGCGAGATTTCGCATTTTGCCCTTATCAGACGGTCTCATGCTGACGAACTAAGCGCTTGTTTGGGCTAAAACTCAGCCATTTTGCTTAGAATACACCTCAATGGTAGTTTAGATCGTCCTGGGCGTGATCGAGTTATATTGCATTGTTGTGGCCGTAATTTGAATTTTTGACCTGTTTGCGCTTAATTTGGCGTAAATTTGCTTTTTAAGCTTGGTGCGTAGCTTTTATCGTGTGTATTATGTCGTTGTCACTACCAACCAAAACAATATTTATAACTTCACAAACTACTCTTAGTAAAGAGGTAAGTAAAGGTCGGATCCCAAGGGACGGGTATCGATTTAAAATTTCAATTGCAAGTAGCTATGTTTTAGGGTGTCACAAATTGGGTTGAAATGAGTTGTAATCTAAACTAATCAACAAGATGAATGAAAATAAATTAAAGCAATAAAAGGGGTTTGAAAACAATTGATTAAAAGCACTAGGGTGTCATGGGTTCATACGGGATTCATGGAAATAGATCATACAAACATGTTTTCAATTAGAAGCAAGCACTTATTGTTGTGACGAAATCGAGTTAGTGTATATCTTACAATCCCTAGGAAGATTTAGGTCCTGGAGCCGAGTCGTCTAGACTGTACAACACCTACAAGTCGACTTAGTCTCCTTCTATTCAACTCTTTATTCAATGGTCTAACAATGCTCGAGTTGGTTTATGTCTTACAAGCCTCATTGAAAAGATAGGAGATGGGTAAAAAATGCAAGGTTTCATAGTCTAGCATTTCATCAAACAAAACATGTGCATAAGTTGAAATCACAACAAGCAAGCAATTTAATTATGAAAACATATTAGATTAAGCATAGATTAATCCCCATGTTTGTTTGCCCTAATTCCCCATTAACCCTAGCTAAAGGACTACTCACTCATGATAAATTTTAACATGCTAATAAGGTTGTCAATCATACTAACAAAGCAAAACATGATGAATAAATGATGTGATTAACAATAATTAAACAAGGGTAAAAGAGATTATACCTATTTGAGATGATCCAAATAATAAAACAAAGAATAATAGAAGTAAACTTGATGATTGATGGAAGGTTGTCGATCCTCCAATAAACCCAAATAATCTTCTAATTACCCAACTAAACTAAGAACAATTGATAAATTAAGGAAAGATTAAAATGTGATTAATATTGAAATGTGTATTACAACTTTGATTAAGACTAAATTAATAGAAGGATTATTATAAGATGATATTAAGAGTTGATAATAATCTAGATAATGGGCTATTTATACTAAAATTAAGTACAGGGATTAGAGTTACAAAGAGCTTATATGACTATTAAGACCCTAAGAAAAACTTAACAATCTTGCTCATCTCGAGGGACATGCGCGGATCGTTCTGCAACTCCCACCAGGATCCGCTTGTCCTCCCCTGAAGCACGGCTGGTCCTGTAAGAACATCCGCTCGTATCGCCTAGAAGACGCTCGGATCCTGCCTCTGGGACGCTCGTCCTGAGCTCAGGCCGCTCGGATCGTGGCATAGGGTTCTCCTCTTGTTTGGCTCTTTAGCAATCCGCGGGGATCGTGTAGGGGATGCAAGGATTTTTCATCATTGCCCATTTCACTTCATTTATTTGCTTAGGCCTCTAGTGTCGGTCTCCTCTTCGATGCTTGGTCATTAGATGCGATCCATTTAGCTCCATTTCGCTCCATAAATGCAAGGTTAGGGATCCTCTCTTACTAAGGACACAAAACCTCAAAGAATATGCAAAATGGGAAACTAAAGATAAGAAATGACCCTAATATATGCTAGAAAGCATGGGAACGAGGTTAATTCGGGGACTAAATGTGCTCAAATATGAGTCACATCAAACATCCCCAAACCAAACCTTTGCTCGTCCCGAGTAAAGAGGTGACTAAAACTATGACCTTTATTTAAACTAGCCTACTAATATAGGCGATATGAGACAATTAGCGGGTCTCACTCCACCCTTTCAACTCACAACAAGACATCCATGAGGTAGGGTGCCTTCTTGCAAGGCAAGGTGGGGCTTGCCAAAATGGTGATGCATCCAAGCATTAAGCACACAAAACAAGTAATGGATGCATCTACAAAAATGAATAGCTACTTTCCTCATCTAAGTGGCAGAAATTATCAAGAAGGGAAGCAATCTAAGGGTACACACTCTATTATAGATATGGTTTCTTCAAGTCACTAAGCCTAGGAGGATAACAATAAATCACCTCCAAGTTGTGTCAAGCTAGGGTACCTTCGTCATCCATCGCTAAATGCTTTTGTCAAGAGTAGACTCCTTATGGTGTTAGAAACACTGTAGGATCGCGGTATTCCCCTTCTTCCTAGACAAGAAGAAGGGTCGTCCCCTCTCCACCATGCACAAAATTGGGTTCAATGGAAAAAGGGATCAATGTAATTTGAGCTTCATAATGGGAGTTTGCATTTGATTTTGTTATTCCCCCCAATTTTCTTGTGGCATTTGACATTTTTGAGAACAATCAACTTGTATTTTGAAGGTACATTGTCGTCACACGCCCAATCAAACACATTTATATTTCTCAACAAACAACTAGTTAGTTGTTAAGTCGAGGTCGATCCACGGGACGGTGTGCTTTGGGTTCTAAGTCTATCTCAATTTATGCTAGTGTCACAATTGATTTGGGTTGGAGTTGGTGAGTCTAAACTAATATAAACTATAAAGTAAAACAAGCAATAAATTAAGAGATGTAAGCAATTAATTATGATACTAGGATGTCATGGGATCATAAGAGAATCATGGTAAGATAGCATAAATGAGTTATGTGGATGCAAGCAATTATTATTGTTGGAATTGAGTTAGTTCATGTCTTACCATTCATAAGAAGATTTGAGTCCCGGAGCTGAGTAATTTGTGACTTTACAACACCTACAAGTCGACTTAATTCTTCCTATTAAACTACATGCATGATAAACCAATTCTGAGGGAAACTTACGTCTCGGAGCCGAGTCGGTTACAACACCTACAAGTCGACTTGGGTTTTCCCTATTCAACAATATTCAAGGTCTAACGAGGCTTGAGTTTGTTTATATCTTACAAGTCTTGTTGAATAGATAAGAGATGTATAAATGCAAGGTCTCATAGTCTAGCATTTCATCAAACATGATATATGCATAAGTTGAAGAACAATAAGCAAGCATTCATATGAACTCATTAAGCATAAATCTATCCCATGATTGACTCCCCTAATCACCCACTAATCCTAGTTAAGTAACTACTCACTTATTATCATGGAAGACATGTTATCAATGGTGTCAATAATCACAACAAGTATAAACATGATTAAAGAGTGAGGAAATAACAATAAAGAGTAAAGAGTAAAGAGATTATACCAAACTTAAGATGAACAATTGGAAAGGAAAGAATAATAGAAGAAAACATGATTGATTGATGAAGAGTTGTCAATTCTCCAATAATAACCCAATAATATTCAATTACCCAATAATAAACTTGAATAATAATTAAGGAAAGATTAATGTGTAATTTTGTGGAATGATTAAAGGATAATCTATTCTAATCTACTCCTAATCTAATCTAAGAGAGATTGATTTAATCTAAGGAAACTTGGTCCTTAGCTAGGTAATACAATGGAGTATATATAGTGGTACATCATTAGGTTAAGCAAGGGTAGATTAGTAAATAACAATGCTTACGTGTTGAATAGAGCTTTGCAAGTCCCTCGGGAGTATATATAGTGGTACATCCGCGCATGTCCCTCGGGACTTGCAAAGCTCTATTCAACACGTAAGCATTGTTATTTACTAATCTACCCTTGCTTAACCTAATGATGTACCACTATATATACTCCATTGTATTACCTAGCTAAGGACCAATTTTCCTTAGATTAAATCAATCTCCCTTAGATTAGATTAGGAGTAGATTAGAATAGATTATACTTTAATCATTCCACAAAATTACACATTAATCTTTCCTTAATTATTGTTCAAGTTTATAATTGGGTAATTGAAGATTATTGGGTTATTATTGGAGAATTGACAACTCTTCATCAATCAATCATGTTTTATTCTATTATTCTTTCCTTTCTAATTGTTCATCTTAAGTTTGGTATAATCTCTTTACTCTTTACTCTTTATTGTTATTTCCTCACTCTTTAATCATGTTTATACTTGTTGTGATGATTGACACCATTGATAACATGTCTTCCATGATAATAAGTGAGTAGTTACTTAACTAGGATTAGTGGGTGATTAGGGGAGTCAATCATGGGATAGATTTATGCTTAATGAGTTCATATGAATGCTTGCTTATTGTTCTTCAACTTATGCATATATCATGTTTGATGAAATGCTAGACTATGAAACCTTGCATTTATACATCTCTTATCTATTCAACAAAACTTGTAAGATATAAACAAACTCAAGCCTCGTTAGACCTTGCATATTGTTGAATAGGGAAAACCCAAGTCGACTTGTAGGTGTTGTAACCGACTCGGCTCCGAGACGTAAGTTTCCCTAAGAATTGGTTTATCATGCATGTAGTTTAATAGGAAGAATTAAGTCGACTTGTAGGTGTTGTAAAGTCACAAATGACTCAGCTCCGAGACCCAAATCTTCTTATGAATTATAAGACATGAACTAACTCAATTCCAACAATAATAATTGCTTGCATCCACATAACTCATTTATGCTATCTTACCATGATTCTCTTATGATCCCATGACATCCTAGTATCTTTATTAATTGCTTACATCTCTCAATTTATTGCTTGTTTTACTTTATTGTTTCTATTAGTTTAGACTCACCAACTCCAACCCAAATCAATTGTGACACTAGCATAAATTGAGATAGATAGACTTAGAACCCAAAGCACACCGTCCCGTGGATCGACCTCGACTTAACCACTAACTAGTTGTTTGTTGAGAAATATAAATGTGTTTGATTGGGCGTGTGACGACATTTTTGAGAACAATCAACTTTTGCATTTTTGAGCATTTTCAAAGTCACCCTAATTTGTAACGAGGGTGCTTTTATTTGAAGGATAGGAGTTCTTATTTTTGTACTCCTCTTTACTTTGATGCAATTTGTGCAAACTTCTTGTTTTTCATTTTGAATGCTTGAACTCAAATCGATAATTTTTGTGCCCATTCACTTTTTATTGACAAAATGTGATAGAAGTGGAAGATGGTTGCATGGTTTAGAGGGTCACCTTGGAATAAACGGTAGCCAAGGATTTATCACATCACAAGGTACTCTTAACTATGCCTTAGTCCATGGGTCAAACGATACTAGCATGACACATCCTAGGGTGTTTTAGAGGTATTCTAATGAGCAAAGTCTCAAGAAGAAAAAGTATCTACAAGGGCCTTATATACACTTGTCAAGTTTCCCAAATAGATGTTTTCACAAAATATTTCCTAAAATGCAACTACATGCCTTGATGCAACTAACATATATACAACTCTAATGCATATGCTTCTATCAACTAGTATGCCATATAAACTAAATGCAATTCCTAAAATCACATTGGTTTGTACCGCATCAACCAAAATAAAGCCATATAGTCATTAACATAGAGAGGAAAAAAGGAAATTGGAAAGATCATACCATGCGGTCTTCATATTCCTCATGCCTCGGATGTGGCGTAGTCGATCCAATGTGATAAGAGGACAAACAAACACAAGTATATACACAATATACAATTCTACACTACAAAGGAATGAACATGTTTTTTGATTTTTAAATTTTTCAATTTTTTATGATTTTTGATTTTATGAAATGAAAGAACATATTTTTGTGTTTTTCGAATTTTTTCAATTTTTATCATTTTTGATTTTAAATGTTAAGTTAGAATTTCCCATCCCCACACTAGTATGGGCATTGTCCTCAATGACCAAAACGATAGGAAATTATGCAATGCAAACTAAATGAAAATGCATGATTTCTACACTAATATGCAAACTATATATATATATATATATATATATATATATATATATATATATATATATATATATATATATATATATATATATATATATATATATATAAGTGATGCTATCTAATCTACCTTATATGATGCATGGTTTCTATTGATCGGAGAGCTAATTTGAATTAACTCGGATTCCTTGTGTGTGAACTTCCCCAAACCAATCAAAACACTATTTATAGCGTCAAAATATGGAAGTTCGTGCACAAGGCAAGAATGCAATGCATGATTCTAATTGTCATTTTGGAATTTCAAGTGGGAACAAAATATGAGACACCTTAATGGAACCGAGGTGGGAGTCCTTTAAGTGTTGCTAGTTGATACGGTCGTTTCTGTACCAAAAATAAACCTAAAAACAACTAACAGAAGCTAGCAGCAAGTAGGGTCGATCTCCACAGGGAGGCTATTTTGCTAAATATCTGTTTAATTTGGTCTGTCGGATGTCACAATGAGGGGGTTTTAAAAGTGATATTCTAAACTAAAGAGAATAAGGGAGAGGGAAATAAAAAGAAGGAAGCAAATAGATAAAGAGGAAAAGCTAAGACAGACGGTTCACCATAATCATTCAGTTAAGTAGTCTAGGTCTCAGGTCAATGCAAATACGGTCTAAGGGGTAGTGAACGTCACCTTTCGGTCCTTAATTCACCCTAAAGTGTAAACAGCTTAACTTTCGCCCTCACTGCAATACTCTATTGTTCGCTACTAGTCTCGCCTTTTCCAACCTTTCGGTCCAGGTCAAGGATCACTAAGAATTAAAGGTCTAATTGCGTCGACTCAACTAGGCAGTTACAATTATCTGTAGCATTTAACCAACAAAGACTATACTAGCATTAACCCAATAAATCGATTACTATTCCCTCATGATTATGGATCCCCTATAGTCTTAGCAGAGGGGAATTAGCCACTCATATTACTAATTAGACTAACAGCAATTAATTTCCCAGCAGTAAACATTATAAATAAACAATAAAGTGCAATAAGGAAAATTAGGGCCGAAATTAATTGTAACGAAAGCGTAGAATTAAAGCAATAAAAGATTAATTATTAATAAAGGAAGAGAAAGGAATTACAATCCAAGCGAATCCGGCGTAAAGAACACAAAATCCGAGTGAAAATAATCCCCAAATGAAGTAACAGTGAAGAGGAATAAAGCAACGTATTAAAGTTTACAGTAGAATGTTTGATAATATAAAAGATGATCCCAATAAACCTAGTAAAGCATGCTTAAATAGCAAAGCAAAAGAGTTTTCCGAAATAAAATATCACGCGGCTAATTAAAGCCCAAACCCGTCAAAAATTGTTGCTCGATCGATCATGTAGTCTCTCGATCGAGTGATATTCCTTAGCATTCCCCTCGATCGAGAACAATTCCTCTCGATTGAAGACTTCTTTCCCTTTAATCACTCGATCGAGAAGAAGTAGCTCTCGATCGAGCAAATGGGCTCTCGATCAAATAGAAATAGTTCTCGATCGAGCACTTCTCAGCGCGTAATTCCTGCTTCGCGCACTGAACTTCAAACGGCTGTCATTTCTTCGTTACTTGGTCAAACAGGGTGATTCCGGTGGCATTGGAAAGCTAAAAGGACAAACTTTCATCTCCAATTCGAATCACCTGAATATCTGTTGTAGAACTCGAGATATGGCTCTCCAAAGTAGGCACTATCAATTTGAAGTTATTCCTTTGCTCGCCTAGCTATCTTTCTTCTTTGCGCATCTCAAAATAGCTACATTCCCGCTCCAAATTCACTCTTCCTCCAAATGCATGCTAAAAGGACGGTAAAAGGCTTGATTTCATTACTTTCCGGTTCATTCCTGCAATTAGGACAAAACAAACCAAAGTAGCATATTCGGGCATTTCGTAGCATAAAACCACGATAAAAGCATAGGAATACGTGCATAAATTAAGCCAAAAAGACTATATAAAATGCACGTATCAAATCTCCCCAAACCAAACCTTTACTCGTCCCCGAGTAAACTAAAATGCAACTAATGGAACGGAAAAAGATAACTCAGAGCTAGCTACAAATGCCCACTTAAACCAGTTTAATGCAAACTAAAATCAACAGTTACAGCTACAATGGTCAATACGCAAACGAATTGTAAGATGTCCATAAATAAAGCTGACCTATCAACCCTGCAAGACCAACAAAATCGGACTCTCACGTGGTCACTCTTCTCTCATGAAGCAAAGGGTGAGAGTATATGTATAAGAGAGAAAGAGAAAACAGTCACTCACCTAGACTGCGACCTACATAACATGCATGCAACAAAAATGATAGACGATTCAAGTACTACACATACATTCCAACCAACAATGTCCGTCACAGCTGAGGGCTTACAAAAGATATGGGGAAGTGAGGTTCAGGTGAGAAAAGGCAAAACAAATTATGGAAATGTGAAGGTAAAGCGTCAAGCTAGTTCCTAAACAAGGCCATATAAGACCATCCGAATCTCAACTGACTAGAAGATAAAGTACAAGTGCCCTTCATTGGCACACATCTCATTACCCAAAACACTATCTCCTCAAAAAGATATGAATAAAATGGAGGAGTGAGACCGTCACAAGATAGAAATAGGCACAGACGGACTCAATATTCAAACCAGCTAAGCTTTCTTTGATGTTCATGCCTCTGGTTGTCACGTGAATCAACATTTTTTTCATTTTTTCTTCTTTTTCCTATTTCACGTGTAATTCATTTTTCATTTCTTTTTTTTCAATTCTTTTTTTTTTGTTTTGTTCCACGTCTCATTTTTTTTCATTTTCACGTGTTTTTTTTTTTTTTCATTCTCATTCTCCTTTCCTTCAACCTTCACCAACTCCAATCAAAGTACACACGGCCAAACTGCAGACGGAAAAATATACCACAAAAGGCAAACTAAACTAGCTTGACTAGGCAGGCTGAGTTTTGTATGTAGCTAATGGGTCAAAAAGGCAAGATTTGGCTTAAGTGGAGCTATATGGGTGAAAGATATAAGAAAAGGGGAAAAATTATAAGCACCTCCCTGCATGTGACACCGACCACAAACCCGAATGTATGCGTTTGACTAGAAATCGAATGTCATAAAAGTGCAAAAATATTGACCATGCTATGCAAGGAGTACTACTCTCAATTCCTATATGAACCGGTCATGAATGTCACCAGTTATAAGGCTCTAAAACTCAGAAATTGTAGAGTAGGTTGCCAATTTATCGTGTCAAGTCTAAACAATCACTAAATTTGAACAAAAACTCGTAGATATGCGCAAGACTCAGCTAATAACTGTCAATAAAGTGCAAGGCTCAAGTAAAAAAGACAAGTTAAAGTGCAATTTCATCACGGAAATCTACTGTTCCGACTCAACCTATATGCCAAAAATACACGTGAATATTTTTTTGTCAGTTTTGAAATTTTTCAATTTTTATGAGATTTTTTTGATTTTTATGAAAATAAACAACAATGCATACTGAAATTAAATGTGATAACGGAAATGCAATAAAAACAAGATGCAGACACAGATATGGATGCATAACCTCCCCAAACCAAACCGTACAATGCCCTCATTGTACCCAGAAATAAGGAAAGGAAATGCAAACTAGAAAAGAAGAGAGTGAAACGCGGAAAAACTTACAAGAATACGCGAAGTAGGGACCTCCCCAAACCAGCCAGCAACATGGGAGGTCACAAACATCTTCACAGTGGCGTCACAGCAGCTAAGTTGCGAACAGAATGCAAGAGTACCTGCAAATTCGCAAATAGCAACCGCACAAAAGGACTGCTAAAGCAAAGAGGGCTAAATTGTTCACAGCCTATAGCCAAATAGGCTATTTATTATGGCACACAACAAAACTAGATATAATGTTCAAAAATAAATAAAGAGTTCTAAAATTTCGGGCTGCCTCCCGGTAGCGCTAGTTTCAGATAGTTCTAAACCTAATAGGGAAGTTTAAGGCCTCCAACATCTGATCCACAAAAGGCCATTCAATAGTATCATAGGCTTTTTGCAAGTCTAACTTGAACATGCACCTAGGGGAAGCCATTCCCCTAGATTAGAGTCTCACAAGGTCCTGACAGATAAGAATATTTTCAAGTATACTCCTTCCTTTAACAAAGGCACCTTGGTTTTGACTAATGATATCTGGCAAAACTAAGGCAAGTCTAGAACAAAGAATCTTATAAATTAACTTGTAAATCACATTGCAGCAAGAAATTGGCCTGAAGTGCTTAACACTTGTTGGTCTATCCACCTTAGGAATCAATGTGATCACAGTAGAATTAATCTGGTTCAAAAGCTTTCCAGTTGAGAAGAAATCAGCAATAGCTGCACAGACCTCCTCACCCACAATATCCCAAGCATCCCTATAAAATTGGCTATTAAAGCCATCAGGCCCTGGTGATTTACTCTTGGGAATGCTAAAAATACTCTGTTTGATTTATTCAACTATAACTGGCCTACTCAAAATATTCCAGTGTTCATCTGTACAACATGAACCCCTTCTAACCACAGACATACTAACAGGTTCAGTAGCAGTATTAGTACCCAGCAGATCCTGATAATAAGATAAGAAAGCACCCTGGATATCATCACCCAATACACATAACTTTCCATGCATATCCTCTATCTGCAAAAATTTGTTCATCATTATCCTCTTTCTTATAGCTTGATGGAAATAAGAAGTATTCAAGTCACCTTCTATGGACCACTGACTTTTAGCTTTCTGAGTCAAGAAGCTATCCCTAGCTGAAATAAGTTCCTTTAATTCAGTGGCCAGCTCCATTTCCTGTTGAATAATCTCCAAATTTCCAGGCTCATCCACAAGCTGTTTCTGAAGGTTTGCCAACAAAGTACTTGCTATATTGGTACTATTCTCAATATCAGAGAAACAGGACCTGTTCAAACCCATGAGCACTGGTTTTAAAGCTTTCAATTTCTTAATGAGGCAGAACATTTTAGTCCCACTGTAAGACCTAACCCAAACAGTAGCTACTTCACTAATAAAAGTTTCAGCTTTACCCCACATATTAAAGTACTTAAAACTTCTCCTCCCACCAATTTCAATATTCCTGTCCACTACAGTACATGGACAATGATCGAACATGCCCTCAGGGTGGAAATGGGCCACATAATCCCCATATAACTCCATCCATTCCTGGTTGCCCATGGCCCTATCAAGCCTGCTATATACCCTATCTGCAGGAGCCTGCTTGTTAGACCATGTATACAGGGCACCTGTAGCTTGTATATCCTCCATGCCACACAATGAGATACACTCCTGAAAAAACTCCATTTCTCGCTTCAACAGTATTTCCCCCACTGCTTCAATAGGAGACAAAACAGCATTGAAATCTCCCATCCATAACCAGGGATCAGTACAAAAATTAGCAGTTTCCTTCAAAAAATCCCAAAGAGCATTTCTATCATATAAATCATTGAATGCATATATCATTGTTAAATAAAATTTCTTCTGATCAACTCTAGACTGAACAAACATATGAATGTGTTGAGGGCCATAAGATAAAAAGGTAATATCAAACCATTGAGGCTTCCAGAACACCCAAATTCTCCCCCCCTTATGCTTACTACAATTAGTAGAAACACTCCATCCTTCACATATAGAGATATCTTTCTTAAGTAAAGTACTTGGCTTAAGTTTAGTTTCCAATAAACCAAACAATCCCACTCCATGATTATGCATAAACCACTTTACTACCTTCTGTTTATTCAGGTCATTGAGACCCCGGACATTCCAAAATCCTAAACTATGCATGAGCAACAGTTGGGGGGTCCTTACCACTTTCAATTACACTTCCACCAGGCGTAGTAGATTGTATCAAAGCATCCTTGAAGGTATAAGGGCTAAATTTGCTTGATAATCTAACTCCTTCAATACCCTCCTGCCTAGTCATTCTCATAATAACCTTTGTTGGGGTAGCTTTAACAGGCGTTGCCCTAACCTGTGACAAAGGAGGAAACACAGCAGGTGTGACTATAATTGGTGAAATTACAGTCTCCCTGGGAACAGGTGGAGCCTGCTGTTTAGGTCTCCACACTTTCTTCTGTTGATGTTTAGAAACTTGTGTCTTCCTCTTCCCCTCAAATTTTCCTGGTTTTCTGCAGTGCTCAGCATCATGACCCAACCCTTTGCAACTAGCACAAGAGACAGGTCTCCATTCATAATCCACTGAAACACTCACCACAGACTCATTCTCATCCACAAATTTCACTTTGTCAGGCAAAGTTTGATCCATTTTCAATTCGACCAAAACACGAGCATAAGACAGACGAACCTTATCAAACGTATCCCTATCAGTTTGGACAAACTTGCCAACTAGACCTGCTATAGATGGCAAACACTTCCCCCAAAATTTCAGAGGAATGCCAGACAACTTGACCCACACAGGAACAACATCTACCTTTTCTTTAACTAACTCCATATCTACAGACCAGGGTTTGATAATGACTGGCTTGTTATCAAAGAGATAATAGCCAGCCTTCAATAACGCATCCCTACCTGCAGACTTCTGAAACGGAACAATAAACATCCCATTATCCAGAAAAGACACTCTATCAATACCAAACTCCTCCCATACACGATAAACATAGCCTTCAATAATCTCCCACGGAGGGTTAGCCCCCATAATAAAACAAACAACAAATTATTCCGTGAATTCTACCTCGGTTTGGACATCCTCGGTGTGAATCAAGGCACTCAAGAAGATCCTCCTCTTCCTCTATGGTAGACAACACTGGGATGCTCTTTCCTCCTTTTCGCAGCGTCCACCCTTCTTCTTCAAGTTCCTCAGCCTCAGCACTCAAGTCAAGTACAGGGATACCATTCATCTCCCTAAGAGATTTTGTTTTACGAGCATCCTCTGTAACAGGACCCCGAAAGGTTCCACCTTTACTACTGCTGGTTGAAGAAGAAGCATGATTAGTATTTATTAGGATAGTTTTAGGATTATTTTGTGAGTTTTTTGCAGCTGACGCTAATGGCGAAAACTGATTTGGTGTGAATTTCATGACGGCCATGCTGAAACCTAGGTCTATATTTTAGAGCTTTTCTCTCTCTTCATTTCTCTCTAGATCGAAACTTGGTTCCCTATGTTGCTTAATTATCACTTCGGCTTCCTTAGAGACGGGCAATAGGTAGTTGGGTCTACGGACGGAGATACGGCAAATCTTGCTAGGCAAGACATAGGACATAGCTTCTTTGATGAGCCACTCATATTTGTTGCCAAGATTGTCATTCTTGACCCAATGGAATTTGTTGATCATAGTGCTCATATCGACGAGGTTGCTCCCTTTAACCGGTTTGTAGGTGTTATCTTTGTTGAAATTCGGATTAAAGTGCTTAGCTAGCCTCGTTACCAAGCCCCCGTTTACAATGAAGGCCGCTCCATCTTTCCCATTATCAATCTCAAGCCACCGATCAAGTAATAGTTGAAGAATGTTGTACTTTTTGGTGAACTTTCCATTGATATTCATGAAGGACTCAAGGTAGACAAAATCAAGTTCGTTGAAGTGATTGGTGCCTTTTCTAGCAATCAAGGTATTGCCCACAAACTTGTGACATACTCTTATGCCCGGATGGTGAACATATAAAGCATGGCACTCCCAGAAAGAATCAAATTTTCGACCGGTAATCGCTTTCCAAAGGGGTGCGGCATCATACTTCAAAGGCTTTTTCTCAAATTCATCATATTGCAATAGACCAAACACTTTACCAAAATCGGTCTTAGACATTTTTATACTCTTGTTCTCAAGACGGAACTCAACATAATTTCGAGTCTCTATCTTATACACCTTCAAGGAGCTTATGAACTCCATGGTCAATGAAGGGTAAGTCAATTCTTCCATTTCAAAGAGGGTGAACAACCTCATGGACTCGAAATATGCTCTAGTTCGCTCAAGCACACCCAATTTGTTGGAGTATGTGTCCTCAACAATAGTGCGATCACATGATTTAAAATCATAATTAAATCTCATAATAAGAATACGTAAGGGATGATTCATTATATAGTCAACTGATCAACATTAATCGGTAATGATTAGCTAACTAGAGTTTAACATTACTGTCGTTTGACGGTGGTGATCAGTTGATCCCTTAAGGTCACACCTATAGGACAATTCCTTTAATAGACAAGTTGATTAATTGTATGACGATACAAGTTAATCAATTCCTTAAAATTAAACAATTCATTTGTGAGTGAGAATATTGATATCTTATTGTAATTTGATTAAATAAGATTTAATTTAGTAATTAAAAAATTTTATTACTAAAATTCATTATTGTTTATGAAATAATTGAGATATGAATGAATGGTTAATAGTAATTACAAAATGTTGTGAATTAT
Source organism: Silene latifolia (assembly GCF_048544455.1). Taxonomy (NCBI): domain Eukaryota; kingdom Viridiplantae; phylum Streptophyta; class Magnoliopsida; order Caryophyllales; family Caryophyllaceae; genus Silene; species Silene latifolia. Next base: position 45,594,706 of record NC_133529.1, on the reverse strand, counting down.
ATTAACATGACCCATTTTATACCATGTAATTATGAATTACTAGACAATTTATTATATGTAATTTAATTAATGTATATAATGATATTTATTTGATAAATATGCATTAAATTTATTAATAACATGTTACATACTACATGTGACATATTGTGTGACAAATGACAAAATAAAAAGGAAGTCCATTTCACCTAGAGTGACCGAAAATTGGAGGGTGGAAGGAGTTAGTGGATGATTTGTTTTATATAATAAAATGGACATAATCATTCCTACTCTAACTAGCCTTACACCTACTATTATTGTGAAGAACATAATCTAAAGCAAGAAGGCCATGCATTGGCCTTCCTTCACCCTTCAAACCGGCTCCCCCCTTTACATATAGAGAATTTGTTCTCTATATTTACATTCATGCTACTTATGCAACATTCAGTTTTCCATCTCCTCATCTTTTCTCTCTAAAATAGTTTTAGAAACTCTAAAATTGTTCATCTAACATTCTAGTATCAATATATAAGATTACTAGTGTAGTAATAAGAATATTATTAGAATTATTTTAAGGATACTAGTATACTAATCTAGTTAGTTAGTTTATTAGATTTAAGGGTATTGTTTTGGGTGCAACAAGAGGAGGATCTCAATACTTGGAATTTAGGAGGATCATTCATAATACTTGAGCTCAATAACAAATAAGGAAGGTGTCCTTATTTGTGCCCAAAATTTCGAACCAACAACAATGTAAGAACCATTGTTTTCTCATTTTATTTCTTATTAAGTTATGCATGCACTAGATCCTTAAAACTCATATTAAAATGTTAATTAGTTCATCATTAGAAATATCTAATCATATGTATATAAACCTAACAATTGGTATCAGAGCATAGGATGCTGCATGCATAATCGATTTATAGTTTTTTCGAGTTATTAGTAACTTAATTAAAACTAAATTTTTTTGATTTATTAGATAAAGCCACGAAATATTAATGCATGTTATATATTCTGGTCCTAAAATGTTTTTAAGTCATTTTTATGATTTATGGTATTTTATTGCTCATTTTAATAATTTTTAGCTATTTGATTACATTTTAATGACTAAAACGGTATTTAAAATGCTAAAAATAGTTATACTTAGTTTCTGACCTTGAAATTTTTATATGACCTCACATGCATATATTACTTATGGTATGTAAAATTTGATTTATTCTGCATGATTTATGATTTTTATGAGATAAAAATGGATTAAAAGGAGGTAAAATGGTTAAAAATAGTTAAACTTCGAAACATGCCATGAAATTTTAATATGTTGTCACATGCATATTTTACTCACTTTGTGTAAAATTTGAGACGAGCTTGATTCATTTTGCATGATTTATGAATTTTTAGTGTAAAAATGACATAAATAGTGACTATTTTACCATTAATGGCTAAAAGAAAATTATATGGCGTGAGAAAATTGTTTTAGGTTGCAATATTATCCCACTTATCAGATCTAAAGTTGTAAAATTGATTATATTAATTTTTGTATGCTTTAGATGTTTTATTTGATAAAACCGATAAATAGCAAATACTTTTTCTCGAAATAAATTCGAAAACTTTAACCATGATTTTTGATATTATGAGTGTCATGGATATATTCCATAATATTTAAAAATTTAAAATTCAATTTTGAAATTATTGTAATTTAATTTGGATTTATTTCATAAATGTTATGATTTTAGGGTCAAAATGAGCATAAAATTATATCAACTTGAATTATTGTCAAAAATTGAGTAATGACTAATTTTTGAGACCTAAGAGTGTTAGGATAATTAACTTGGACTAAAATTAGATTTTAGTATTGTTTAGCGATTTTAATAAGTTAAAATCATGAATTTCCAAAAAACCGAGTTATATAATCGATATAAGTTAAATAGGGCGATTTGGCACATAATTTGGCATGATAGATACATATTATAATGCTGCATATTTCATTGTTGAATGTCATATTTTATTTATGTAATTTTGAATTATGTAATTTTATCTTAGTATGACCTTAGTTTTAATCAATATTACCCGTAATGTAAGGGGATATTGATTCGGTTGTAATTTAATGTGATCTCGTATCACTTTTATTTTTATTAATTTTTCATTTTACAAATGTATAATAGGAATAGCTATGTATTTTTATTATTATTTGTAATTCCGACCGTTCTTCAAGACGGTCCCATTCGGAAAGGCGTTCCGACGAAGACAGTGTTCTAGGGAAGCGTGCCACTTGAAGATTCAAGGGACAAAAGGAGTTGGTTTCTGAATTTGTAATAGATTATTTGATTTTCTATTTTAGGAAGGCCATACTAAGAGTTTATTATTTGCTTTGCATTTCTTTTAATATGTTGCATGCATTGCCAAATCGCCATAACAACACATGCATATCATATCGAGTCATCGACCGTGTCAATTATAATTATCGAGAATTCTTCTTTTAATTCACTTAAAACTGATAGATAATAAATTGACAAGACCTTTACTTTTAAAACATTGAGACTTAGCCTTACCAAATAGTAGGACGCATGACTCCCCGTGACATTTGGGGTAGGTTCGGTTTTCCTAAGGTGCCTTCATTTGTCATTGGGTAAGTGGGGGTAATAAAACGTTATTACACGCGAAATTTGGCTGGTCTCAACGGGATACTATGACTTGTCTTATGTTCCGTGGCTAGAGATGGGTTTTATGAAAAACATCGACCGAGAGTTCTGAAGTAGAATCAATTAAAGAGTTAATTCACCAAATTTTTATAAGTATGGGATGTATCGGTTTCCCCGTGCCCATATTTGTATAAAGATGGATCTCGGAATCATTTGTTATAGTTGGGTAGAGGTCACTATATAAATTTTAAACTTGTTTTAAAATATTTACAAGTTTTGTTAAAACGATAAATGTTTATAATTCCTTAATTTTTCAATTTTGTAGTCAATTTGATTAGTAAGCAATGACTACTCCGATTTCATCCGCGTCGACTAGTGCAAACGCTCCACCACTCCCTAATGCTTCTTGGCTCCGATCCTTTATGGATCGATGTAAACTTGAAAAGAATGGTTCTAACTTCGCCGATTGGGATGCGCAACTCCGTTTGGCCGCGGAAGGTGACGACAAGCTTCTTTACCTTACCGAAGCCCATCCCACCACACCTACTACTAGGTCAACCGCCGCCGTAAGGGAAGCCTATGAGGCCTACCTAAAAGTGTTGGCCGCAATCAAGAACGTCTTGATTTTCTCTATGTAGCTCGATCTCCAAAGGAGTGCTATTAACATGAGCACGGCCTATGAGATCTACACCAAGCTTGTGACCATGTTTTCGGAAGATCGTAGGATCATCCAATATGAGGTGGCCTCCGTATTTTTTGAAATCAACATCAAAGAGGGCCAAAAGGTTAGCCCTCATGTGCTCAAATTGATTGAGCTTGTTGAGACTCTTAAGATCCAAGGGGTTGACATTCCCAAACAACTCGTTATAGACCGAGTTTTACATTCCTTGAACAAACTCAGAGCATATGTGCAGTTTAGGGTAAACTATAATATGCAAAACATGAAGACTTCTCTCCATGAATTACACAAATTGCTTGTGCAAGCCGAGAGAGATATGGGTCTTAATGTTAGCTCAACCAAGGATGTGGTCGCAATTAACAACAAGAGCAAAGGGAAATTTAAGAGGAGTGGTAATAAGAGCAAGAAACCCACTTCCTTTAAAGTAAAAGGAAAAGCAATTGAGAAAAGCTCTTCTAAAAAGGGTGCTACTTCCGAAGACAAATACCATTATTGTAGTGGCATAGGACATTGGAAGAGTAATTGCCCGAAGTATCTTGGAGATATCAAAGCTGGAAAGATTGTTCCAGTAGGGCATCCGAGCAAAGACAAAGGCAAAGACAAGAAAGCCTAAGGAGGATCTTCAAGGGAAGCTAGAGTAGCCGCCCATAGTAGAAGACCTATGGAAGCTTGGCCTTTATATTGATTGTCTTCCTTTTTTTGTTGTATTTTGAACTTGTTGTTTTAGAACTCTCTTAATTTCCTTGTTAGACATGGAAATTAGGTTATTTCCTTTTATTTTCAAGAACAAGAAGTTGTATTTGAGTTTTAGTGGCTTGGTTTTCAACCCAAGTCACTCGGTTTATGGAAATTGTTTTGTTCTAAAACTTGTCATTATACACCTTCTACATCAAAACATGAATTAAGTAGACTTAAATCAATCTTAAAAGAACTACAACGATTGGATCATTATAATTAGTTCATAAACCAAGAATTAGATTCTCGCTTATGCTTTTGTGACTTAACATCACATCTTATTTGATATAAGAAAGAATGATTGTAAAGTCAAAAGGAGTTATTTGAACTCTAAAACGGGAAATTTTATAAACTAATTGGCTACACCACTTAACTAAAACCTAAGACCACTTATAAGACTCCATACGAGCTATAGGAGGGCTTAAGACCTTAAGATTATGTTTGACATGGATATGAGTCCAAACCTTTACCTTATAAGGATTAGTCTACTTTGAAGCTAGATTATAATGTCTTAACAAAAGAGTGATCATTAAGGTCATAATATACAATATTTTCTTTCTTCACAAACGTAAGTCTGAAATTATTTGTTGCTTATAAGGCCATCTTTCGAGAAAAATAGATGTACTTTTCAAAAGATAAAGTGGGAGAAAAATAGCAACAAACATACAACTAGTTGGGAACTAGTGAGGAGACCAAAAGAAAGCGTTCTAAAGTAAAACTCATGTCATGTGAGGAGATCAAAAGAAAGCTTTCTTAGGTAAATCTTCAGACTAGTGAAAAGACCAAAAGAAATTATTCTTTAGATAATTAGATTATAAAGTGGTTGTATCAAGTAAATTCAATTCTATTTTACATAAGAGCCGTATGAACCAAAGTAAAATCTGTGTAAAAGGGTAAATCTGTTTAAAAGTTGCATAGACAGATATAAGAGATGTCTACAAAGCTAAGTTAACATCTAACTATGCGAAGATCCATGTTATCGTTGCTAGACCTCATAGTTTGTATGATCAAGCTAGATGTTAAAACCACTTTCTAAATAGGTATTTAGAAAGGGGTGTGTGTGTGTGTGACATAAGCACAAGGTTTTAATTAACACTTAAAACTGCAATGATTTTTCCAATCATATGATAAGAAAATAGTTTTCACTCGAGTTGTCGAGAAGCCATATGTATACATGGATTTGAGTGGGAGTCGAAATTGCCATTTGTAGACATGAAATTCAGTGGGAGAAATTGTCTTCCATATTGATGTCATATTACTCATTGATAATATCACGATAACACTACTATTTATGAGGGAATGTATAAAAATTTTCAATTCTCAATGAAAGATGACATATTGCATTCCAAAATTCCAAATCTATTATGACATAGGGAATTTTAGATTGGCACTTAGATAAGTATCCTATATTGATGAGATTCTTGATCTGCTTAACATCAAGAAGGTCGAGTAGGTTGTTCATATTGATGAAAGTGGAATTACTATGATAGAGTCATAATCATTCACTGAAACTAAATAAGTTGTTGATCACATGAAATCGATTTCTAATGTTTCCACCATTAGAACGATCATATATGCCATTAAATGCACACGCCGTGATGAATCATATGCTTGGAGCATAATAAGTCAATAACAAGTTAATTCGAATGAAGGTCTTTTGAAAGACTTAAAGAACATCCTTTAAAATTCTTGAGGAGAATTGAGGATTCGTTCTTATGTTTGGATGATATACTAAGTTGTGTGTTGAAGGGTTACACAAACTTTAGTTTCCAAACCTGTAAGGATTTATCGAAATCCTAGGCTGATTTTTTTGACTTAGGAGTAAGTGACTAGAAAAAGGTTTTAGTATCAACCATTGTAAATTCTACAAATAGAATCTAAGTACATTGTGATAAGATGATTTACACAGGGAGTAAGATTAGATCCCTCTAACATAGACTTTATCACAAGTTATATGATAACACTGGAAGCATCTTCCAAGTTCAAGAGCCCAAGTCTAGTAAGAAGACTAGACATCTACTTAGATAAATTCATGTTATTAGAAATAACATTGAATTGAAGGAAATAGCAATTCATAAAGTTAGAATGTATGGATACATGGTATACCCACTTACCAAGCTTTTATTGCAATCTAACTAGTGTAAAACATACACTATAGATTATAAGATATGAAGTAGTAATAAGGTATTGACTATTAATATATGATAATCGCATTTATCGTTTGAGTTTCTTTAAACTCATCCATTACTTTGTTATATCCAAATGGGTTGTTGAGACAATATTGAACCCCATTAAAGTGAATTGGATTGACATAGTATGTGCCCTTGGTTACTTATAGGAGGTGACGTCTCGAAGTGACTAGAGTGTGATGCGATTGATGGCAAGTTCAAGTGCCATAGGGTCATATGGGATGACTAGTCGATTATATAGACAGACTGTATGAGACACTCTGTCGGGCAGTGACCGCTTATAGAGTTCTGGAAATTCATAAAGCCTGGTCGTGGCAAGAGCTACTATAGTATTCTTATGAGTCAATTCTTTTGACTAGAGTCTATTCGCCCTAGTTGGCACAAGTTTCTGATTGGCTTTAATTTATACTCTACGACTGTCATAACTGAAGTCAAATTAGTGTATTTTGGGTCATGATGAATTGTGGCTATACGAAGGGAATAGTGCGATAGGAATTGTCCACCCCTTTGTCAGGGTTGTTGAAAATCTCAGGGCCACTGGAGGAGTAGTGAACTGAAAATGCGTGACCACGCTCGTAAGGTGTCTACGGTAGATAATTCCGGTCAGGCAGTTACTTTGTAGATCGAGGAAACCACTCAAGATATGATCGAATGCAAGTACGGCCTGCAAGACACCTTCCATTGAGTAGGAGATTGTAATAGGACAAGAGAATTGGTGACGCACACTTGTCTCGGACAAGTGGGAGATTGTTGGAGTATGTGTCCTCAACAATAGTGCGATCACATGATTTAAAATCATAATTAAATCTCATAATAAGAATACGTAAGGGATGATTCATTATATAGTCAACTGATCAATATTAATCGGTAATGATTAGCTAACTAGAGTTTAACATTACTGTCGTTTGACAGTGGTGATCAGTTGATCCCTTAGAGTCACACCTATAGGAAAATTCCCTTAATAGACCAGTTGATTATTTGTATGACGAAACAAGTTAATCAATTCCTTAAAATTGAACAATTCATTTGTGAGTGAGAATATTGATATCTTATTGTAATTTGATTAATAAGATTTATTTTATCAATTAAAAGATTTTATTACTAAAATTCATTATTGTTTATGAAATAATTGAGATATGAATGAATGGTTAGTAGTAATTGCAAAATATTGTGAATTATATTAACATGACCCATTTTATACCATGTAATTGTGAATTACTAGACAATTTGTTATATGTAATTTAATTAATGTATATAATGATATTTATTTGATAAATATGCATTAAATTAATTAATAACATGTTACATACTACATGTGACATATTGTGTGACAAATGACAAAATAAAAAGGAAGTCCATTTTACCTAGAGTGACCGAAAATTGGAGGGTAGAAGGAGTTAGTGGATGATTTGTTTTATATAATAAAATGGACATAATCATTCCTACTCTAACTAGCCTTACACCTACTATTCTTGTGAAGAACAAAAGCTAAAGCAAGAAGGCCATGCATTGGCCTTCCTTCACCCTTCAAACCGGCTCCCCCCTTTACATATAGAGAATTTGTTCCCTATATTTACATTCATGCAACTTATGCAACATTCATTTTTCCATCTCCTCATCTTTTCTCTCTAAAATAGTTTTAGAAACTCTAAAATTGTTCATCTAACATTCTAATATCAATATATAAGATTACTAGTGTAGTAATAAGAATATTATTAGAATTATTTTAAGGACACTAGTATACTAATCTAGTTAAATAGTATATTAGATTTAAATGTATTTTTTGGGTGCAACAAGAGGAGGATCTCAATACTTGGATTTAGGAGGATCATCCATAATACTTGAGCTCAAGAACAAATAAGGAAGGTGTCCTTATTTGTGCCCAAAATTTCGAACCAATAACAATATAAGAACCATTGTTTTCTCATTTTATTTCTTATTAAGTTATGCATGCACTAGATCCTTAGAACTCATATTAAAATGTTAATTAGTTCCTAATTAGAAATTTCTAATAATAGGTATATGAACCTAACACAATTTTCCCAAGGCATCTTGACAAATAAACTTGGTAGCCACAATAGTCTTTTTATCAAGGGATAAGAATGCAATCCTATGCTTATCGGTTAAAAACGTTACCTCCGGAAAATTTGACAATTGTTCTACAACCGGAGTAGATGGGGTAGCTTCTTCAATAAGATTGGTGGTTACTTGGACTTCCTCCCTTGGTTGGATCACTACCAAAGCCTTAGATGCAAGAAGAGCTTGTTGTCTCTTTGATAAATTTGTTGTTATGGGTGCCTTGGTTCCGCCTTTGGTCCTTGCCATTGTATTCTCCTTCTCAAATTTGTATCAACAAACCAAGATTTTGCTTGAATGTTCCTTGCTTCTTCAAACTTCAACCAATTCCTCAATCAATTTAGGATTTTCGAATTTTTGCCCAAACCCTAGAAAATTGATTCAATTTGTGAGGAATTTGATGTTTAGATGGTCTTTTTTTGATAAAGGAGTGATTTAATCTTGTTTTGAGCAAGTTTTGTTTGGATGGTGGTGAATTTTGTTGAGAAATTGGTGTTTTTGAATGGGTTAATTGAGGGTTTTAGTGGGAGAGAATGTATGTGTTTGTGTTTTTGAAAGATAGAAATGAATTGGGAAGGAAGGGGTTGTCCCGTGTTTTGGTTAAGTACAAGTCTGGGACACTCGGATCCTAGTCAGGACGCGCGGATTGCCTTACAGGACTTCCTGAATTATCAAACCAGTGCCAGGACGCGCGGATTCTCTTTAGCTCGTGCAGATTTCTGAGGAGACGCTCGGATCATTCCTGGGACGTGCAGATTTCCTTACAGCTAAATTTCACAAGTTTTGAACTTCTCAGGATGCGCGGATCCTTGTCAAGACGAGCGTCCTGAAGATGGGGACGAGCGGATTGAAGTTGGCTTGTGCAGATTTCCTTACAGGATGTTTTCTTCAATTCAAACTTTCCCAGCTCCCATGTCCTAAGGCCAGGACGCGCGGATTGGTGCTGGGGATGCTCGGATCCTCTTCAGCTCCCACGAGCTCAGGTCTGCTCGTGGGGATACCTTTTCCCATGTCATTCTTTCTTCTTTTCCTTTAATAAATGTTGTGGGTGCACTACAAAGGGTTGGTTAGCCTAGACATTTTCCATCCCTACACTTGATCAAACACTACACATCAAAACACATTAAAAAAACCTCCCTCACTTGCTCTCATGTCAAAAATCTTGATCAAAGCACAAAAATGCAAATCCAAAAATGACAAAGATACAATAAAGGAAATGAAATACTAGTTAAGGGGTTATAATATTTACAAATGGTGGTTTAGGGAGGACTCCACCAAACTCTCATTCTTGGATGAGCTGTCAAGGGGGCAAAGCCAAGGTGTTGATGATGTTGCTCAACACCTTGTAGAAGTAGTCGAAGGCTTGCTCATTTTCATGATAAAGATCTTGCGTAGATATTTGTGCATCGTTTTCTTCATAGTTGCATTCCGAGTCAAAGAGATGATAAGGATCAACAAAGCCTTGGTCTAAGGTCATAGTATTTCCAATATAAGAATCGAGTAATCCTTCGAATTCATCGTCCCATAGACCACAAACTTCATTAGTGTAATACTACAGTTTTATGTGTCTAAGGGTACTCTATCGAGTGGGGCTTACTCTGTCGAGTAAGTAGTTTTTGACGCAAAACAGTAGACTGCGTGTAGGGTACTCGATCGAGTACGCTTGGCACTCGATCGAGTAAAGGTCACTCGATCGAGTAAGTGACTTACTCGATCGAGTAATTGTGTTTTACGGGTTGAGTTTGACGGGTTTTGTTAATGATGCGAGATTAATATAAAAGGGTTTATTGTTATTTCTTAAACACTTTTCAACATCTTAAACTTTTCAAGTGACGATTACAAGTTACGTATCTTGCTTCTCTCGCGTCATTGGTAAATCCCTAAGCTGCGTTTGTCGGATCATCTTGTTCTTTACATCGTTGCGATCGTCGTGTCGAGGGTAAGTTCCTTGTATAATTTGTGATGGGTTCCGTTGAGTTTCTTTAAAACCCTAATTGGGTATTGTTGGGGGGTTTTGGGTGATTTATATGAATGTGGTAGTAATTGCATGTATGTATGTTATAGGAGGAGGTTTCGTTGAGAAAAGATTCTGATTTAGCTGCTTGATCGTCTGTTGGTGATTGCTTTCCATGTAGGGTTTCCCTACTCAGTATTGGCTACATAATGTGTTGGTGATTGTTGTTGTGATTGTTAAATAATTGTAATGTTGGATTGGTTTTGGTGATTATTGATAGTATGTTGTTGATTGGTTGTGTATCTATCTGTGATCTTCGAGGTGCGTCCCTGGCTGAGTGGAGTCACTTGCAGGAGTGGCTTCACGCCCTTGATTTGCCCCTTGTGGTTCCCGTCACAAGGGGGATGTGCACATTAATGAGCAAGGGTTTATCGCTCGATGGAGATGAGCGGAGATTTGGTGGGAACGGCTGCGGTCCCCCACTGGCGGCGAGGAGTACCTGTTGCGATGGGTACTCTGGCAGGGCTACACACTTTAGTGTGTAGTCAGTTGTGTGGAGATTGGGGATGGAGACTGGAGATTTGTTTGAGCTGTTTGTGATATTGTTCCTTTATGGTATTTGTTTTATGTAATCAGTAATGACCCAGTTAATTGTTTTAAAAACGGTGGTGATCCATTCGGGGATGGTGAGCAGTTGTTGAGCAGGTATGATGGCTTATGCGAGGGATAGCTGAATGGAGTCACCACCGGTCTTAGAGTCTTCTGCTGTGTTTATTAAGTTGTTTGAGTACTTTGGTCTTTGGAGACAGTTGTATTTCTTTCTGACAGTTTTTGGAACCTTGTTGTATCACCTAAACTTTATTATCATTTAAATACGTTTTGTTATTGTCTATTTGAGTATCATTGCCTTGGGTAACCGAGATGGTGACGTTTTCATACCTTAAGTGGTCCTGGTAAGGCACTTGGAGTCTGTGGGTGTCACAATTAGCTTGTTCCCCAATGAAGTCATGAGTTGACAAGAGCAACTCTTCTTTCTTGTTGTCATGGCCAATAAGGCCTTCTTCATTACTTGTCATGATGGGTGAGCTATTCAAGCTCTCATTGTTGTTAAAAATTCCTTGCTCTCCGAATAGAGCTACTTGAAGGTAATCCACTTTCTTCTTCCATTTGGGTGGTGTTTCTTTACCCATAGCTTGATCTTTGCATAGAGATTCTAACTTCTTTCTATCACATTCTCGGCTATAATGATCGATCATGAAGCATGGCTCATGTAGTCGAGGAGCTCTTATTGTTTTGTCAAGATTGAAAGTAATTGTCTCGTCCCCTACTTCAAGTGTGAGCTCTCCATGTTTCACAGCAATTACCGCTCCCGCGGTGTGCAAGAAAGGTCTTCCTAAAATGATAGGAATGTTGGAATCCTCCTCCATGTCTACAATGACAAAGTCTACCGGGATGAAGAATTTGCCGATTCTCACGGGCACATCCTCCCATATCCCTAGAGGTATCTTTGTCGATCGATCCGCCATTTGAAGAATAATGTTGGTGCATTTGAGCTCTCCCATTCCTAGCATCTTACAAACCGAGTATGGCATGACACTTACACTTGCTCCAAGATCACATAATGCTTTGTTGATTGTAGTGTCGCCAATGGTACATGGAATAGAAAAACTTCCCGGATCTTTGAGTTTTGGAGAGGAACTCCCATGAAGAATAGCACTACTCACTTTGGTAAAGGCAATAGTCTCCAACTTTCGGATGGATGTCTTCTTGGTAAGAATATCTTTCATGTATTTTGCATAAGCCGGAACATGATTGATCAATTCCGTGAATGGGATTGTGACTTCTATGTTCTTCACAATTTCCATGAACTTTCCAAGTTGCTCAACAAACTTAGGCTTAGCTTGACTACTTCGGAATGGAAGTCTAATCACAATAGGCTCTTTTTCCTTAGCCTTCTCTTCATTCTTCTTCTTTGAAATTTCATTGTTAGAAGGATCTACCTCTTTAGAGTTCTCCGCAACTCTGTGCTTGTCACTAACATCCACAATATCTTTATCAATTGACCTCTTCGGCCCCTCATATCTTGTAACACTTCTCAAATGGATGGCACTAACCGTCTCATGTCTTGGGGGATTAACTTGAGGTGGTAATTGCCCCTTTTGTCTTTGAGAGTTAGAAGATGCTAATTGAGTCATTTGAGTTTCTAGCATTTTGGTGTGGGCAAGTATGTTATTGATGGTGATTTCTTTGGCTTGGCTATCTTTTTGCATTTGGTTGAAAAATTCTTGTTGGTTCTTTTGCATTTGGAGGACTGCTGTTTGAACATCAAAGCCTTGGTCATTGGATTGGTTGTAGAAAGGTTGATTTTGGTATCCTTGGCTTTGGTTGAAAAAGGGTCTTTGAGCTAGATTTCTCATTGGAGGTGGGGTGTCTGTTGGTTGAGGGTTTTGTACATTTTGGCTCCTGTATGAAAGATTTGGGTGAAATTTGATATTCTCATTATAGTAGTTAGAATAAGGGGTGCCACTCTTGTTGGGGTTGGTGTCCTTAACAGTTAGTGCAAGGACTTATAAATCTCTAAAAAGATCAAAGGGTATACTTTTGTATTACAATCAGTTGGTCCACGTTTATCAATAACGGTTGGCTTGCTAGATAAGTTTGACGTTATTGTCATACAGATGGCGGTGATCAACTGGTCCCTAAAAGTCACACCTATAGGATACGTTTGAGAGATGTGACGGTATGAAAATACAGTCATATTGATGCCATATTGACTAACCAGTTAGTCCGAGTTATTTGACTAATAATTAGTCAAAATGTGATGTTGAGATATTCTATTTAATACGGATTAAATAAAAATGGTTAGGACGAATTAAACAGTTAATTCGTAAATTAAATATTAACGATTATATTTAATTAATGTATATTGAATTAATTATACAATATCGTCTTTGTCGGACATGTATTAACACTTCAACTAATCCGTGTTATTAGTTGATGCTTTAATAACCGATAACCGATGACGATTTATGATAAAACCGTGTCATATACATTTAGCGGATTTCGGGTCGTACCATGAGTTAAAAATAAGAGAAAGTGGAAAGCCCACTCTCCCCATTTGGAAGCTCACGGCCGAACCAAGCACAAAAGGAGAGCTTCCTCTCCTTTTTGCCCTAATCATTCATTTGAGAAAAAAATTAGGGTTTTTGAGAAACATTTTCTCTCAAAACCTTAGATCTCACATCTAAAAGAAAACTCACATAACAATCCTCTCAATATTGCAAGGCAATTAGAGGATACATTCTAGCACAAGGGCATTTCTCGGACGATCTTGGGTGCAACAATTAGGAGGAGATCTACTTTGATCTCTCATTGCCGAATTGCACTAGGACCGGAGGTTAATACTTAATCTCTATCGTTTCATTGTTGTTTTTCGTTTATGACAATAAATTGCATATAAAATTTGCGTTATAGTCCTAATTTTATTGGGTTTTATACGGATATTACCCCTCAAGTGGTATCAGAGCGAGGCCACGTAAATTTTTCTATGTGACTTTCATCAAACGAATTTTGAATCGATGATTTTTGCTTAAATTTCATGCGGCTGCCATTTTTTTTCCTCTCGGCATTTTTTTTCATGTTGCGTTTTTTTTTGCCTTGGGATCCGTGTCATGTTTACACGGTGATGGTTGTTGTTTGTCTTGTTTTCTTTTTGATCTTTGCATATTGTTTTGTAATCGATATTCATTGCAATATGTTAAAGATCTATCAAAATGTTTGCATAAAATTTCGTGTGGCACAAATTTTTTTTATGTCTCGGCCAAATTTTTTTTTGGGAAAAACCGTGCGGCCTTCTTGGCCTGTTTTTCTGATTTTTGCCTAGATTTGCGTGCCACACAATTTTGGGAGATCATTCGATCTTTTGTTTTCAATCGTTCTTTACATGTTGTAATTTTAATCGATAATTATTGCAACATGTTAAAGATGTATCAATTGTAGTTTCAATTCTATACGGATTAGATTAAATTGCAATTGGGTTTTATCAAATCGTTTGTTTTGATCTTTGATGCTCACGTTTTGAGCCGAGTTAATTTTTTTTGTTTTGTTCTTTTGTTGCTCTCGGTTTTGGGCAGCATTATAAAAAAAAAAAAAAAAAAAATTTCTGGTTTTTTTTACTCGGCCATTATTGCATAATACGGATTTATGCACTCGCTTGATAGTGAAACGGTTCACCCACGTAAAATTAAATTACTTTAAAACAATTTAAAGTAACGGATTATCATGAATTAAAATTAAGTTGATGAAGCGGTTTTTGTCACATAATTTTAATTGTCTTTGGTGGTTTGGATAAATTTAACATAATTACGGAATTATGTCACGAATAAATTTAAAATTTAGTTGATGCATTTTATTTATCATTATTTTGAATATTTTGAATGTTTACATTACGTATTTATTTATTTATTTTACAATCGGTTGTAACTTAGTGTGGCCTTAGTATAACGTGTTACCGTAATGATGGAACACGGTCTTGGTTGTATTTTGAGATCTCGTATCTCCCTTTTTATTTCTTTTAATTACAGTTTTTTATTTAGAATGTAAATAGGTTTATATTTTGTAAATTTTAATTGTAATTTTGAGAAGACTAAAGATGGAGATCGGATGCTCACTCCCGCTGCATGGACAAAGATGGAACATCAAGACAAGCATTTCGGGTCCAACGGTGGATTCCAAAGTTGTATTATGTTCTTTTTACTAGGATAGGCCACACTAGGAATTTTTATTTACGTATTGCATTCATTTATTTATTTTATCGTAACGATAGATTGCATCATATTCCGCCTAAAACCAAACCACCTAATAATTGCATGAAAACTGACTCATATAGAGGTCACGCGTTAGTTTTCTATGACATTCATATGTCTCACGATTTAAGCCATCATCTAATTTAATTCATTCACGCAGTTGCTAGTTATTTGTTCACTTAAAATGAATTGAAACTTAGTTGATGGGATCTTCCTCGTATAAACCAAAATTGAGAATGGTCTTTATAGGTCAAACTCCAATGAGTCCCTTCTTCGTCGGTAGGCATAATATGACCCCTTCTACGTCGGGTAAGTTGGAACCGATTGACCTATTTTATCTCAATGCTATGGTCACTCGTACGATCCTGTGATCATGGTGGACTATAGATAGGATTTACGGAAATCTATCGACCAAGAGTTCTTACGGAAGAATTAGCTAAACAGTTGGCTTATCAATTTACGGAAATTGAGTCTTGGGATCACTTGTATTATTCTTGAGGGAGATCAATTATGCAAGTGCAATGAGTCTACACGATTAAAATGAATTTTAAATAGACTTAAATCACCTCGATGAGTTGCTTATTTCGTTTTTGTTTTTCTTTCTTTTTCAGCGTAGATCACGTTTTTAAAACTGCTAATAACATAATGGCTGGCATCCTCGATGACCCAATGCCAAGTGCCACATTGGACCGTGAGTCCTGGCTTCGGATCTTCATGAATCAGATGAATCAGTCCACTAGACTGAAGAATGATGGATCAAACTTCCCGGAATGGGAGGCGGCATTACGGAATGCGCCACCGCGACGGGAAGCTCAAGTATCCGATCGAGCCCCTCCCGCCAGCCCCGGGCCCCACGGCTCGAGTTAACGAGGTCTCCACGTATAGCGACTTCGTCATGGAAGCGGGTGCGATTAAAAACGTACTCATTTTTGCAATGGAATCCAATTTGCAAAAACGCTTCATAGCCCAAGGTGCAAACAAGATTTTCACCACGCTCACTAAGGAATTCTCGAAAGCACCGAGAATCGTGACCTATGAGCATACCACTCGCTTCTTTGATGCGAGACTCCAGAAGGGCCAACCGGTTAGCCCACACATTCTCAGCATGATTGAGAATGTCGAGAGACTGGAGGCGCTTGATTGTAAAATCAGCGAGAACATTGTTATTGAACGCATGCTTCATTCACTCCACGATGGTTTTGCGCTCTTTAGAGCGAATTACTATATGAATGATTTGAAGAAAAGTCCCCATGAATCGCACTCCTTCTCGTACGGACCGAGAAGGACATGAAGTTCGGTGGGAGCATGAAACAAGATGTTCTCGTTGTGACAAACAAGGGCAAGGGTAAGGGCAAAGCTCGAGCCAACCTAACGGAGGTAAACCGAAGTTCAAGAAGTCGGGTTCAGGTAAGAGTGGGCCTGGTGAGTCGAGCACCTCATCGGGCGCGACAAAGAGCAAGAATGAAAACATGGAATGCCATCATTGCCACAAGACTGGGCATTGGAGGCGTACATGTCCTGTTTATCATGAGGACTTAAAGGCGGTCGTGTTAAACCCGTTGGTATGTCTTCTTCCTCTTCTACTTTTATTCATATGATTGAGATTAACCACGCAAGTTACTGGAACTTGGGTACTAGATACTGGTTGTGGTTCTCATCTGTGTAATCATGTGCTGGGGCTCCGAAACATCGAACCCCTCGTAAAGGGTGAGGTGGACCTGCGTGTCGGGAATGGAGCACGAGTGGTTGCCGTCTCGAGGGGAACATATGTGATCCAGCTTCCTAGCGGATTTGAGTTATCTTTATATAACTCTATTATGTACCAGTCTTTCTAAAAACATTATTTCGGTTTCTGCACTTGATAAACTTGGATTTTCATTTGTAATAGAGAATAATACTTGCATTTTCTCATTACACGATATGATTTATGGCAAGGCAGTATCCATGACCGGAATTTATGTTTTAGATCAGACCACCGAAATATTACACGTAATGAATAAAAAGTTAAAGGTTGGTGACAAAGATCAAACGTACCTATGGCACTGACGTATGGGACACATTAATGAGAAACGCGTTAAACAGCTCATCAAAAATGGAGCTATCTCGGCCTTTGATTTTCAATCATTTGGCACGTGTGAATCATGTCTCATCGGTAAGATGACTCGTATTTCCTTCAAAGGTGTTGGAATGCGCTGCGACCTATTAGGACTCATACACACGGATGTATGTGGACCTATGTCAATCACCGCACGAGAAGGCTATAGGTATTTCATCACTTTCACGGACGATTTAAGTAGATATGGCTATGTCTACTTAATGAAGCACAAAAGTGAATCCTTTGAGAAATTCAAAGAATACCAGAATAGGGTACAGAACCTCTGGGTAGAAAGATTAAAACACTACGTTCGGATCGTGGTGGCGAGTATCTTTCTCACGAGTTTGATCAACACCTTAAAGACTGTGGGATTGCCTTACGCTTAACTCCACCGAACACCTCGGTTGAATGGTGTGTCCGAACGGAGAAATCGAACACTACTAGATATGGTTCCATACATGATGAGTCACACCGTGTTGCCCGACTCATTATGGGGTTATGCTCTTCTCACAAATGCTCTAATACTTAACCAAGTCCGTCTAAAGTCATGTTGACAAGACTCCATATGAACTATGGAAAGGAACGGTCCCTAACTTGTCCTTTATACGGGTTTGGGGCTGCGAGGCTTATGTCAAGTGGAGACACGAGGATAAGCTCGGCCCGCGATCGGTCAAGACATACTTTATAGGTTATCCTAAAGGAACACTTGGTCATTACTTTTATTCGCCAACCGAACAACGTGTTTTTGTTGCGGCTAGTGCGACATTCTTAGAGAAGGAATTTCTCGAGAATGCAAAGAGTGATAGCACCTTCGACCTGTCCGAGATTCCAGAACCAAATACCGAGCAACCATTGGAGGAACCAATTCCTTCAATCCCGGCTGCGGTGAATATTCCTGAGGAACCTAGAAGGTCGGGCAGAGTCTCTATTCCTCCAGATAGATACATTGGTTTGGTCGAGGAACATGACATAGATGACGTTCTACTCTTAACGAGTAGTGAGCCCGTAACCTATAAAGGTGCCATGACTAGTTCCGACTCAAAGCTATGGTTTGAGGCCATGCAATCCGAGATGGACTCTATGTATGAGAACAACGTATGGGATCTTGTTGACTTACCTGCTAAGGTTCGTCCCCTTCAATGCAAATGGCTTTACAAGATAAAGCATTCTGTGGAAGGTCAACAAGATATCTATAAAGCACGACTAGTTGCTAAAGGTTTCACCCAAGTGCCAGGTTTGCACTACGATGAAATTTTCGCACCCTTAGTCATGCTGCGTTCCATCCGGATTATCTTAGCGATTGCCGCTTTTCGAGACTATGAAATTTGGCAAATGGATGTGAAAACCGCCTTCTTAAACGGTTTTTTGGAGGAAGAGTTGTACATGGTACAACCCGAAGGTTTCATCGATCCAGAACATCCTAAGAAAGTGTGCAAGCTTAAGCGTTCCATTTATGGACTTAAGCAAGCATCTCGGAGTTGGAATCATCGCTTCGACCAAGTGATTAAAGAGAATGGATTTACTCGATCGGTCGAGGAACCATGTCTTTATATCAAGTCAAGTGGGAGCAAGATTGTCTTCCTAATATTGTATGTCGATGACATACTCCTGATTGGGAATGACATACCTCTCTTAACTTCGGTGAAAGTATGGTTGAAAAACCATTTCCAGATGAAAGATCTGGGTGAGGCACAAAGAATTCTAGGCATCCGTATCTATCGAGATGGATCACGACGGATGTTATCTCTCGATCGGAGTCTTACATAGACAAAGTCCTAGAGAGATTCAGCATGACTAACTCCAAGAAGGGGTTTCTTCCTATGGCTCCAGGGGTGCATTTGAGCAAGTCTCAGGCACCAGAGACACCGGAAGAAAAGGAGCGCATGACACGGATTCCTTATGCCTCGGCTATAGGATCAATCATGTATGCCATGATATGCACACGTCCGGACGTGGCATATGCATTGAGTATGACAAGTCGATTCCAACAACATCCAGGTGAATCACATTGGATGGCTGTCAAGAACATTCTTAAGTACCTACGGAGGACTAAAGATTGGGCATTGACTTATGGAGGCGATCAAAAGCTATGCGCAACCCGATTCTGTGCAGATGCTAGCTTCCAAACGGATCGAGATGAGTCAAAATCTCGATCTGGATTCGTTTTTACTCTTAATGGCGCTGCGATCACCGGAAGAGTTCCAAACAAACTGTTACAAAGAGATTCTACGACCGAGTCCGAGTACTATGCCGCGTCTGAAGCTACAAAGGAAGCGATATGGATGCGTCAATTCTTACATGGACTATCTGTAGTGCCTAGTTCGAATGACCCGATCACCATCTATTGCGACAATAGTGGTGCCATCTTCCAAGCTAAGGAGCCAAAGTCTAGCAACAAGTCTAGACATGTACAACGGAAAGCTCATCTAATCCGAGATTACGTGGAGCAAAAGGAAGTAGTGATAGAAAAGATTGCTACAGATGATAACATAGCAGATCCTCTCACTAAACCATTACGACAAGATAAGCATGAAGGGCACGTTAATTCCATGGGAATTAAACGTGTTCCTAAGTTGTAGTACTCTTTTATGGATTAGATTCATTCCCTTATGTACTCTATACGACATCATCGTTTTGATATTTAAATATTTTGTTTTTCATGTGGAACTTGTACGACAATTTTGAACACCACAAAGTGAACTGAACAAACATTATATTTTTGGTCCTTAATTGCCCACATGAGCTGATAACTCTGGCAATTATTTTGTGACGTTGGTTGATGGTGGGTTCAACGAGCCATAAGTCAAACGGTTGGCTGACCAATCACAGAGGCGAGTTATACGGATATCTCGTAGGACACAATTGTGACATCGACGTGGAGTCCTAAATGTTTTATAACATTCGGTGCCCGGTCGTGGATAGGACCTCCATGGTGATCCTAAGAGTCGATTCTTTTGACTATCGACTGTCTCTTGAGACTAAGGCATTTTGGGTGACTTTGGTTTCTTTCTCACGGTCATCCGTAACGAGGGGCCAAGTAGATTGTTTTTGGGTCATTTCATGTTGTGCTTAGATCGGAAGGAGTTCGAGTTGAAGGAAATATTCAGCCTTTATCGTACTCGATATTTCTCGGGGCCACTCGAGGAGTCAGAATCGAAATGCATGGCCATGCTCGAATACGAATTCGTTTTATCAGTTAAGTTACTCTCTAGTCGGGGAAACCACTCTAGATCCAGATCGATTGTAAAATACGACCTTTGCGGATCCGGATCTGCAAATTGTTTTACATTGAGTGGGAAATTTTAAATGAATATGAGAATCGGTTATCGCACATACACTTGTACGGACAAGTGGGAGTTTGTTGGAGATGTGTCCTCCAGTTAGTGCGGATAACGTCATTGCACATACACTTGTACGGACAAGTGGGAGCTTGTTGGGGTTGGTGTCTTTAACAGTTAGTGCAAGGACTTATAAATCTCTAAAAGGATCAAAGGGTATACTTTTGTATTATAATCAGTTGGTCCACGTTTATCAATAACGGTTGGCTTGCTAGATAAGTTTGACGTTATTGTCATACAGATGGCGGTGATCAACTGGTCCCTAAAAGTCACACCTATAGGATACGTTTGAGAGATGTGACGGTATGAAAATACAGTCATATTGATGCCATATTGACTAACCAGTTAGTCCGAGTTATTTGACTAATAATTAGTCAAAATGTGATGTTGAGATATTCTATTTAATACGGATTAAATAAAAATGGCTAAGACGAATTAAACAGTTAATTCGTAAATTAAATATTAACGATTATATTTAATTAATGTATATTGAATTAATTATACAATATCGTCTTTGTCGGACATGTATTAACACTTCAACTAATCCTTGTTATTAGTTGATGCTTTAATAACCGATAACCGATGACGATTTATGATAAAACCGTGTCATATACATTTAGCGGATTTCGGGTCGTACCATGAGTTAAAAATAAGAGAAAGTGGAAAGCCCACTCTCCCCATTTGGAAGCTCACGGCCGAACCAAGCACAAAAGGAGAGCTTCCTCTCCTTTTTGCCCTAATCATTCATTTGAGAAAAAAATTAGGGTTTTTGAGAAACATTTTCTCTCAAAATCTTAGATCTCACATCTAAAAGAAAACTCACATAACAATCCTCTCAATATTGCAAGGCAATTAGAGGATACATTCTAGCACAAGGGCATTTCTCGAACGATCTTGGGTGCAACAATTAGGAGGAGATCTACTTTGATCTCTCATTGCCGAATTGCACTAGGACCGGAGGTTAATACTTAATCTCTATCGTTTCATTGTTGTTTTTCGTTTATGACAATAAATTGCATATAAAATTTGCGTTATAGTCCTAATTTTATTGGGTTTTATACGGATATTACCCCTCAAGTGGTATCAGAGCGAGGCCACGTAAATTTTTCTATGTGATTTTCATCAAACGAATTTTGAATCGATGATTTTTGCTTTAATTTCATGCGGCTGCCATTTTTTTTCCTCTCGGCATTTTTTTTCATGTTGCGTTTTTTTTTGCCTTGGGATCCGTGTCATGTTTACACGGTGATGGTTGTTGTTTGTCTTGTTTTCTTTTTGATCTTTGCATATTGTTTTGTAATCGATATTCATTGCAATATGTTAAAGATCTATCAAAATGTTTGCATAAAATTTCGTGTGGCACAAATTTTTTTTATGTCTCGGCCAAATTTTTTTTTGGGAAAAACCGTGCGGCCTTCTTGGCCTGTTTTTCTGATTTTTGCCTAGATTTGCGTGCCACACAATTTTGGGAGATCATTCGATCTTTTGTTTTCCATCGTTCTTTACATGTTGTAATTTTAATCGATAATTATTGCACCATGTTAAAGATGTATCAATTGTAGTTTCAATTCTATACGGATTAGATTAAATTGCAATTGGGTTTTATCAAATCGTTTGTTTTGATCTTTGATGCTCACGTTTTGAGCCGAGTTAATTTTTTTTGTTTTGTTCTTTTGTTGCTCTCGGTTTTGGGCAGCATTATAAAAAAAAAAAAAAAAAAAATTTCTGGTACTGTTCATGGTCAGACCGTGAAGAAAAAAAAAAAAAAAAAAAAATTTCTGTTTTTTTTTTACTCGGCCATTATTGCATAATACGGATTTATGCACTCGCTTGATAGTGAAACGGTTCTCCCACGTAAAATTAAATTACTTTAAAACGATTTAAAGTAACGGATTATCATGAATTAAAATTAAGTTGATGAAGCGGTTTTTGTCACATAATTTTAATTGTCTTTGGTGGTTTGGATAAATTTAACATAATTACGGAATTATGTCACGAATAAATTTAAATTTTAGTTGATGCATTTTATTTATCATTATTTTGAATATTTTGAATGTTTACATTACGTATTTATTTATTTATTTTACAATCGGTTGTAACTTAGTGTGGCCTTAGTAGAACGTGTTACCGTAATGATGGAACACGGTCTTGGTTGTACTTTGAGATCTCGTATCTCCCTTTTTATTTCTTTTAATTACAGTTTTTTATTTAGAATGTAAATAGGTTTATATTTTTTAAATTTTAATTGTAATTTTGAGAAGACTAAAGATGGAGATCGGATGCTCACTCCCGCTGCATGGACAAAGATGGAACATCAAAACAAGCTTTTCGGGTCCAACGGTGGATTCCAAAGTTGTATTATGTTCTTTTTACTAGGATAGGCCACACTAGGAATTTTTATTTACGTATTGCATTCATTTATTTATTTTATCGTAACGATAGATTGCATCATATTCCGCCTAAAACCAAACCACCTAATAATTGCATGAAAACTGACTCATATAGAGGTCACGCGTTAGTTTTCTATGACATTCATATGTCTCACGATTTAAGCCATCATCTAATTTAATTCATTCACGCAGTTGCTAGTTATTTGTTCACTTAAAATGAATTGAAACTTAGTTGATGGGATCTTCCTCGTATAAACCAAAATTGAGAATGGTCTTTATAGGTCAAACTCCAATGAGTCCCTTCTTCGTCGGTAGGCATAATATGACCCCTTCTACGTCGGGTAAGTTGGAACCGATTGACCTATTTTATCTCAACGCTATGGTCACTCGTACGATCCTGTGATCATGGTGGACTATAGATAGGATTTACGGAAATCTATCGACCAAGAGTTCTTAAGGAAGAATTAGCTAAACAGTTGGCTTATCAATTTACGGAAATTGATGTGGTGGTGTAGGGGTACCGTTTGGTAGGTTCTCCTCGGTTGGTACGGAATGAGATGAAAATTTAGGCATTGTGGGTTGATTTTGTGGTCGATTTTGAATTGGGTTATCCTCTCCTTCTCTTGCAAAAGGGTTGACAAACTCAATGTTATTTGGTTGAATGTCCATAATCTCTCCAATACCTACAACTCTTGAAGTACCTCTAGCAACTCTTCTATTGTTGGTTAAGGTCCTTTCAATCTCGAAATCAATAGGTAATAAATTACCTTATGATCTCTTAGTCATGCAAAATATCAAAAAACTTGAAAACAATTAGAACAACCTTGAGGAGATAGACTTCCTCAAGGTAAAGAAAGACACAACTAAAAACAAGTAATGAAAATTAAATCAATTGAACACAGTCCCCGGCAACGGCACCATTTTTTGTCGGGCTAGCTTTTATCGTGTGTATTATGTCGTTGTCACTACCAACCAAAACAATATTTATAACTTCACAAACTACTCATAGTAAAGAGGTAAGTAAAGGTAGGATCCCAAGGGACGGGTATCGATTTTAGATTTCAATTACAAGTAGCCATGTCTTAGGGTGTCACAAATTGGGTTGAGATGAGGTGTAATCTAAACTAATCAACAAGATGAATGAAAATAAAGTAAAGCAATAAAAGGAGTTTGTAAACAATTGATTAAAATCACTAGGGTGTCATTGGTTCATACGGGATTCATGGAAATAGATCATACAAACATGTTCTCAATTAGAAGCAAGCACTTATTGATGTGATGGGATCGAGTTAGTGTATATCTTACAATCCCTAAAAAGATTTAGGTCCCGGAGCCGAGTCGTCTAGACTGTACAACACCTATAAGTCGACTTAGTCTCCTCCTATTCAACTCTATGCATGGTATAACAAGGCTCGAGTTGGTTTATGTCTTACAAGCCTTATTGAAAAGATAAGAGATGGGTAAAAAATGCAAGGTTTCGTTGTCTAGCATTTCATCAAACA